>NC_071427.1:5742707-6410207 GCF_017976375.1 Cuculus canorus
TCCTTCACATCCCCATCCCTGGGAGAAGGAAGCTGAGCCCCAGATCTGGGCGCCCAAGTCAACCCAGCCACATTCCCGAGGTGGAACGTTGTCCACTTGGGTGGGTGATGAGGGGACGATGGTGACACGATGTCCATGCTCCATTGCAGAGCCCGGAGCTGAAGGTGCCGTCATTCTCCATGTTCGATTTGGTCTCCACCTTTTGCAATGACATTGTCAGCTCTGCCCAGAGCTTCATCTCCTCCACCTGGACCTTCTACCTGCAGGCGGACGATGGCAAAGTCGTGGTGTTTCAGGTGGGGGTGTCCCGCGTCCCCTCTCTGCTGGGTGCCAAGAGGGGTGGGGACCCCTTTCCTCACCGCTTCCTCCCTTTTTCCCTTCCGACCCATCAGTCCCAGCCGGAGATGGAGTATCTGGTCCCCGAGGCTCAGGAGATGCAGCCGGAGCAGCCGCCACGGCCGGGGCCGGGGTCCAGCCCCCGCGTCCCCCAGCCCCACACAGGTGCCGGGGGGGGATGTCCAGGCTGGCGGGGGGGGGTTGGGAACCTCCAAGCCTTCCTGGCGCTCATCTGATCTCTCCAGAGCTAAATAAATTACCCGCTCCTCAGCTCTGATTAGCTTCCCTCGCACCGCACCCACGCGGGGGGCGACTCCGGAATGGGGACCCGCTCCGAGAAGCTGCTGAGATGGTCTGCACCCCCTCAGTGGGGAGGGGGTCCTTTGGGGGGAGAGGGGACCCCATGGTGCGCTGGCAGGGGCTGAGGAGTGGGCTCGGCATCGCTTTTGCCCTTGCAGACCCCCGGGTGATGGGGGACAAGCCCCCCGCGAAGGAGCCGCGCGGCAAAGCCAAGGCGCAGAACGCGGACCCCCCGCAAGCGGAGCACGACTTCCTCGGCTGCATGTCCAAGTAGGTGGGGAGGGGTCCCCAGGGGAGCCTGGACCTGCTGGATGCACTGGAGAAGATGCTCCTCTTCCCCCCCACCCTGAGATTCCCACCTCGTGCCCTGCCATAAACCCGTCCTTTCTCCTTGGTGGGGGGCCGTGGGGTGCTACAGGCGCTCGGGGCTTCCTCGCTGGATCCTGGCCGCCTGCCTCTTCCTCTCCATCATGGTGATGCTGTGGCTGAGCTGTGCCAGTTTGGTGACGGCCCCCGAGCAGCACGTCAAGACCCAGGTATGGCGCTCAGGGCACTCGGGGGGGGGGTCTTATGGGGGTCCCCGACACCTTGGGTCTCCCCGTCACGTTTGGGTGAACCTTGCAGGGCTGAGGTGTGGCCATAAGGGGTTGGTGGTCCCCTGGCCTTGCCGGCGTGTCCATGCTGTCCCCAGACAGCCCCACGGTGTCCCCAGCGTGGGGACAAAGAGGTTCCGTCCCCTACTCCAGGGCTGCGCGGTCCCTTCTGCCTCTCTTCCAGCCTCTGAGCATCAATGGGGACAAGGAGTACCTGGAAGACCTGGATGGTTCCGGCACCTTCCCCCTGCCGCCCGTCATCACCGTCACCCTCTGCCCCGGTGGCGAGGACGCGGGGCCGCTGCCCCTCAAAGTCGACCTGGACAAGACGGTCCTGTAGCTCTCCCGCCCCTTCCCATCACCTCCATGCCACCTCCCTGTCACCGTCCCCACGGCATCACCCCTGGTCCTGCTCCGCCACCCCACGTCCCAGCTCCTGGTGGGACACCTCTGGCACTGGGGGTCCGGGGGATGCTCTGGATCGGTCCCGCGCTCCTCCCCAGGGACAGCGGCTGCGGAGGAGGCTCCCGGGAGCCGGGCTGTGGCTTTGCCTCCTCCATAGATGTCCTTTTTGCTGGGGTTCTGGTTTTCCAGCCCTGGAGAGCCAAGAGAGGAGCTGCCAGAGTGGGGAGGCTGAGGGGAACCCGTCCTCGTAGCGGGGTGGTCCGTCTCCTCCCGCCCGGAGCCCCCGGGGCCCCACAGCCCTCGGGCGAGGGTCCAGCGCTGGGCAGGAGGGAGCCGGCTGCCGTGGGGGATGGAGAGGCAGCATTCTGGGCTCTGGCTCGGCAAATCCTGGCCTCCCACCTTAGGCTGAGCCTCCAAGGCGCCGGCTTTGGCCCTGGGAACTCCCTTCCATTGGCCGGAGCCGCTTGCCTTGGGGAGCCGAAACGTGGCGAATGGATTTGGCGTTGGCAGCCGGAGAGAAGAGCGGATCTTGCCGCCTCCGTGCCCACACGAGGACCCAGCCGGCTCCTTCCCAGAGCCGCGGAGGGGCCCCAGGATGGCTCCTTCCCTTCCTTCCCCTGCCCTTCCCTGCCCTGTGATGCCTTTGGCCCCAACGCCAAAGCAGGGGTTGACCAAGCAGGGGACGAGGCGGTGATTCCTCGCATCCTGCTCCTGCCTTGTGCCCGAGCTCAGGCGGGAGGTGGGAGCCGCTGGGATGCCTCCACCCTGGGCTCAGCATCCCTGCCCAGCGCCGGCAGGGGCTCAGCCTGCGGGGCTGTAGCGGATGGCAGCACCTCATTATGACCACCAGCCTCGGGTCCCCCGGCTTGCAGCGCTGCCCTGGGCTCTCCCAGCCAAGCAGGGATCCCCTCGGCTCACCCCAGCACAGCCCTTCGGTGTGGAGGGGTCCCCTCCCTCCCCTCTGCTCCCACCGCCGGGCTCGGGGCAGGCTGGGGCATCCCCCCCCGTCTCCCTGCCGTTGTCCATCGCTTGACCTCGCGCATCATTTTGTGGTTTGGTTCGCACCGGCATGTGGTCCCCCGGCCCCCCGTGGGGACACCGCTGCGATTGGGAGGGACGGCTCAGCAGCGGCAGTCCCTGCCTTCCCTTCAGCCACCTAACATGTCTGTACGGGTTAACTTATTACCGTGACTCCCTCCCCGTGGGTTTTGGGGCTCTCTGTGTGTGCCGGCTGCTCCCCGGCTCTCAGCGGTTTCGGGGGGCCGTGTTGGGGTGGGGGGGTCTCATCCCCATCCCGCACCGGTTTTGTGCTGCTCCGTATCACTTTCACCTGTGCAACATATCTGGGGGAGGGGAACGGGGCTGGGGAGGGGGTGGGGGGGGGTCTCGTGTCCGTTTTGGGGTTCACTTTCCGTTGTCGCTTTTTGGCCGCTCGGCTCATTGTGAAGCTCGGTGGAGTCTGTGCTGTTGGCCGTTGGCTGTTGTAATTCCCAGGGTGCGACCGCACCGGGCTGGATGTTTTGAGGCGGGGGGAGAGGGCAGAGCCCCCCCTGCTTCGGTTCCAAAGGGCAAACCCAGCCCCAGGCTGGCTGGGCGGCGCGGGCGGAGGGGAAATAAAAGGTTTGTATGGGATCCCGTGAGTCGGTGGCTTCACAGGGTGCTCGTTGGGCGCGTGGGTGCAGGAATATTCCCAGCTCACCGTCCTGTCTTTGCAAGCTGAGCCAGGATGAAACCACAGCCAAAGAGGAGAGCAATCCCCTGCTCGGGCAGCGTTGCACGGCCACGGAGCGCTGCTCCTCTCCGCTGCAGCCTGCGGGGACGGCAGATTTGCTGCATGGAGGGGTTCAACATGAAGCATCCAAGGAGATGCTGCGTTCCCCGGGGAGCTCGTACCAGTATCCGGGCAGTGAATGGGCTCGGGGGGTGCTGGGAGGGTGCGCGGTGGGCTCTGGGGGTGCCGGGAGGGCTCAGAGGGAGCGGGGAGGGTGCGCGGTGAGCAGGGAGCTGTGCACCCAAACGCGAGCACCCATCAGCTGCAGGGAGGAGGAGGAGGAGATGGCAGCAGGGAGGATTCCATGCTCATGCTCACGCATGCATATAAAGAAAGGCTGAGCAAAAAGGGTTTTTTCCCCACTGAAAAATGCCCGCTGGCGCCTGGGCACCCATTTCGAGGAAGGAAAGCATAACTGGGGCTGTGCACGCACGCGACACGTCAGCAGAACGTGCTGCGGCTGCATGCTCGAGGGCCGGGACGCGCTCGCACGTGCTTGCGCCCACCTTTCCCCCGCGGCGTGTGTTTTTCCTGGCGCAGCGCCCACGTCCACACCGCAGTCGAGCTCTCCCCATGCCAAGCACGACACAAAAGCTCACGCAAAAAGGCCTGGAGGCTCGTTTTTAGCACTTCAGTAGCTCAGCGGGGTCCTGTCTTCAGAGCCAGCAGCGGCACAGGGCCCCCGCGGAGCTGGTGCTGGCGCTGGCCTCGGCTCCTTGTTTTCTCCAGGATGCGGAGCCGGGAATGGGGAGCCCCGCCGAGAGCTGCGGATGGATGCTGGGGTGCTCAACGCGAGTCCCAACCAAAGAAGGATCTCCAAAGGGGATGCTGAGCTTGTTCCGCTGCCTGCCAGCAGCCTCCGCTGCCAGCGCTCGGCCCCCGCCTGTCCCTAAATCGGGGGTGCGATGTCACCCCCACGCAGCGCCGGGTGCTGGAGGGGAGCGCTGCGCTCCGCGGGTTGGGCTCAGCTCAATAAACCGAGGGATGGGTTTTCAGCTCACTGCCTGCCCTGCAGAGGATGCGTTTCCCGGTCGATGGCATCTGGGGGGGATGCAGGGTGCTGTGGGGCGCCTTGGGGTCCCGCGGTGGCCATAGGGGGTCAGGCATTGGCAGGACAAGAGAGAAAGGGTGAGAGGTAAGAGCACAGCACTGGGCAGCCTTTGGGTTAGGTGCAGGCTGAGGAGACAGAGGAAGAAGCCCCCCCGGCCGCGGCCAAGCCAAGCGTCCCCAGGATGGAACGCTGGGGCTGTGATTCTCCAGCATTTTCCATACGGATCCCAGCGCCGATTGGGGTGCCGGCAGCCGCTCGCCCCAGACACCCTGTGGTGATGGAGCGGCAAAGAGGGACATCCCAGGGTGGTGCCACCTGGGGTTGAGCCCCCAGCATGGGTCTCTCTCCACCCCCCTGCCATGGGATGGAGCCCTGCGTGCAGTGCTGGGCTCCTCAGCAGAGGAAGGACTGCCAGAGTGAGAGCAGAGGAGGCCACGCAGATGATCCGAGGGATGGAGCACCTCCCACCCAAGGACAGGATGAGAGTTGGGGTTCTACAGCCTGGAGAAGAGAAGGCTCCGGGGAGACCTACAGAGCAGCTTCCAGTGCTGAAAGGGGCTGCAAGAAAGATGGGGAGGGGCTGTTGGTCAGGGAGTGCAGGGAGAGGATGAGAAGGAACAGTTTTCAGCTGAAAAGGGGGAGGTTTAGATTAGAAATTAGGAAGGAATTCTTCATTCTGAGGGTGGGGAGCTCCTGGGACAGGTTACCCAGAGCAGTGGGGGCTGCCCCATCCCTGGAGGGGTTCCAGGCCAGGTTGGATGGGGCTTGGAGCCCCTGATCCAGTGGGAGGTGTCCCTGCCCATGGCAGGGGTGGGATTGGATGGGCTTTGGAGTCCCTTCCAACCCATGATTCCACGAGATGGCGGGGCAAGAGATCGGTGCAGACAGCTGGCAAACCCTGCCCGCCGCAGGCAGTGGCTCCAAGCGGGTCCCCTCCTGGGATGGGAGCAGGGCTACAAACCGTGGACAAACCCCTCGCCTTTAAACTGGAGTCAGATTCCTTGCTGCTGGCTCGGGGCGCAGGAAACCGTGCCCAGGAGCAGGTGAGGAGGGACCCCGCTCTAACAGAAAGGAGACGCATGAAATTCGCTGGTTCCACTCCCCCCAGCAGGCAGCCGGGGCGTTTTTCCATCCAATGCCTTTTCCTTCGCGCTCCCTCTTATTTTTTTCGCAGGGGAAGCAAAATTCATGGTGTGTGGCCCCATTGGCCAAGAGAAAAGCAACACCGCGCAGTCGCATCCTCCACCCGTGGCTGGTGGTGAGGCCGTGGGGGACCACGAGCCCCCGGTGGGCCGCATCCTCGTGGTGAGCACCTCCGCACCCACACTCGCCTCCCGCCCATCCGGCCTAAAGTCAGTGAGGAATCGCAGACCGGTAAGTGGGGATTGTCGGCCACGCTGTGGTGAGAAGCGGCCTCCAAAAGGCCAGCAAGCTGCCCCCCACACCTCCACCCCCAGAGCATCGCCCCGCTCGTGCGATGCCATCGCTCAGGCTTCCGTGCCGGCAGCGCGTGCCGAGGGTCGCGGGCGCCTCGCTGGCCAGGGTTGGGGTCGGCAGCCGCTCGGCGTGTCTGCGTTGGGCTGCTGTTCTCACCTCTGGAAAATGCCCCCTCCTTTCCCCCCCCCCCCGGCAGATCTCAGCTGCCGGGAGCTGGCCGGGCTCCACGGCCGCTCGCACACTCCAGCTGAGGAGCCGGGCCACGCGGCGAATGCATTTGCGCATGGATTTCCCTCCCACTGCCGTCTGCTCCCAACGGCGCCATTCACCCCCGTTTCTCATCGCCTTCTCCTGTGCCGGTGGTGATTCGGGACCACTTGCACCTCCTTGTCCCCACTGCGGCGTGCCCAGAGCCCGGTGCCGTATCCCACTGGGATGTCTCCGCTTGAGAAGAGCGTTGGGGTCCGCAGGGATGTGCAGAAAGCCCAGGCCTGGGACAGCAGGGTGGGGATGGACTCTGAGCAGTCCCTCCTTCCACACACGTGTGCAAACCCCCATTTTCATGCTGTGTGGTCAATCTTTCCTGATTCAGAGTGGATGCAATGTTGGTTCATGGAGGTCTTCACCCATCGCTCCCCTTCGCTCCTTCCCACTCGCGTCCTGCGGAGATGCAACCGGAGGGAGGTGTCTTCTTGTCTCATGTTGGAGGAACGAGGGTAAAGAGAGAGAACAATGGGGGTGAGGCAGTGGGTTTGGGCGCTGCTAGAGAGGGGCTTTTGAAGGTGGTGGGGAAAAAAGAGCCTGAGCTGCTGTCTCCACTGGGAAAGGAGCTTTCCGAGCTGCTCCAGCTGCCTCGCGCTGCCCTGGCCCAGCTCCTGCTAGCACAAAGCTGCAACCCAGCACTGTCCTGACCGACACGCAGAGCTGCAAATCCAGCTTTAACCCCAGCGGAGGGAGGTCTCCATCCAGAGGTGGAGAGAGGATGGGGATGCAGGGTGGGGAGTTGGATGGGGGTTCAAAGCAAACTCCAGCAGCACCGCTGGCCCCGGCGCCTTCCCAATCCCACGTGTGGGAGCTGAGCCCTTGCCCTTATAAATTCTCCTTCGAACCATGCTGGGCACCATCCTGGAGCCAGCAACAAAGCTCATGTGGCCTTCAAAGATGGAAACCTCACGGCACTGCCAGACTCAACGGGCTGGCGGGGGAGCAGTGCGCTGTGGACGGCCACCCGGGAGAACACATCCATGGGTTCCTTCTCCCGGTCCTCCTTCCTATGACCTACCCAAAAGAAGCAGAGCCACGGGTGATTCAACAACAACAAAACCAAACGAAAAACAATCTCCTTGTGCTAATGGGATTGGTTCTGTCCCTACCACGCACATTCCAGCCCGGCTCGAGGGACGGCGCGGGGCGGGGGGGAAAGGGAGGCTAATAAAGCCAAATTATTATTCTCTGTCTTCAAATGTCAGAGTTGAGCACGGTGCCGCTGGCTGGACCTGGCGCAGCTGCTGGGCCGTGGCGATGCCGTGCGGAGGCGAAGCGCCCTCTCGGCAGCCGGCACGGAGCGCTTGCGCGGCGCATCCAGCCCACCGCCAAGTGACAAGCATTTTCCATTCCCTGGGCTTCATTACTTCTTGGAACGCAGACCTCGCTTGCTGGGCTGTGAGGGGCTTCGCTTCCCTCCGTGTTTATTTTCCTTGCCGTGTGTTCTTTTGCCAGGTGAGAAGCGCAGCCAAGCTGGTCAGGGAAAGCAGGGATGTATGGTTGTGGTTTGGCCGCGCAGGTGGGAATCGAGCTCCCTCGAGCACCGACGCAGCGGCGTGGCGCAGCACCTGCTCACCTTCAGGCGCTGGAGCTATCCTATGATTTCACGGGGATGACACGTGTGCCTAACACTGCAGCACGTGCAGGGGGGATCTGCTGGATCGTGGCCTCGCATTGGTGATGAACGGTGCTGGGGACGGCCAACGCCTGCAGCTGGCGTGGGAGCCGGCTCCCGCGGGTGCCGCGTGCGTCAGCTCGCCCAGCCGTGCGTGGGAGTGGAAGGAGCCCAAGACTCGTAAAAGAAGGTGTTGAGCCTTCCTCCAAGCCAGATCCCACGTAGCTCTTCTGTCTGCTTCCCGCTCACTCCTGCTCCTCCTGCTTGCTCTTTGGCGCAGGGCATAGCAATTCCTACACCTCCGAGGGCGGCTGTGCGCGCACGCATGCGCTGTCGGTGTTGGGCGAGGTGGCACCGCTGCTCTGTGGGGTGGGTAATGCTGCCCTCGGGGTGGGAGCCCCGCCAAAAAGCCAGGTTGTCTCCATCCCTGCAGGCAGGGAATGCTGTTCAGCCCGTGCGTTGTGCAGGAGCCTCGGCAGCTCCGAAGGGACCTTGGCTGGGGACCTGCAGGGCTGGTCTGCACCCCAGGTTGGATGGGAAACTACAGACCTCATCCTGCCCAGGGCTCCGGTGCCACTGTGTCACTGGAAGTCCCCTGTGCTGGTGGCTGGTCTTGACCATGGAGTCATCTGTGGTGGCAACTGCCAGAGGTAGTCCTCAAGGTGGGAAGGAGAGAGCATCTCACCTCCACCATCCTCCCAGGAGAGATTGGTAATGTCTTGGTGAGCTAAAACATCTCCATGCCTGAGCACGGCCACGGGGAGATGCTGGCAGGGAATCCTGGTGAGATGAGATAAAAAGGAGGGAGAAGAACCAGCTCGTGCAATGTCATGGACCATCTTTACATGGACACCCCGGGCTCCACCAGCACATGTAGCTACTCCCCGGCCTGCGTGTTCGACCCCACCCCGGACTCATACACTCGCTGGGATTACGCTGGGATTAGCAGAGAGCTGCCTACCAGAGACTGAGAGGGAATAAAACCTGCCAGAAGCACAGGCACCAAAAAAACTACTGGCACCCTCTGGACATGCACCGTGAGCAGGAGACAGAGCGGTGTTTGGCGGCAGGGAACGTGAGGGAGGTCACTCGCAGGCTCCTCCATAGCAATAGCAAATAAATGAACCAGGAGGCTTTGTCGTGCTGGGAAAAATCTAGCAAGAATTGGGGGGAAAAAAAGCTGTTTGAGGCTAGCTGTCCAGCTCCTCCACCCAGCACAAAGTGTGGGGACCGCTGCTGCTGCGAGTCGCAAGGAATCCCTGTTTCTGAGCGCTTGCAGGATGAAACAAAAAGGTTGGAGGAAAAGGCAGAGCTGCCAGCTCATGATTTTGTCATTAGTCTCACAGTGCTGGATGCAGATTTTAAAGCCCCAGCTGTGGGAGTCATGGGATATGCGAGCGCTTGGCTTGCGGTACAAGATAGAGCTCATGTTTTGTAAAATGTGAAAATGTGACTCAAATACATCTTGATGGCTTCAAATGAGGATCAGAAAGACGAAGAATGTAAATAGTTTGGAGTTTATTTATTTATTTTTTTAACCCAGTAAGTTATTCTTATGATTTTCCGGGCAGCCCACCGCTCTCCACAGTAGGAATACCGGGACTGCCTTGATATACTGTGTGCGGGATAAATGTATTAGCGTTGTGCGAGCCGCTCAGATGCTGTGCTAACACTGGTCGTAAAACTCACCTTAGATATAAGGCAGGCTCCTTGGGGAAGGGGCTAAGTGCACTCAACAAATAATGAATAGAAATAAAAATAAATATCAAATGGCCCATAAAATCAAGCAATAATGGTAACTAAAATGTTTCTGGATTTGCTGTGAGAGATAAAATCCCATCAGCAGGATGAAATAACGAGAAATACCCCCTCCTGGTTCCTTCTCCACATGACCCAAGTCAGCGCGCCTGGTCACCAGAGTAGTTATGGAACACATCTTCCTTCCAGCATCTCATAAATGCATTTTTCATGCTTTAGGAGCCCTTCTGGGGTTCGATTTAACTGGGATCTGGGGAACATGTGAAAGGCATTTACAGCATGCGGCACAGCCTGGGTTTTCCTGCAGGGGAAACAGAGGTGTAACGTTCACAGCTCCCATCGGCCAACCCACCTGGGCTGGAGAGGTCCACAGCGAGCGGGCAGCGCAGCCGGACCAGCTGTCAGCAGGGCGGCTTTATGGCTGTGTGCTTATTGACCCCAAATAGACGCACTTAAAATATCTATACGGACCTAAACAAAATAAAGGGAAAGTGTTTCTTTTAAACCTCTTAACAAATGGGGGGGAGGTGGTGCTGCAAAGCTAATGCTGCAGAAAGTGGCCCCAGGAGAAAGTGAAAGGGATCAAATGAAGCAGAGCCAGTGAAGCAGGACAAGGGCAAGGGGTTGCTGAGGAGGAGCAGGAACCCCTCAGCACCAGCAAAAGGTGGTGTGAACGTTGGGGTTGTCTTCTGCAGGGACGGAAGTTGGACCCGATGATCCCTGTGGATCCCTTCCGCCTCAGGACATTCTATGATTCTATGAAAAGGCACAGAGCAACTGCTGAGGTGTGGGGAGAGCTGGGACGGGGTCACTCCTGCAGGCGATACTGCCCGGTGGAAAGGGCATCGTGCTGCAACGCTGGACATGGGCTGCTGCGGGCTCTGCTGATGACTTACGGCATTAGCTTTCATCCACTGCCTCTCCTCCCGCTCTCCCCACGCCTCGGTGTGCTGACATCTCCTCTTCGGTGCAGGTCGGGTCTAAAATAACAGGGCCCCGAGGTCCTGGCCGGGGTCTCCGTGCGCTGCAGCAATACAAATAGCAAATTAATAAGTCCTGCTTCCCTTTCTCCCAAAGGTTTTACGAGGCTTAATTAATGAATGTCTGTAAAACGCATTTGGAGCTGGGAATGAAATGTGCTGTGGAAATGCCAAATATTTTTAATGCTCCAGCAGATTTAGAAGGTTTAAATAAGAAAAATACACAGCTTTGCCTCTGAAACAGATTGCTCTCCTCGAAAAGGAGGGCTCCGGAACATGAAGTTTTCATCAGGCTGACTTGAAAGACTATGGTCACGGCTTTCCAAGTGTGTTTATTCTCATGTATGAATTCCCCCTTTCCCTATACAGATGTGGACACCGAGGCATGCGAAATCAAAGCAATTTACCCACGGCCGTTGGCAGAGCCATCGCTATGAAGAATTTCCTGATTGGAAATGCCCTCTGGACTGTCCGCTTTCTGCAGATGTGCTCCGGCTTCAATGATTACATGGACCCAAAGCGATGCTTGGCCTCATCTCTGCCAGTTGCTTTGGGGAGAACCGGCAGCGACACTGATGCCGACCATGTGTGGGGACGCAGGGCGGCATCTTTGGCACAGAGATGGCGTGCGATCTCCAGCGACAAGACTGCACCCTCTGGAGGGTACGGCTGCTCCTGCACAAAGCACTTATGGTGATAAAATCCAGTCCATAACCATCCGGATGGCACGGCGGGAGGCTTCATCCCCAGCGGGATGGGGGGCACGGCTGTCCCCACCATCCCATGCCGGTCGCGATCCCCTGCAATCCCTGCAGAAGGCATTTAATGAGTTGCACGTGAAATCCCGAGGGAGAGGCCGCAGCGCTTGGGCACGGGCCATGGGCTGCTGTCGGGCAGTGGTTGGATGGAGGGAGCTGAGGAGGCACATGGTGTGGGGCAGTGACACCCCGTGGGACCCCACAGCCAAGAGACAGTGACTGACCCCCAACCCCCCTTAGCTGGGGGTGTGACAGCCCCCCAAGTTCCCTCAGCCATGTCAAGGTGACAGCCCTTGGGACCCCTCAGCTGAAGGAAGGGGACAGACCCCCAGATGCCCCTCGGCCGTGGGGAGGTGACAGTGCTCCACAGCCCCTGTCCTGTGGGGCAGTGACAGCCCTGGAACCCCTCGGCTGTGGGGCGGTGACAGAGCTCCCCCAGGCCCCCTCAGCCGTGGGGAGGTGACAGCCCTGGGACCCCAGACCCTCTGGGACCCCTCAGCTGTGTGGCAGGGACGGCCCCAGCCCCTCAGCCATGGGGAGGTGACGGCCCCGGGACCCCAGACCCCAGACCCGCGGCTGAGGAATGGGGACAGAGCCCCAATCCACCTCTGCTGTGGGGCAGTGACAGCCTGAACCCCCACCTTCCTGTGGCTGGGCCGGGGGCAGCGCTAGATCCTCTCCTCTCCTCTCCTCTCCTCTCCTCTCCTCTCCTCTCCTCTCCTCTCCTCTCCTCTCCTCTCCTCTCCTCTCCTCTCCTCTCCTCTCCTCTCCTCTCCTCTCCTCTCCTCATCCCTCTCCTCTCCTCTCCTCATCCCTCTCCTCTCCTCTCCTCTCCTCTCCTCTCCTCTCCTCTCCTCTCCTCTCCTCTCCTCTCCTCTCCTCATCCCTCTCCTCTCCTCTCCTCTCCTCTCCTCTCCTCTCCTCTCCTCTCCTCTCCTCTCCTCTCCTCTCCTCTCCTCTCCTCTCTCCCCACTTTCCTCTCTCTTCTCCCCTCTTCCCTCCCCTTTGCCCTTTCCTCTTTTCTCTCCTCTCCCCTTTCTCCTCCCCTCTCTCCTTCCTCCCCTCCCCTCCATCCCCTCTCTCCTTTCTTCCCTCCCCTCCCTCCTCTCAGTCCCCCCTTCTCCCCTCTCCTCCTCTTTCCTTTCTCCCCGCCCCTCTCCCGCCCCTCCCGCCCCTCTCCCCGCCCCCGCCGAAGATGGCGGAGTCCGGCGGGGCCGAGTTCTGCGCGGAGCGGCCCGGCGGGTGAGCGGAGCGGGGGAGGAACGGGGCCCGGGGGAGCTGTGAGCTGGGCGTGGGGATGGGGGTCCGGGCTCGGGGGTCCTGAGCAGGACATGGGGTCCTGGGGGGTGTTGGGAGGGGGGTCCTAACCAGGGCCCAGGGCTGGGGGTCCTGCCGGTGGGGATCTGGGGCAGGGCATGGGGGTCCTGGGGACGAGGGGCATGGGGATGGGGGGCATGGGGTGGGGGTCCTGAGCGGGGAATAGGGATGGGGGTCCTGGGGATGGGGGTCCTGAGCAGGGAATAGGGATGGGGGTCCTGGTGATGGAGTCCTGAGTGGGGAATAAGGATGGGGGTCCTGGGGATGGGGGTCCTGAGCAGGGAGTAGGGATGGGGGTCCTGGGGATGGGGGTCCTGGGGATGGGGTCCTGAGCGGGGAATAGGGATGGGGGTCCTGGGGATGGGGGTCCTGAGCAGGGAATATTGATGGGGGTCCAGGTGATGGGGTCCTGTGCGGGGAATAGGGATGGGGGTCCTGGGGATAGGGGTCCTGTGCGGGGAATAGGGATGGGGGTCCTGAAGATGGGGGGCCTGAGGATGGGGGGCATGGGGATGGCGGTCCTGGGGACGGGGGTCCTGAGCAGGGAGTGAGGATGGGGGTCCTGGGAATGGGGTCTTCAGCAGGGAGTAGGAATGCAGTTCCTGGGGTTGGGGTTCCTAGGGATGGAGGTCCTGAGGATGGAGGTCCTGACCAGGGCATGGGGTGAGGGGTCCTGAGGTCGGGAGTCCTGGAATTGGGGGTCTTGAGCAGGTCCTGGGGTTGGGAGGTATCGGAAGGGATATCCTAAGCAGGGCTCAGGGTTGGGGGTCCTGGGGGTGGGGGTCTTGGAGGTGGGAGGTATAGAGAGGGGGTTCCTAAGCAGGGCCCAGGGTTGGGAGTCCTGGGGGTGGGGGTCCTGAGCAGGGCATGGGGTCGGGGGTCCTGGGGCTCAGGGACATGAGCAGGGCATGGTGCTGGGGGTTAGGGGTCCTGGGAGAGGGTCCTGGGGAGGAGGGCGGTCCTGAGCAGGGTATGGGGCTCAGTGTGCTGGGGAGGAGAGGGAGGTCCTGGAGGGGATGTATGAGAGGGGGTGTTCCTGAGCAGAATATGGGGCTGAGGGTCCTGGGGCTGGGGGTCCTGCTGGGGGGAGTCCTGAGGGAGGGTCCTGAGGAGCGCCAGGTCCTGAGCAGGGCTGGGGGTGCTAGGATTGGGGGGTTCTGAGGAAGGAGGTCCTGATGAGGAGGTGGGTCCTGAGCAGGGCCCTGGGCTGGGGGTCCTGGGGAGGTGGGAGGGGTCCCAGGGGTATTGGAGGTGGGGGTGCTGAGCAGGGTCTGAGGTTGGGGGTCCTGGGGGGGGCAGTGGTCCTTGGTGGGTGTCCTGGTGGTAGGGACTTCAAGTGAGGAGCAGGTCCTGAGCGGGGTGCGGGGCTGGGTGTGCTTGAGTGCGGGGGTTCTGGGGGTTGGGTCCTGAGCAGGAGTTGAGATTGGGGGTCCTGGGGAGAGGAGGATCCTGAGCAGTGGCTGGGGTTGAGGGGCCTCTGGAAGATTAATTAATTAGAGCGCTTTCCCTTTATGAGGAGGGGGCTGAGGACAGCTCTAAACCAAGATATTGTGACTCCCACCTCAGCCTCCGTGGGGCTGGGTTTGCAGAGCCACCAGTCTCGTGGGTTTGTGGAGAAACAGGGTTGATAGGTTCATGGAGAAGCCAAGTTTTGGGGTTCCAGGCCTATCCTATCCCCTCTGCGTGGTCCTGGGTTTGGTCCATGCAGGGTGACTCGGCTTCAGAAGGTGTCACAGAGGTGGTGTGGTACGTGGCGGTGGGTCCTGGCCCTGGAGGAGTTCCTCTTCCCAGGGCTTCTCTCACCATCGCCGTTTGGGAGCTGTGGTGTCTGTCTCTGGGATGTTGCGCTCTCAGCCTGTCACTTGGAAGCATTGTTTATCCTCAACTTCACTCTGCGTTCTCACCCAAAATAACCACCCTGTACGTTTCCCTGCGGAGAGGGAAGCTCACATGGTCATTGCTCCATGCTGGAGGAGCCTCGGAATTCTCACCTCGTATATAGATATTATTGTTCTTTAATGAACGCCTGTGCGTACTCTATGCTGTGTTACCTGGGGCATTCCATTTTATCTCCCTGTTCCTCCTTCCCTTGCCTTCCCTTTCCAAAGAGGAGCAGCAGCACCTCTTTCACACAGGCATCCGTAGGGATGCTCGCTCCCGAGTTTCTCAAAGCCGGGTGTGCAGCAGTGAGAAATGGAAGGAATTTGTTTCAGGGCCGTGATAAATCACTCAGCCTGGAGCTACTGCAGTTTTGTTTCCCGAGCTGTAGCTCTGTCGTATTCCCTGTCGCTGGGTGTTTATTTTCTTTGTGAGTTTTAAAGTAAAGCCCATTGAAGTTTGGAATTTGCTTCCTATCGGTTCTAAGTCCTGTTTTAAAGGATAGATTTGTCAGAGAGTAGAGGGGAGAAGCGTGATGGGGGATGTTGGACGTGGCGCGTTGCCTCTGTAGAACGAGAGTTTCAAAGGCATTCTCCGTCCACAACGATTCCTTGTTAGGTGCTTCCCACTTGTGACTTTTTGGCACTTACTCACTATTTACTCCCTCAGGCAAAGGGACAGAGTGCCCTCTCACTGTATCACCCGTGCCGTTTCGGTGATGCGCTCTTACTCAAACAGCACAGGCAGAATTTCCATCTTTGGAATTGCTACCGCATGGCCCATGCGAGTTACCCGTGAGTATGCTGGCTTCCCCAGAGCCAGAACATCAACTTGTCTGCTGGGGATCCTGCCGGTTCTCTCAATATGGAACACGCTGTGCGGGATTGTGTGGACAAAAGGCTTTGGATGGACTGATGGCACGAGATAAGGCTGTTGCTGTGCACTGAAAAGCAAACAGCCTCGATCTGCTTAGAAATAAACTTTTTTTTAATTTCTTTCTGGGTAGAATTTAATGAGTTACAGGTGGGTTTCATATTTTACTTCTAGCCCTCAGTCTCATGTGGAGGGAGACTTTCAGGCTGCATAATTTACTGCGTAACACTGAGGATATGCTTCGAGATCGATGAGCAAAGTGAAATCCATCGGTGCCCTCGGTAAGAGGAGCTGACGCTGAGACATGTGAACTCTTCTGCGGTGCTGGAGAGGTAGGGTTGTACAAAGCGGAGTGGCAGAGATCTAGGAAAAGCATCTTTTTGAATGCTGGAGAGGATGTTGTGCAGGCCTTTAGGCAGGAATTAATCAGGGTGGTGAGGAGAGCTGTGTGTCTATTAAGCTGGGAATGATTTCTTGAAGGAAAGCAGGCAGCCAGGCTGTGTAAACGATCTTCAAACCCTCCCTAATGCTGTTATAGGCTGGTGTGTTGACCGAAAGCGGTCCCACCTCTCAAAACCAGAACGAATGGGCAAGGGAGACCTGCAGGGCCTCCTTATCTAAAAGTACACACGTCTGGGTTCGCGTCAAGGGAAAGTCGACTTGCACTGCCCTTACACCTGCCGAGGAAAGTGGTGGGAGAGGGCAAATGTGCAGGAGGATGGAGTAATGCTGCGCCGGAGGAGTGCAGGGGCTGTGAGTCTGCCTTGCTTTTGTGCTCCTGTGATCTTGTATACCTTCATTCTTCAATTAGGCTTCTTTTTGAAACCGTTCAGAGTTTGGTTTTGTGTCATTTCTGCATTCTGTGCTCCGCCACATGGCAATTCTAAAGCAGCTTTAGTTGTTAGATCTGGTAGACGTGGTGTAAGTGTTTACTCTCTAATTGAATCACTGTAAAAATAACTGCTACTTTCATTTTCAACATGGGGAGGCTTCGGAGCTGGAGGTTTTATTTAGTCCAAAGTGAATTTCAGTGATTCTATAAAGGTTCCTGTCTTACCTCCCGAGTGTGGCTTAGTGTGAGCTGCTTTGTAAGGAGTCGTCTTGCGCCACAAAATGGTGGCTGAGGCATCTTTTCTAGTTTCTCATTCACATGAAAGGTAAATGCTGAACTTGCCCAGACGCCAGGGACCTTTAGGAAAAGCTGTTGCTGCGCTGCTGGTCGTCTTGGATTATTGCATTCAGGGGATACTGTGAGGGTGCCACAAAGCCTGTGCAGATCTGAGCTGCCCCAGAATCTGCGAAACAGAATGATGGAGAAACAGAATCATGGAATCATTAAGGTTGAAAAAGGTCTCTAAGCTCATCCACTCCAACTGTCAGCCCAACACCACCATCCCTACAAAACCATGTCCCAAAGTGCCATGGCCACAAGGTTTTTCAACCCCTTCAGGGATGGAGACTCCACCACTGCCCTGGGCAGCCTCTGCCAGGGCTTCACCATTCTTTCTGTAAAGAAATTTTTCCTGATGTCCAATCTAAACCTCCCCTGGCGCAACTTGAGGCCGTTTCCTCTCATCCTATTGCTTGTTCCTTGCAAAAAGAGACAGCACCCCACTTTCTACAACCTCCTTTCGGGGAGCTGCGGTGACCGATGAGGTCTCTCTTCAGCCTCTTTTTCTCCAGACTAAGCAGCCTCAGATCCCTCAGTCACTTCCAGGCCCTTCCCCAGCTCTGTTCCTCTTCTCTGGACACGCTCCAGCCCTTCAATGCCTTTCTCAGAGTGAGGGGCCCAAAACTGAGCCCAGGATTCGAGATGTGGCCTCACCAGTACCGAATCCAGAGGGATGATCCCTTCCTGCTGGCCATACCGTGGCTGATTCACACCAGGATGCTGTTGGCCGCCTTGGCCACCTGGGCCACTGCTGGCTTGTGCTCAGCTGCTCTCGACCAGCACCCCCAGATTCTTTCCACTTAGGCAGCTTTCCAGCCGCTCTTCCCCATGCTGCTGAATTGGGACGAGACGGAAAGCTGAGACAGATCCTGATGGATTCTTGGATGAAAGCAGAGGTAGCTGTGCCACAGATCGGCCTCACTCAGTTTCCAAAGGTGAAAATGCGATGCTGGAGTGGGGTGGATGGAAGAGCAGGGGTGCAGGAAAGGGCAGGGTGGTGTCTAGAAGGCCAGGAGCCACATCGTGCTCGAGTGTCACTTTTGGGGTGGCCTTGGTGGCTCTGCTGTGCTCCCCGACACCACTAGGTGCCTCTCGGCCTTTGCACAGCGGCTCTGCCACGGGTGCTGCTGAGATGGCGGGCGCAGAGAGCACCCGCTGCGCCTTCTGCCTGCTGGAACCACCGCGGCCGTTCTGAAGGGATGGGGCTGCTGCTTTTGCCTTCATTTTTGATCCGGTGTTGCTGTAGCTTTCCTTTCTCTAGCATTGGAGTTGGCAGGGTTGGACCGTAGGGGCATACGGTGTGGGAAACGTGGAACTGTTTAAGGCAGTACTGTCAGCAGGAGTATCGAGTGTATAAAGAGCCTGTACTTTGCCATGGACTGTGGATACACAGGCAAATTTTACGTGGTGTAAAATCCCCCGTCCTTCTGGGGGTCTTAATGGGGCTGGCTGAGCTCTGGAGCAGCCGAAAGCAGCTGACGTTTTCATAGCCGTGATGCTGCCTGGGGCTGCCGGAGTAATTTATATGCTTAGAGTGATTTTTATATCTGCTCAGTTTGTTCCTGGCTCAGCAGGATTAGGTTTGGGGCTGACAGGAATATAATCATGGTCGAGTTTGGGGAGTGGAGTAGTGTCTTCCTGTTCTCAGTCCTTCTGATAATACAGGTGGAGATTGTGGCGTGACGGGGTGTCCTTGGCAATGGGGGATGTGTCCCCTGCTGCCAGAGGAGGCTTGGGCAGGACTGAGGGTGCCCCAGGGGGACCCCGGTGCAGGAAACCCTCCTCTGCAATAGCTCTGGATGTGGGTAGAGAGAGGAGAGGGAGAAGGAGGTCCTGGTAAATGATCTCAGACTGACAGTTTGTGCCCCTCCAAGATCCACTGTGCAAACCTGGGCTCATGGAGCCATCCCTGGGAGCTGCTTTGGTTGCTGAATGAAGTGGACCAAACTGCTCTTCCCATTTGTCCCCACGCCAGCATAAAGGTGACTCTGGCCCCGTGACAGAAACATGTTTCAGAATCTTGTTCTTTTCTGCCTCTCTCCCCAGTTTCTCATGGGTACAGCACATGCTGACCAGTTCCTCACACTGGAACCCTCTGGGATGGCACAGAGTTTAATGTGTTCAGATATTTCACCCTCTGCTTTTTTCGTTCTCTGCTCCAGCGCTCCATTTTACCAGGCCAGCCAGCTTCTGATACACAGCCTGGTTTATTAGTGCTTTTAGCAGAAACCAAAATCCCACCTCCTTTGGCTTGCAAACAGCCTGCCAGTTGAAGCCTGGGAGCAGGACAGGTCTGGGAGTGTGTGTGTGTGTGCGAGTCCTGCTCAGCAAACAGACAAACAGCAATTTGGAAGCATATCTGGGACCTCTCGGTGGACAAAACCTGGTATTTTTAAAAATAACTTGAAAAACCTCTTGCTTCAACCTCTTGCCTTTCATTTGGGATGTAGGGATCCCATGGTTCCAGCCTGGGAGATGCACACAAGCGAGGGGATCAGTAGGACCTGAGTCAGAAAGCTTTAATTGCTGGTTTCACTGAAGGCAAAGCTGAACCAGGCGTGGGTTGTGGGACCCAGCAGTGCCCAGCCCTGTCCCAGCATCGTGTAGTCCATCTTCTGGGACCTCCCTTCCCTCTTGTAAGGGGGACAAGCCTCTGGCTCCCTGTAATGCAAATAAGAATGGCTTGCTTTGGGCTTTGTTCTTCATTCAAAATAGCGGATATTGCTTGTTTTCCCTTGGTCAAACGTTCATGTTCCTTAAACTTTGAGATTCAAAGTGTAAAAGGTGGAAGATGAAGCTTTTCAAACTTCACTCTTCAGTGTGTTTTCCAGAAGACCATGTTTTTCACACAAAGCGTTACTCTTCCTGAAGCTCCAACCCGTTTATGATCTCTTTATCAGAGTGCTCCAAATTGCTCGTCACTTCTAAATAGTGATATTAGTTTCAGGCTTCCTACTTGTATTTATTGCCTTTGTTGAAGGAGAGAGTTTGAGAAGAGGGAAACGAGTGGAGACAGAGGAGATAAATGGGAGAGATGAAGGAAAGGAGGTGCAGAAGGGAACAAAGATATCGATTAAATTATTATGTTTCTCTGGAAAACCTCCCCTTCACTTGCTGCATTAATATTTAATCAGTTGCTGATCATTAAGTGCTTATTGTTGTTAATCCGGACAGGGGAGTGATGGGAAATGTTGTTTCTGATGGGTGCTGGTGGCAGCCGTGCTGGCTGATGGGCACGTAAGTAGGTTAACAGGGCAGGTATTTTTAAGTCTCATTGCCTGGCAGCATCTCATCTTCCAGGGAACCTCTGGATGCCTTTTCCTAGAGGGATGCAAAGGCCACGGGAGCGTTGTCCCAAAGTCCAGGCAAGAGCCCGTGACCCAGCACGTCTGCAGTAACGCACTTGGCCTTTCTGCCCTAACGTAATGTTCGGTAGCGTGAGGCGCTGGGAACTCATTTTCATCCTTCGGGCATGTGATATAAAGCCTCGGGATCTGAAACATTACAGTAACCATGGCGACCAGTGACTTATCCGAGGGAGTTTGACTTTTGTTTTGATTTTAAGTGTCTTAATTGTAGTTTAAAAATCAGAATCTGAATGTGTTTTTTACTTAGGCGTGGAACTAAAGGCATTAAATGATTTGCATTATTAAGATATCTATAATGCTGCCTTTCAAAGGTTCTTAAAGAAAGTCCTTAATATTCACACCCTGTGTTCTAAATAGAGTTACTCCTCAGCTTTATGTTAGCTCTGCTGCTCTCCCCATAAAAGATTTCTTGCCTGAGAGCTCTGAAGGTGCCTCGCTGGCTGTTTTGCAATCCTAAGTCCTTTGTTTGTCCAGGAAAGAGCTGCGGCACTGCGTACTCGATGCTTGCGAACACACACACAGAGATGCTGCTGCCTTTCCTCCCTCCTCTCCGTACCCCAGCCGTGCCCCGCTGTGTTTGCTGGCGAGGCTGCCTGCTGGCAGCGTGCCCTGCTCAGAAACCCTGCCAACCCCCTTGAGTTTCTCCCGTATGAAAAAAATTGCCAACACCACCTGCCCGGAGAGTGGGAAAACGTGGGTGGATATTAGCGAGGATGCTGAACCGGGATGGAGAGCCAGCCTGGCTAGCACTGAGCTATCCTTCCTCCCCAGGAGGACCAGGGAAGGAAAGCAGAGCAGGAAGGCGACGGGCAGTTGTGGAGCTAAAGGTTTCTCTTATTTAATTCAATCACTGCAATGTCGTAATCCGGCCCAGTGTAATTCTCTCCGTTTGCACTCGTGCAGGAGTTGCAAATATGCTGAAATCTGAACCCATGCTCGCTAAGCCTTTAATTCCAGCTTTGATGTTTTTAATCATCAGTACAGATTTGGTAAAAATGATTCATTAGCTTGAAACGCAACTTGGATTACACGTGATGCTGTGGAGAGCTGAGGAGGCAGAGGCAGGGGATGATTGTTCTTTGGGATGGTCTCTGTGCCTCCTCTGAACTGATTCTTGAGCTTTGGCCCTTTGATATAGAATCATAGAATAGTTTGGATTGGAAGAGACCTTAAAGATCATCTAGTTCCAACCCCCGCCACGGGCATTGGGGTTGGAGCCGTATCTCCCAGCCTGCCAGTGTTGGAGGCCTCTGGGGTGTGCAGGTGCTCCTCGCTGCAACTGTTCCTGGTCAGAAAACCAAGCCATCCTTGCTCCAAAACAAGTCAGCTGAGGCTTTGGCCAGGGTGCTTGGGGCAAGGGGGAGCGTGTGCCCAGCTCCTGCAATCAGTAGCAGCAGGAGTTCCTGCTTTGGTTTGCCTTCCCCTTCGGCAATCTGGAACCACTCCCTTAACCCGTGCTTTAACGTTTTCACAAGCCTGCGATGTGCGAGTGGTTTTGGGCTGATTTCTGATTTCATGATTTTGGGCTTATGTCTTCCTAGACAGAAGGAGGAATTTCTTCACCCTGAGGATGGGGAGGCCCTGGCCCAGGGTGCCCAGAGCGGTGGTGGCTGCCCCATCCCTGGAGGGGTTCCAGGCCAGGTTGGATGGGCCTTGGAGCCCCTGATCCAGTGGGAGGTGTCCCTGCCCATGGCAGGAGGTGGCACTGGATGGGTTTTAGGGTCCCTTTGAACACAAACTATTCTATGATCCTATGACTTTCCCCACGCTCTGGTTGTTGCACTGTGCTGAGCTCTTTCCTGCAGTGGCTGGAGAGGATTGGAAGCAATCTGGCTCCAGAGCAGCGGCTTGGAGACAAATCCTTAATCCCATTACTTGTTCCCCAGCAGTGCCTTTTGGAGAAATGGGTACCGGTGGTGTTAGTGGAGTCTGAGGGTGCTGCCCAAAACGGATCACCCTTCGGAATCAACGTGCTTATTGAATTCCAGCTGCTATGGATGCAGTTACATGAATATAAAGATGCCTTTCACTGCTGCAGCTATTTCCATATGGAAAGTGGGATTTCTGTTCCAGTAAATTCACCTTTATACCAATATATTCATGTTGGAGGCCCCGATCGTGTAAACATTTTGAGCTCTCCTTGCAGCTCCCAGTGCAGCCCATGGTTTGTGTGGTGGAAACCCTGCTGGATGTGAATGGGATTTTTGTGGTTTCCAGTTTTTCAGGCATGGATTAGAGCGGGTGCAGCCGGGCGCAGTTGACTCTCCTCCGAGCTGGTGTGCTCGGCCCCTGCCGAAGGGCGCTCTGGCAAAGCTTCCCGGCAGGGGAAGGGCTGCACTCAGCTTTGAGGACAAAGACTGCAGCATGAGGAAAATTCCAGAAGCTCTCCAGCTCTGCCTCCCTCACAAGGGGGAAAGAGCAGAACAAACACTTTCTCCCTGTTGTGTGAGGAAAAGGTTTTATCTGTGAGGCATGTTCTGCACGGCTGAGAAGTGGATCCGACTCTTCCAAAGTTCGTCTGCCAGGCGATTCCTTCTGTAACAGAGCGTTAAGCAACAAGTACATGGCATACTCCAATCTCACGAGATAGGGGCAGCCTCACAAAGGCGCTTTCAGATGTTCAAGGCTTCCTTTTGTGCTTTTTCTTTTCCCTTTCCTCCAGCTGCTGCCTCCATTCTTCCTCTGTTCCTGATGCAGCCCAAGACTGGAACAGCAGAGCGTGCCCCCGCCTGCCTTTGTCACAAACCCCTCTCCGCTGACCATGGCACAAACAGCATTTGTGGCTGTTTTCTCACCTCTCCTCCTCTCGCTTTGTTTTTTTGTAGTCTTTGACTGATTTTTTATTCTTTGTGTGCATTTGGTTTGCTTCCAGCTTATGTGACCGAAGAAAACTGGGCATGAGTGATGCTGCTCTTGCTGGTTGGTTCTGCTTTGCCTTTTTTCCCCCTCTAGAGGACTGTGTAAACATCGGATCCCTTTATTCTGTACCTGTAAATGGACAAGGGGACTGACACAGGGAGTTTTTCAGAGGGAGCTGTTCACAATTCGCTGTTGAAATGAATCGCACATGCAGACATGTTTATTCCAGCACAGAAATATCCACCCACCTTGATTTACTCCTCCATCTACTCTAAACTTAAACCTTGGTTACGAACAGTGCCTGGAAAAGTTGATGGAGAAAAAGGGAAAAAGGAGGAGTGTTGGTTCAGGTAGAGCTCGTTGTTTGGAGAGACACCTGCCCTGGAGGGCTGTGGATACAGTGCGAGCAGTCCTGGTCCTCTGGAAGGGGCGTGGAACTGGATGAAGGCAGTGAAAAGTCAGCCCTTAGGCTGGGAAAAGGAATATTTAGCGTTGGTCTGAAGCAAATGCTGAAGAGAATTCCCAGGAGAATCCTGCGGGAGATCGAGGCTAATGGAGTTATTATGAGCTCGGGAGTTGCTGTCTCCCAGCTGTGTGTGTTTTACCTGTCCAGTGTGAAGCGAACTGGGTTTGCTTGGTGAACGATGCCGTGTTCCAAGGGAAGAGCATTTCCTTGCTTACCCTCGATGTTTCCTTTTTCAGCTCCAGCGAATCCAAGCCATTGCTCCAGAGAGGAGAGGAAAACGAGTTTGACATGATGAATATTCATGCTCTCGCTCCCTCCAATCTCTTCCTTCTTAGCTGGAGTGGATAGAGGTTTCTTGGCTCCCAGAGTGATGGATAAAGGTCTTGTCAGCAACTGCCTTTTTGCTAATCCTTTTTATTATAGGGAGGATGTTGTAGCTGGACTCATATGCTCCGAACTCAGGCTTTTTAGTATGCTTAGACTTTTAAGGTAGGAATCTCAGATCTGTGCTACAAGAAGCGCAGCTGACTGGTATCAACCATCCCAGTAGGAACTCGTGTGTGTTCCCAAGCCTGCAGAGCTTCGCTATCTGCATCCTCCAGCATCCCAGAGAGCTCTAGAACCGCTGGCGCAAAGCGGCTGCCCTCACAGTGCTCTGATGAACATCACAGATTTCCCCTAACTCGCCTCCCCTCTAAAGCACGCAGGAAATTGCGATCCGATAAGTTAGGCAAATGGTGAGCCCTGTCCATTGTTGCTTATTGTTTGAGGATTGTTTACATCCCGTTTTTTGTTATCCCATGTCCCTGACTCTTCTCTGACCTTACCTGCTTGTTGCATGCGTTCTGCGTGGCGTTTGTTGTTATTTGGGTAGAGAGATCTTGGGGACGGTTGGTAGCGAAGGGTGGGATTGTGCAGCTCCCAGCACAGCGTGACCCAGTCTCTGTGCTGGGATTTTTGGCTTTGTCGATCTGTTCTGCCTAAAGAAAACTAATAATAATAATAATAATAATAATAATAATAATGATAATACCCTTTAAGTACAGAACTGAAGGCGCTCTCCCACTGTGGACTTGGGAGCAACTTGCCAGATTCCATTTGATCCGCGTAGGATTTTTTATGTCATTCTTGCATAAAATATTTCTGAAGTTGCAGAGATCAATAACAGGATTCTTCCAAACACATAAACTGCATCCTGATTCCTTGTCCTTGTGTATGTTTTCTTCCCAGAAGGACTCAGATCTTGATCCTGAAAAGTAATTCAGAGTTGGATTAAATTTACGAATGAATGTAGGATGTCATGCTTCCGTTGCTGTGAGCGGACCCGTTTGGTGGGCAGGGAATTCCAGCCCTGTCTCACTATGCTCAGGAGGCCTGCAGCAGGGTTGTGGTTCTGTTCAGAGGTGCCCAGAGCATGGAATTATAGAGTCATGGAATCATGGAATGGTTTGGGTTGGAAGGGACCTCCAAGCCCATCCAGTGCCACTGCCTGCCATGGGCAGGGACACCTCCCACTGGCTCAGGGGCTCCAAGCCCCATCCCACCTGGCCTGGAACCCCTCCCGGGATGGGGCAGCCACCACTGCTCTGGGCAACCTGGGCCAGGACCTCCTCACCCTCAGACATCTCAGTCTCTTCTGCTTGCACAGATACTGCTGATGCTCACCTCCGAATGCAGCCTTCTCTCCGACAAGTGCATCTGAGGCCAAGTGATCTAGGAATGATGCTCTCGCGCGGGGGAACGTGCGAGCTGCACTGGGAAAACCAAGGAAATATTTACCCTGGGAGGGGACTGTTTACAGCGCAGTTCAAGCTGCTGACATTATGTAGAGCAGCCAGGGCTGTGTAATATTTTGCTTTTGCTCTTCTCGTGAGGGTCAGGCATACGGAAAGGATCAAATTGGGGTAGCGGGGCCGTCCCTGGACGGTGCTGAGGATCTCACAGCTGCAGGCAGGAAAGGTGGTGGGGAGAGTAAGCAACTGTGATTCCGTCTCGTGGTTGAAGTCAAGGTCAGGGTGGGCTCTGGGGTGGTTGTAGTGTGGGGACACGCGTGTTCGCTGGAGCTTTTGGCCCCACTGGCTGATGTTGGACGGTCCCTGAAGGCCGCGTGTGCTGCAGCGTGACGGGTTGTCAGTAATGCGAAAAGATAATTGGAACATTTGGAAGTGTCTTTTGTACTGGGAGAAGGGAATACAACTGAGGTACTGATGTCATGGTGTTCCGTGTGGCTGTTGAGCTGGGAATCTGCGTTCAAACCGCTTCGTGTTACCCCAGCATGCTTTGTAGGTGTACCACATATTGTTTTAATTTAAACCCAGCCTGTCTCTCTTGTTCTGTTTTTAGCATGGCTGACAAGAACAGCACCCTGAAATGCACGTTCTCTGCTCCTGGCCACAGCACCACTCTACTGCAGGGACTGGCCTCGCTCCGAGCTCAGGCTCAGCTGCTTGATGTCATCCTCACTATAAATAATGAAGTGTTTCAGGTTCATAAAGTTGTCTTGGCTGCCTGCAGTGACTATTTCAGGTGAGAATCCAATAGGGAAGCAGGCATTTTTACCTTTCCCATTGGTTTTCTGTTTCCCCATCCTCCCCCACCCCGACTTTCCCCCCACAGTCACACCCACACGCGGCCCTTTGGAGGGATGGTTTGCCCACGGATGGTGGTGGGATTACCTGCAGGCTCCTGGAGGCTCAGAGCTGGTCCCTCTGCACGCAGATGGGGTTTGTTCGGCTACAGCCACTGGGCCAAGACGCGAGTTGAAGCCCAGGCCTTGAACCCACCTCGTTGGTAGGTGCTCTGCAGGCTGGAGGAAACAGGGTTTGCCCTGGAGCTACTCGAGCAGATTGTGAAGTGGCAGCGAGGGCTCTGGAATGAGTCATCCTGTGGAATGATGGTGCCCACTGTAGCTACACTTGTGTTATCTTTAAATACCGCTGATCTGAAGAGTGCAAAGTGCTTTGTGTGTGCACTCCCCTGGCCCCCAGAGATAGGGAGAATCGTCCCATCTTGAGTGGGTAGTAAACTGAAACACAGTGATGGGTTTTTTCAACCAAATTAATGCAGAGTGAGCCTGTTGCAGAGCAGGAAATCGAGTATGAAGCAAAAATATGTATGCATCTATCCTACCTCCTTCGGTCTCTTCTGTAATGGTTCTTTGACTGGGAAGGACTCTGTCCTGAGATCTTCTGAGATCTTCTCTGTTCTGGGATGAGTGGCAGCGTTGGGTGAGGGCGTGCTGGAGGCAGCACATACAGGGAGTGTTCAGAACAGAGAGCGCGGCCTGGGTGTTGTTCCCGACTGCAAAAGAAGGGCAGAGGGGGCTGTTCTCCGGGCTCCCCTCCCTGACGTGTAGGTTCCTTACTGAGCCGAGCAGACCCGTTTGCTGAGCAGGTAACCAAGAGCAGGGGACTCACAGTGTCCCTTGGCACATCGCCTGTGTCCCTTACCCTGTTCCTTCTGCCACTCCGATGTGTCTGTCTTACATACACATGGATTTTCCAAGCTGTTCCCTTCTCTCTCCCTCTGGTAGCACAAACCTTCCAAGCTGATTCTTCTCCCTGACAGGCTTGCGGCTGAGGGAAGGGACCCATCTCTCCCCACATGATATTAGCACTGTTTGCGGTCAGAAATGCTGTGTGCAGAGCCACTACGAGTGCATTTTTGCTGTCGAAATATAATTGTTGAGTGGGTTTCTGGTTATAACTTCTGTGGTGCTGAGGATGGTTGGCCTGGGGAACAATAGCAGAATAATCCTTCTTCTGAAAATACTCTGGTTTTATGCAGAAGGAGGGAAGGAAGAGTGAAATGGAGGTATTTATATAATCAGCGTTTAAGAACCTTAATGCTTTTTGAAGGAATTGCATTCTATTTGATGATTTCTCTTCATCATGGCAACAATAACGCTTCTCTCTCCCTGTACACGTTTAGCTCTGTGTAGCGAACGCCCGAGTGCACGTGTGTCTGCACGTCCCCCGGGGCGGGGGATCAGGGCAGCGCGCTGTGCTGGGACACGGGATACGCGAGGGGATTTCAGCATCTGCTCTATGGACGAGTAATTGGGAACAGCATTCCCGGTCACTTGGCTACGGAAAGCTGATTTCATATGCAGATATTTCCTTATTTAGGTCAGGGGGGATTTCTTGGGGTCATGCTGGATGGCAGCAGGTTTTCTAGCCGGGTTTGGACAGGAAACTTGGAGCTGCTGTCTCTGACAGCATTCCCAAGATATTCCTTTATTCCAGTGCAGAAGAGGAGGGTCTGATCTGCATTTTTGCTAACTTGGATCTTAGAGTTGCTGCAGCTCCCTAAGGCAGCACTAATGGCACTGTGATTTCACCAGGAATTTCCCTTTCCGATGGAGAAGAGTAGGTTATCAGTGGTGGGAAAACCAGCCCACAATGCGCTGCCAGCGTGCAACGGCAGCTCTGGGTGAAACTCCACGTCTCAGCTCTTCCACCAACCTGCTCCAACTTTGGCTTCCCCCCGAACTTCTCCACTACTGCTTGGGGAATCCTACAGAGCACAAAACTTTGCCCCCGAGCTGCCCAGATACGACACAGAATGCTGCAATGTGGTGTAAATGTGTCAAACCCAAACGTGCAGGGATGTCCCCATCACGCTTCGGGTCCCGTAGCTGAGAAATGCAGCGCTGCTCTACAAGAGCGGTTTCCGAGATGCCTGCGTGCAGTCCTTGGCGTGGTGTGTGCTTCCTGTGGAATTGTGAAGCCTCCCAAGGAGGGGATCTAGGGCCTAATCTCTGCGTGGCTTGGTCAACTGATGCGTTTGCAGCTGTGCTGTAACCAAATCTTTGGCTTTGTGGGTTTAGTCGCCTGCTAACCCCCTGCTGTCGCGCTGCAGCCTAACAGATGCTTTCTGAAGGGGCTGCACCTCTTGTTTTCTTGAGGTGCTGGGAATGAACCTTGGAGGGGAGGTTCTGCTGTGGTTACCAAAGCTGTTCGTTAGATGTGTTGTATCTGCGGTTTTTAAGCCATCTCGTAGCCTGCCTGCAATCGAATGGGCTGACTGCGGTCTGTGCCTAAAGGCAGCGCTGCAGGCGAGCTCAGGGGATCGCTGGTTCCTAAACACAATGCGTGTTCTTTGTGCTCATAAATCCTGCGTACCTGGACTCCTTAGGGCACGGTTACTGGTCTCTGCTGGTGCAGATCCCATTTTATCCTTTGGTTGGTGACTATGATGGATTCGTTGGTGTCCAGTGTTCTCCCGAAGCTTTCTCCTGCAACCCACTTTACTTGTGCTGACAGCGGGACTGAAAACCTTCGCTTTCCAATAGCTGCACATTACTTCTCAGTGCAGTCTTTAGACAAGCTTTATGTCAGCAATTGCATACTCTAATTTCTCCTGGCTGTTAGAGAATCAGCCTTGATTTCTTCCTCCCCTTCCCTATCCTCCCTAAGAGAACCAGTGTGTTCAAAAGATAAAATTAAATTATGAAGCAATACATCGTTTTAAGTGGATTTAAAAGAGGGGGGAATTGTTGTTTGTGTTCTTGACCTCCAGGGCAATGTTCACGGGTGGGATGAGAGAAGCCAGCCAAGACGTGATCGAACTGAAAGGCGTGTCTGCAAAAGGACTGAAGCACATCATAGACTTTGCCTACAGCGCTGAGGTGACTCTCGATCTTGACTGTATTCAGGATGTGCTGGGAGCCGCTGTCTTCCTCCAGATGGTGCCCGTCGTGGAGCTCTGTGAAGAGTTCCTGAAGTCTGCCATGAGCGTAGAGACGTGTCTCAATATCGGGCAGATGGCCACCACCTTCAGCCTCGCGTCCCTGAAGGAATCAGTAGATGCGTTCACTTTTAGGCATTTCCTCCAGATCTCCGAGGAAGAGGATTTCCTCCACCTGCCGCTGGAGCGCCTGGTTTTCTTCCTGCAGAGCAATAAGCTGAAAAGCTGCAGTGAAATCGACCTCTTCCGCGCTGCCGTCCGCTGGCTGCAGTACGACCCGGCACGCCGTGCCAACGCCAGCCAGGTGCTCTGCCACATCCGCTTCCCACTGATGAAGTCCTCAGAGCTGGTGGACAGTGTCCAGACCTTGGACATCATGGTGGAAGATGTCTTATGCCGACAGTATTTGCTGGAGGCGTTCAATTACCAGATCCTGCCCTTTCGTCAGCACGAGATGCAGTCCCCTCGGACCACCATCCGCTCAGATGTCCTGTCCCTCATCACGTTCGGCGGCACCCCCTACACCGATAACGACCGCACCGTGAGCTGCAAGGTCTACTGCCTGCCAGATGCCAGCGTGCGCCAGTTTAAGGAGCTGACGGAGATGGAGGTGGGCAGCAGCCATTCTTGCGTGGCCGTGCTCGACAACTTTGTCTACATCGTAGGAGGGCAGCACCTGCAGTACCGGAGCGGCGAGGGAGCCGTTGATATCTGCTACCGTTACGATCCACACTTGAACCAGTGGCTGCGCATCCAGGCCATGCAGGAGAGCAGGATCCAGTTCCAACTCAACGTCCTCCACGGCATGGTGTACGCCACCGGCGGGAGGAACCGGTCCGGGAGCTTGGCCTCTGTAGAAAAGTATTGCCCCAAAAATAACGAGTGGACTTACGTGTGCTCCCTGAAACGCAGGACCTGGGGGCACGCAGGAGCCACGGTAGGAGACAGGTTGTACATATCAGGTGGGTACGGCATTTCCGTGGAGGACAAAAAAGCCCTGCACTGTTACGACCCCACTACGGATCAGTGGGAGTTTAAAACCCCCATGAACGAACCCAGAGTTCTGCACGCCATGGTCAGTGCAAATAATAGGATTTACGCTCTGGGAGGCCGCATGGACCATGTTGACCGTTGTTTCGATGTTTTGGCTGTGGAATATTACGTGCCTGAAACAGACCAATGGACGACAGTGAGCCCCATGCGTGCGGGGCAGTCGGAAGCCGGCTGCTGCTTGCTAGAGAAAAAGATTTATATCGTAGGGGGGTACAATTGGCACCTGAACAATGTCACGAGCATCGTGCAGGTGTACAACACAGAAACTGATGAGTGGGAAAGGGACCTCCATTTTCCGGAGTCGTTTGCTGGGATAGCGTGCGCTCCCGTTATCCTGCCGCAGGTAATGACCCAGAGATAACAACGCGCGCCCGGGAGGTCACCTCGCGTTGCATGTTGTCAGGATGCTGTGTGGTCTCTTCGTTCTCTGCCAGTGGTGTTGTGCGTTTTGTGGGTGAGGGAAGGAGACGAATTGCTCGCGTTCCCTCCTCCATGAGTCCCTCCTCCTCTTACGCCGTGTCCTGGCCAGCGCGGTGCGGCAGCAGCGCTTATCAGCCTTCACAGATGTTACAGCCAGGAGAAGCTTCTCTCTTTTCTTTCCTTTTCTTCAATGCGGGGAGTGCATTTTGCCAACTTTTCATACTTCTAACACTGTTATGCGCTGCAAACGCCGCCAGCTCAGGAGTCACAAAGTACTGTGGTACATTTAAAAGAGTTCAGGTGGGGTTTTTATTAATAGCTCAAAAAATCATTGTGTGTTGCTTTGGTGTTTTTTTTTAGCAAACCAGAAAACCAAATCCTGTGTAACACACTGACCTCCAGAAGCAATAAAGGACAGCGGGAGTGGGAGAGCTCAGGTGCTTGGATTATGACACCATAGTCTTGCTTTTCAAAGGTGACTTTTTCCCCCTCTCTCCTAAAAGGGGGATGCTTGTCCCTGTGCGTCTCTGGTTCTTCATTGCTTGGATTACACGGCAATTCCAGAGCCTTTCCTCACCCCCTCCAGACAGCAGCATGATATTCCAGCCCAGAAATTCTCCCTTCCTTGGAGCATCCAGACTTTGCAGCACTAAAGCCATGTTGATAACTTGATTATACATAAACGAGCATGATTGGTTTTTTAATCATTGCCAAAGCCCTGTGGCAATAAGAGCTCTGGAGCTGCTCGCTGGAACCGAGAGCGCCCGGAGGTGCTGGCTTAGGGCTCCGCTGCCTTTCCAATCAATACATGTTGGTCCAAACCCTTTGCCTACAGTGAAGGAGGTGGGTGCTACTTGTCACAAGCTTGCAAGTTTTCTCCCTTGACCTGTAAATAAGAGATTTGGATCCTAATGTGGCCGTAGTCTGAGTGGAATGGATTTTGTTGCTGTTGTTGCCAGTGGGTCTTTTAAATTAAGAAGTTAATGTTATGAAGACTCTGTCATTTTTATAAAACCTGTGTTTACCGCACAGAATACTGTTACTTCCTGAACTTTCCTTTCCTCCAAAGCCATTCCTTCCTAATTAATTTAAATGATTAATGGATTGACGGTTCCTCCTTTCAGGTATTGTTTCAAGGGCTTTGTTCTCTATCTGTGAAAGTTGGATTTCGATGTCTGCGGTCTTCTTTTTAGAGGAACAGTTGCATTCTGCTGTTAAAACAATACCGTGCTGTTATGTTTAGAGATAATGTGAAAAGTCTGTCTTGCTAATGAATCACCGAGCGGGTCTGTGTGCAGCATGAACCTCGTACCTCAGATTCACTTCAAGATACTTTAATAATGGCATCAAAGCACCTTTGGATACGGCGCGGGGAGGGCACGTGCTCCTCCGTTAATTTCTGCATTCTGAATTTTAGATAAAGTGATGCGTTGTTTCATCTATTCCCGTCCTTTTGCTGGTTTGCCAATAATAAATGGATGAAAAGCACTCGTTGTTGTACGCTGTGCTGAGGTCGGTGGGCAGGCGCTGCTTTTGAGCTCTCTGGCAGTTAATTCACTCCGTTCTCTGTTCATTTGCTCTGGCGGAGGAGCCAGAAACGCAGCAGAACCGCCTTGGCAGATAACAAGCAAATTCTGAAAAGATGAAATGTAACTCGATACGAACTTCAAAGTTAAAAAATAATGGATTTTCTTTTTTTAATGCTCCCATATGTTTATGAAAAGGGTATTTTCTGGGGTCAGTAACAAATGCGTTCCTATTTGCAGAGTACAATTAATCCTCTTATGAGTCTGTCATTCCTTCAGCGCTGCTTTCCTAAAATACTTCAGTATTCTGCCCTATTTTATTGAAATTTCCCTACCAAAAGCATTTCCATGGCAGCAGTTGGTGGTCGTGTATTCTCTAATAACGGAGTTTCTCTGGCCCTGCAGCCTCAGTGCTCGTAAGCCGCCCCACGACAGCCACCGGAGGAGTCACCCAGTGACCGTAGTCGGTGTCCCATCACACGGAACACCTGCTCTATGGTTCACTTCAAGCTTCTGAGGTCCAGGTGTGTGTTGGGGAGGTGGTGGGTTTGGTCTCAGCCTTGCCAAAACCAACTTCAGCTCTGTGTTCGTTTATGTTGAACGGCGGTTTTGTGGACAGGAGGATACACAAAGCCATGCTGGAAGTGTCTTTAATGAACAGCCCGAGTGTTGCCTGATGGGCAGCGAACCAGCCTGGTACCCGCATTCCCATTCCCTGGCACTGCAGGGTGGGAGCAGGGAAAGCTTTCCAGATGGAGACTCGGGACAGAGCGCTGCTGAGCCACCTCTCTTTGTTACTGGAATGTTCTTTTTAGAGCAATATAAACGATTACTTTTCATAATATTCCAGCTGTTATAGAGTTAGCAGAGACTGAGGTGTTGGTGGAAGCATCATCCATGTCAACAATAAAGTTGGTTTCACCCTGGCTTGTGCCAGCCAAGCGTTCATAGCGATGTCACTCTTTGATCCTTCAGTGTTGGCTCTTCTTGTCATAGTGAAGTAGAATTCACCAAGTGTTGGATTGTTCACCCGTGAGCTATGTTTAGAGCGTCGTAAGACAGGTTAGTTTCACCCTACTGATGATGTGTTGTGGCTGTGGCTCGAGGCTGTTCTGTGCCAAACCTTGCTGATACTCGGAAAATCAACAGCTTTGATGCTGCAGCAACTTCCCTGCTGGATGGGGGTCGTCGCAGAAGTACCTCCGTGGTCGTGCTCCGTGGTGGGTCGGAGGAAACACGCCTCATGTGGAAAGTGAGTGGACGGGGCTCCTCTTCTCTTCAGGAATGAGCAAAGCCAGATAAGTGTTTGCTTGCGCATGGATTCGGTTATTACTCTCAGAGCAGCCATAAACGTTACAGGGGTAAACCTGATTTGGTACATTTGAAAATGCCCTTGAACAGATGGGGAGCGGTAAAAGCTGTTGGTTCCAGGTATTTGCAGAGCCCGTCCCACCGGGGACTCTGTCGGGGCCAAGATAACAGCTTCCGTCTTCCCTGATGTTTTATGGGCCTGAAATTGTACTTAAATCTATAAAGCAAGCGAGCGCTAGAGCTTTTGGCAGAATGCGGAATAGCCAGAGACGGGGAATGTCTGCATCCTATTAATGGTGTCACTGACCCTTTTCCAGAGGGTCCGTCGGCTCCACAGTCCGACTGTCACTTCTCCCTATCCTAGAACCTTGCTAATTCACCCAGACGGGTCCTAGCGTTCGTACTGAGGTCTTGGAAGTTTAATAGCAGCGGAAAATCTCATGTCTTTGATTTACAGCGAAGGCAGGGGCTGCCGCCAGCACCGAGGGCCTCGTGCTGCTCTGAGATGATGCTGTGCAGCAGAACTGATGGGACCTCTCGTCAGGCACATCAAACCCGGTCAGACCTTCCCACTTCGTGGCTGTGATAAGGTCTTTAGTTGCTGAAATTCTGCAAAATTCAGGGACATTTATCATGCCGAGATTATTGAAGCCAGACTACTGTCAGAAGAAATAAAACATGGTTCCCAGTGCAACTCTAATTATGATTTTTAGCCAGTTGTGTAATGTGCAGAACTTGATTTACAATAAATCTTCCAGTTGCTTGCATAAATGAATGAGATTTCATCACTTGTGACTTAAGGACCAGGAAAAGTGAATGTGGCTGAGTAAGATTCACCGTCTGGCCTGGGTGTGCGGGCATGGGAGGGAGCAGAGCCAGTGGTGCCTTCCGAAGAGTCTCGGCTACCTTGAATTTCACCTGGGAGCATCCATACATCACCTCGACATCTCCCTCTTCAAGTTCTCTTTTACAGAGACAGCTGCGATTCTGCTCTGCATTTTAATGGTGAGTAGGCACAGAATCATCCCACAGACCCAGAACTTTTCTTTCTCGTTTCAAAATAATAACTGGAGTTACAGGAACATAAGCTTAGAATCAGAATCCTGGAATGGTTTGAGCTGGAAGGGACCTCAAAGCCCATCCAGTCCCACCCCTGCCGTGGGCAGGGACACCTCCCACTAGATCAGGGGCTCCAAACCCCATCCAACCTGGCCTGGAACCCCTCCAGGGATGGGGCAGCCACCACTGCTCTGGGCAACCTGGGCCAGGGCCTCCCCACCCTCACAGCAAAACATTTCTTCCTAACATCTCATCTCAATCTCCCCTCTTTGAGCTGAAAATGTTTCCCCCTTGATCTATCCCTGATCCAGAGCCCCTCCCCAGCTTTCCTGGAGCCCCTTTCCCTGCTAGAAGGCTGCTTGGCGCTTTTCGATTTACTATTTCAGATTTAGGGTGTTTCGCAGAGAAGTTTTACAATTCATTGGTGTGGCCAGTGCGATTTCAACTGTTCCAACATTGACTCTTCCATAAAACGAACATGAAATGTGCTTTCTGCTTAGAAACAGCTGGCGGTTCAGCTGTGCAACCTGAAATCAGCCTCGGACTGTGAGACAAAGGGGAAAGACGCGGTGGAGAGCGATGGTTGGGGCCGGCGGGAGGGCAGTGCTGGAGGAGGGTCTGCAGTGAAAGGAGAAATGCTGCTGGAGCAAAAGTTCTCAGAATGTTTTATAAGCTGTAGAGAGCAAATCAAAGGTTCTTGGCTAGGTCCCTGAGGCTTTGCGTTTGCTATTTCACACCCAGGCCCCTGTCACATAATTAGCTGGAACTATTTTAGATAGCTTTTTAAAAACTGAAACTCTTTTGCTTGTTTATGCGGGCTACCAGCCAGGCTGCTCCTGGCTACGCGGCTCTGGAGCTGCAGCAGGTCCTTTGAAGTCACTGCAGTTGTGCTCCATTAACGCTGGAGTACCTGGAGCTGAATTTATCCTTTTAGCCGCATTTTAAGATTTGTGATGTAGATCTTCCGGTCACAACGCTTTGAAAATGTACTAAAAAGTGGTTTACATATGGTTGTCTGATGTTTGTAATCAGGCTGCTAATCTGGGTCTCCATGCAATTATTGCTTTGAGTGCATCCGTCTTTTTTCCCCTCGCTGTGGCCTGGGGTCGTGTTGAAACCCGTGATCCTCCTTACGGATGCAGATTTACTCTTTGGCAGTATCGATACTCGCCTGCAGTATCGGGGCCTTAAGAAGAGTGGTTTACAACAGGATTTAGAAGGAATGTATGAATTTCACTGAGGTTTGGAAGAGAGAAATTTTGCCCTGCGGTGCAGTTAACGTGTCTGGACCTTAATTTTGCACACTTTGAGGTTCTCACGTGATGAAAGCTTGCTTCAGCCAAAAGCACGCGCTTGCTGTTTCTGAGGAAGAAGAGTGGAGTGTGTACCATGGAATTACAGAATCACAGGATGGTTTGGGTTGGAAGGGACCTTAAAGATCACCTAATTCAGGATAAGCTTCTCTCTTTTTTTTAAATGTATAACTTGAATGTCTCACTATAAACACAGCTGTGCATCCAGCAACCCTGAACCCAGTCGGAACGGAAAAACTGAGGTGGTTCATGTAAATGGGTACCCACCAAAGCCAGTGCCTGGAGAACACTCCATCGCCAGTGAGTCAGTCGTGTTAAATCATAGAATAGTTTGGGTTGGAAGGGACCTTAAAGCTCATCCAGTCCCACCCCTGCCATGGGCAGGGACACCTCCCACTGGCTCAGGGGCTCCAAGCCCCATCCAACCTGGCCTGGAACCCCTCCAGGGATGGGGCACCACTGCTCTGGGCACCCTGGGCCAGGGCAGGGGTCAGGTTTAGTCCTTGGATGAGTAGAGATACTCTCCACGTCCAAGCACATGTGTGTTTGCTCATTTGCAGGCAGGGAAGCTGTGCCATGATTCCTCCTCCACTTTCTGTGGGGCTGCACCGTGCTCGAGGCTTTTCCTCCTGCCTCGGAGTCTTTCCGAAAGCCTGTTGCGTTCCGCTGGCCTGTGGCTGTGCAGTTACACTGAGGGTAAGAGGAGGAAGGAGGAGGGACCTTCTTCTTCCCTCTTTTGAGTAATATTAACCTAGAAATGTGTCCACCCATTGTACCGTGAATGCCCATCAAAGCCAACCTTGATCCCAGGCCAGATGTGTGGCAGGTTTTCAGCTGACGGCTCAGAGCTCGCCGTGGAGAACCTCCCATTTTCACAGGGAAAAACAAGCTGTTACATTCCTTCAGAGGGATTTTCAGGACAGCAATTAAGAGTTCGCATGAATGTCTCGCTGCTGCTATCCAAGAGGACTGAAAGGGACTTCTTAGGAACATATTTTTTCGAGGCACGGAGCCTTCACCTGCACCTCAACCCCATTCTGAGGCGCTGGAGATGGGGTTCCAGTTCAGCGTAGTGTTTGCTCTGGGTTCACGTGGGTGTTTTGCTGAAGGAGGTCGGAACCCCGTGTTGGAAGGTGCCGTGCACCGATATGTGCTGCTGAATCGCAGCCTTCAACTGGCACCGGGCAGCGACCGGAGCAGCGCTGCAGCCTTCGCCAGAGAAATCTGTCTGAAAAACAAAGCTGATTTCTCCCTGCCGGACTGCCCCATCCGGCAGGTTTGGCAGCTCTGCGTGTTTTGCTTCGGTAGCAGGAAGAGGGAGGAAGAAAGGAGGTGGTTTGATTTTTGTGGTTACAGAGCAGTTTGTAAGCGTGGCCGATGGCAGAGTTGGGTTTCTGTCGGGGCGCACCGCTGTGCCGCCCTCGTGGAGATACAGCTGCGCGGGCACAGCTGGTTCAGCTGGTGGAAATGGTAGGGCAAAGAGATCTTCCTTCCAGAAGCCTCAAAACTGGGACTGCAGTGGTGACTGCTTCATCTCCTGCTGAGAAATCAACCTCTAATCACAGAATCACAGAATGGTTTGGGCTGGAAGGGACCAAAGCCCATCCAGTGCCACCCCTGCCATGGGCAGGGACACCTCCCGCTGGATCAGGGGCTCCAAACCCCATCCAACCTGGCCTGGAACCCCTCCAGGGATGGGGCACCACTGCTCTGGACAACCTGTTCCAGGGCCTCCCCACCTGCACAGCAAAACATTTCTCCCTAAGATCTCATCTCAATCTCCCCTCTTTCAGCTGAAAACCGTTCTCCTTCGTCCTATCTTTGCACTCCCTGATCCAGAGCCCCTCCCCAGCTTTCCAGGAGCCCCTTTCCATGCTGGAATTAAAGCTCCTGCTTTCCTGAGAGCGCAGTGATGGAAGCTCTGGGGGTGCCTGGATTTGGCTGGCATGTGTGACCGACTCTTCCCCAGGTTTTCATGCAACGATTACCTGGACCTGCACAAACCCATACTGAATTCTCTCTCCCCTTTAGATTTATGTGTTTTTTTGAATAACCTCAGCATGGAAACCAAGGCTGTAGCTCGCAAGGCAGCGTCCGTCCCAAGGCATGGCAGCCCCATCCAAGCGTCCGGTTCACAGCATTGTGTTGCCGCTGCTTTGTGTTTCTGCAGATACAGCAGGAGGGTGCAGGACAGGGCCTGATCCTTGGATAGTTTCCCACTGGGGACTGTCGCTTACCCAACGGCTGTTTTATCCAACAGGAAGGCTCAGGAAGAGCGCACAAAGCTTTGGATTTTAAAGCTGCTCCCTGGGCCCCTTCTAGCTCACAGCTCGGAGGCTGAGCCGTGAAATTCAGAAAGCAAATATTTTCTGCTACTTTAAATATAGAAAATCACCGAATTCTCCGAGCGTGGATTGGACAGAAGGCCACAGCAGGAAGCATCGGGCTCTCCAACGTGCTTCTCTGTCCCAGCTACAGTTTGATTTGCAATGTCTTAGTGGTAAAAAAGTATTTCCCTCTTTCCTGTTTGTTTCCACCCAGAGTTCGATCCCCACCGGTGCCTCGCTTTGTAGCGCTGCCTGTGAGCGTGGAGCGCTTTGCCTACCATCCCAGTGTTATCTTTGGAAAGACAAAGCGGCTGCCGCTCTGCCGGCTCACACCTCACCTCAGCAGCCCGGCAATGCTCCGTGCTTCGGCGTGGCCTGAAGCCAAGCCTTGAGTTGGAGCAAAATAACCGTAACAGAATCCTCCGTGTGGTTGCCAAAGGATTTCAGAGGACCAGCAGATACGGCTGGTAGAAATGAGGAGAATATCTTCTAGCAGTCGTTGTGTGCTTGCTTTCTGTAATTTTAGACTTTGCAGGGGATGCTAAAGGAACTAAACTGGAAGGACGACAAGGGAATGTTGGTATGGAGAGCAGAACCACACGTTCTGTGTGGCTGCGAATTGGTTTCCCTGGACCCCTCGTCAGATTTGATGAATGGTGTAGAGGGTTATTTTGGTGCTTTTATCTGCCCTCGGGGAAAGGAGGAGATCTTAAATTAAAGAAACGGTCACATATTCCAAGTGAAACAAGAGACTGTTTTCCCACTGAAAGCACAATTTGGAGCTCAGTTCAAAATAGGGTTGGAACTAGGGACTCGGTGGACTTGACAGGATATTCTTCTCTGAGGATAATGGGAACGTCAACAGGAACATTAAGTAGGAAGTGTGAGAGATCAAAATCTTTGTGTCTGTAGGCAAAAAAATGTCAGCTTCTTTGCCGATCAAGGCACAATCCCATGCTGTTGTGTAAGCTGTTCAACCTCACACCTTCCTCTGGAGCCTCTGAGAGAGAGCACGGAAGGAGCTGGATCTCGTCTGCCAGAGCAATTCCAAAGGACCTGGAGGATAACAAACACGGGATAAGTAAACACAACCGCCTCCCTGCATCCCGCTTGCTCTCGGCTGCATCTGCTCTAAGAAGGTGCAGGTTGCTGGGCAAGGAGCTGTTGGCCACAAAAGCAGATGTGAACACAACAGCCCCGTCCTCCCTGGCCTCTTTGTTTGCTCCAGAGCAAAGCTCCAGATCTCAGTTACAAGAACCCTTTTCATAACGCGTCTGGAAGGCTGAGGGAGAGAGCGCGGTGCTCTCAGGGGATCCCACCGCAGCTTTCGAGTGAGATCAAGTTGTTCTCGCATGGCCCCATATGTGCTCAAGGTGAAGACGGCAGGAGACATAAATAATACTTATGGTATGAGCTCATCATTTTGTCCAACGCATGGCATATCTCCTTCGGTGGAGGAAGGAGGAAACCTGGCACCGGGCTGCAGCCTCTCCTTGCCAATGTCTTAATGCAGTCAAGATTTACATTGTTTGCTGGGCCGTGCACTTAGCAGCCGTTCAGATCCACCCACACCCCAAAATGTGGGGCTGCAAGTGGGTGAGAAATTCCAGAAGCGACTCGGCAAACACAAATGTTGCATTGAAGAGAAGTTTGTTACGCAAACTGTTTTAAAACCAGGGAACTTAAGAACAGGAGCGGGGTCCAGCTTGCACTCTGGAATTCAATCTGATAAAGCTGCACAGGCGAAACAATGAGAAAAGGGAGTCTTCTTAAGGGAGGAAGTCGTAAGCCCCCACCTCCCTGGCCATCTGCGTTCCTTCCCTGCGAAGAACCACAAGTGGAGCAGCCGACAGAGGGGAGATTTCATTCTCTTCAATCTCAGGAGAGCCAAGAGGGGAAAATTTATCAAGTTTCATCTTAGGCACTTAATCTTTTGGTGCTACAGGAGAGGCAGAATGGCCGCTGGGTCTCCAGACGTTTGATATTACCACCTATGGTATGAAATCCAGGATTACTCAACAAATTATTTATCATTGTCTCGCTTCTCCAGCAAAAACAATGTGGGTGATAGATATCTGAGTGTTACATCTTTATGATTTATGTGCTTTTAGCATGACAGGCCAATTTTGCAGGTCACAGGCTGTTCATGTACACAGCTAGAGGGTATTTAACGGAATATGTGTGCCGGTTGTTTATTCCTGGCGAAAGTCACAAGAAGTGGTTAGACTAACATCTGTCAGGAATGACAGAGGAAGGGCTGATCCTGCCAGCGTCTGGATGATCTTTTAAGTCCCAGCTCTGTTTTCTGCGATGGTATCTCAAACCATTTCATAAACTTTAAGTGCAAGTTGGCAACGAGACTTTTAGGGGAGGACGTGACTTTGCGGCCGATGCCAATCCTGACAGTTGCTGAGCTGAGATCCATCCACCCCTCTCGAACAGCCTTGAGTGGGTGATTATAATCTCCTATTTTTACGTGGGCAGGAAATGCTTATAAACACTGGGTAAACTGCCTGAGCTGCGGCCACAGAGGTGATCGGTAGTGGAAGTGAGTCTGATTTCTTCGATCTGATAGTTCGGCCCCGACAGGATCAGGTTTCTGGAGCAAGCCCTGCTCAGGGGCAGAGCAGCGCCCCAAGAAAAGGAGAGTGTCCGCTTTCTCTCTATCGCTTCATAAAAAGGAGAGTGTAAAGGGCAACGTGTGGGTGTTGGGAAACAGTACGGTCAGGATTTATTACTGCCTAATGCGTCTGTCCTGCGCATCACAGCACTTTGCACCCATCCGATGTTAACACAGCTGGAATCAATGGTTGAGCAGCCTAAGCCGGTGTTTTGAAACGTCTGTGCTCCTCAGAACGTCCCACTCACATCCCAGCAGGGTCATCTCTGACTGTCATCGCATCCCTGTGACAGATCCGCTGCGTCCCACACACATCCCCGGCCGTGGCAGCCAAGGTCCTGACTCCTTGGGGAGGGGGGGAAATGTCTCTGCTGATGTTGACGTAGAGTTGGGGTTCACCAGGAAGAAGTCTGCGTATGCAGAACGCCACAGGAGAGGGAGAAGCCTGGATGTGTTTGCAGGTTTGGCAGCGAAGATGAGCTTGTGTGGGAAGACTGCGCTGTTTTGCTCTGCATAGTTTGGAACAGAGCTGTGGGAGCATCTTCTGCTTTGCCGTACCACACACCTAAACAGTCCAGGAAAAAGGGAGACTTCCCAATTCCTAAACCTTTCACAGAACTCACACTTCACCTGGTATCGTGGTACTGGATGTCAAAGAATCATAGAATGTCCTGAGTTGAAAGGGACCCACAAGGACCATCGAGTCCATCTCCCATCACTCGCCTGTCTCATGGCTTATCTTGCAAGGAAGAGGCAGCAATCACGGGGTGCAAACAGTTGCTTATCTTAAAAGACCTGCTAATGAATTTGTAGCTTGTTTTCCTCTCCCTTTCCTTCCCTGCTGCACAGATGGGTAGGAGCCGGCTTTCTCCTTCACCTTATGCTTCGACAGGGCCCATCCAGATCAGTGCGAGGTGCTGGGACAAATGGTTTGTTTAGGAAGAAATTGCAGCGATATGGGTTTGATGGGCGGACTCTTCAGTGCATAAGAAATTGATTGGATGGTCATATTCAAAGAGTAGTGGTCAGTGGCTGGAAGTCCAGATGGAGATCCGTGACAAGTGGTGTCTCTCAGGGGTCCATACTGGGACCGGTGCTGTTTAATATCTTCATCAATGATATTGACAGTGAGATCGAGGGCATCCTCGGCAAATTTACAGGTGACACCAAGCTGAGTGGTGTAGTTGCCACACCAGAAAGACAGGATATCATCCAGAGGGACTTGGACAGGCTGGAGAAGTGGGGCTGGGAGAACCTCATGAGGGTCAACAATGCCAAGGGCAAGGTCCGACCCCTGGGTTGGGGCAATCCCTGGGTTCAGTACAGGATGGGGGATGATGGGATGGAGACCAGCCTTGAGGAGAAGGACCTGGGATGCTGGAGATGAGAAGCTCAACATGAACCAGGAATGTGTGCTCCCAGCCCAGAAACCACCAACTGTGTCCTGGGCTGCACCCAGAGCAGCATAGCCAGCAGGGAGGGAGGGGGTTCTGCCCCTCTGCTCCTCTCTGGGGAGACCTCAGCTGAAGGATTGGGTCCAGTACTGGAATCCTCAGCATAAGAAGGAGATGGAGCTGTTGGAACGGGTCCAGAGGAGGCTACAAAGATGATCCGAGGGCTGGAGAACCTCCTGTACGAGGACAGGCTGAGAGTTGGGGTTGTTCAGCCTGGAGAGGAGAAGGCTCCAAGGAGACCTTAGAGCAGCTTCCAGTGCCTGAAGGGGCTCCAGGAAAGCTGAGGAGGGACTGTTCCCAAAGGCTTGTGGTGACAGGATGAGGGGCAATGGGGATAAACTGGAGAGGGGCAGAGTTAGACTGGACATGAGGAGGAATTTCTTCCCTATGAGAGTGGGGAGGCCCTGGCCCAGGTTGCCCAGGGAAGCTGTGGCTGCCCCATCCCTGGAGGGGTTCCAGGCCAGGTTGGATGGGGTTTGAAGCCCCTGATCCAGTGGGAGGTGTCCCTGCTCAATGCAGGGGGTGGCACTGGATGGGCTTTGAGATTCCCTCCCACCGAACCCCTTCCACACCTCACTGGCCCCGCCCCTCTCGCCCCACCCCCGCCCCTCACAGAGACGGCCTGGCACTGCGCATGCGCAACTCTCACCCTCCGCCCCGCCCACCGCAGCTGAGCCGCCACGCTGCGCGTGCGCAACTCCCGCCCCCGCCCATCACGGGGAGCCCTCACACTGCGCACGCGCAACGCGCGCCCCCAGCTTCGCCCACCACAGGGAAGCCCCAGCGCCGCGCACGCGCAGTTCGCGCCGACACCTCCCGCCCCGCGCAAGCGCCCCCCGCCCCCTCCCCCGCCCCCTCGCGCCGCCGCGCAGGCGCCCTGCGCCCCCCACCCCCTCGGGAGCGCCCGCCCTGCGCATGCGCCACGTGTCGTCGTTTCCCCCCCTCCCCCCCCCGCCCCTTCTCTCCCACCCTCCCTCCCCGCCCTCTCCCCCCCGCGCTCCGGCCGCGGGGAGGGGGATGCGGACGGGGGAAGATGGCGGCCTCGAACAACCCGCGGAAATTCAGCGAGAAGATCGCGCTGCACAACCAGAAGCAGGCGGAGGAGACGGCGGCCTTCGAGGAGGTCATGAAGGACCTCAGCCTGACCCGCGCGCACCGGGTGAGCCGCTAACGACCGACCGCAAGACCCCCTCCCCCCCCCCCCCCCCGCCATCCATCCACCGCCGCCCCGCGCGCGCCCCTCGGGAGGAGGGCGGCGCCTTTCCCGCGCGCTCCTTTCCCGCGCGCCCCTTTCCCGCGCGCGCGCCCCTCGCGCCCCTCCCGCCCCCCCAACCCTCCATCCACCCCGGGCCAGGGGCAGCGGCGGGCGGGGCGGGCAGCGCCCTCTGGCGGGAGCGGGCGGCGGCGCCCCCGGTGCGGGGCTGCGCGGTGCACCCCCCCCCCCCAGCATCCCCCGCCCTTCCCTCTCCCTCCGCCGCTTTCCCCGGTTGCAGCGGGCACCGGAGAGCGGAGGCGGGCGGGGCCTCGGGGGGGAGGCGGGGGGCTCCGTAGTGGCCCTGTTAAGGGGAAGGGCCTCCGTCTCTTTGCTGGTTTGGGGAGGGGGGGCTCTGTTGTGCCCCCGTTAAGGGGGGGGCTCCATCTCTCTGCTGGTTTAGGAGGGGGGGGCTCCGTTGTGCCCCCGTTAAGGGGGGCGGGGGCTCCGTCTTCCTCTTGTTGGAGGGGAGGGGCTCCGTCGCCCTCTTGTTTGGGAGGAGGGGACGCTCCGTCCTGCTCGTGTTTTGGGGTGGGGGCTCCATCTTCCTCATCTTTGGGGGCTCTGTTGTGCTCGTGTTTTGGGGGGAGGAGGCAACGTCGTTCTCCCGTTAGGAGGGATGGGGGGGGTCTCTGCACTGGTACAGCCCCTCGGGGCTCAGCGGGGGCTCAGCCGTGGCTCCCCGGGACCGCTCTGAGGGGGGGGGGGGGGGGGGCCGTTTCCATCACATGGATCTGAGGGGGGTCCTGGTTCCTTCCCCCCAGGTCTGAGTCGGGGGGCCCAGTCCCTTCGCTGTCATCTGAGTGGGGTCTGGTTCCTTTCCTCAGGTCTGAGAGGGGGTCCCAGTTCCCTCACTCTCATCTGAGGGGGGGTCCCAGTTCCACCATCCCAGGTCTGAGGGGCATCCCAGTTCCTTCACCCTCATCTGAGGGAGGATCCCAGTTCCTTCACCCCAGGTCTGAAGGGGGATGCTGTTTCCTTCAGCTCATTGGAGGAGGGGTCCCGGTTCCTTCACCCCAAGTCTGAGTGGGGGCCGTGATTCCTTTGCCCCCGATCTGATGGGGGTTGGCGGTTCCTCCTGCTGGGACAGGCCTGGATCTGGGGATTTGGTCCCAGTTCCTCCTGCTGGGACAGGCCCGGGTTGGGGTGGGGGTCCCAGCCTTACACCCTCTTGCCTGGTCAGCGATTTGGGGCGCTGCAGAGCATCTCCTGCTCCTTCAGGGCCAACTCTGGCACTGGGCCACCAGCAGGTGAAGCCCCCCCAGTTTTCCCGCTGTGGGGGCCTGCGGAGACGCAACGGGAGCTGTTGGACTCTTGTCTCTGCTGTTATTCCTGTTGAACTCCAATTGTTGTAGGTGCAAATCGCTGCACTTGCAAATCCTCCCTGGTTTCTGATGTCTCTGCAAAGCCATCAGCAGAAATTAGCGGCGTAACAGATGCTTTCCCACCATCAAGTGCCTTTCCTGGTGTGGCAGTAGCGATGTGGGAGCTGCTCTCCATGGCTCCTTTCTCACCTGTTCGTGCCAACGCTTCTGTTTTCCTTTTTAAAGAGAATTCATGATCTCGTTTGTGGCCGAACCTTTGCAGGATTGGGGACAGGAGTAGGTAGGGTTGGGATTTTGCAGCGAGACGTTTCCTTTTATTCTTCTGTGCCAGGAGAGAGTGAATATTTGTTTTGAATTGGTGCATTGGATGTAGGAGAACAGCGCTGCTCCTGCTGGCTCCCACTTGGGAAGGCGCGAGGCCGGAGCTTTGTTCCTGCTGGCCTGTTTGTGGATGTGTAGAGGGTGATGCTAGAGTCACTCGCGAGCAGAGCGAGGACAGGTTAGAGGTGTTTGCAGACACTGGAGGGGTCTTTCCCGTTCTTTCCCCTTGGATGGTCAGTCCTCGGCTGCCACTGGAGAGCAGGTATTCCTGGGAAAGAGAATTGAAGTCTGTGATTGCAGGTTGTCCTTCGGTTAACTCTTAGTGGACATTCACCTTCGGCAAGAGGAGTCGAAATCCTAATTCATTTTCTCCCAAATCTGAGTGTTTCTCACCCGGGTTTTGCAGATGAAAACCCATTTACTTTCACGAACCTGGTATTGAGAACGGGACCTGAGCTGAATAAGTTATCCGAGGATTCTGGGTACTGATGTGATGGAAACGCTGACCAAAGAGCCGAGTAAAATGTCCCCTTTGTAGACTTTTTCTTCTAAATTCCATGATTTCATCGGTGTTTAAAACGCAGTCTAAAAGCAGAAAGGGGTTAAGCACAACTTTGCTGTTTGCTCTCATTTTCATTTGGCAACCGACGCTTTGCTGTCAGATTGAAAATACGTTACTCAGTTTGTGGAAGCAGCCCAAAAATTCTGTTGCCTTTTCATTATTAGCAATTGTCTTTTTGCAATGTTTACCATCTCGTCTGCTTTATTGTTAGTTACCGGCCCCAGCAGAGGCAGAGCTCCCGTTCCACCATTTCTCCTGTGCCCGTGCTGGTTCTCAGCTTGTTTTCTGCCGTGATGATCTTCCCCCTATTTATGCTTTTAAATCCATCGGAGATTTTTTGAAGTTCTGCCCCATCTTTCTCGCCCAGGACAAAGCAGAGCATGACATCAACTCCTTCTTTCTCCCTTGCCATCACCATCTAGTTGGAAAAGAAAGAATTCCTTTGAAAAACCAATCGCTCTGGTTTCCAAAGTGTTCCTTTGAGCCCAGGAGCAACCGAGTGCTGTCTTCCAGCTGGCAAATTCCAGAATGCATTTTAGCTTCTCTGGGAGACACAGGCTTTGCGAGGAGTCGTGGAGGTGGGTGGCCGATAGAAGCACTGGAGCTGCTTAATTGTCTCGTGAGTGGGACCTCCGTGTTTATAACCCAGAGATTCCCGCGACTCCCATAGTAACAAAGTGGGTGAGGAGAGGGGGAGGCTTTTTTTTTTACTCTTGTGACATTGACTCCTGTATTTTGTTTGTGGTTCTGCTCTCCTCCTTTTCCATGTGCAGCGTGAAATCGTAGAACTGCCTGGGTTTCTGTTGTTTACCAGGCCCTGCTCTCGCTCGGTCGTAGCGAACCCGGGCGACGTTCGCTGCGTTGCCTGGATCTACCTGCACAAGGCTGTCCCTTCCCTTTAAAATAGGAATTAACAAAACATTAATGGTCAGGATAACGCGGATGGTACTGAACGCTTCGATGTGCAGCTCCTCAAACGCTCCGGAATGTAGGATTTGGAAAGAAAACCTCGGCAGAGCTTGCAAACTGCGTTGCACTTGGTTGGGTTTCTCAGGTTCCCAGGATTGGATTTTGAATATATATATATATATAGTTAAAGTCACCTAATTCTGAGGGATTTCAGCTGGAGCTACGGTTCCACGCCCTCTTACGGACCTTGCAGTCTCACCTTCAAGGAAAGATCCTCCCAATCCCACAACTGCCTCCCAGCCCTCCTGCCTGCAGAGCTGCTGTTGGTGTTCCTGGAGTGGAAACGGGAGAAGAATCATTCTGCAAAATCCCAGCACCTTTTCCTGCGCGCAAAGGCAGGAAAGCTTGTGCCTCACTTTGCTGCTCCTGACCGGTGTTCCTTAGCACCACAACACTTCCTTTCCGTGTTTCCAAGTCCACAATTCAGTGCTTTGTCTGTCTGTCTGTCTGATGGGGCTGTGACAGTGTCTTTTTAGGCGTTATCAAAGGCTCCGTGTGCCTGCAGTGCCTTGCGAGTTCTTGAAAAGACTGAGTGGGGTAAAGAATCAGTGTTTACATTTTAAACCCGTATATTTTTGATGCAAAGGTCCTGATTTAGTTTAATTCTTCCAGGTGTGATATATTGCATATAAATCAGTGTTTGATGGAAGTGCAGTCAAGTAAAAATCAAGTTCAGAAAAGCCCTGGTTTGTGTCGCACGTGTGTAAAACGCAGGCACGCGCCTCTCCGTAGCAAAACTTGTACTTAAATGTCTGCCTCATGCTTTATTTCTTCCTGCTGCCTGCGGAAGAGATCAAACTGTCTCTGCATCCAGAGATCATCGCTCGGTGCAGAGAGGATGCAAACCAGTGTTTAAAAGCTTAGTTAAATCAGGAATGCTAATCTGTGGCTTTAAAAATGAGAAACACTAATGATGATGGTCCAGTGTCACGATGCTTCCTAATGTTTTCAGCATGTTTTTATTAAATAATTTGATAAAAAATAAATTCCTGCCTATGTAACAGGATTTTTGAATGTCTGAAAGATATTAAAGCGATGCATCAAAATCAGGACCGAGCACGGAGATGAATGCTTTCAGCTGGAAGGAGTTTCGTTCAAGTTAATAGCGTCGTGATGTTCTCTCGAAACAGAAACGTTGGTTTTTCAAGCCCTGGGTGGTGTTTTTCTCTGTTACTTTCCCAGATGCAGGGCTTGGACCCTATATTAGCACATTTCCAGACCAAGAAGTAGGTCACTTAAGAAGAGCTGGGATGAAACCTCTGATTTCCTGGGCAAAGCGGGACACAGAACCAAGTCAGTTGGCTTCCTTGCTGCACTCCCCACATCGCGGCACCCGTGCCACGGGCAGGGGACGTCTCCGTTCTTCTGACTGGGTGAGGGACTGCATTGACCGTGCTGAAATACCGGTGCCGCAGCATTAGCTCTTTGAAAGAGTGACTGTAAATGAGAGCGGGACCGTGCCGAGGTGAGCTGCTCGGGGGCACAAAGGGTCTGTTCTTGTGCAACACTCGCTTCCCTTGCCCGGCCGAGCTGTCCAAGGCAAACATCCCGCCGGCTTCAAGGTCCCATGCTGGAGAGCTCGCCTGCCTCGGCCCCAGCGGCGCCTTTCTTCTGGTGCACCCGTCAAGCTTTTGTTGTGGTTTGGGGTTTTTAGGAGACAATGACTATTTCTGTTGTTATTCCTCCATTACCATGCGTTACAGCTGCTCGCCTCGGCTCTCAAAGTCGTCTTCTGTGCCATGGCCAAGTCCATCTGGTTTAATGACGTTGCAGAGCCGTGAAGGATCTGTAGGCACGTGAAACGATAACTGTGTATCGTTTATTATTATTAATTGTACTTCACCCGTGGAACCCGGCTCAGTGCGCTGCGTTTTGGTTCTCTTTAGCTGCAGCGGTGGAGAGCATTTGCAGTAATTTGCATTTATAAAAGGTACTAATTTAGTAAGAGAATACGCGCTCAAGGTTATGTGCAGTCAGCTCTTTCAGCTCTTTGAGGTGATTCGGGGCTTTCCCTTGGAGCGAGTTGCTGAGCTGCAGAGCCGTTCTGGCAGAGAGGAGCTCTGTAAGTAGTTAACATCCTGAAAACCTTCAGGTCTGGATACTGATTTTCCTTGTCTTTACGCATTCAAGTTTGTAGCTTTGATGACTGACTTTTGGTTGTGAATACTGGAGCTACAAACCTCCCATAGAAGTTGCAGACACAGCAAACACAGCGGTCGGCAGGAGTTGATTCCGTGAGTCTGAGTTATGTGTTGGCATCAGTGGAGGCGCAGAGGTGAAAGACCATTCTCTGTCTGAGTAAAGCATTAAGCCACAGGAACGGTACAGCAGGAATTGTTCCTTAAAGCAGTTCTCGAGAGTAGGTTGTACTGAAAGATGTTTTTTGTAGCAGTGTGGCCCAGGTGCAAAGTTTCTCCAGTGTCCGTTAGATGGAAGAGGGAAGAGCTGTGAAACCCCTAAGACCTGGAGAGCCCATAACGTGACTGTGTGAGGACCGTGGGGTCACAGATGAGGGCTGAAGCACCTCCCATCCAGGGACACACTGAGAGTTGGGCTTGTTCAGCCTGGAGAAGGCTCCAGGAAGATTGTAGAGCAGCTTCCAGTGCTGAAAGGAGCTCCAGGAAAGCTGGGGAGGTGCTCTGGATTAGGGAGTGCAGGGAGAGGACGAGGGGGAATGGTTTTAAGCTGAAAGAGAGGAGATTGAGATGATATCTTAGGCAGAAATGTTTTGCTGTGAGGGTGTGGAGGCCCTGGAACAGGTTGCCCAGAGCAGTGGCGGCTGCCCCATCCCTGGAGGGGTTCCAGGCCAGGTTGGATGGGTCTTGGAGCCCCTGATCCAGTGGGAGGTGTCCCTGCCCATGGCAGGGGGTGGCACTGGATGGTCTTGAAGGTCCCTTCCAACCGAAACCGTGATTCTGAGGATGCAATGTTGTAAACCTTTTAATTGCAGTTGGGTTTCTCCATCAAATGACATTTTAATTGATTTATTTTTTTAATCACAACCTACAGTTTTATTTTCCTCACTGTCTTGGATCACCTGTGCTGATTTGGAAGCAGCGTTTATTTGTATCTGCCTTTCATCAAACCACTGCTTCTAGCACTTGCCATTTGTTTTCCGCTTTATGATCAATCCATCAATGTCATCGCTCTTAGTTATGGAGCGTTCACCATCCCTTATCACCATCAAGACCCTTGTTCTTTGGCGTTGTGCCGAGTTAAGCTCTTGTGAGCTCTCGCTCCTGCACCGAGCGCCGTTCGGCGCAGGCTCCGGCGTGGCCGCGCCGTGGGTCGCATCGGGGTGGGCCATGCTCAATTGGTACGTTTAGGGTTTCTGTGAGCTGAGCTTTAGCCCAGATAGTTTCCTGCTCTGACCAGACGTGTAAGTTGTTCTGTAAGGAATTATTGAACATTTCTAGACACTTTCATTTTTGTGGTGATAAATACTAATTTTTGGCAAAAAATAAACGTCTTCTCAAAACTGATCCATAGGGATTTAAACAAAATGTCTTAAAGGCCAAATATTTGCCTTGGCTTTCTGTTACCTGTGTCTCATTGCAGAGGAGCCTTTTCCTGGGCTGTGTTTGAGGGGTTTTGTCACTCTCCTGCCGGCGTCAGTCGGTCTCAAACAGCATCTTCCTTGCTGGCAGCGATGGTTTTGTACCTGCGGGACCAGAATCATAGAATCACCAGGTTGGAAAGGACCCACCGGATCATCAAGTTCCAGTGTACTGGAGGGCACTTTGCAGCAAGCGTGGAGTCATAGAATAGAATCATAGAATGGTTTGGGTCAGAAGGGACCTCAAAGCCCATCCAGTCCCACCCCTGCCATGGGCAGGGACACCTCCCACTGGATCAGGGGCTCCAAACCCCATCCAACCTGGCCTGGAACCCCTCCAGGGATGGGGCAGCCACCACTGCTCTGGGCAACCTGGGCCAGGGCCTCCTCACACTCCTTGTGAAGAAGTTCCTCCTTATATCAAGTCTAATATGTGATGCTAGATCTTCGAAAACCAAGCTTTTTTCTTTAAAATAACATTTCTGGTCGCAGTGAGTTTTACCCCGGTGGTTTTGTCGGCATGCTGGAGTCGCTGTGGCTTTGTAGTTGGGGATAGATGGTCCAACAGGACCGGAGGAAGTGGATGAAGAGAAGCGAACTGTCAAAATCTGGCAAGTTTTTCACGAACAGAAGCTTGCAGCAGTGTTCATTTTGTGACGGCGACAAGTTGCGACCTCAGTGGTGCTTCACTTTTTCTCTTTTGGTCTGAACTACTCACGCTTTGATAAACAAATGTGGTCCCGAGGGCTTTAGTGTAAACTTGAGGTGGCAGCCAAACTTGCGAGTCTTCATTAACTCATTACCCGAGATCCGCGTGTCTGATAGAGCGTAGGAGTTAATATTTAAAGCGTTGCTTTGATTTGCTGTACATGATTTGCTTTGCATGTTTAGTGCTGCGTAAGTGATATCCAGGAATGAGATCTCCGTCGAGATCTCCATGGGTTCTCGTCGAGCCCTAAGCGCGTGTTTGTCGGCCAGGGCTGGATTTGTATGATCTCATTGGTACTTTATAAATTATGAAGTCGTAACCGAGTGTTGATAATAGCCTTGTTTTGCAAATTATTGCTTGGGAACTGCAAATTCTTCCCCTTGAACCAGAACAATCCTTCGCAATAAACCGCCACCGCCGCCCACAAAAATGGGTCTTAAATAATGAAGCAGAGGAGAATGGAATGATGCGTCCTGGCTTGAGGCTGCAGTGATAATTCTGCAGCACTTCACGATCCTTGTCTAAAAGTCTGTTTTCCAGGTGGATTTTCTCAATGTATATTTTACTTCCTTGCCTGCTCTGTCTGTCACTTTTCGTGATGACTCGGAAAATATCGTCTGTGATGTCCCGGCTGCGCTGCTCGCTCCTGGTTTTTTGTATGATAGACTAGTTTGTGTTGGAAGGGACCTTAAAGCTCATCCAGTTCCACCCCCTGCCGTGGGCAGGGACACCTCCCACTGGATCAGGGGCTCCAAACCCCATCCAACCCGGCCTGGAACCCCTCCACGGATGGGGCAGCCACAGCTTCCCTGGGCAACCTGTTCCAGGGCCTCCCCACTCTCATAGGGAAGAAATTCCTCCTTATGTCCAGTCTAAATCTGCCCCTCTCCAGTTTATCCCCATTGCCCCTCATCCTGTCACCACAAGCCTTTGGGAACAGCCCCTCCCCAGCTTTCCTGGAGCCCCTTCAGGCACTGGAAGCTGCTCTAAGGTCTCCTGGGAGCCTTCTCTTCTCCAGGCTGAACAACTCCAACTCTCCTAGCCTGTCCTCGTACAGGAGGTTCTCCAGCCCTCCGATCATCTTTGTAGCCTCCTCTGGACCCGTTCCAACAGCTCCATCTCCTTCTTATGTTGAGAATTCCAGAACTGGACCCAATCCTCCAGCTGAGGTCTCCCCAGAGAGGAGCAGAGGGGCAGAATCCCCTCCCTCCCCGCTGGCCACGCTGCTCTGGATGCAGCCCAGGACACGGTTGGTTTCTGGGCTGTGAGCGCACATTCCCGGCTCCTGTGGAGCTTCTCCTCCCCAGCATCCCAGGTTCTTCTCCTCAGGGCTGCTCTCCATCCCATCATCCCCCATCCTGTACTGAACCCGGGGATCATCCCGACCCAGGGGTCGGACCTTGCCCTTGGCCATGTTGACCCTCAGCTCGGTGTTCGTACGGCTGCTGCTCGCTCCGTGGTGGTCGGATGTGTTAAGGGCACACTGACGCTCTATCAGATGAGTTTTCAATGAGTATTGATACCCAGCTCTTACCTTTTCTGTTAGTGTTATTGTCCTTGGATGACTGAGCTCTCAAAGGGGGGGGAGTTTGAGTCGATTTTCCAAATTGTCTGTATTTTCAGGCAGACGTGACAGTTCTCAGCTCGGAGAGGGTATCAGTTACTTGTGACCTGCCTTTCTGTGCAGTGGTGCCTCTTCAGAGCTGTTGTAGAAGCAGCATCTTGTAGCCATGTGAAGCTGCACAGAAGATTTTTCTTGCTCTGGGGTCCTTCAGTGGTGTTTGGAGATCCTTAAGATGGATTAAGGGGAACAATAACATCCTCAGTGGCAAAAGAGAAGACAGTGATTGTTTAATACGCTGACTTTTCACCATTTTCTTTCCTTGTGGAGTCTTGTGTAGATGATATTCGTGGCATCCATCTCTGGCCACCAGTTATGGGGCTGATGTTCTGTGTTTCTCCTCGTTCTGTCCATACGTGTGATGGACAAGGTTGTTCATTGCTGTAGTCTTTCAATCACAATTCTACGAAATCCCGTTTTCCCCTCGCCGCCTGTGGCATTTCTCTACTGGTGAGGAAGGACCGAAAATAACACCTTTAATACTGCACTTTTCCACCAGCCAACTCGGATCCAAATGTCTTCTTGACCTTCTTGTTGTAATTAGATTTTTCTCTTGTGCGGTGAAACGATTACACTCTACGAGCCTTCTGCATTCGAAGAATTGTGACTCCAGCGGCAGATGTTTTTAATGCCTTTGGAACCGTCAGATGCCTCATCTTAAAAGCTACAAACGGTTTCTTGAGCTGCACCAGGAGGGGTTAAGATTGGCCCGGAGAGGGAGAACTCGGAGGGAAAACCACGCTGCTGAGGCCACAGTGGTTTTGGGGACTGGTGAGGTGTTATCTTGGTATGAGGACTGGGAGTGTGTTGTGAGGTGACTCTCACCACCGTGGGGCTCGGCGGCAGCGGAATCACAGGTTTCTTCTGTGCTGGTAGGTTTGGACGGAGCCGACCGTGCGTGCGCCGCTGTCGGCGCAGCGTTAGGGGCTCTCCTGGTGGCTGATAAACTCCAAAGAGCGCAAACGTGCCCTGTTCCTCTCCTAATTTACGAAACTCGTAGGGTTACGTAACTGAATTTTCATTCTTCGGCTAAAAATAAAAAATGGAACATAAAAGCTATTTTTATCTCGCTTAATGAGGGCATCTCTGCTTTTATTTCATCTTCACAGAGGCGTTTCAATAGGAGGAAAGGGGATGGCTTAGGTACTTCTTTTTTTGCCTGGACTTTCATTCTCCCAGTGTCGTCCATCAGCCAGAAAGGAGAAACGCTGGCCTGCTCCGAATGAATATTTGCTTTAAAAGCGCGTTGTTGGCTAATAAGGATCATTAAAATACATACGTTTGGAGAGCGTCACGCTAGATTTAAGCGTAGCAAAAAGATTTCTTTGCCTCCCAGCTATCAAATAATCCCCGAGCTTCGAGTGCGAGTCCTCTCTGATGGGCGAGATTGAATTATCAGCAGCACGCACGCCTTTCTCTTTCCGAAACCCTTTCGGAGGAGGAGGGCGGCGTTCGCCGGCCTGACACAGGATCTGGTTTGTTTTTCAAAGCAGAGCACAAATCGGGTTTGGTTCGTGTTGTAGCTCAGCTTGGCTCCCTGCCCGGCGATAGAGCACAACGCCGAAGAATAGTCACTATTTTAAGTCTCTAGTTGTGCTGTATCCTGTTTTTACTCACTCCTCGGTTGTGACTGTTAAGTTTTAAACAGTAAACCTTTGTTCACCAGAAATAGCGGAGTGTTTTGAAACGCGGAGCCGCAGCCTGGCTATTCAAATTTATTATTATCACTTTATTTTTTTGATTCAAATTCTGCAAGCTGTGTCCTTCCCAACTTTTTGCCCCGAACCCCAAAATATCAAATTATTCTTGGTCATTTTTGGGAGAAAGTTAAATGCAGCTCACGCTTCAGGAAGTGGTACTCTTTGAGGTTTGGCTGGTAAAAACAGAACAAAAATGAATTGCGGCATTAAATGCTCCTGCGTTCATCCCTCTCCCCAGAGTAGTTAAAGATTTGGGGTTGTTCTCTTTGGGCTCACAAGAAGAGGAGTTTTGGACTGGATTTAATGCGGATTTGGGATGGTTTATAAATGGTGAGTGTGTGTTGGGGGGAGCTCGCTTCCCATGAGCTCCAGCAGACAGCTGGGGTGGAGGGCCGGGGGCAGTTTTTATAACCCCGTTTCCTCCCGGTTTTATGGCTGAGGCAGCTGGGGAGGTGGTTGGAGCTCCTGAAGGAGAATCTAATGGTGCCTTGGAATTCGTAGATGACTCATAACAGGACAAAACAATCCAGTTAAGTGATTTGAGGTCTTAAATAATCTCTTCAACAGGAAGGTGAAGAAAACATCATGAACTCATGAGCAATAATTGGCTCTCCTGGAGTGCTAAGAGTGCAGCGATGGCCGGTTGGCAGGGATTCAGCAGATTCCTGCTTAGGCTTTGCTGATCAATATAGATCTCGGCTCTTATGAATGAGCTTTATTGGACTGGACTGTAATGCCTTTAGCAACGCAGCGTTGCATTTCCCAGTCGGGAGAAGTTTATTTTAAGTTGGTTTGTAGTAGTAGCACTTTGCACCTCGGCTGCGTGGGCTGGGGCTGCGCCTCATCTTTCCAGGTCTGCTTTTTTCTCCTGTTCTCTGCTCTTCGCTCCGTGACTCAGCCAGGTGACCAAGACGGGTTTTTGATGGGGAAGAACCTACGATAACGCCTGTGCCTCCTGGAGTGGAAAGAAAGCGGTCTTAGCCTTTGCAGGTCGTTGTTAAGTGGACACGCAGGCTGGCAAAATGCAAAGGGTTTGGATATTCCCAAACCGACAGGAACACCTTCCTCGGGTGGCTGACACTGTTAGAGCTGCTGGGGTAGGAATGTGTTCCATCATCCTTCCTCCTGTTCAAAGCACAGAATCCTTCAGGACTGACTGAGTTTTGTAGAGGCTTTTATGCAGCAGCGAGGGACGCACGTGGGTGTTCCAGTAGGTGCTCACCCTTTGAGACCTTCCAGTTTTACTGGTGAGCAACTGGAATTGTGGCATCTGTGTTGTCCTGTCAGGAAACCTTTCAGCTTAATCAGGTTTTCAAAATCTGAAGTCGGCTATCGTGCTGTCCCCACTCCTCTGACTATCAGATCTCACTGCTCTCATGATGAAGAGCCCTTCTTCTGATTCCCAGTTTATTTTTTCGTGGCATTTCGGGGGAGCTCCTCTTTCTTTCAAGCTCTGGCTTTGTGAGAGAGGGGCAGGATTCTGCTTCCCTCCGTGCAGACCCTCGTTCCGAGCTGGGATGCTTAGAGGCTACAGCAGAATCACTTTGGTTCTGGCCTTTGGATGTGTCACCTCCCGTTGTGGTGTTCATTTCCAGAGTGTCCGGAGAAGAACATCAAAGCTGGGGAAGGGTTTAGAGCAAAAGCCTTATGAGGAGCGGCTGAGGGACCTGGGGTCGTTTAGTCTGGAGAAAAGGAGGCTGAGGGGAGACCTCATCGTTCTTTTCAACTACCTGAAAGGAGATTGGTGCGAGGTGGGTGTTGATCTCTTCTTCCTGGTAGCCAGCGGTGGGACAAGGGAAAATGGCCTGAAGATGTACCAGGGGAGATTTAGGTTGGATATTGGGAGGAATTTCTTTACTGAAAGGGTTGTCAAGCTGTCCAGGGAGGGGGTTGAGTCCCCGTCCCTCAAGGGGTTTAAAAGATGAGTAGATGTTGTACTTGGGGGATGTGGTGTGGTGGTGGCCATAGCAGAGTGAGATCAATGGTTGGACTCAATAATCTTAAAGGTCTTTTCCAACCGAAACCATTCTGTGAAGTCCTTGAGAGTATTTGGGGGTGTGAGTGCCCTGGGAAAGCCTCAGACCCTGGGCAGTGTGTTCGGTAGCGCAGTGCAGTGATCCACCAGGAGAAACCAGGGCAGAGCTGGCCTTGTCCTTGCAGTAAGTAAAGGGTTTTGAAGTTTCCAGTGTGCCAGAAACAAAGCCGTTCCTCTCCTGTGGCTGCTGAATTCCAATGTATTGCAACAGATTCCTTCCCTAAAGAAACAAAAAAGAAGAAAAATTGCGTTGTTATTTTTTTTTCATTTCTTGAATTTGTGTTGTGGGTGTTTGGCTGCTTTGCGAGGTTTCTCTCTTTGTGTCCTGGCAGGGCCGAGCGGTGATGGAACAAATACTTGCGAGTGACTGCAATGACAGCACTGCTGATGGAGGAGTAAACAATGAGGTAGCAGTTCTGAAAGCAGGGGTTCAAATCCAGTTCATGCCATGTGTCTGGATTGTTTTGCGGTAATTTTCACTTCGTTTTTCATAGATGTTTGGCTTCCTGCTTTGGCTTGGGCGAGCTCTGCTCCGCACTGTCGTTGCGCAGGGATGCTTCGAGTGTTGGGAGCCCAGAGTTGGCAGAGGCTGGGAGGGAAACTTTTGTCCATGCTTTTCTGGTCCAGCCAGTGCTAAAATCTTCACTTTTATGGAAATAAAAACATACTAAAATTAAAAAAAATCCACGTTGCAAACCGTTTCCTTACAAAGCTGCTGATGGAATGTTTGAAATCCCCCGTGACCCAGCCGGAGCAGCTGCTATCACTGCGGATTATACCTTTCCTCTGCACTTCAGGCTTCATTTCCTCCACCAGCCTTCCCGGGAGGAACAGCTGTGCGGTTGGATCTGCTGCTGCTCTTGGATCAGGACTGGAAACTGCAGGAAATAAGTTAGTTTAGAAATCCAGTTTGATGGCATTTCTTCCTGACGGTGACAGCCCAAATGAGAGAGGAATGCACGGGATCCTCTCTTCCCTCTGCGTGATGAATCGGTCTGGGAGTCTGTCTCCATTAGCCAGGAGTTGTGGAGCCGCCAGCGACGCTCTCTGCTCCAGCGTTACTTTCCTGTGTTGCCATGAATGGTTGGTTATTGAGGAATAAAAGAGCAGCGTCACTCACTTTGCAGCAGGCACGTGTGAATGTGTCCTGGTTCTTGGAGGAAGGCAGGTTTCAGAGTTGCCTTTTTGTGTCGACAGCTTCAAGGAGCTGATAGCAGCCTCCATGCTCCGGTGTGACTCCGGATAATCCTTATCTGGCTCTCTGGTCAAGCCTTTTTTTAGAGAATCGGGGTCTTTAATCAAAGAACTTGAACTGTAGTTTCCTGATGCTGCACCTTTCCCTTTGTATGAGGCACAGCAGCGCGAGGGACACGGAAAGATGGTTTAAAAGTGGGTTTATGTCATGGGGTTTATTTCCCCTGGCTGTCAGGATGCTCTTTGGACTGAAGAGAAACACCTGTCATGTACACACAGCTCTGATGGAAGGGAAAGGATGAATGTTATTAGATTTCATCATCTAACTTTTAATTACTTGGGAAATGAAAGCGAAGGGTTGTGATTGTGAGTAGACGCCCATCTCTTCCTTAGCCACCAGTCCGATAACACGTGTAGGTGAGTTTTAATCTGTGACATCTCAGTCATGAAAGTCTTTTTCATTATTTGCAAGACCTTGTCAAAACTCTGATAGCGCCATAAATGGTCAGCATTAACTTATCAGTTGTACTCAAACTAGAAAAGCATTATATAGATTAAAAAGTCAAGCATTCCAAACCACCCTCCAATCTTCATCCATCTTCTGCGTGAGCAGGATGAGTATCTTTAATTAATTTATCGTCTGTTCCCCCCTCGCTTGGTGAGACTGAGACTCCTGCCTCTCTCAGCACAAAAACGTATAATGGGAGGCTGTGGAATATCTTGAATTATTCACGGTGTTCTGTGTGGAGCTCTGGGTGTCAAACTTTGGATGCCGATGGGGTAACAAAACCTGCTGGGAAGCGCTCCACGTCTTGCGCTGCTCAGGAGTCCGAGTAGTTCAAAACCAGCTTCATCTGTGCAGTATTCTGGTGGGATTATTCTCGTTTTAGAGGAAGGTGACTAAACCACGAGCAGTAAAATAGGGGACTTTGGTGCTTAGACTGTGCAGTGGGTACGCTTGGAGCTTAGGGGAAATCCCACAGCAGATGTGCTGCTTGTAAAGGGCTTTCACCCCTCGCGGCACAGGTGGGGCTGACTCCAGGAGCAGCAGGGCTTCCCATCCCCATTGATAATTTTGTCAGACACGATATCTTGTGTTGAGCATCCCAAAAACCAGCAGCTCCTGGAAAAGGAAAGGCTGTGACTGCGCCTGCGGTGTTCTGAGGGGCTTTGGTAGCAGAGGGAGGACAGAAACACGGGGCTGGGGTACCTGAGGCCCCGTTCCTGCGTTCGTTCGACCCATTCCTTTCAGACCTTCTGGCTGCCGTGGAGCAAAGGTGAGGTTTGCTCGGCCATGGGCTCCGGGAAGCAGCCCTGGAACGTGCCACGAGCTGGAGCCGTGCAGCAGAATGCGTCTGACTATCACGGCAATCGTCCTTTTGGTGGCTCCTGCTCTGCTCTTTCCCTTCGACAATCAAAGATTCCTCTGGTTGTGATGGGAGCGAGTTAGGAGCAACCACGCTGGCCCACACGGAGTGACTGCTGCTTCAGCTTCTCCAACAGGATTGTTTTCAGCTCACAAGTGTCGGGCTGCGAGGTGCGGGCAGGGTGACGCGGCTTTCCAGGGCAGGAGACGGCAGCCGGGGCGCTGGGGGTGTCCACAGCAGGGTCGGATGGGTTCTCTTCTAAACTACATCTTCTGTCATGGAACTTTTCTCTGCTAATAACTTTCTGTGAGTTCTTATTATTGATATTAATGTTGGGTTCTTGGCTTTAATGAGGTTGCGTTGGGTCTGTTGATGCGGAGAGGAAGTGGCAGCTGAGTACCTGCTGTAATTCATGAAATCGTGGCTAACGTTTGGATTTTCTTCCCCTTGGCTTCCCAGGATTCTCTGGTATTGATTTGTGAATCCGTCCTTATTTAACTAAACACATTTTAGGCAGCTTTCAGGTGATTTTAGTCAACCAGCAGTTATTTTGGTGTGTGTTCGTTTTAGAAATCATTTGGGAAGCGAGTGTAGGGGTTTGAAAATCCAAGTTCTGATGCGAACTGTAGAATATTAACAGAAAGGGCTGATTTGAGGAGAAAGGAGGAGCCGAACGTGGTGCTCAGAGCAGTCCATTAATTATTGGATAGGTTTGGGCAACTTGGACACAAACTTTGTCAATTCAGTGGTTGGATGGGTAACGAGGCAATTCTGGGCTCGAGACTGTACAACCATTAGGTCTAAACTGTGGATCCTTACATTGACGTTAATTTATCCTTCTTTTTAAGACTGTACTTGCTTTTCTAATCCACACGAGGATTGTGAATGGGAAGAAATCTCCCTTTGAAGAAAAGGCTTCCACTGGGATTCCGCTGAGTCACGGACTTGTCCTGAGGGTTTGTTTGACTTAGTGTTTAATTCTGTGCTGGAGAAAGAAGCCAGGTTTGTCGTTGGGGAGGCTCTGCCTTCTGCTGGCTCACAGGAGGACAAAGCAGGTGGCTTTTCTCTCGCTGCCCTACCTGGGTGTCAGGAAGGGTCCAGTCCTGAGCATCGCAGGGCGCTTGGGCTCTGCTGGGGCCAGAAATAGCGATAGCAGTGCCTTTCCGTCGAGGCAGAGCTGGGCTGGGAGTTCATTCCTAGGGAGAGAGCAGCAACAGCAGTGGCTCAGGATTGAGGAGGCCAAATCAATCCCAGCCAGGTTCAAAACTCCATGCGTTCTCCGTTCTGTGGCAGGTCCTGCTGCTCCCGGAGAAACCCTTCCTGAGGAATTTCAGACCTTTTCCAACTAGGAAACTTTGAACTCATTTGAACAACAGGATTTACCTATAATGCAGGCTCTAAAACTCGCCGTTAATCCTTTAAACAGAATTTAATTTCCAATTAGGCTTTAATAAGGCGTTTCTGATTTTAATCTGCACTCATTTGGCTGCATATTCGCCCCAGCGTCCTAAAGAGAGAGCTTTTCTGAGAGCAAAGGCTAAAATTTATAAGAAAGCTTGGTATGGAAACTGCAAACCAGCAGAAGAGCAGTTATCGTGAGATCTTACTTCCTGTATTCATCAGATATCTTAGGGGTTTTTTATCAAAAGGACACTCCACCCTTTTATTATAATGAAGGGAATCGAGAATGTGTTTAAAAAGGACAGTAAAAAGCAGCGGTTATGGTGGGTTTTGGTTGACTCCGTTCCAGCCTCGGATTTGCTGTTTGATTGTGGTTGAGTTCTGTCCCTAAGTCTGTAATTCGCCCAGAGTTTATTTGGAAGAATTTAGAGAAGCTGAAGTGTCGAGTTTTAGTAAATGCTCCCTTTGATTCCCATCTGCGTGGTCTGGACGCGCGGAAGGTCTGTCGGAGAACGGGATATGCTTTTCGGGATAAGCTTCTCTCTTTTTTTTAAATGTATAACTTGAATTTCTCATTATAAACACAGCTGTGCATCCAGCAACCCTGAACCCAGTCGGAACGGAAAAACTGAGGTGGTTCATGTAAATGAGTACCCACCAAAGCCAGTGCCTGGAGAACACTCCATCCCAGTGAGTCAGTCGTGTTAAAGCATAGAATAGTTTGGGTTGGAAGGGACCTTAAAGCCCATCCAGTGCTACCCCCAGCCATGGGCAGGGTTACCTCCCACTGGATCAGGGGCTCCAAGCCCCATCCAACCTGGCCTGGAACCCCTCCAGGGATGGGGCAGCACCACTGCTCTGGGCAACCTGGGCCAGGGCCTCCCCGGGTCTTTGCAGAATTCATTGGTTTTAACATCCCTTCAGGTTCTGCCTTTATTCAGGGAACGTTTTCAGGTACTCTAGACAGCCCATTAGGCAGAAGTGTTTGATTTTTAACAGTTAAATTGGATTTTAACTTAAAATCTTAATTTTATCTTTAAGTAGCTGAAGAGCCATGTCGGTGGAGGGAAGATTAAAGATTCAGTTAGGACCTGTCGGTTGGGAAGTGTTCCTTCTGAAGGAGAATACCAAGCGGAAAAATGGTGGTTTAACAAGCGAAAGCTTTTTCCTTACTGACAACTTTCTCGGGGAAAGAACTGGAATCTTTAGCCGTGTTTTCAGCTCTCGGGGAGCCGCTATCTCAGCCACACGACACGTAAATGGAAAAGTTGTGATGTGGAGTCACCAAGTTGTCAAGGTTCAAGAAATTAATATATCTGGTGAGCACTGAGTAATTCATTATCGTCCTTCACCATCTAAGTCAGTACGGAGTGCAAGTTGCTTCTGATTGACTCCAACCCCAGGAGACACAGAGGCTTGCTAATGTTTTAAGAGGAATCTGAATTTTTCTGTTACGAAAAGGCTTTTAAAAGATATTGTAACATAAAATCCACCACCCCTCTCTTCAAACCTGATCCGCCAGCCCCAGTTGTGCAATATCCTTAATTCACCTCGTGAGGTGGTTGTACAGGAAGAGGAGGAAGCGTTCGTTTTAGTCACAACCGATGTGTGTTTCCATTTTCAGCGCTGCAGGTCCCTTAGTGAGACATGAAACTCCCGAGTTACCTCAAACCACGACAGCGAAACGCGCAGGCTTTTTGCTGATCCTCTGCTTCGACAAACTTGAGCTGATTTTACTTGCGATGCCCCTCGGAATGGCAGCAGGGTTTGACGTCGCTTTCTCTCTACAAAGCTGTCGGTGGAGGCACTCAGCGAAGGTCGTGCTCTGCCTTCTCCTGCTCTGCACATGTTGCCCGTGGTGGTTGTTGATGGTCTCCTGTAACCGCGGAGGCTGGAGAGAGGAGCAGGTACCTCTCCGCGTGGTGGTGGGATGACGTACAGTCGCAATAACCAGCCCGTCGGCTCTCTTGTTCTTGGCACGGATCTCCAAAAGTGTTTATTGTTGTAGTGTTACTAAAATGAATGATGCTGCGAAGCTGTTTGAACCGGTTCAGGTTTGAGAACCTCATGGGTTTCCTCATTTCCGCGTTTGTGCAACGACAAATGGTTGTGACCTCCTGTTTTACGTTGTGTTTTGAGGTAGGTTTGTACCAGGGGAGGCAAAACCATGAAGCACCCCCATCCCTGGGTGTTTTAGAGCCGGTTCTGTACAAGAAACCCACACCTGCTGGAATAGTTACTGCAATGTTTGGCAGAAATCCCAAGTGAGCCTTTTTTAACAACAAAAACATATGTAGAGGCCATGCAAAAAGCACAGCGAGTTCTGCTATTGTGCTTTTAGGGATCTGCGGCTCCGAGGTGGACGGGCTGTGACTCATTAAGTGGTACCAGCGCAGAGCGTTTCTCTAATTTCATGTGTTGCTTAGAGAGCACGGGGTTGTAATCGCTGTCAAAAGATTGCGAAAGGAAAGCGAGAGGGGACCTTTCCTGCTTTTTAGGTGGGAGCTTTCTGAACCGTTCGCTACGGCATGCTGAACGTTTGATAAATCTTTGGGCTGAGGGGATTTATCTGGCCTTTGGTTCAGAAACAAACATCAGCCCCGTGGGATTGGTACCTTGCCCGAAGGGTTGAGGCTCCTGAGAGCGCCTGTTCCGTAAAGAGGTGTCTTCTCCAAGAGTCATCTCAGAAGTTCTGGATTAATTTGGTCCGTCAGCTGAAGCATAAAGATTTTGGGAACCTACAGGAATCTTGGGGAGGGGCTGTTGATCAGGGAGGGCAGGGACAGGCCAAAGGGGAACAGTTTTCAGCTGAAAGAGAGGAGATTGAGATGAGATCTTGGGCAGAAATGTTTTGCTGTGAGGGTGGGGAGGCCCTGGCCCAGGTTGCCCAGAGCAGTGGTGCCCCATCCCTGGAGGGGTTCCAGGCCAGGTTGGATGGGGTTTGGAGCCCCTGATCCAGTGGGAGGTGTCCCTGCCCATGGCAGGGGTAGAACTGAATGGGCTTTGAGGTCCCTTCCAACTCAAACCATTCCATGATTCTGTGGTTTTGGCTGGGTCCATGCTTGGGAAGTGATGGCTTCTAGGGGGGACTCGGTGAATAACGAGTGTTGGAGTTGCCTCCTTGCGGGTAGTCTTGAAGTCAGAAGAGTGCCTGCCCTGTTTTCATCAGGGTGATCTCGTTGTTCTCCTCCTCTATTCAGGGACTGTTTGATGTTTTTACTCCTGATGTTGGTGTGCTGTGAGCAGACCACTCCTTTTTCGCTCTATCCCGGTGCTGTCGGTGTGCAGTGCAGCATCGTCACCGTCATCGCTGCTCCGCACCCCTTGACCATCTCATCGGAGGACTCTGCAGATCCCCTCATCATCACGGATGGTGCCAGCTCTTTCTTTGCTTTGCTAGGAACATCTTCACCCGATCTCAGGGCCTTTGTTGTGAACTGGGAGAGGCAGGGCCACCAAAAACCCTCATGTAAACATCCAGCTTTGGGGGTGCCTTGGTTTCCAGTGCTTTTCCCAACTTTGCTCTTCTGAATTCTGGCATCGCGAGGCAAAGGCTTTCGGATCTGTCTGAATGAAACTGAACCAGATTTGTTGATGTAGACACTCCCGTACCTTAGCAACCAACCTGCATCTCGTCCAAGATCTGAACATTGAGTCTTTAAACAATTCCTTGCTACTGATCTAGGAACGTTCTTGCATTTCAGAGCGCAGAACCAGCCAGTTGACATCTAGCGAGGAACAACACGCGTTATAAAATACGAACTCCTCCACAGTGGGAGGAGAGGGAACTTATGTAAGCTCGTTTCTTTGCTGCTTTAATTGTAGTTTCTTGAGTCCTTGGGAGATGGATCGCTGAGAGCAGGGCTGTTGTGTTCAGATGGTTGTGTTCAGATTGGTGTGAAACAGGGTTTTGGCGGCAGCGCGGTTTGGAGTGGGAACATTACAGAATTGAACAGGTTACCTTAAATATCGATCCTGCTAATAAAAAAATGAGAAAGGTCAGCAACGGAAGATTAATCAAAAATTATGGCTCTTAATGACTTGAGATAGCATAGTTTTCCGAAAGAAGTGACAATGAAAATAAGTTGACTTTGGAGTAGAAAAGAAACGACTTTCTTCTTATTTTTGTACCCTAGAAATGTGCAGGAACTGCGGAAAGCACTCTGGGATGCCTCAGTAGGGAAGTGTCGTGCGGAACTGGGGCGATACCCGGCCTTTTACAGACTGGCAGGTTTATTTCCATGTTTTCATGTTTCTTTCCTGCTGTTTTATTCTCTGCTTGGTGATGTTTTCTTTGAGACCCTGTGGCCCTGCCCTTCCCGCAGAGCTGGGCCTGAGGTAGGAAACAAGAGCGCCGATCTGGTGGGAAGCTGCAGCGTCTGTTACCCGAGTAGTTAAAAGGGCAAATGTTTGTTTAAGCAATATACTCGATAAAGGTGACTCTTTCATGTCTATCGCACCAGAACAGCTGATTTTGCTGTTAGAGTCGTGATCAGACTGACGCAGAGCTTTTGTCCCGGTGTTCAGAATAGCGGGTGACATAAGAAGTGTGTGGTTCCACGAGGTGGGTATTTGTTGGCAATCAAATACAGTTGCTGACCGTGAAGTTGCTTTTTTTTCCCCACCTCTTTATCCTCTCACCAAGACTCGACACGGCAGAAGGTTGACATCCACTCGCAGAAGTGGGATTCGTGCTGGTTATGGATGGGATCCGCTTTCAGCGGTGACGAATACGGTGTCAGTTGAGATAGTTAAAACAGCTGAAATGAATAAACGAGTTGTGCTTACACTTCTTCCTTCTCTTATAGTTACAGCTGCAGAAAACCCAATACTTGCAACTGGGACAGAGCCGTGGCCAGTACTATGGTGGGTCGCTGCCAAATGTGAACCAGATTGGAAACAGTGCCATGGATCTGCCCTTCCAGGTGAGTTTAATACAGTGTTTCTTTGCTCGTGTTGATTAATATCGTGCCTGGATGCTCTTCTTTTTCCTCACAGGAACCGATGAACCGGCTGCTGGTGCAGAACGTAGCACCGTGGCCTCAGCAGATCGCGCTGCCTTAGAGACCCTCGCTCTTTTGGAGCGGAGAGTAGTTGTGTCTGGGGGGCGTGGATAAATCCGGTGTCAGACACTGTCCCTGCTCTCCCATGCCGTCGTGCTTTTGTGTCGGGTGCGAGGTGCTTGCTTTGTCGGTGAATATTCCTGGTGGTGGGTTGGTGGTTGGGGTTTTGTTTCAGTACCAAATCGTAACGGAAGCTCCCGGATGGATGCTGCAGGCTCGGAGTCCAAGTGGGAGCAAAGAACACAGGGAGATGTGGAGAAGGGGAAATGAGGAAAGTGCTGGGAGATGGGGCTGTGGAAGAAGGTGCCCTGTGCCGCTGTGTACGTTCCTTGAGAGTAACATCTGGAATTGAGGAGAGGGGAAGGAGATGCAAACTGGTATCAGATGTGTCGCTTGGCCTTGGGCCGGCTGAGGAGTAACTGTAGGGATGTGCTGGCTTCTTTCCCCCTGCTGCTGCGACTCCAGAGGTGATGCATGCAGAGAGGCACTCTGTGTGGTAGGTGGGTGTCTACCTGTTAGTAAGCGTCTTTGGACAGAAGATGATGTACAGCGGGTAGCGTTTCATGTTGGGTATGTTTGGGACACCCGATTTCCATAGGCAGTCGATTCAGAGTGCTCAAAATGAAAATTTCTGCATTAGTTTTCTTTTTTTTTTTTTTTGAGTGGTAACATTTACATTTTATCTCATGAGGATGTGGCAAGAATTAAATCTTGCACTTTGTGGTTTTCTGATGAAGCCTGACTTAATAAATACAGAGAAACAGTGATGACGTCCTCTACACATTTTGACGTACGTTTAGGCAGCCGAGTTTGTGGAGGCTAAAAGCTCAAATCTTGTGCAAGAGGAGAGGTAAATATGTGGTGTACTCTGCCTTTAGGGAGGTTTGTGATGCTATGAAGCCCTTGGTCTTGCTCCATGAGCGTCTACTCTCTGCAAGACGTTGTCTTTAGTTTCTTGCTAAGGAGGCTCATAGGTAATTTGTTCTTTTAAGCAATAGTATTTCAGTGTTTTGTGCTCAATGGCCGTTATCGACGGCTATTCCATGGACTCTTTTAGTCCTGAAGCAAATAGAGAGCATATCAGAAACAGTGTGGCCAACCCGAGCAGGGAAATGATTGTGCCCCTCAGCATTGGTGAGGCTGCATCTCGAATCCTGGGTTCAGTTTTGGGCCTCTCACTCCAAGAAGGACATTGAGGGGCTGGAGCGTGTCCAGAGAAGGGAACGGAGCTGGGGAAGGGGCTGGAGAGGCCCTTATGAGAGGCGGTTGAAGGAGCTGGGGTTGTTTAGCCTGGAGGAAAGGAGGCTAAAGGAAGACTTAGCACTGTCTTACAACTGCCTGAAAGGAGGTTGGAGTGAGGTGGGTGCTGTTGTCCCAAGAGACAGGCAATAGGATGAGAGGAAACGGCCTCAAATTGCACGAGGGCAGGTTCAGATTGGACATCAGGAAAAATTCCTTCACCAAAAGGGTCCTCGAGCACTGGCAGAGGCTGCCCGGGGTGGGTGGTGGAGTCCCCATCCCTGGATGGGCTCAAAAGACAGGTAGATGAGATGCTCAGGGATGGTTTAACGGTGGACGGGTACGGTTAGACTCATCTATCTCCAAGGTCGTTTCCAGCCAAGCCATTCTATGATAACGTAAGTATTCAAACATCTATGAATGACGAGAGGAGGGCATGGAAAGAAACTGTCCTGAAACCCCAGGTTGTGACACGTTTTTTACACACAAACCCCAAGGCTGATGCTGTTACAGATAACAAATAGTGACGAGCACCAAAATAAACTCATGTATTTGTACCATTGATGAATGCTTTCCAGGTGTTTAGTTCTAAGCTACTCTACGCTGGCGTTGCCCGTAGACGCCCGAACGCCGTGCCGCGCAGGCAAAGCCTGTCTGGTTGTCTCTGCTGAGAGTGTTGGTGTCTGAGAATCTTGGTTCTTTGCATTTGCAGCACAACGGAGCTCTGGCAGAGACCTTTGGAGCGGTTCCCGTCTCTTTGGTAAACAAGCATTTAGGTTTGTGCAAATACGTATTTAGGACTGGTGTCCTGTTTGCCCAGGTAGATACGTATTTCGGCACACGTTACTCTTCCTGGTATGCACAGTATTTATTTGATTCACCATCCCAGCTCCGCGGGAGTTGTGGTCTGTCACATAAATACAGGGTTTGCCATGCATCCCGGTTTGGAACATGCATAATAATTCCCCGTACGGACTCCCTGAACTTGCTGTGCTCTGTCGTGTGATGACTTATGATTTACGGGGGTTCATTTGGTGCAGACGGTGGGTTATTTGGAACTGTCTTGGCCTGTGTTGAAGCGATCTCTGAGCATGTGCACTCAGCCTGCATGTTAAACTCCCCCGGGAAGGGCAGAATGATGACCCAAACGCTGCTTGTCACCGGGGGCACTGGGATGGAAACCATCAGGAGGGACCACTCCGCTCCTTCCCCCTCATCCACCTCGCTTGGTTTTGTTTCTGAAGTCGATGTCTTGCCAAATCTTAAAGGGACACTGTTGCTTTCCAGCACTGAGCTTTTTCCTTCCTGTCTGTATTTTTAGCTCCTTTTTTTTAATGCATTGTGGAGTTTGGGTTCTGATCTCAAATCCTTGAATGGTTTCCAGGGAAGTGAAACAGTTCTTCGTTTTGCAAATAAAACAGATGCTCGGATCCCTTCTTCTTGCTTATTTTCTCCCATCACAGTTGTTTACCGTAGTTAGATATCAGGTTCCCCACGTGGATGAGAACTTTAACAAAGGCTTTTGGTCCAGGGTTTCACGGTCTGGTTACGGAAAGAAGCCAGACCTGTTGTTGGAGATGATAGCCGTTTTTTCAGGGTTTTCTGTGTTCCTTTCTGATTTCCCTAAGCAAGTTAGGGATTCACTTGGAATCTTTATTCCTGGAGAGACAGAGAACAGCATTGCCCAAAATTACTCACGCTGTGAATTGTAGCCCTGTGCCGGGGCAGGGTCTGTGTTTCTAGTGCTGCTTTTGCTCTCAAATCCGATTTTTGTTGTGTTTTTTAATGCTAAAAAAAGGGGGAAAACTTAACTATTTTTGAATTCACCTTTTTTTTTTGTCTGTGTACTGATGTGCGTTGGCTTCCCTTTAAACGCCGGGGCGAGGGCTGCTTTCTGTGTGCTTTAGCCTGGCTTCTCCTATTTTAGAACCACTGTGGTTGACACCACTGGCATAGGAAATCGCTTCCCCTGTCGACCTCCCAAGCACGCGTGTGTTGGCAGAACGTGCTGCCTCTTGGGGTAGAATTCACGTAAGGGCAGCGCAGAGAGGGGCTTCAGGCCCTGTGCTGCTGCGTTAGAATTATGGATATTCCCAGCCTGAGGTGCCCGTTGGGTAGAACTGCATCGTTGTTGAGTGTTTGCAGCAGGGAATAAACCAACGTGTTTTAATTTAGATTACTTAAATTAATTAAAGAAGGATATGGAACTGTTGGGATGGATCCAGGGAGGCCACGGAGATGATCCAAGGGCTGGAGCACCTCCAATACGAGGACAGGCTGAGAGTTGGGGTTGTTCAGCCTGGAGAAGAGGAGGCTCCGGGGAGACCTTAGAGCAGCTTCCAGTGCCTGAAGGGGCTCCAGGAAAGCTGAGGAGGGCCGAGTTAGACTGGACAGAAGGAGGAATTTCTTCCCTATGAGAGTGGGGAGGCCCTGGCCCAGGTTGCCCAGAGCAGTGGTGCCCCATCCCTGGAGGGGTTCCAGGCCAGGTTGGATGGGGTTTGGAGCCCCTGATCCAGTGGGAGGTGTCCCTGCCGATGGCAGGGGTGGAACTGGATGGGCTTTGAGGTCCCTTCCAACCCAAACCATTGTAGGATTCTGATTCTAAATTGAGATGCTACGGCTTGAGCTTTCCAAGTCTTCACACGAGAAAATCGGGCGTGCTAAAGAACTGAATCAAAACACCATCATCTTCGTGGCTGAGAGTAAAAAGTCGCTGTGCTCTGTGCTGTCCCGTGTTGATTTAAGCGGTGTTCTGCCGTGTAGAAAGTGTTGGCCCCGAAAGGAGAAAATAAACATCAGAGCCACTTTGCATCCCTTTATGTTAACACAGGTTTGTGTGTGCAGAGAGGGAGAGGAGACGAGTATTTGCTAAACAAAAGAGTTTAAAATAGCAGGAAGACTCTTTAAAAAGTTATTACAAACAAGACATTTAAAAATAAATGTAAAACTTTTTAGCAATAACGATTTCAGCAGCCAAAGCCGGACACTAAAAAATGCAGATGGCTGTGGAGGCCAGATGGTTTCACGGCTTGGCAGACAGGACAGCGCCGTTGCCACGTGCAGCACCTGAATGGAGGAGGAAATTTTGGGTTTCCAAACAGATGGTGTTGAGGGACTCAGCAAAGCTGTTCGCGTTGGCAAGGAGGGGAAGACTGGAGCTTATTTTTTCCCCGGAGGCCCATATATTGCTGCCAAGGTATGATGAGAGGTTGACCCTTCGGCACTTCCTTTCCCCCCACACAGGTAGACCCCAGGAAGGGCTTTTGGAAATGTAGGAGATGTTTTCCAGTTCAGCCTGGGAATTCATCTTCCCTGTCCTGTCTTTGCCATCCTCATTCTCTGGAATCACTCGCTGACAAATGAACGCTCTCAAGATATCGGTGCTGATAAGATTCAAGGTGGAATCAACCCACCCAGCTTTGCCTGAATGAAATGAAAATCACTTAAAATAACTTTTCCTAGATAGTGGAGGAAGGAAACGGCTTTTCTTTTTCTTTTCATTCTGTCAGTGTCCCCTTAAAGTAATTCTGCTGCAAGGAGGAAGAGTTGAGAGAACATGAATTCTGGTGAATGTTAGGCTCACTGTGCATCTTCTTCCCGCATCTTCTGCCCCGGGAGCTGAAGCTCTGGATGTCAGCATGTTCCTCCTGGATGCATGCTGCATGCTGGACCGAGGGAATGCGAGCAGCCGTTGTCCGCAGGCTCCCTGCCACGCTCACTTGTGGTGGTTTAGAGACCCCAAGGTTGGAGAGCGGCGCTGGTCTCTGGGAGGGCAGGTCCAGCATGGGCTGCCCCCGCTTGCCGCTAATCTCTGCAAGAGAGAGCCTTGGTCATTGCTTCCCATGGCGATAGGGAACGTGGTGTTGGAGGAAAATGGACGTGGTTACACTTGCCCATCTCTCTTAAGTTTTATTCCTTAGAGTAGCACAGCCTTGCATACGATGTGGCCGGGTCTGGGCAGGCTGCTCCTGTGTGGACCTTTCTGTCGTAACCTCGTGTGTCTCTCTCAGACTCCTTTTCAGTCGTCAGGATTGGACACAAGCAGAACAACTCGACACCACGGTCTGGTGGACAGAGTGTATCGTGACCGAAACCGCCTCGGCTCCCCGCATCGCCGCCCTCTCTCTGTGGATAAACACGGAAGACAAATATCCTTTGGTTTACGAGCTGGCAGGGAGCACCTGCCTTTTTGGCGATATCGTGGCTTTGCGGTTCCCTTCTTTCCCCCCTCCTCACTCAGCGCAGTTGCTTCCCATCCCCGTGCAGTTCATGTCATCTGCTTTTCCCGAACTGTGACCTAGTCTATAAATTCCTGCTATTCTGTAAAGTGAGCATTTACCTTTCTGCTTCCTCCGCTCTGATGGAGATAACGGTACGCACGAAGCTGCGAGGGGTCGAGCTCCTGCGATGGGAAAGGCAAGGCAGCCTTGGTGAAGCTGAGTTTCCCTTCGGAGCGGAGGAAATCCAAACCAGAATGATTCTTTGCAGTGCATTGCGCATTTTATTGCAGGTTGATTCACCAGTTTAGCATTTGCCAAGCGCTCTTTCTTCTTGCTGTTTGTGAAAAGGAATTAGCTTGTTATTTCTGAACGGCTTACGCCGTGCTGCGGTCAGAGCGGCCCGAAGGGGCTCACTGAGGGCAGAGCAGCGAGGTGAGGGCTCCTCAGGGCAGAGGCAGATGCTCAGGAATGGAGAAGGAGGGTGGGTGCCCTGTTGTTCAAACACTACGGCTATGCAGATAATATTTTGAGTGTCCTTTTAAAGGCAGCCTGTTCCCCGTAGGGAAGCCCGCTTGCCTTTCTCGCGTGAGCGTAATGGTTCTGATGGGGTAATTTGCATTATTCCTTAGGGAATGATTTCCAATAGACCTCCTACTTAAGTGAGAAAGTGGCGTTCTTGCCCTTAACCGACGGAATCACGTGGACAGCTGTCCGTACGGCACTGTGTATCTGTCACCTCCGTCCGACACAAGCTGGAGAAGGTCAGTAGCACCGTCGTACGTGTGAGCGTTGGGAGTGCGTTCTCTGATACCGCAGCGCTTGCCAAGGCCTTTACTGGTCCCCACAGCCGTTGGTCACTGGAATTGCCGTCCCTTCCTGGGTTTAGAAATTGATTTTTTTCCCTCTGTTATTCTTTACATGACTCACTTCTAAACTAAAGGCGTGTCAGCTAATGTGATCTTTCTAAGGGTAAATCTTACCAGGTGTTCTGAGCATACCTCAAAATCATTGGGTTGTAACGGACTCGGATGTTTCTCCTGCGCAGCAGCTGGGCTGCCCTGCGCTCGCGAGCGTTCGAGTGGAAAGGAGCTCCGAGCTGCCCGTTCTGTGCCCTCACGCTCCTGGCGTTGAGGTGCCGCAGCGGTGCCTGCGTTCCTAGGTGAAAGACAGCTCGTCGTGAGATGTGCTGACCATGGGGATTCTATCTCCGCCACCTACCTGCATCCCGAACCAGAGCTTTTCCCTCCTCATGGAGCAGGGGTGCTGTCTTTTCAAAGACCACCATAACCATAGTGTGTGTAACCAACTTTCAGCTTAAGAATTGTGTGATTTGATCATGCGTAATCTTAATAAAGCAATTATGAAATTATTTTCTAAGGACGGCAACCAGTTTATCCTGTATTCCTCTCAATCCCATTATTTGAACAATTGCTCTTCAAGCTTGAACTACTTTGTTCTGGAATTGATTGTTTCACAAGGAAACTGTACCTGGTGTGTGTCATATATGGATCTGGGGTTTTTAATGCAGGGTAGCCGCTTTTCCTAGGTTGGATACATTGATCTGAGATTAAGCTTTCTTTTATTTAGAGGAACTGACCATAAAAATGTTGATTTTGCCTTCCTTTCAGGACAAATTCCGATTCTGCCTTGCACCAGAGCACTATGACCCCAGCTCAGCAAGAATCCTTTTCGGGAGGCTCCCAGGACATGCAGCAGAAAAGAGGTAAGAAGAAATCTTAACAGTAAAATGTATTTGAAACACTCAAAGCATTGTATTTCGGGTGATGTGCACGCGTGTTGGTTCACATCGATCTCAAAATACAGGTGTGCAAACCGCTTCCTCTATCCAGTTGTGCAGGAATTGGACAAAGAACCACGTTTACACTTCTGGGTACTGAAATCCAGAAAAAATTACAGAGCTGATAGGGTGTTTCCTTGAACCTCGAATTCTGTTCTTCTGAGACCTTGCCCCGAGGGGCAGAGTCACCGGGGCTTGTGGGACGCTGGTGCTGAGGCCGCTCTCAGCAGTACTGGAGGTTTGTGGTTTGGAGTAGCTTCTAGACAAGTGTGGAGATCACAGGTGTTTCGTGGTCTGTGATAGAATATCGAAGTAGCCAGACTTCATCTAGTTTTCATTTACGGGTTTGGGGTCACTGGTGTGTTACACCCTCAGAGGCAAAGCTTACACACCGTGTTCTGATGGGATTTCTGATTATGAGCCCTTCGGCACTAACAATTCTGGTGCCCTCTGCTGGCCCTCGCTCCTGCTCTCTATTCAAAAAACACAGTGGAAGCTCTTAAATCCCTGCAGAGAAACTCAATCCTTAAACAACCACCCAGAGAGAGGTGAACGCACAACACGCAGTTGTGTATGCTCTGTACTGCAGCTCTTCCTTAGCCTTGTAGAGCTGTAAAACGTTAAATAGTTATCATTTTATGAAATTACAGAATGGTTTGGGTTGGAAGGACCCCAAGGCCCATCCAACCTGGCCTGGAACCTCTCCAGGGATGGGGCAGACACCACTGCTCTGGGCAACCTGGGCCAGGGCCTCACCTCTCTCATAGGGAAGAAATTCCTCCTTAGGTCTAGTCAAAGTCTGCCCCTCTCCAGTTTATCCCCATTGCCCCTTGTCCTGTCACCATAAGCCTTTGTAAACTGTCCCTCCCCACGATTCCTTGTGTTCTCCTTTGTTTTAGTCTTATTACTGACTGTCCCTGGCATGGAGGAGACCACCTCGGAGGCAGACAAGACCCTCTCTAAGCAAGGATGGGACACTAAAAAGGTAGGAAATTCACATTTCAAAGTGTAAGGATCTTATTTTGTAAGCATATCCAGGTAAATTCATGCTCTAAGTGTTGTGGACCAAAGAAACTGCTTGCAGAGATTTGAGATGAAATGCTGTATTTAACAACAAATCGCTAGCAATGAGGTTAGAGGGCACTGTACGTGTAAGCATGCATGTGCTTGTTTGATTATATTGGGAGGAACTCCTGGAATTTGAGCCTTGTTGGACCAATAAAGCACAAGAGGTGACAGATACCTTTTAAGAGCTTCGCAGAGCTCTTGTGTGGAAGAACAGCTTTTCTGTAGAAATGTATTCAATTAAATAAAACTTACTGGTTGAAATAATCTCTAGCAGAGCCTTTCCCTTTAAAAATGTCTTCTTCTGTTTTTAGACTGGGTCATCAAGACCTAAATCGTGTGAAGTTCCAGGAATCAAGTAAGTTTTGAGCAATGTTTTGTTAAAAAGCATTGAAATCTTTAAGAATGTTGTGTATTGAGTGTCTTCTTGCTCTGGAGTTTCCAAAAAGCCCGTAGACAGTCTAATACTGCGATAGATACGAGCCATCAGGAACACGATGTTGAGTTCTATACATGGCACCTTCCTTTTTATACAGAGGTTTTATGCAGATCTGTCCAGGCTGAAATTTAAATTGAGATATGTTTTCTTTTTCTCTCCCTTATTTAGCATCTTTCCATCAGCTGACCAAGAAAACACTACAACCCTGATTCCTGCCACGCATAACACGGGTGGCTCCCTGCCAGACCTGACGAACATCCATTTCCCTTCCCCTCTCCCAACGCCGTTAGATCCCGAGGAATCCACATTCCCAGCCCTGAGTAGCTCCAACAGCACCGGAAATCTTGCTGCCAACCTGACTCACTTGGGCATCAGCACTGCCAGTCAGGGTAAGATCGTCACTCCGAGGTGGTTCACAGATTGTCCCTCATGTGTCACTTGTCTGAAATCATGAAGGTTGCCTTTCTGGGTGTTGCTGTGGTGGCTGAGAGGTAATCGCGCATCTCTGCGGATTGATGTTTTACCAAGCCATTTCTGCATGAAAAAGTGAGAAAGCTGTGTTTCATTATGTGACTTAGAAATTGTCTTTAATTTTCCTTGTGTTCTTGTTGCCCAAATCTGCTGTTTGGGGGAGGGTTTTTTTTGGTTTATGTTATGTATAAGACTACAGGAGAGCCCGGCACCTCCCTTGGAATGGATTGTACTCAACCCCGACAGCACTTGTGTTATCATAGAATCATATCATGGAATATCATAGAATGGTTTGGGTTGGAAGGGACCTCAAAGCCCATCCAGTTCCATCCCCTGACACCTCCCACTGGATCAGGGGCTCTAAGCCCCATCCAGCCTGGCCTGGAACCCCTCCAGGGATGGGACAGCCACCACTGCTCTGGGCAACCTGGGCCAGGGCCTCCCCACCCTCACTGTGAAGAATTCCTTCCTAATGTCTGATATAAATCGTCCCCTTCCAATTTAAAGTCATTCCCACTCATCCTTTCACTCTATGCTCTTGTAAAAAGCCCCTCCTCAGCTTTCCTGGAGCCCCTTCAGCACTGGAAGCTGCTCTAATGTCCTGGGAGCCTTCTCTTCTCCAGGCTGACCAACCCCAGGTCCCTCAGCTGCTCAGCAGAGTCCTTGAACAACTCTCCAGGTCTCAACAGAGCCTGTTGGGCGCTCCTGAGCTGGGCTGTCACGCACGTAGAGCTCGGCGGCTCTGCGGAGAGAGCTCTTGTGTGTGTAAAAAGGAAGAAACGCCCTGCATGCACTTAGACTGGACTGGGCTGCTAATTTTTTCTCCATACCCATAATTAGCAAAGTAAATGGTATCACCAAACCGGTAAGTGTAGCATTGCTTTGAAAACATTTCCTGATCTATCAAGAACAGAACGATTTCAGAAGAGACGCTCACTGAGGATTTTCCTGCCTCTCTTTGGAGACTATCCCATAGTTTAATCATTGGCACGGTCAGTGTTTGGTGCTATTTTAACTGATTTTTCCAAACCTTCCTTGCCTCTGCTTATCTCCTGGTGCTTTAGCAGGAAAGGTGAAGGCTTTTGCACCCCTGGCGGGAGCTCTGCACTCTGCCCGGGCCTGTCCTGAGCCCCAAGAGAAGGTGGGGAACAAATTGCTTCCAGCAGTTCGCGACTGCGCATTTGGGTTTTTCAGTTCGCTGACACGTTCCGTGAGACGGCGTTGATTGTTGGAACGTCAGAGGGGAAGCCAGGCAGGCTGCAGAATCTGTGCCGTTTGAGCCAGTTTGCCTGCTGGCTCCTTGGCAGCCCGGACTTCCTGGCTCCCTGGCAGCCTGCCTGGAAGCCTTGAACGTTTGCCAAGTGCTTAGGAGCTTCAGGCTCTTGTGAATTCCTCCTTTCTGGCAGCTCTGGAAGAACAGCTTACAAGCTAGATTGTCCTGAAATCACTTCGCAGGGTGTCTAGGTTCCTCTAGGGTGAGGCAGAAAAGAGGGGAGGCTTCAAAACTTTCAGATTTTTGTCTTGAATTTGAATAAAATCGCAGTACTTTATTCTTTTTCCCCCTGCGCCCTGCTCCATTGCGGCTCTTCAGAGGGCTGAAGGGTTTTTCCTGCCTTCGCGTGCCCTGGTATGCCATAAGAACTTCCTGCGTAACTGGTTTTTCTTCTGCCACAGAATAGGTGTTTGTTTTTAGACTATTGCAAGTGCCCTCTGGTCAGTCTTCTTCTGTGATCTGTTCTCTTCTTCTGGAAGTCTGAGCTCTTGGAGCAGAACGTGCTGCTCCTGGGGTTGGTGCGTGCAGCCCATGGTCTCCGTGCACGGCTGGAGCTGCTCTGCCTGTTCCCATTTCAAACCTGAACAACCAGGACTGGGTTTGGTCCAAGATAAACTTGTATCTTCCTCTCATCCTGATGCTCTTCAGCCTGACACAATGAATTCCAAATTAGCTAACGAGTTCCAGCCTGATTGGCTGAGACACATTCAGCACTTTGCATTAAGCGGTTGTCCACTTACGCCATTTATTTTCATCATTTAGGTAATTACCTCCATAGAAGGACCCAGAAACCATTGCTCTGTTCCCATTGCAGCTGGTTTGTCCCTTCCTGCAGGAATGACGACGACGGCAGCGCCTTCGCAGCAGCACCGCCAGCCGGCCGTCAGCCCTCTCTCGCTGAGCGCGGACTCGAGACGGCCACAGTCACAGCAGATGTCTCCTACGCTTTCCCCTTTGTCACCGATCACTCAGGTAGGAACTTACTTGGCGAATTAAATGTGTTTAACCACAGATCAAGTCTTCTACCGAGGGAGAAGCCGGCTGAAACTTCACCTCTCTTGTTCTGTAATTTTCTTCTTTAAATGCGTTCATTAATTCAGAGCCGTAAGAAGAGAGAGTTTTGTAGAGGGGACAGATTTGACTTCAAATTTTCTAGAACAGGAGTAAAAAACATCTGTTAGGAGACTTGTCTGTAACGGGATCTTCCCAAAGTTAGTTGTGTGATTGGAAAGACTTTTCTGTAATTCACGTGAGAAGCTCAGTGTGCTTTTAAAATTGCTTTTGTAAGTGTGACTCCGTGACTGCCTGCGTCGTCAGTTCCTGACCTGACATTCAACATTCAGAGAGAAAAAGTTTAGAGTAAATAAGTTTAACATAAGTTAAATACTCTAAACATAAGGTTAGGGTATTATCTACTCTAAATACATCTAGAGTATTTGTTCTTCGTGCACTGGAGGTGATGTTAAGCCTTTTGGAACAGGTTCTTGGCTGTTCCTGAACCTCTAGGTAACATTTTTTAAATGCAAGATGAGATTGGCTTAGTGCGGCTCACTTGGTGTGAAATGACGTGCTTGAAAATGGCTGTGTGGCCCTCAGGGCGAGGGAGGGGGTCTGCCCCTCTCTGGGGAGACCTCAGCTGGAGGGTTGGGTCCAGTTCTGGAATCCTCAGCGTAAGAAGGAGATGGAGCTGTTGGAACGGGTCCAGAGGAGGCTACAAAGATGATCGGAGGGCTGAAGAACCTCCTGTACGAGGACAGGCTGAGAGAGTTGGGGTTGTTCAGCCTGGAGAAGAGAAGGCTCTGAGGAGACCTTAGAGCAGCTTCCAGTGCCTGAAGGGGCTCCAGGAAAGCTGAGGAGGGGCTGTTCCCAAAGGTTTGTGGTAAAAGGATGAGGGGCAATGGGGATAAACTGGAGAGGGGCAGAGTTAGACTGGACAGAAGGAGGAATTTCTTCCCTATGAGAGTGGGGAGGCCCTGGCCCAGGTTGCCCAGGGAAGCTGTGGCTGCCCCATCCCTGGAGGGGTTCCAGGCCAGGTTGGATGGGGCTTGGAGCTCCTGATCCAGTGGGAGGTGTCCCTGCCCATGGCAGGGGTGGCGCTGGATGGGCTTTGAGGTCCCTTCCAACTCAAACTGTTCTGTGGTTCTGAAATGAAGGGAAATGACCTGCCAGCGTGGATTTTAATTCTTTTTTTTAGGCCGTGGCTATGGATGCGTTGTCTCTGGAGCAGCAGCTTCCCCCGTATCCGTTTTTTACCCAGACAACTTCCCAGCAGCAGCCGCAGACGCAGGTGGCCAGCACCCTGCCCCAGAGCACTCCGATAATGCAGACCTCCGGTTTGCAGCGGGGCACGCAGCTCCCCCCGCTCTCCGTCACGGTACCTTCCACCATCCCGCAGTCGCCGCCGGGCAGCCAGACCCAACCGTCGATGGGAATAGACATCAACTCGGTAAGCTGGGCAAGCCGGGAACGGCAGAGCTCTCACTCGGGGAACCTGATAGCAAACAGCGTAGCGGCAGGAGTTCCGGACAGCGCTAAGTACACTTTTAGGCAGAGTCCGAAGTAGACTTAGAATGGTCTTGATTGAACCCATGTTTAGATGTTTTATAGAGGAAGATTTGTTTTTAATTTGCGCTTAGAGTTGCCGTGGTTTTATCAATTGGTGTCCCTTACGGCTCCGTGTTTGATTGGAGCAGCTTAAAGCTCTCAGCTTTCATTTCGTACGTGACTTTCGTGCGATAGCATTTTCAGGCTGTTAAATGCAACGCACCCCAACACATTGTGCGGTACCGAGTGCGCTGTAGGCTGGAGGGGTCAACACAACTTTGATAAAGAAACCTGCTAACAGGCATTTTCCAAAAGCTGGAGAGAACCCGGTATTTCTTCTACTTTTGATATTCAGAACCTTTTCATTTTAAGGCATTTTGGAGCACACTTTATAATCTTCAGAAATGGAGTTTGTGGCTGGTGTGTACGTAGGTACAGCAGTGATTTACCAAGAGATTCCTTTCTTTGCTTGTTTTAACATGATCTGTTAGGAAATGTTGTGTCTCCCCACATACGAAAATCCAAAACGCAGAGCAAGTGCAGAGTTCCTGCCCGGGGAAGCTTCACGGCTCCTTCTCTCGTTCTGCCCTGCTCTGTAGGATCTGGGTTGTCTCCCCTGTTGTCTCCGGGCAGCATTGTAGTGACAGCAACTGGCTGGAGAACGAGAGGAAATCCTTGTCTATTGATCTCACATTTGATCAGGGATATTTCATTTGTGGATGAGATTTTTAACAGTTTGTGCTGAGTGCTTCTCGAAAGGAGCTGCTTCCCGTGCAGGATTGGGAAGGGAAGGGACCAATCTGGCAATGGAAAGGATACGACCCACTCGACAGTGTCCCAGTGTTTTAATTTTAATACTCACGTACCAGTACAGATGATTCTGGTTTCATTCTTTGCTTTCTGTGTTGCATTCCTCATCCTAAACTTCTTTATGTCCTTAACTTTTGGGTGCTGTGCTTATCTTTAAAGCAACCAAAATAACTCATAAATAAACGAGCTCTAAATTTGAGCTGCTGAAGGAGCCGTTTGAGCCGTGTTAGGGTCTCATTGACAGAGTTTATGCCGTTTTTGTAAAGCCATATTGAAGTTAATGTTTCTGTGGTTTGGGGCTCTGCTTTCAGCGCGTGAGTAGCAACATGGAGCAAAAAGGGTTAAGGCCTATTTTCTTGAGAAGTATGTCAGAAACCATCAGTAGTGTAGCGTCCTCCCTGCTGCAAAGCTTTCTGATTAAATTACTCCTTTTCCAACCACTGGATCGCAGGTTTTCCTCAATCTGTTAGTTTCTGGAGGAAGGATAACGAGAGCAGCCATACTATTGATGTTAATTAGTGTAACAGTCTATTAAGTGCCATTAAGAGTATTAGCTTGTTCAAATCCAGTGTTGGTTGTGACTTAAAAGAGGTAAATCTTTGGGAATATGTTCTCAGGATGACTGAGAACGATGTAAATATAGTGAATATAAACCTGCTGAACGGGGTGTGACTCCTCAGACAAGCTGTTCCGTGTCCGGGGGTAAAGGCAGCTTTGGGAAGGATCCCGGGTGCGTGGCTGTGCCCTTCGCTCTCGATATCACACCCCGGATAACACGAGAAGGGTTCACAGAGCAGCAGAAACACAGGTTCAGGATGATCGGGTGCAGCAGCTGAATCGAAGAATGAGTTGCAGTAGTTTTGAGTTATTCCCAGCTTTCGAGACTTGATTTCCCTCTACCGGGTGTGTTTTAGCTGAACGTGACTGCGAGCGGCGAGAGAATCCCTCCAGCAGGGCTGCCCTGCGCTCGGCCCTGCCGTCAGGCGAGACCGTGCCGCGCCGGTTCCTAACTCTCCTTTCACAGTAGCCGTGTCTCCGTGCGTAGCCAAGAGCTGCTGAAGACGATGGTTTCTCCCAGCTTCCCGTGTGCGCCAGAAGTTGCTACTTTTCCAGCCTTCCATCAATCCCATGGTCTTTAATTCTGTGTTGTTCTGTAGGCTTCACTCCAGCAGTACCGCAGTAATGCTGGATCCCCAGCCAACCAGTCTCCCACCTCTCCTGTCTCCAATCAAGGCTTCTCTCCTGGCAGCTCCCCTCAAGTAAGGGACTCTGTGCTTCCACAGGCCTTGCTTCTCGTGTGTGTTTTTAGCCGAGTCTCTCCATCACTGACCCATAGCTGTCTCACCGTAACTGTGTGCCTCATGCATTGCCCGTGTCTCATCCTGTCTGCGGTTCCATTGCGTTCCAGAGTTTTTCAATAGCTGGTGAATTGCCATTTTTATTGATCCCAAACTGCTATTTGAAACGCTCTTAAAACTCCGTGGGGTGTGCTGTGAGCAGAACGTCCAGGTAGACCCCTTCCAATTAGCAATAGCGTTTTGGAGCTGACGGATGAGGTTGGGAGGGCAAGGGAGAGAGGAGGAAACTGAGGTGCCTCCTGCAGCGGGATAACTCCTGGGGCACTAAATCTCACGTGTGGGGCCCAAGGCATTTCCGTCAGGACCTTTTTTCATGTGGGAACATACACTTGGAAAGAAAACACTGGAGAAAACGCTCTTTAAATTAGGAATCGTATCTCGTGGCTTGGCAGTAGTGGGTTAGTGAACACGCTTCCGTGCATGCTGGCTGTTTTCCTTCCTGTGTATGGACATACTTGTACATCCACGTGTCCTGTATAGCCCAGCGTGTGTGTGATCCTGCGAAAGGGATGTTTTATCTGCCAGCGGCGCGGCAGTTAAAGCGCAGGCAGTTTTGGGGGTGCCTGTGATGTGAGGGAGCGAGGGCGTTCGCACTACAGCGATAACAACCGCTCCACGTGCCCATTTCCTGAACCCCACCTGTAGAAACGAGGTGGGGAAATTCTTCCAGAGCATCACAACAGAGTCTGAAAATGCATTTTCTGTTTCATCATTTAACATTTAAGGCTGTAAGGAGGATCCTATCTAAATAAGCGCTGCCCCTTCCCGGTTCCAAAGCAGAAGCTCCGTCTCTCGTTGCCATTAGCCAGAGACAGGTCACTGGTAAGCTCAGCAATAGATCCGAGTGTCAGGACTGTCTGGATTTTCTTAACCCCTGCTTAATTGCTTCTTAACTCCTCTCTTTTCTGCCTGCTTCTGCCCGTTCTGCTGTGTTCTGTGTGTGGCTCCAAGACAACAAGCACGCTCCTCCAGGCTGTCACGTAGAGCAGAGCTGTTGCCAGGCCTGCTGCGGAGCCGCAGCTCCGTGTCTTATCCGGGCAGCACACCCAATTCAGATTTTTGCCTGTATTTTCTTTCCCCCTTGCCTTCTCCATCACTCTTCCTTGGGTTTGCCCACAGACAGAAGCGCTGCAGCACGCGCTCCTCGGTGGGGCACGTGCCCGACTGTGGTTTTTCCGGCTGAGCCTCTTTTATCCTGTAAACTCTTGCTTACGTTCTGCTGTTTACAAGTGGGACACTATAACTCTGAGAAGATTAATTACTTTAGTATTGGCCTCTTCAAAACACCCACACGGGTCTTTAGTTTTGCTAAATTACAGACGAGGCGGCTCCCCTGCCTCCATCCACGAACCAAAGCTCCTAGAGGTGAGCGAGCGATCTGTGCCGGTGTTGGTCAGAGATATTCAGCGTGGAGAGAAGCAATGGGGGAAGAAAAAACAGTTTGGAAGCAAAATTGGGGTCGTTTGCGATTATGGGGGCAGCTCCCGAAGTGGCAGATCCATCGAGCTGCAGGGGGATCTGCTGAGAGCGAAGGCAGCGTGGTGCCGGGAGCCGTCCGTGCCCGTTGGGGAGCAGCCTGGCACCGGCTGGCGAGAGGGCAATTCCGTAGGTGTGACCGGGCAGGCGTCTTCCCCTGACTCCTCTTTCGCTGATGGATTGTAGGGTAAACGGTTCTGCAGTGTATCAGCGCAATGAGCGACACGCTCCAAAACCAGACGTCAGCCATTTGATTTTGATCACGTACAGTTCATTCACCAGAAGTTATTTCCCATCTTTGCCCATCTCCAGATCTATTTGCTCTCGTGTTTCAGATGTGTGTGTGCTCTATGAAGGTCTTCCTGTTCAAACACGAATTGAAAAGCTCTGCTTGTAGTTCCCAGCTTTGTGTTTGCATGGCTTCTCATTGACGATGGCTTGTTTATTACCACTCCGCTCCTCCCCTCTAACCCCGGCACACTGTTCCAATTAGATAGAAATCTGCTTTTTCGATTAGAATGGCTGTGGATGGGATAACCATGGTATGTATTTTTAGATTAATAATTTAAGCCAGCGGTTTTGTGGTTGGGTTTTCTCCTTGCAGTCACCACATCATTAACCGGAGGAGATGCACTGTTGACAAAACAGACCTCATCTGCTGCTTCTGGGAGGTGCTGTGAGCAAGATGTTTTTCAGAGTTGTCAATAAATTATTCTAGGATGCTGAAGTGTTGAAGTAATGACATTTCCAGTTGATTTTGTTTGGGAGTCCCAGCACATGCAGCTCTAAAAACCAGTGTTCTCCAGAGCTGAGCAATAAATATGGGCTTGTATCTTTTGTTGGGAGTCACTAACCTGGACTTGCAGAAATCAATTTTGGCCTCCTGTTTGTTATTTTTCACGTTTCCCAGTCTTTTGAAGCTAGGTAGGATGCTTAGTGGAATGCAAAGCTTTTCGGTTTTGCCCTCCTCCTGAAAAGCTCCTGCAGAACCGAAATATCAGAAGTTAAAGGAAAAATACCACCTTGATCCTCTCTGGAGCTCTGAAATTGCAGTTGTATTTCTAGTGCCAGTCCACACGGGTTCACGTCGAGCGTGCAGTATCCTGAAGCACAAAACTTTCAATTCGAACTGGTTCTGAACTTTCACACCGCTCCGAGGCCGCACCTGCCGCTTCAGATGGGGACACTTTTCCTGCGGCAGAGTCAAGCGTGGCTGGTCCTGAGCCGCTCGCTGGAGTTGGCGCTGGGTTCTGACTCCAGTTTTTAAGAAGTAGCACAGGTAACAGGTTGAACGATGTGGAGTTTGAGTAGCTGAGCAAAGCGCCACTGGGCAGCAGGTGAGGGATCGGTGCCTTAAAGACAGTTGTTGGGTTTTTCTTTAAGAAGTGCTTTTACCAGGTGTGACGTGGCTGTTGCTCGGGATGGTTGATAACCTCCTGGTAGCCCTGTCTCTTGTGAGGGATTGAGCAGCCAGGTAATCATCTGGGAGACTGATTCCAATTACAGCCAGTTTCCATTTTTACCTGCTTCTAAGAGGGCACCGAGTAGGGTCTGAAGCTGCAGAGATGTCATTGTGCCCTGATCACTGCTGTCACCGATCATAAACACTCAGGAAAGTGAACCAAAATCGTTATTTTTGTCTGTAACCCCTGTTTTTGGCTCAGGCTCCGTTTAACCAGTCTGGCTGCATTTAGTTAAACCGTTTCTTAGTGAGAGGTCACCGTTACCATCTCCGACGCAGATTTGTAGGCGGTTTCTGGTGCCTCTCCGGACTCTGCTGGTGCAGTACCTTAACCACAGCCCCGGGGAGACCACGAGACTCCTGTCTCCAGGGCTCTGACGTTATCCAGCAGTTCTGTTCCTCAGCAAATTTCTCTCTTCTCCCCGTGCATTCAGACCCCACCCACACCCTCGCATGCAGCTGATGGAAAGTACTTCACGGTGATGAAGAGCAGAACCTGCTCAGCAAGGAGCTTTGCAGCACGCGTGGCATGCGCTGAACTTCCAGCCTTCTTCCCCCATGGAGTCTGAATTCCTCCCTTGATGCCACGTTTATCCAAAACCGGCAATCTAATGCGATAGCCGAGGATTCTGGCTGAGGGAAGGAAGGTTTGTGTTTGCCTTAAAGAGACTTATCGTGTTCCTTCTGTCCCGATAGTCCCCTCTCACGGAGGCTGTGGGCGTTCAGGGGTTTTTATACAGCCCATCCGTAAGCTGCGCTGGGATGTGCTGATGTAGGAGGAGAGAGCGTTTAAACCATGGTGTTTGCTGAAGTTTTTGTGTTCATGTTGATGGACGTATCCTGTGGTTTGAGGATCTCGCTCTTTGGCTCTGCTGGCTGCTGTAATTGTTCAGATATTTCCTGGCCTTTTGCTTAAGTCCATGCACTGCTGAGGTTTCCCAGGAGAAAATCTGTAGCCTTCCTCTTAATGTGTAGATAGCACAGCTGGGAAATGCTGTGCAAGGTGTTGGATTTTCTTTCCATGCCTGATACCAGTTGTCTTTGATAGGTACTGTCTGTTACAGACGTCCTCTTTGTCCGCGGTCAGCTCTGCTTTGTGCTCAGCCACAGGATCACTGTTTGTGACAGTTTTAAACAGCAGTAATCTCTACTTTCTTCCATTTTTATCAGTTCTTTGGGACAGAAGTGAATAGGATCAAAACGTTGCCCTCAAATTCTTGGTTGCCTTTAGAATCATCGATAAATGATGGAGAATAAACGCTTGTCGTGCTAGAGGGGACGGTAAAGTTACAAAGGCTGAGGGATGATCCCTCCTGAGATTCACACCTCGGAACCGCTGTTCCTGCGCTCTACCAGGCTTTCTCCTTAACGTTTCCGCTCTGCGGCTGAAGGGAAATGGCTTTAAGCCGTGGCCGTTCCCCGGGGCAGTTGGTGGCTGGGTGCAGCCGGCGGTTCCCCGCGCAGGAGGTCACAGACAGGGAGCCCCTCGCCGGCCGCCGGGCAGCGCCGCTTTGGGCTGAACTCCACGGAGGGTTTGTCTTTCACCCAACCAAAAACTTCACGAAAGGCTGAAGGTGCAGAGTGCTTTTCTCTCTCTCGTGTTACCTCGCGCGCTCGTCTGTATCCATAAACCAGAAGTTTTCTGTCTTGTGTGTCCTCTGCGAGGAGTCTGTTTGGGTCCATGCCTGTCTTTGTGCCCCCGCGAGGCAGCGCAGACGGAAGGGTTTGGGGCTCGGCCCGAGGCGCTGCCCGTGCCGGGATCGCGCTGGTGGGTAGAGGCTGTCCAGAACGAAGGGCGCTGCCGCCTGGCTCTGCAGAGGAGCGGTCAGAGGGCGCCAGGCCCTCGCATGCCATGGGTACGTCTGTTGTGGGACTTTTGCGCCATAAAGACTCTGTTTTGTTTTCAGCATTCTTCCATTCTGGGGAGTGTATTTGGTGACTCCTATTATGATCAGCAGATGACAGCTAGGCAGGCTAATGCCCTATCCCACCAGGTGAGCAAATTCATCTCCGATTTTCAGCTATATTTCGGCCACTTTCAGCTTAAAATAAATATAGATCAACTTCCGGTTATTTTATGAGATCGCACTTTATCCATAGAGCTTTACTTCTGTTATTTTGAGTTTGCAATGCTCAGGGGTTTCTTTTCTGCTCTTATTTTTTCCGCCCTCAGACTCTTCCTTCCCCTCTCTCCCTCCCTCTCAGCCACTGTAGCAGATGGTTAGAAAGGTGTTCTGCCAGGTTTATTGGATTAAAAATAACGAAAATAAATTTACCCCCTTCCTTCGGCTCTAGCTGCTTTCGGGAAGGGTTCACTTGTAGGTGGGAACAACATTTACTCCCGGATTTGGCCAACGGCTCGTGCACGCTACCAAAGCGCAGTGAGCGGAGCCGGCCCCTCGTTAGCGTGGCCACTGCGTGCACGAAGTCATCCGACTGTGAAATAGCCTCGAAGAGCAGGGGGGAACGAGATGGCTTGTGCGAGGCGATGCTCGAGGGGCAGATACCTGAGTTAGCAGCATGAACGCTGGGGCTTTTTACTTTGCTTTAAGCTCCCTTTTCTTTTGTTCTTACAATAGCAGTGCTTTCCTTTTTGCATCCCCCCCTCTCCTCATTCCCCTGCTCTCTGAATTTGGCAGTCAACTGCTCTGGAAAGTTGAGTGAAAATAGACCACGTTTTGATCAAGGAAACCTAAAGATGAATTTGTTTGCCTGTCTCTCTCAGTGCTACTCCCCGTACTCGAAATTTGTAAGTTGTTTTGCTGTATTTCTCGATGCTTGGAAGTAACAATTCCTTTGTGCCTTGGTCTCCAGCTGGAACAGTTTAACATGATAGAGAACGCCATCAGTTCCAACAGCCTGTACAGCCCCTGCTCCACCCTCAACTACTCCCAGGCAGCAATGATGGGACTGACCGGCAGCCACGGCAGCTTGCAGGACACGCAGCAGCTGAATTATTCCAGCCATGGGAACATCCCCAACATCATCCTTACAGGTGAGGAAAGCACAGGCTTCACCGACCGGTCAAGCACCTCCTGTACGAGGCCAGGCTGGGAGAGTTGGGATTGTTCAGTCTGGAGAAGAGAAGGCTCTGAGGAGACCTCAGAGCAGCTTCCAGTAGGGAAAGGGGCTCCAGGAAAGCTGGGGAGGGGCTCTGGATCAGGGACTGCAGGGATAGGATGAGGGGGAAAGATTTTTCAGCTGAAAGAGGGGAGATTGAGATGATATCTTAGGGAGAAATGTTTTGCTGTGAGGGTGGGGAGGCCCTGGCCCAGGTTGCCCAGAGCAGTGGTGGCTGCCCCATCCCTGGAGGGGTTCCAGGCCAGGTTGGATGGGGCTTGGAGCCCCTGATCCAGTGGGAGGTGTCCCTGCCCATGGCAGGCAGTGGCACTGGATGGGCTTTGAGGTCCCTCCCAAACCATTCCATGATTCTCTTCATAGTGCAAGGGGTGTTGTTACCTTTGATGGTTTTTCACCTTCTCTAAATGTTTGTGTTACCGGTCTGGTAGATTCCTCTCGTTTAATCCCAGCAAAGAGGTAGAGCAGCACTCATTGTCCTACAGACCTTCCCTGCCTCTGAATTTACTGGATCCTCTCGCAGTGAGGGAGAAGCGATGGAAGCTGAACGCCTTCCTCTGCTGCTCTCTTGGAGCTTGCCAACACCAGAGTTGTCACCGTCCCATATGGTGGCGAATCTGGTCACGGTGGGACGTTTGGAAACAATCCTGCAGTTCAGTCCCTGTTTCAGCCAAGGGCTCTCGCTGGTAGAGTCACGTAAATTAAGGCTATTGCTCCTAAACCTGAGGGAGAGAAAGAGGACATGGGTGACACCGCTTTGTGGCCCCAAATGCACGTGTGTGAGTCGTGCTTTGCATTTGGTGGTTGTGATGTTTTGAGGCACTCTGACCAATCCGTAACTCCTCCTGCTGGAGGCGAGGGCAGACGTTTCTTTGTCAGCCTGAGTTCAACGAACTATCCCAGGATTTTTGCGGGCTGTTTTATGACTCATCTGCCTGGAGAACGTGTATTTGCTGAGTCCTGCTGACACCTTTTCTCTTCCTCTTCCCTGCAGTGACAGGAGAATCTCCTCCCAGCTTATCAAAAGAACTGACCAGCTCGTTGGCAGGAGTGGGAGATGTCAGCTTTGATACGGATTCCCAGTTCCCTCTGGATGAACTCAAAATTGACCCTTTAACCTTGGATGGACTGCACATGCTGAACGACCCAGACATGGTCCTCGCCGACCCCGCCACAGAGGACACGTTCAGGATGGACCGGCTGTGAAGCATGGACGCCAGGAGCGTGGGAATGACGCTTGTTCCTGGAGCCCAGCCCAACTGGAGAGTCCGATGGGTCAGTCGGGGCAGAACAGGAGCTGCCGAGAGCGGCAGCGCTGTCCTGTCCAACCTGTACAATGAGTAAAGCTTGTCGTTCTAAGCTTGCAGCGCTGCAGACCCCCACTCCCTGTCGCGCCGTACTTCACCCCTTATCCACTCATTGCCATGAATGAGAAAGGAGTTTCCATCAGCCTTTTCCTCTCCGGAGTCTCCCCCTTTTCCCCCACCAAAGCTCCAGCGTTAAGTTGTCGATTTATCCTTTGCACTAGAGGAGGGGGGGAGGGTTTGGGCAGGCGGAGAGGGTTCAGAGCCAAGGGTCGAGAGGTTTTCCGACGTACCCGGTCGTTGGCTGCTCTTTGAGACCGGGAGGGGACGCAGACTATGCCCCCCCCTCCCGGCCCCGCTCCCATTGGGAAGCAAAATCTCGGCAGTGCACCCTCCTGGGGGGCTCGGGGGGAGGAGGTCGGCTCTGCTTTGTGACAGCCGCTTCGTAGAGTAAACCCGCTGCTTCCGTCCCCGCGCTGCCCTGGCTGCGCCCCGGCCCCTTCCCCGTCCTCTGCCCTGAGCAAACTCGCCTCCTCGGCCAAGCGCGACGGTGGCCGCGGAGCCGGCGCCTGTAAACACTATGTTCAAAGCTTTTTTTTTAACAGATATATGTGTACTATATATATTTATAATATATGTATACATATATATAGCATTTCTGAGCACACCAGAAAGTACTATAATTCATTACTTGATGAGCACGGAGGAAGGATCAGAGCGTTTTAAAGCAGCCGAAGGAATAGAGGAGATTTAACTCGCAGAGCATGCTCCTAATACTGCTTCGTAAGAGATTCCTGGGCAACAGGAAGGGCATTCCCGTAGCGATGCCTGGCTCAAACCGCGAGGACTGTTGTTTGATTTTTAGTCATTACTTATCCTGTTACCGTTATTTATGATTTATTTTTTTTTATTTAATTATTTGGATATTAGGAAAGTAGCTGAACTACACACAGCCGGCGGGAGCACGCGACGTCAGACTGTACAGCGCATCTTCTTTGTGTTTTTACTCCAGAAATATATTATATATATTATATATACAGGTATTTTTAACTAACTGGAATTTTAAATAGATGTTGAGCGGAAGGAAGGAAGGAAGCCAAAGGCAAGTCTGGATATTTTCCATAGACCAAACAGCGTGGCAGGAACTGAGATATTCCTTCTCTGAGCTGGGGGAAAGCAGCGTGTTCTCCACAGGGCGTCCTGATCCTCAGAGGGGCTGCAGAGGTGCTGGATGGATGAGGGGCCATTGCTGTTAGTCCTCGTTCGCTGTAACCGAGTGGTGATCCATGGATCAAAAAACCCCCCCAGCCCCACACTGGCTCCGAGTCGGTGGCTTCACTTGGACGTCAGGGTGGAACTGGTGAGGATTGCCACCGTAGAGGCTGGGAGAGTTGGGGTTGTTCAGCCTGGAGAAGAGAAGGGTCCCAGGAGACCTTAGAGCAGCTTCCAGTATGGAAAGGGGCTCCAAGAGAACCGGGGAGGGGCTCTGGATCAGGGGGTGCAGGGAGAGGATGAGGGGAAATGGCTTTGAATTGGGAGGGGGAAGATTTAGATTAGACATTAAGAAGGATTTCTTCACCATGAGGGTGGGGAGGCCCTGGCCCAGGTTGCCCAGAGCAGTGGTGCCCCATCCCTGGAGGGGTTCCAGGCCAGGTTGGATGGGGTTTGGAGCCCCTGATCCAGCGGGAGGTGTCCCTGCCCATGGCAGGGGTGGCACTGGATGGGCTTTGAGGTCCCTTCCAACCCAAACCATTCCAGGACTCTATGATTCTGTTTCTGCACTCGGGACTCTTCCCGGGTTGGAAGAACGCATTGAGAGATGCCCTCAGGAGCCCCGCGGGCGTGCAGCGATGGCCGGGCGCTGCCGAGCCGAGCCTGCGCTGCGCAGGGCCGGGACCCGTGGCACAGGACCCTCCTCTTGGGACAAGTTCTGAGTTAACATCATTTTGAGTCGTATTATCAAACCAGGAACCCCTTGCTCGCCCCGGGACAGGAGATGAAGGCGTCCCCGCTGGAGGAACGCGTCCCGCGCAGGGCGCTGGGCACCCGCAGACAGTTTGATTCAATCCCACCTCCACACAAGAACCCGCTCGATCCCATCTCGGAACGAGTTGTGGTTTGTCCCTTCCCCTCCTGCACTTCCACGGCTGCTCCGTCGCCTCTGTCTGCACCCCGGGCCGTCACTTCTTGTCCCCAAACCCATCCCTTCTTTCTCAGCCGCCTCCGCCTTCCAGCTAAAGCCCCTCAGCGCTTCTGCCGTCCCGTCCCCGCGGGCAGGAGGCGATAACGAAGCCCGCCGAGCCGGGCTTCCCTAATGAGTTATATTAGGTTTCTGTGTGCTTCCAGAAATGGGTGGGACACCGCCCGGAGATCCCGGCGAGCCCCGCGGAGCAGCAGCCGCCTCGGATCTCGCCGAGCCGGGTGTGCGTTTGCTCATGTTTGTGCCATGTGTTGACCATTTGCACTAAACTCGTGTTCTCCTTCGGTCTCTCCGCTTCCCTCCGTCTTTTCCTTTCGTTCCCGCGCAATGGAAAGGGTCTCCGTATCTTCGTTGAAAGTGTTTTCTGTCAGGATTTCAGCCTCGTAGCGCCCGTTAACTCCCGGTGTCTGCTTATTCCAGATCGCTAATGCTTTTTTTTCTGTTTGAGGATGCCCCGAGGGATGGGGAGCGAGGAGGCGCGGGCAGCTCGGAGCCCTTTGCTCTGATCCGGCCACGGCCGCAGCGGGATCCGCTCCCAGCGGTTCCTCGGTGGGATTTCTGCTCTCCTTGGAATGACTCCTGCATGTCGATTCTTGTTTGTGATCTACTTTGTTAAACCCAGAGTCACTTCAGAAGGAAGCGTTGAGGTAGGAGGGGAGATTCCTCCCGGAGCCTTTCGCAGGGAGCTGCCGCTAACCGCTACCTTCTCGCTTTTTTTAATCTACGCGTGTAAATAAGAGATCTCATTAATGAGACGTTTAAAATGGCCTTAATTTAAACACAACATGTCTGGGTGCAACTGTCACAATTAGGGACCATCTCGGTGCGAGTCAGGGTTTGTTCCTCGCTGGAACGGGGGGAAATCACCACGGGAGGGACGAGAGGCGCTTGGGCTCAGCCGCCTTTGGGTGCGGTGACGGCGTTCCAACAGCTCTTGTGTTTCCCTTCCTGGAAGGTGGGGGCTGCGCTTCCCCAGGGCTTTTTCCTCCCCCTCTCCCTTTAAAATCCCCAATTTTCTAAGGTGTGCGCGCGGGGCTGGGTTTAAAACCAACCCGATCCCTTCAGTCGAGCGCCCGGTGCTCTCAAACCTCGTTGGGTTGGAAAACTCGGTTTGGACCCTTTCTCTGTTAAATTGTGTGTCCGGGCGAGAGCCGTGGGGAGCGGCCGGAGCGACACAGCGCATCCGGGGCAAAAGGGGATGGCGTGACGCCTCCGTGTTCCCGTCACGGGGGCTGAGGGTAACGGTCCCACCCTGTGAGGGACCCCTCCCCGCAGCGTTAGAGAAACTGATAATCAATAATTGCTATCCCGAGTTCCCGAGCCAGACTGTCGCTATTGTCGATCCGGTGCGGAGATGTGAGGAGCGAACCCTCGGAGGGGGGAATACTGTGATTTTGGCCGCTCTCGCGCCTGCTCCTCGCGGCCGGCGGGCGGGAGGCTGCGCCTTGTACATAGGCTCCGCGTTCCCTTTCCAACGCAGGCGCTGCTCGGTGCGGGGTCGCCCGCGGCGGCGCCGGCTCTGCCGCCTCCCCAGCGCTTCTGCATGTCCGAGACGCGCGACTGCCAAACCCTCCCTGACCAGAGACCCCGCGGGTCCTCCTCTGGGTGTGAAGCGGGTGTCCAGGGGGGAGTCTGTGAGCGCAATCGCTCACCACTTGTATGTTTTATTACCTTATTTTCCATTTTAATTCCTTTTTTTAACGAGCGTGCCTGCGACCCTAATGCTTGAGGATGGAAAGCGCTGCTCCCCGCGCGTGCATCGAGCAGCGCCCGATTCCGTACGGAACCGTTTAAACTTCCTGCAAAACTAAGGTCTTGACTGTGCTTGTCTGTCAAAGCTTGGATTGCTGTAGAAACCCTAATTAAAGCTTGAGATCCGTCCCTAATGAGCACAGAGCTCCCCTGTACCGGGAGGACGAGGAGAGCCTCCTCCTCCTCCTGCCGCTGGGACGTCGCGGAGCGCCCGGCGCGTCCCCTGGCAGCGTCCCCGTCACTGTGAGGCGATGCGAGTCCCTCCCTTCTTTATAAAAACCGAAAAAAAAAAAGAAAAAGCAAAAAAAAAAAATAGGATTTTGGTGTTCCCGTTGTCGGTTTTGGCGTCGCCCGGCGCAGCGTAGGCATGGGTTGCATGGCGGCTTCTGCGCGGGCGCCGCGGCCACATCGCGGCTCTGTATTATAAATCATTTCTACCTTTTTAAACCGAACCATTGTGTGGAATTTCTATTCTGCCACCCGAAACACTACATCGCTGCCTCTCCGTTGTGTTATTTATTTTGTTATTTGGGGGGAGGGGGTTCCCCGTGGTGTACCTTTGCCTTCTGTGGGCTTGACCAATTTTATCCAAATAAAGACCTGAAGGGGTAAAAACGCGTTTACTGTTTTCTTGGGTGGTTCAGGACCGCTGCCGGAGAGGCGGCGGTGGAGAATTATGAAGGGAAGCGAATCCTTAGCGTAGGGGATCCGTGTGGCCGGAAAGTGAAGCTGTGTGAGATGTTGACTTCGGGTCCCTCATTGGAAACGGGGTTTGAGCCTCACGGGACGGTTGAGGCTCAGTGATTGCGTAGGGATTCCCAGCCCGGATGAGGGGAGCGTCCCCGCTGCGTCCCCCCTGCTCGTCCCCAACCCCGTGCTGTGGGAGCCGACGTGGCTCCCTCCCTCCTCGGCTCTGGAACACGGGGAATGTGTGCGTCGTGGTGTATTTTGTCCGGGAATGGTGTGGCGGTGCCGCGCTGCGGCCTGAGCAGCATTTGGGTCGCTGTCTTGGTCCTTTTTACTTTGAATTTGCTGTGAAGCAGCTGCGGGAGAATAAGGCATCGACAACGCGTTGAGTGTTCTGTCCGTGTTCCGCGTGTTGGAGACTCCCAGCGAGCCGACAGCCGTGTTGGCAGAGGTTTTGTTGATTGTGTTTTAATTTAGTCATTGGTTCGGCTTTAAGGCAGTGTTTAGGGCAGAACCCCCTGTGGCCAGAGAGGCGAAGGGGAGAAGCGAAGGGTTCTTGACCCATCTCCGTCCCGTTGGTGCCATGCTGGGCCTGGTGGAGCTCGGTGGAAGGGTTCTTGACCCATCTCCGTCCCGTTGGTGCCGCGCTGGGCCTGGCGGAGCTCGGTGGAAGGGTTCTTGACCCATCTCCATCCCGTTGGTGCCACACTGGGCCTGGCGGAGCTCGGTGGAAGGGTTCTTGACCCATCTCCATCCCGTTGGTGCGGCGCTGGGCCTGGCGGAGCTCGGTGGCCGATCTGCGGTAGCGGTTTGGCCGGCAGGAGCTGCGGGAGCTCTTTGGCTGATTGCCGGGAAGGTGGGAGCTCGGTGGGGCAGGAGGTGCTGCTGCCTCGCGCTCGGCCTTTGGGAAACGCAGCAGCCGTTTGTTCGTGTCCTGTGATTGTTCAATTCAACTCTGCGAGGGCTGAGGAGGAGGAGGAGGTCTCCGTGTGTTCCCGTCAGGAATTGGACACGCTCGGAGGGGTGGAGGCGAGTTAGAGCGCAGCGAGGGCGATGGTTTCATTCACCAACGCCGGCGCCGGCTGCGTCGGGAGGCGAAGCAGCAGCTCTCAGGTTGTGCTTTGTACAAAGTCAGAAACCTCTGTTGCAGAGGAAAAGATGGAGTTTGGCTCCGTTTGGGGATTTCTAAGACGTTAAATGTAGAGATGATAAACAGGTAATGCAGAGTAGGGGATGAATATAGAAGTTATATGAGAATATAACCTATAATTGTGGGGTAAAACGCAGGGGTGTCGGGCTTGCTTGGACACAATTTCCTTTACTCCGTGGATCCTGAATATTCATGGCACGAGCGTTGGTCTAGTTGGAAGAGTATGAAAACACCCGTCCCCTCCGCCGGCCTCAGGGCAGCGTTAGCGCAGTCGTTCATCGTATGTTTTGGTCGCTGTTAACCGATACGCGGTAGGCGTCGAGGTTTGGTATTGGGAGGAATTAGAACTTTTAGCTCCTTTTCCTTCTCCCCCCCCAATCCGTGAAGGATCCCTCCTGGGAGAGGTGTGGGAATCAAACCACGGCTGTGCTTGGGAAGGATGGGTTTGATTTTACTACGATTCAATGCAGCTGCTTCCAGCAGCGTCTCTCACAGACTGGCAGCTAAAAACAACTTCACGTCGTTCGTTGAGCTTGAGGCGAGAGGGCAGATTTCTGCGTTTCCAGAGGCAGTATAATCTACTGTTCTGTTCAAGCTCACCTTTTTCTATTCCGATAATCGTGGATGATTTCACTGATATATGCAATCCAATATCCCGTTACAGCGTCGGTGGCACCGGAACTCTTGGAAGAGTTGTCCCTGCGACATCAAAGTTTTATTTATTGTGGTTTTTTTTCTATAGGTAAAGTGGAAAACTGAAGTTGGCTTTAAGTGTTTGCAATCTGAGAAATGATGTGACAAAGCAGCTCAACCCGATGTACATTCTTTTCAACCCTTTCTTTTTTGTGTGAAGGCTTTTGTCTTTGTATCTTTGCATTATTTGTAAATGAAATGTAATAAAAGTTCAACTGGTTTGGTCTCGGGCTGCTCGGCTCTTCCTTAGTTCCCTTTCTTTGCTTTCGGACTGAAGGTTCAGTGTTGGAATAGCGATGGTTTCTGTGCTCTTAGGAGGTTGGGTTTGGTGAGTTGGCTTCTCCCAGGGAGGGGAACCGACCTCTGCCCTTCCAGGGGAACCGCAGCCGGAGCTGAACGATGCGGAGTGCTGTGAGGAGTCCTGCGGTTAAAACCAATTCCCGCAGCAGCCCCTGAGTCGTGACGTGGTGACGGAGTGGTGACGCCTCTGCTTCTCCCAAGCCGGAGCTTCGGGGCTGCTGCGCCACTGTGGAGCGCTCTGAGCTCAGGAGGGTCCGTCTGTCCATCCGTCTGTCTGAGGTGCTGGAGCTGTGCCGAGAGAATGACCGTGTCAGCGTTGGGACTGCTCCAGGTCTTTTGTCATCGGTGCACGTTCCGCAGCTCCTTCCGCAGCGACCCCTGCGCCGGGGCGGTCATCGAGGGGAGCAGAGCTGAGGCAGAACGACCCTTCTGGGCGGGGAGGTATTTATTCTGTTCCACTTTCGGATGAAATGCGGTTTTACCTGCTTTGTGCTCCCCTGCGGGAGAGGCTCAGCTGTGATCGGTCGGTACCTGATCCAAAGGGTGGGAATGCTGAGCAGAGCACGGCCGCTCGGGGGGGTTTGTGTGAACACAGCGATCCCCAACACGGCTGAGCGAAAGCCCCAACTTCCCAGTGACGCCCAAGGGCGTTCATCCCTGCTCGCAGCTCGGAAATGCACCCCTGGCCGTGTCTGCTTTGGAATCCATTTCTTTAGGAGCTGCGGAACAGCCCTTCAGTGCTTAAAGCTCTTTTCTGGAGGGATGTTTGCGCTCAGGGCTGCGTTTGCGCCACAGGGGGGTAAGAAAACTCAGTGCCTGGTTTGATGCAGTCTTAGAACAGTGAATGGAGACTCTCTCCCAGCGCGGATCTTCCAGCAGCCCCTCAGTCAGCAAACCAGCGGCCTCCCGGCACAGCTCGGCGCACGCTGGTGCTGGAATGAGAGATTTGGATGAGTGCAGCTGTGGAGACGGCGCTGGGTACGGCGCAGCTCGTGCCGTCGGCTTTCCAAGCAGGGAAAGCTGTGTTCACAGCTCTCTTGTTTGGTCACACCTGACAGGAGCAGCAGATCCCCTGCGCGGTGTTCATACAGCCGCAGGCCCCGAGCGGGACTCGGAAGGAGACGGCAGTGCGGCACTGTCATGGGTTGGAGGGGAAGGGCCCTTCCAGTGAAACCCTGAGCCGCTTTGAGTGTAGATAACCTGAACTTACCTGCAGCATCTTGCAAAATGTGGCTTTTCCTGTCTCTCCAGGCAGACTGGAATGCTGCGGGGGGTGGTGGTTCACCTGGAAGGGACTGGGGATTGCAGCAGTGCAGGGTTTAAGATAATCCAGGTTCCTCTCCCCAGAAATCCTTGGTCTACTGTGAGCCCCCACGCTGTTAAGGGCTTCGGTGCCTCGGCTGCCCGTCTGCGGGAGCCCAGGCCGGGCATCAGAAGACGGAGCATAAAGCTTTCCTTTATCGTTCTAAACCAAACTGCCACTCGCAGGAACCGGGTGGGAGAGGGGCACCAGAGTGGGGCTCGAGGGGAACGGCAGCCGTGGGCGTTTACTCTGCTCTCGGCTCCCGGGCAGAACCACTGCGGGCACCGCCTGAGGGCTCCGCAGAACACACTCCTATCGGAATAATTTCAGAAGAGGACAAAGCAACATGCACGTGACCAAGGAGAAATCTAGTATTTATTATCCAACATTCCAGAACAAAGATACTCTCCTTAAAGTGCTTTAAGTAATGTTCCGTGAGCAACTTGTACATAGGCTGCTCTCTGTGTCCTTTTCGGCCTCATGCTGAGTTTGCTTTGCAGCAGGTCTTGAAAAGGAGAACAACATTCACACTTCAGAGCCTTTGAGGAGGGAAATGTTCCTGGGAATCATCCATGCTAAACTTACTCAGGCAATTCCAGCTACTGCAGTTGGCTTCTCGGCACATCTCTTCCCATGCAGCGTCGAGGACGGTGTTCGCAGCACAGGTTTCTCTTCACACCTCACCCATCCCAAGATGGGATTTCAGAGCGTTTAAAGAAAGTTGCTGTTGTAGAAAAGGTGCGAGGGAAGGCGCTGCCGCTTGGCGCTGTGCAGAGTGCAGTGGGACGTTACGTACAGGTCTTTATTCCGTATACCAGAGCGATAGTGGGGCAGCTGAGCTCGGCTTTTAAAGCGGGTTTGGCTGGACAGACGTTGAAGCCAGAGGTTAGTCTTGCTGAACTCTAAACGTTTCATAGTCTTCCGGAATGGTGTCTGAGGAGGACGAGATGAAAGCAAATACAAGTCAGAAGCAGAACTAGAAATGAAAACTAGAACAGGCTACTGCGTGACGTCCCGTTGCTGTTGTATGTGTGCCAAGGACAAACCGACATCCTGAAAGCCAAAGGGCAAAGATTTCTGTATTTGACTTTCAAAACTAACTCACCGTTGCAGCGGTAACGCAGGTTTGACCAAATGATGTTCTCCTGGGAGAAGCAGAAGACGCCAAGGCGTCCTCCTCGCATGGTTGTGTCAAGGACAACTCCAGTGTCTGCTACCACTTCAGGGCCTTCGTAGAAGCGAGCTCTGAAAGAGAACAGGCACGTGCAGCACACACTGATTCAGAAACTGTTCCTCAAACAGATACTCTCCCTCCTCCCTACAAAGGAAACTAAACCGCTTACCTGATGTATCCAACTTGAGGCCGGTGCTGCAGGAACCAGCGGTAAGATGTCTTGTCCTTCCAGCCAGAATTGCGCGGGTCTTTCCACAGCAATTTGACCTGATCCGTGGTGTCTCCCGTGTGCCAGAGGGAATTGCGGAGGTACTCGCCTGGGCCTGTTTTAGACTTCACTGCCTAACACAAAGGAGAGACTGGTAAGGTGTGTGGATAAAGGCCCGACCGACCGCAGCTGCTTCCCTGCTGTGGGTGTCCAAGCAGCATCGCCGAGAAAAAAAAGGCAGAAATCCACCACCGAATTCTTTCTCAAAGGCGTTTTTACCTTCAGTTGGATTCCAGGTTCTGCTACTGCTCGGAAGGGGTTTGCCTGCCAGTACGTCTGTTCCATCTGCTTCCACATGACCACATAAAAGCTGGAGCTGTCCTGGTAGCCAAATATGAAGCCAGCATAGTCATCATCCGTGGCAGTGTTGACGTGGAATGTGCCCTCAAAGTCCACTCCGTTGAACGCCGTGTAACCTGGAATTGGTAGGAAAAAACGTGCTCTGTATTCTACAATAAAACACAGATCCATTTGTTCCCAGATTCAGATGAGGGAGGTGGATTTTGCTAAGCCAAGTATGAAGACTCTGCCTACTACAAGGAATATTTCCTTGGGAGCTGGATAGAATCATTAAGTAGTGGATGAGATACTTGTAAGGGCTGTGCTGACAAGTTCACAGTTAATGAGCAATCATTTTCCAATAGGACAAAAATCAGTGCCTCACCTACAGCCAGGCCAGGATCGCTGTTCATGGTCTGGACAATCTCCATGCCCTGAGAAACATGAATATTGGCTCATTAGTACAGCTCCAAACGTGCTAATGACACTGCAGCAGTGTGATCAGGGAAGGGGGATGCCCCAGGATTAGGACATTGTTGAACAGCACCATTCAAACTGAGTCCAGTTTGGTACCGGTGTGCTCCCGCTGGACTCACCAGCCTGTGCTGGAGCACGCACCTACCTGGTTGAGGACAATCCAGTTGGGGTCGATCTGTGCATCGCCCTCCGGGTCCAGTACAACCGTCTGGAAAGCCCTGAAGTCTGTCAGCGTCACCTCTGCGTTCTCTGGGCACACGTCGATTCTGTCAATCACCATGTCTCTGTCAAAGTCATCTTCGCAAAGGTTCCCCACACCATCACCTGAGAGCACGACAGAAGAAAAGGAGTGACAAGCGTTCATTAATTTCCCTTATCCCTCACGCCTGGGTTTTACTCAGACAGCACAACTAAAGGCAGCCGTGTCTGTGCAAGGTTAAGAGGTGGTCTGAGCTTAGATCTTGTTGCCCGTCTCTCTCTAGCCATCACACCGATATGCATTGCCCGTCAGGAACAGGAGACCCCCCCAAGCACAGCTAACATGCATCCGTTTTCCCTACCGTCCGCGTCTTCTTGGCCAGGGTTAGGGACAAGCCGACAGTTGTCAGGGCCTGGAGGTTTCTCATCTGGAATCCCATCGTTGTCATCATCATCATCACATTCATCTCCCAGCCCATCGTTGTCTGTATCCACCTGGGAGCTGTTGGGCACTGACGGGCAGTTATCCCGTGAATCTTGGTGTCCATCCCCATCGCTGGTGAAGAAAATCACAGATCAAGATTATCCACTGACAAGTGCTTTGAAAAGAAGCATGTGACGCATTTCTAGGAGCTGGGATCCTCAACAAGAACAGCAGAAAATTCTACCGCCCTTAACCTCGGTCTTTTTATCAGCCAGGTTGTCACGGAGCTGCCAACGCATGCTGTTGACCTCTCCATCCCCAGGATTTTATCCAACCCTCACCTGTCCTGGTTGGTGTCACAGACGTCTCCCACGAGGTCATGGTCAGTGTCTTTCTAGTAAAATACAGCAATAATCATTTAGACTTTGCATAGACAACAGGAGGATTAGGCAAGCAAGAGAACGACGAGTTTGTTATCTTCAGTGCTGTGGTCACTCTGATTGAAAACAGTGCTGACAACAGTGGGAGAGTTCCTCCTGCAGTATTTACACACTGCCCCGCTGCGTTCAAGCAGCATTATTTCTAAACACAGATGAGCAAGGTAGGAAGAGAGAAGTCCAGAGCGCAACACTTCCTCTCCGACTTACTTTTCTGTGCCCCAGGATATTTGACCTTGAGGGGCTGTACTTCGGTACTGCAGGATGGCAGCTAGAACGTGAAAGTGGTGCTTTTGATGAGTTATCAGGTCCGCCCACCGCAGACAGATAACGTAAGCACTGTCATGAGTGAGAGAAACAAAACCCTAAGACTGCAAAGTTGGGACTGCTTGCTTACCTGGTCTGGGTTGCTGACTGTCGGGCAGCTGTCACACACATCTCCTACCCCATCGCCATCGGCATCTTTCTGATCACGGTTAGGAACTCTTTGACAGTTGTCCATCGGGTTTTTGATCCCTGTAAAACATGTAAAGTAGATTCATAAGGCAATAGGGCTCTTAAGGTCCATGCAGCAAGATATCTTTTGGGATGTTCTGGAATCCTCAACATAAGAAGGAGATGGAGCTGTGGGAACGGGTCCAGAGGAGGCTACAAAGATGATCGGAGGATGCCAGGCTGAGAGAGTTGGGGTTGTTCAGCCTGAAGAAGAGAAGGCTCAGAGGAAATCTTAGAGCAGCTTCCAGTGCCTGAAGGGGCTCCAGGAAAGCTGAGGAGGGGCTGTTCCCAAAGGCTTGTGGGGACAGGATGAGGGGCAATGGGGGTAAACTGGAGAGGGGCAGAGTTAGACTGGACATAAGGAGGAATTTCTTCACCGTGGGAGTAGTGAGGCCCTGGCCCAGGTTGCCCAGGGAAGCTGTGGCTGCCCCATCCCTGGAGGGGTTCCAGGCCAGGTTGGATGGGCCTTGGGCAGCCTGAGCCAGTGGGAGGTGTCCCTGCCCATGACAGGGTTGGAACTGGATGATCTTTAAGGTCCCTTCCAACCCAAACTATTCTATGATTCTATGTAAGAGATGGCAAAAATCCAGGACAGCTGAATTAATGCAAGAAAGCAACAGTTTCCATTTTTGTGTGTCTCTTGCACACTTAGAAGTTACAGCCTAGCAGCTATGGAAGAGATCGTCAGCAACTGATCTTAAAACGCACTCCAGACTGCATCACGATGGATGTCTGAGTGTGCTCTTGTCCCTGAACCTAAGGAGAAATGTCCTTAACGGCATTGCTTAAAGCTAAAGAACTAAAGGATGTGGCTCCAAACTGCCATAATATCTGTGCAGGACAGTAGCCAAAAGGATGAAGATGAAACTGTCTGTAGTTCCCTGAACCGTGACAGAGTCTTTTTGCTCTACAGTAGATGTCTATGTAATTATAAAACAAGTCCAGGTTAATCTTTGCTCTTTGACATGGAAGATGTAGACAGTGCCTTTGCTCAGCCTGAGACAGGACAGGAACAATCTGATTGGTGACCTGTGTGACTTCATTTCCCACTTCCCTGCATTTACCTACTACATCAGCAACTCATGCCAGCAGGGAGCTACTTGGCAGGATGCAGCCAGACCCAAACAGCACTAGATGCCCTGGAAATACTCTGTAAATAAACATGCGTGTCTCAGGCCAGCAGCAGTTGTGAATTCTGGCTTTTGAAAGCAGGCTTTGTGCAAACACAGCATCATTAGCGCATAGACTGTTTCTAACACCAGCCAGGTTTTCTTTCACCCCAGAAGACAGCCCTGGTACATTCTGCCTCGAGCCAGTAACTGCTAACGAGTTGGGTATTCCTTTACTTCTTCCTAAGTTTAAATTGCAGCACACCGCAGTCTCCTTGCCTGGACTGAGATCAGTTTGCATGGTACATCTTTCTTTCTTAAGTCTGACACAGGTTTGACGTGATTGTGCACAATAAGTGTGCTAATAAAAATCATCTGTACCATCCTGAAGATTTTTAAACCCTGCAAGAGCTGAACTGTGAAGGATGCTGGCTTGACCGCTCATCTGGCACCTTAAGAACTGAGCTGTGCTTCATCTCACAGAAATAAGTTCTGCTCCTGTAAAGCTAAAGCTTCTAAAGGCTGAATCCGGCCATGAGGATCTCTAGCTGTGTGCTGAAGCGTTTTCTGATTCTTAGCTCAGTGAATACGCACATCTCGGGGATGCTCTCCGGCTGCTCTTACCATCTCCATCCATGTCATCGTCACACTCGTCTCCCTTCCCATCACCATCGATGTCTCGTTGGTCATTGTTCTTCACTTGGCGACAGTTGTCACAGGCATCGCCGAAGTTATCCTTGTCTATGTTGCGCTGGTCTGCGTTGCGTGTGTACACGCAGTTGTCCTGTGGGAAAGAGGGCCTGGTTAAGGGGAATGTTTGGCACCGAGCATGCTGCTGAGGGGTCAGCAAGACAGAAGCTGCGAAATGCGTGACCAGCTGCTCTGAGAGCCCAGCAGCCATTCAGCAGTCATTCATGGTTTCCTCTATTCAGCCTCGTCGCTGCCTGTGCAGGGAAACCAGGAGCACCTGAAAATATCCCCGACCAGTGCTTGTCTAAGTGAGAGAGAGCTTCCCCAAGTCTCAGAGGATCATGACTTGTAAAGTCCCTTCCGTGCCACAATGTTTTCTCCTCTCTATTTGTTTTTAGAGCCTTCAGAGCACCCAGACTGAAGGGACACATCGCATGCTCTGACCTCTATATTCCCATTAAAGGTATAGGCAGTTGCCTACCCAGAGCTCTGGGGACATTTAAGTATGTCAGGGCTTAAGCATTAGAATTCAAACCTCAGCATTTAATATTCCATCTCCATCAGCATCATCATCACAAGCATCGCCAATTCCATCTCTGTCTGCATCCTCCTGGCCAGAGTTGGGAACAGTCAGGCAGTTATCCTGAAAGGAGAGCAACAAAGAGTCTGTTAGCACGCTGTGCGTGTCAGCCTGGGTTCCGAAGCTTGGGTAGGGTCTCACCAGCAGCCAAGGCCTGCCCTCAAGGCAGAATTGCCCACTTCTGGTTCGGCATCCTTCCGATACTCTGTTCCCAGTGAAAAATGAGACAACTGCATTTTACCTTGCGGCATTTTTTGTCCGAGCAGCGTTGCTTCTCATCAGGGACTCCATCAATGTCCGTATCCTTCCCACAGACGTAGCCATTCCCTGCCCATCCCACAAGACACTGGAAGACAGCAGATAAACAAAACGAGGCTGCCGGTGAGTCCCCTGATGGTCATATGTCTCCAAAATTGAAGGCTTTACATGAGAACTGGCACAGAACATTGTAAATCCAGGTACACAATGCTCCACAGGAAAAAATCTTGCCTGGATGAAGTAGTGATGCTGTAAATAGCATTTTAAATAGTTCAGATACAAGCTCTCAGCTTGCTCCTTAGACTGTAAAAACAGATGCAGCAGCAAAAGTTCTTGGCTCCCGCAGTTTGCGGAACGGTGCTTCTCCCTGCTCAGCTGCGTGTGATGCTCCAGGCATAAAACCCCCAAACAACAGCGGATTTTTGCTGCCAGGAGCAATCTACTTCTCCAGAGAGCACTGAAAGAGCTATTGCCGTGGCTCAGGTGTCAGTGGGAAGCAGGGCTGTGTCGGGAAGGCGTGCTCTCCAGGAGAGGGCAGTGGCAGACCCCGGAGAGCACGCACAGTGCGAGGGATACCAGAGCGAACAGACCCCAGTCGCAGGGAGGTTTGGACAAACCAGAGCAAGCAGACCCCAAAGGCAGGGAGGTTTGGACCTTACCACACAGGAGATGGACCCGTCACGCTCCACGATGCACTGTGCTTTCTCGTGGCAGGGACTAATTTCACCGTTAGGACAGCGTCTCACCGATTGACTCTTGCAGCCATTGACTTGATCCCCAACAAAGCCAGGTTTACAAGCCCCGCACTTGTAGGATCCCTGCAAGAAAAAGCAATAGGGAATTAACTATAACATGAGTCCTGGCAAACCTTTGCTGTGACCTCCCTCAGCAGCTGATTGCTAGCAGAGACCCCAGAGCCTGGAGAAGAGAGATCCACAGCAGGCTTTCTGGTAATATTTACCCGTGTATTGATGCAGATGGAGTTTGGGACACAACTTCTGGCAGCGCCTGTCTCACATTCATTGATGTCAGTGCAAACCTGCCCAGGAAGAACAATAGACATTAACTTCATTCCTAAGCAGACAGCACATCCAACATCCAACTGCAGAACTGGGCCACTGCCAGGTACAGAAGGAAAGCCCCTAGCACACCCTACTAGGACCCACGGCTCAAAGTTTTCCTTCAGACAAGCTTGAGTCACATTCCAGTGACACTCCTGACCCCAGGCAAGCTGTTCACCCTCTGCAGAGCCACCAGAGACTTTAGCCTGGCAAAACAGCTTAGCTCGGAGCTGAGCTGTCAGAGTATCTCCTTACTGTACAAGGATAGAAGAGAGTCAATGGAGCAAGAAGGTCAAAGACTGCGTCCTGTGACCAGCTAGCAGCTCTCTAAATAACACAACCCACGTGCCGTGCCTGCTTTTGGCAATACATTCTTGTAAAGCATACTAAGACTAGGTGGGTTGCTTGTTTTTTTTCACTTTATCTTTCTATAGCCGTCAAGGAAGCTGGAGGGGAGAGCAGTGGCATCAACTCTTGTATGTCCTATTATGAAGGATTCCCCAGGTTGGCTTCACAGCCACAAAGGTGTCAGAGACAGGCCAGTCTGTCCAGCGTCAATTCAGGAAGGTAAGGCCTTGGAGCAGAGGTTGCTTTGCTGCTGCGCTGGGACATCCTTGATAAGTCCCTCCTCTCAGCACATCAGCCTTCCCACCAATATAACACGGTCATCTTGTATTTCCCACTCATTTCTTTGAAGGTTCTAAAACCTCTGAATAACAATTACAGAAGGGAAAGAGTTAATGGCTTCTGAAGGAGACAGAAAAGTTCCTGGGCCTTACCTGTTTGTTGGCTCTGGCATAAGCTAGCCCAACGCCTTCGACCATTTGCCCAGTGAAGCCGGGAGGGCAGGGATCACAGCGGAAGCCAGGGGAGGTGTTAATGCACTGGACCTTCGGGAAGCAGGGGTTTGCGTTGCACTGTAAACAAGACAGATGTTGTGCGGAACCGTGAGGCGGACTCGCTCAAGGCCAGCTGTGAAGGCAGCTCTCAAAGCAGCCCTCGCTGGGTGAGATCCAGCTATTGTGCTTACTTGAAAAGAATAAAACAAAACCACATAGAAGTTGCTGGCTTTCCTTGCAAGTGGAAAACACAGCTTCCCCATCTCAGTTTTTCTCCCAAGTTCCAATATGTGCAGACAAGTAAAACAAATCAACTTTCAGGACTAATTCTTCTTGGCTGACATTAATTGCCCAGGCAAAGAGCTGGCTTCCACTTCACACTTCCTGGCAGACTCTGAATCCAGAGAACTGGATAATTTCTTACACTGGTTTTGAGAGACAAGAGCAGTTGTTTGTTTACTGCTCTGGGAAGCAACTCTCTCTCCAAAGGTGCTCTTAATGCTTGCTCTATTCTCTCCAACACTGTTCTTATCACTGAATTCTTATGCTCTGTCCTGGCAGATGCAATGCATTAATAGTGGATCCCATATTTTGGTGACTAATGGGTTATCATCAGTCTCAAATCTCTCATCAACTCTTGTACCTTCAGCAGGTTTTAAACTGAAATGCTAGAGAGGTCATGTGTTTTTTCAAGACACTTAGAGGTGCTCGGTGGACTTACAGCAAGCACGGGGCTACGGTCTGACGACCACAGAACTAAAGAGTCTTATGGACGTGCACAATTAACGGTTGAGTAAAGCTTTGAAGACACAGAGAGTAAATTTGATGGAACACCACACTTTATAAAAATATGTAAACAGTATCTGCCTGGCAAGGTCTGACTTAAGGCAGAAGCAAAGCAATGTGAGTGGTGTGGTCAGATTTATTGTAGAAAGGACTATTCCAGTAGCGTTTGATTCTGTTCCACACATAATAAATCTTATCTCTAACAACTCGTCAGCCATTAGCTTGAAAGACTGCGAGGGCAAAAGGGACTGTTTTGGTCTTCCAGACTCACCTTCCTGTGTGGTACAAACCAAAAGGTTTATTTTGTTTGAGCCTGTATGTCTTTTAGAGAGAAATGCCTGGCTAGACTGGATATAATCCCAACATGGAGCAGAGTTAGGGGAGGGTGAGATATAGACTTCCTTCCAGTGAAATGAGGTTTATGTTGAAATTCAGCTCCTAGGGGAACTGGAGGACTTTTCTGTACAGCAACAAGCCCACAACGCTCCAAGAAAAGCAAACCAGTTCAGCTTGTCCTACTTGTCTTTTACCTCATTGATATCTGTGCAGTGGGACCCATTGCCTGAATAACCTGGGGGACAAGGTCCGCAGCGGAAGCCAGTGCCGGTCTCGGTGCAGTCCACTCCAGGGAAGCAGGAGTTGGGGAGGCATCTGTTAAACTGGGTCACGGTGATAACTGGGCCTGTCACCTCGTGGCGCATGCCTGGAGGACAAGAGAAACAGTAAGAACGGAACTGTGGCTGCCAGAGGGTATCATCGAGTGATCCCATCACCTCAGAAGATACCAGTGTGCTTCACACACAGGATCTGTGCATCCTTTCTGAGGGCTGAGCAGCTGTCGCTCTGTTTTGCAAATGGAGAAAAACAAAGACAGCTTTTTGAGTCAGAGCAGAAAAAAGTAAATAAACCCCCCTAGAAGTGTTAGCCCCCAGTCCAAAACTCCTGTCATGCTGCCTTCCTTGCTGGTGTAATGCCCTGGCTTCTGGAGTTCCACAGAGATCAGCTCTCTCCCTGGTTCCTCTGCGGGTACACCCCACTGATGGTATGGACTCCAACACCTCACTTGGCTAAAGCAGAGCCCACACAACACAGTCTTAAATCTGGGAAGCATTGTAGAGGGCTGTCAGCAAAGACCCCTGCTCTAGGAGGCAGGCACGTTAAACGGGTTGGCTTGGTTTGTGGCAGGAACACGCTCAGACCAGGCCCCCTAAGGCTCTCGTGCCCTAATGTTAAGCATTACATGCTACCTGTTATCTCCACGGGGCAAGGAGACCTCACTCAATCTGTATGGGATGCAGAACTTCACTGAAGGCCAATCTAAGACTGGAATAAACTTTCTCAGAATCTAGAACTGTCACAAGTCTCCCACACCCACCACTCTACATGGCAAGGGCACTTTGTGCTCCTGCTTTCTCCAGCTTAAAAGCCCAACATAAAGAACCCGAAACAAAAAAAAACGAAACAAAACCCAACACTGCCACTATGAGCTGCAAATTCTTCACTAAAAACAAGGCCTCCTCTCTTCATTCTTCTTTTTCTGAGAAATAATGAGAAGCACACGACTGCTGTGAGTCACGTTGTTCAACGCATGACTAAAAGATGCTCAAATCCTACAGTAAGCAGTACAGGAGAAGAACAGTATAAAGTGGAATAGTAAGTGGGGAAGGCAGAAATCAAGTATCAAAAAAGAAACTTCAGGACAGTTTTACGAGCAAATTATTAAAGCAATTGCTGTGGATGAATGCATTTCTGTCCTGCAGGTCCCAAAAGCTTTGGCTAATCTCTTTTCCAGAACAATCTCTCCAAATGCAGAGATGGTTGTTGCTCCACCCTTTGAGTATACTGGCAAATAGCAGAGCACCTCCAAGAACAACGCTTTCCGAAAGCCAAATAGACTGGAAGCAAGTTCCAGCCTAGAAAAAAAACATTTACTGGGGAGCAGAGGTCAAGGTTTATATGGGAAAATTTATGGCCCTGTTTCCTGAATCCTCTGTAAAAACCTCTTTGCTTGAATGGTGGCAGCACTAGGATGGAAGGAATAGCAGAGTGATGCCTCTTGGGGGTGATGTTCTCTTCCACTTGCAGCGCAGGAGTAGCCAGCTATATCCCAGAGGATACCCAGTGTGCATTCCCAGGCAATTCCAACACCAGCCGTGGGCTGGGTTACGAGAAGACGTGGTTGGGCAGCTTTCCGCAGCAGAACGCAACTACACTGAGAAGTACAGCGTGGTGTGTCACAAACCCACTAAATCTTACTGCAGGAAGAGTGGAAGTGAGTGAGTGCTGGAGGGTTTCCGGAAGGAAAAATGAGCCTTTGAAGGCTACTTCTGCACCCCATACTCAGGGAAGGGGCTTCAGCTGCCACTGAACCATGACAACAGCGTGGAACACTTGTTTATGGGTGCACAATGTGGGGGGAAAGAAAAGCATCATTAACATTGAGTATTACCCTGTGACACTTGAGATAACTGTGAAACAAGCTGTTTCCTTTGGGGAGATGGTGACAGGTGGCATTTTACTACTCGTTTGGACACAAAGGTATGAAGGACTTGGAGGAGGCAGCTGAACATAGGACTCAGCTCAGTAACTCACCACAGGCATCACACTCCATGACTGTATTCTTCAGGAATGTTATCTCCTTAATCTAGAAGAAAACGAGAACCATCACTTAGCCAAAGGCTGAGCTTTGCTCCCACGCAAACTAATGGCCCCAACTGCCAAAAAAACGGGTGTCTGAGACTGCACAGCTACTCACTAACACATTAACTCTTAACCCAAAGTCTGCGTTGCAGACTTTCTGGAAGCTGAGGTGGCCTTGTGTTCCCTGCTTTATGTCCCTTCCTGCTGTCATGTTTCCGCAGGATAACTTGATAATACTATTCCATCACAGATGCAGGAAATACTTGACTTGAATACACAGAAACGAGTGTCATAAAGGAAGAGGAATCTACTTTATTTGGGTCTTCTACTCTAGAGATGCTCAAAGAGCAGCCCTAGAGGGCTCTGCTTTATCTGCAGACCAAGTACTGCACAGGAAAGTCAAGAGAAGGGTCCCCGTGAGCCATTTTTGCAGACATGAGAATAAGCTCTGACATCACCCATGCCAGTCTTTGGCCCTAATGTCCTTGCCATAAGGATATTTAGAATCTGTTCATGAAAGCTCCGCCCTCTAGAGTCCGACTGTTCTCCTCTAATCTCCTATTCCTTGGAGTCTGCTTCAGAGAACAGATCATCTGTAGCATCAGCAGTGCAAAGATGCTGTTCCTTTGGTGAAGAAAGGAATATGGCACAGACAGCAGTGAGCGTGTCAGTCTCAAGCTAACGTTTATATGACGCTCTAGCATCTTAGACAGCAATCCTAGCAAACTTCTTTCCTGCAAAAGCCTTACTGGCTAAATACAACCAACACCAGGACCATCCTTCTGCACCCTGCGGGCTTCATGCCTCCATTACTGCCTCACTTTGTACTTTGGTGGAAGCCTCTACTCATGTCTCTCTGCCAGCTCCCCGGTCTAAGAGCAAGCTTTCGGTCAATGTTAGATTCTCTCTTCCCTCCAACGTGGCCCGGCGTCACATATTTGGAATAGTTAATGCAGAGACAGATCTAACCCAATCCCCAGAACCTCTCCCATTAGAAGTGGGTGACGGAGAGCAGAGAGGAGAACGTGGAGCACTGCTAACGAGTATCAGTGGCTCCTTTGTGCCAAGAACCCTCCAGCCACTGGCTGAGGAGAGTGGATCTGGCCTTTTATTGTTAGGACCTTTGCTATCCGTATTGTCAGCATCCAAAGACGCTGAATCAAGGAAAAGTGAGGTTTAGAAACTCTTTGCACAGATTAAGAAATTATGAGCTGCCACCTTGGCTCTCCGGCAGTGTTTGCAAACTTGTCTCCTGAGGAGGAGTTTTCTTGAAAGCGCTTTTGAGAAAATGCTACGGATAAAGAAAAAAAAAAACTATAGGTGTCGAGAGCAAGAGAAAGAGCAAGTAGAAAACCTGTATGGAGAAGCAGCACTAAACTGGAAGCAAACACTGGAAATGATTGCTTGAGCCTGCCAGGAACCATGTCTGACCTGATTCCTAGTAAACACTGGGTATTTATGCAGCAGCCTGAAATGTGAGAGTAACTCAATGCAGCAGATGTTTTTGCTGATTAGAGGCCGCCCAGTTTGCCCTGGCACAGAGACCCGTCTGCCATTCCAATTATCTGGCAGGCAGGGGCTGCTGCCCTCAGCTCCTGGGGTAGAGAAAGAGAATGGAACCTTTTTCTATACTTAAAGAGAGAGTTGACCAGACAAACCACCATCTCCTCGTTAAAATGGGAAAAGATTTAAGCACCCAAAATGTTCCAAGTTCCCTAAGAAACTCCAAGTGCCAGAAATGTTTAGGATTAAAACAACAAGAGGAAAGAGTGAATGCAGAGCTTGTTTAGCCTCCATATGACTTCCCTTTCCAGGACCCTAAGAGATGTCTGAAAGGTCTCTTCCATCTTCCAAGTCTAGTCCAGTCTAGTCCATGAAATCTCTACTGATTTGATGAGCCTACAAAACCAAGGAAAAAGCGACTTGTTTTTCCAGTTAATATACACCAACTGTGTGTGCGTGTCTTTTCTTAAGTGCTCAGTCTCCCTGTACGCTGTTTTTCAGCAGACGCAGTTCTAGGCAGCAGAATCTGGAATTCAACTCATTTTATCTCAGAATTACCGATCTGATTGTGAGGCCACCTTTTGATCCTCGTTTCCAGAGCAATAATTCTATCTCTCATTTCACCTAATGCCAAAGAAGGCTCCCCTCATTCCAGAACTCAGTACACAAGGCAGAGAGGATCCAGAGATCTCTCCTGCGCAGCATAAAATGAATCGAGTCCCTTTCTCACTTACCTGCTGTTTCAACAAGTCTCGAACTTCCATTAACACACGGTTGGTTTCTCTCATCTCTTCCAGCATTTCTGGCCCGACTTCACCTCCTAAAAAAACCAAAGTTGTTGGGAAAAAACCACAGGAGAACCATTAGCAGTACAAACCAACTGATATTATTAACTTCAGCTTAACATTAAAAATACAGGCTCTCCCACACCAGTGTCAGCCAGTTCCTAACTAGGAGCTTGCTGGGATTAACAAAGCCTGGCACAGAGGGTAAGTTTTGCTCTGGGCAGGGCACAGTGATAATCAGCCATGCCTGGCGGGGAGGTAACAGCTACCCCTCAGCAAACACATCGTCCTGGCAGGCTGGCGGCTGCGGTAGCTGTTAATCTGGCCCGGTCTCTGCAGTTCACACATAGGAAGGCTTTGCTGCCAAAAGAAGCAAATTAAGAATTCAGCGCTGTGGAAGCTGCTATGAAGGGCACCACTAAAGCAAGGCTCTTTGCCGAGTCTATCCCAAACGTGCTGCCAAGCGCTGAACGTGGAAACACAGCACATCGGCAGTTGCCTCGCCTGTCCTCAAAGTACAGATTCTTTCTTCTCGGAGATGGGTTCTTTTTGGGCAGCAGCAATTTCAAATTGTGGCACAGTGGCTCTGGGACACGAAGGATGCAGCTGCTCATCCGTGCAACATGGCAAAATCCTGTTTAAGCTATGCTGAACAGGGGATATAAATCATCTTACAAGGTCCTCTAGGGCAGATTAATATAAGGTTTCCCTCCCATCTGCTAGGCTCTAGACTTGCCCAGGCCTTTGAGACATGCTACAAATCTTTACCCTCACAGGAAAACATTTCTGCCTAAGATCTCATCTCAATCTCCCTTCTCTCAGCTGAAAATCCTTCCCCCTCATCCTCTGTCCCTGCACCCCCTGATCCAGAGCCCCTCCCCAGCTTTCCTGGAGCCCCTTCCCGCACTGGAAGCTGCTCTAAGGTCTCCCCGCAGCCTTCTCTTCTCCAGGCTGAACAACCCCAACTCTCAGCCTGGCCTCATACGGGAGGTGCTCCAGCCCTCGGATCATCTCCGGGGCCTCCTCTGAACTCGCTCCAACAGATCCATGTCCTTCCTGTGACAAATGAGCCTGGAAGCCGCATGGATCTTCCCTACACAAAACCAAGAGGTTTGTAATCTCTCCAATACATTTTGGTTTGAGAACTAAATTGTAAGTACCCCAAATGTGTCACAGAAAGACTGAATTAAGCAACATTCCTTATTTTATTGGAAACAAGGAACTTGCAAATAATTTCTGACTTCAAAGAGAGATTTTGAATAAGCTCGGCATGAAGGCTTCAGGCAGTGTCTGTTATTCTGGTAAGAATCTTCCATCCTGAGTAGCAAGATGTAATTTAAAATAAAAGTTTTGGGTTTTTTTTAATATCCAATTCACAATAACGACTCAACCACGCAGGAGCCATTTCCAAAGGAAATCTATGCACTCACAGACATTTCCATTAGTGTGTTTCCTTCTCTGTGGACTCATTCTGTCTCCACGAGCACACCACTGAAGCTCTGGTACCCACTTAGAATCTGTCAGATCTCACCAATCCTCTTGGGAGTTGAGCATTCCCCTCATGGGCTGTTCGGAGAAGGGGAACTTTTCTAAGGAACTCAGCATGGCTATGTCCCTAGAAGCCAAAGCTTCCCTGAGCTCTGTGTGCACAAGCAGAGAGAATATCCAAGGATCCTGCTATAGGATGTTCAGTATGATCTGTTTTTATAACTTAAATCACATGCAAAATGCAGACGAATGTAAAGTCTCTCATTACAAACTACAACACAATTTCCAGTTGCCCAAAATAAATGTTTCTCTTAAAAACCTTTCACTGCTCAGGGAGGAAACTGGGGAAAAATCCAAGAGTGAACATTTACACAGTTAAGCTGGAAGTTTCACATGAAACTACCAAATCCCTCTGAACATTGTTTCGAGGCTTCAGTAGATGCAGGTGAAAAGTTAAGAGTGAAATCTTCCTCACTCCCTCCTGCAAAACAGAATTTCCATAGGAGTCTAGAAAATATAGGCAGAATTCAAATTACTTACCTATTCTTCTCTGCTGGCATGATGAAAAAGGACAAGAGAGGCAGAGGAGGAAAACAAACGCTAGAGCTGAAGTCATCTCGGAATCTTCCGGCAGTGTGGATGCACAGGCTTCTCTTGCGACCAATTTTTAACCTGCAGGTTCGCCTCTGCTCCCCATTAGTGCCTGCGGTTTGCTATTTATGAAGTTGCATTCCTTCCTCTGAAGTTCTTATTCTCTGATGCTGGACGAGGGGTGGACGTCATTTCTGGCTGCTACTCCACAGAGAACGTTACAAAAGTAAACAATATGAGAAACTCATCAGGAGAGAAGTTAATTTTTTTTTTTTTAGCCCGGCTTGCACCAAAATAGGTCAGAAAATTCCAGAATTAAATGGATTCTTTTTGGATTGGGGTTTTTATTTCTTCTTCATGGACAAAGGATAGACAGATGATTCATAGCCCTGTCCCTCACAGATTTTTCCTTCTAAAACTGTTCACAAGATCACAAAAGCTATGAGACATCTGGACTTCACTACAGTTTCAAAAAGGCTTTTAAACTTCCAGAAGAACAATTCTACCACTCACACTTGCGCTAGAGTTAACGAATCATCTCCCAGCTCCAAAGAGGAGCTATCGCATCTTATTTCAGAAAGGGACTGGGCAAACACACTTGCCCTTGGAAGCTGATGTTCTTATTCCCCCAACCCAGGCTTCTCTAAAGGAAGGATGCAGTTCTAAAGCAATGGCATGAAAGGAAGGTGGATTTTGCTGTTTCGTGACTGTGAAAGAATGAGTCTCAACCCAACATTTTCCATAAGTCAGCCTCAATCCAGCACTTTCCATCAGTAGACACAGAGCAGATTGAGAAATCCATCTAGCACAGCCAACGAAAATCTGCCCAAAGAAAACCTTAAAGCCGCTACATGAAGGAAATTGCGAGTTAAATCGCGACCTGTAAAGAAGGTTAGTCTGGAGACCAGAGAAATTCCTGATCACACATTCTCACTGTATGACTGTGAAACCTGTCAGTTTGTTGATCATACAACACCCCTAGGGACACAGGCAGGAAAGCCCCAGGAAAACAGTAGCTTAGTTTTTAAAGTGGTGTAGCAGCACGATCCTGGGGTATTTACATAAAGTTTTTTTTTCTCATTTTGACCTCAGACCTCCCGTGTTCAGGAAAAAGCTTCCCACCCCTGTGGCTGTGCACGATTCCTGAAGGTACCTGGGTGCAGTCTCACAGGCGCTGGAGACCGTGCACGTTCACTGAAGCAAGCAAATAAATACTGTGAGGTTTATCTTACGGGAATGCTGCAGCAGACAGATTTTATATTTGATATTTTATTGCACCAAGAAGATTTATATGGAAAATGAAGTTAATTTGCATGTGTCCTTAGCTGGGATTTGTATGATCCTGCTTGTCTGGCACATGTGTCATCTCACGTTACACACAGAAAGTGAGTTTTTGCTCTCAACCCACAGTAAATCAGCTGTGAGGGTTTGATACTTGTGATAAGCAAAGGTGGTTCAGCTGGAACTCAGAATAACCGAGTTTCCCAGGTTTTAGCATTTCTGGGTCCTTCTGGACAAATCAAACCCACGGCAACTGATTATTACAGATAAAATATACTGGTTTTTTCCAACGATGTTGTAGGAAACTTTATTTACAGTCTTTATTTTATAACAGAAAATGGGGAGCGAGTGAAGAACACCCTCTCAGCCACCCCACCAAGACCAAGTCTTTCACCTGAAGCAGTGACAATTGATGTCCGTTCAGCCGACGTTTGAAGGTGCTGTTGTCACAAAGTGGATAGGCCTTCGGTCTTTGCAGACTGCTCAGTCCAAGAAGCCCATTAGTTCTTGTTGTGGTAGTGGAGTGTTCTAAGGGAAAAGCACATTACTTCCACAGAAGCCTGGTAGGTCATTAGGAAAGGAAGGTTCTTGCCAACTATTCAGAAAAAATGTTTTGTTTTTTTTTTCAAGTGGGGAGAAGTCATGAAACTCCAGAAAGAAAGAGATGTAACTCACATGGAATGAAGAATGGACAAGGGTCACCTGGGAGGTCATCTCGGAAACAACTGACATCAGATTTGCTCTGTATGGAGAAATACATGTCCATATAGAATGATGAGACAATCACAATCCTAGTGCTACAGATAAGATATTAAAAGAAAAAAAGCAATTATTCAATATAAGGCAAATAAAATATCTATGAGCAGTAAGTATATTTTCTGCTAAGTACTGATGATACCAGAACAGAAAAACAAACAAACCCACATTTAAAAAATCTCTTGAAGTCAGACACCTAATAAAAAAGTTGCCTGAAAGTCCAGTACTCAGCTAACCAGATATTTCCAAGTTTCTGTGCTTTCATACACCAAAAAACCCAGAGTTTTTTTAGAAGAGAGAGTAGACTGACTATAAACAACCATTTCTGAGGCCATGTGAAATTGGCCTGTAGAGCAATGTGACCCCCAGCCAGCACAGGAGCAGGGTTTGCACCCAGGAAGAGCTGTCAGGGACTGTCAAGAAGAGTCCTGCTTCCTCTGTATTTTTCTTCATTCTTTGAGCTGCCCAGAACCCCACACCCTTTTGCAATGGTATGAACTGGTGACCACATCATAGGTAAAATCCACTAAATTTTCTAACACACCTATTATTAACAGCGAAATTAACTCACTGAAACTATATTGCAGAGAAGGTAGATAGTCTTCTTTGATTTTACTACGGACTGAAGAAACTCAAATAACAGACATTAAAAAGACAAGATCTCCCAAGCTACTGGGGTCACTGCAAAAGACAAAAGGAAAGGAGTGAAGCCCTCTCTTCTGAAGAAGACCTCATACGGATGAGCTGCAAGTCAGTAAAGCATTTAAAACATTCAGGGCTCCCAGCAGTGCACTCAGATGTCTTCAGGACAAGAGGAAATGGCCTCAAGTTGTACCACGTTAAGTTTAGGTTGGATATTAGGAATAATTTCTTTACCAAAGGAGTGGTGAAGCACTGGACGATGCTGCCCAGGGCAGTGGTGGAGTCTCCATCCCTGGAGGGGTTCGAAGAACACATGTCCATGACATTGTTTAGTAGGCACGGTGGGGCTGGGCCGACGGTTGGATTGGATGAGCTTAGAGGTCTTTTCCAACCTTAATGATTCCATGATTCTTCACAGGGAAGAGAAAAAGAGGACTTTGATAATGTGAACAATCTGCAAGTACCTCCCGATCTCTGCTCTCCTCTGCAGCAGTCACTGATAGCACAATTCTCGGCGGCTGGAGCGCGCTCTGCACTGGCACCCACGGAGCACAGTTCTACCCACCTCTGCTGTTTGCGGGCGCGGTACAGCACGAGGGGAGACCTGTGAGCACGTACTCAGAAAATCTCAAAGTCAGTGAAGTCAGGAATGCTCACTGGTGAGAAATCGCATTCATTTCTCTCAACAACAATCAGTGCAGGACAGCGTGGTCACAGAGCAGTGCCCATTATCCTGCGCTTATTCTAAAGGAAATTAATCAAAGCATAAATCTGCATTACACCCATGTGCAATATTTGAACAAGTAAGCCTTCTGCAGATGAAGGCAGTGATCAAGATGCCTTTACATTCTTCTAGAAGCCCAAAACCACTTCTCTTAAATGGGCAACAGTTTGGGCATCGTTTCTTGTCATTTATGGAAGTAAAATAACCGTACAAATTAAAATGTAGCTGGTTTATACAGAGAGTTCTTGAGCTGAGCAAGACATGGTGTCTCCACAGGGTGAGGTCATTCCTACCTTTATTTTCCTTGGACTTATTTCATACCTTTCCACATTCAGATCTGAGGAATAGAAATCCCTGCAAATCACTGCTCTAACACAGTTTAAGCATACAGCAGCGGATCAGAAAGGGTTTGGACACAGCTCAGTTATTTCTGTGTCTGTTTAAAAAGGGCAAATTCACAAGTAGCAGATGTATCTGAGCTTGTTACTATTCGACGGGGAAACTTGTCCAGATTTGTGAATATCATTTTGGAAGCGTTTCGGATTTAAAAAGGAGTGAGCTCTAGATTCTGTTTATTTGAGCTTCACTGTCAAAGTGGTTTCGCACGTGGTGCGGTGCCAGGTTAGTTCTACCTTTGCCCCCCCTGACTGGAGCTGAGATCACAAATGAAACCAGCTCACAAACAAACAACAAAAAGAAAAGCTCGTACCAGTTTAAATATTTTCCATCTCTGTGTTTTTAACCAATCTCTGCCAAGCGAAGGACAAAAGTCAGAAGGAAAAAGTTGTTTTTCAGTCTCGTAAGGTCAAGTCCTAAAAATAAGTGAAAAACACCTACACTCTCTGAAATGGTATGCTGAGTGTTTCGCAATGTTTCTTATATATTTACCACCATAAGATGGATTTCAAAATCCATCTCATCCGTTCCCTCCCAATGGAGGATCAATAGTACCGATGGCATCTGCATAAAGACTTCTCTACCCTGCTCTGAAAGGCTTCCAGCAACAAAGACTCCACAACCACCTCCACAGCCTCCCAGTGCTTTACATTCCAGCTGTTAGAAAATGCTTCTGAGGAAGGCTAAGCCCATTGCTTGTGTTCTTATTCACCGTGGGCCCGGAAGCACACTAACCTCTTCCCTCAAGAAGCCCCATATATTTGAAAACTTGCATTTCAGTTCTATACTTCCATAAAAGTGTCTGGCAATGTGTGCAGCTCCTAGGTTTGATACCAGTACAGAAAGGTGGAGATGAAAAACCACAGAATCACAGAATCATGGAATGGTTTGGGTCAGAAGGGAACTCAAAGCCCATCCAGTTCCACCCCCTGCCATGGGCAGGGACACCTCCCACTGGATCAGGGGCTCCAAGCCCCATCCAACCTGGCCTGGAACCCCTCCAGGGATGGGGCAGCTCTTGGCAACCTGTTCCAGGGCCTCCCCACCCTCACAGCAAAACATTTCTGCCTAAGATCTCATCTCAATCTCCCTTTCTTAAAAGCTTAAAAAAAAAAAGATCACAGTCATTGCCGACTGTCAACAGTTGGTTCTAAGAGAAATAAAAGTCTTGAAGTCTCAACTAACTCAGCCATGATTTTTGTTAACGATATATAAGCTCTCTGTGACTCAGAAGATACCTTACTTGTGTGGTGAACTGCTCGATTGCAGCTGATGTTGCACCAACCTGACACGCTTATGCAATGCTCACTTCTGTTTCACTCCTGAGGAGATCAGAAGAAGCCTAAGGCACCGGAATTCCACAGCAGGGTTTTTTTCAGCTTATTTTGAATGTTATTATCCAACATTTGCAAATTCCAAAGATACACGCTGTGGGAAGGACTGGAAGCTGATGGCTGAGGAAGAACCTGCAGCCCCATCCTACCTTGTGTGCTTCCCGACGAAACAAAAACCGGCTCTCAAAAGTCTGCAGAACATGATTTTACAGCTTGATTATGTACAAATACTTATTTAATCCGTTGCTAAAGCACAAACTGAACAAACAGGATTCCTACATGAGCTGTACTTAGAGCTATTTGCAGTCCCGAGGCAACAGTACTCACTGAATAATGTAAAGAGCAAGGATTTTGTTTCTCGATCTCTCTAATGAGACTCCCCACAAGATAACCCATTTGCAGCACCCACAAGACAACTAAATAGCCCGACTTGTTACTGCCACATCACTCTGCTGCAGAAGAACGAATCCTGCTCTATGGACATGGAACGGAATCATTCAGAAGCTGAGCAGCTTGCACTATGTCACACCATGTGGGTAAACTGAACCTGGAAGCCCAAAGCTCCTGCCAGCACTGTAACAACTAAACCGTCTTTCTTCTCTGAAGAGGGGAATCTTCATTTGCAAACACTGGCAGGGAACGATACTAAAACAAAACGCTCACATACATTCAGCTGAAGTAAGCGACACCACACATCCCCTGGGCAGCCCGACCACCACCGTATGCGGCTGATCTTCCTGGCAGGGACATATTCTGCCCACACTGGCTGAAAGAACAACATATGATGATGCAGGAGCTCTGAGGAGCACCCATAAGAAAACCTGTGCTTTTGCAAGAGGAGAAAATATCAAACGATAGCCCTGCAACCAATAAAGTGTCTTTCAGTGTACAGTAAGAGCACTGCAGCTCAGTTTCATCACAGATGTGATACTGAACTTCACTACTCAGAGAGCAGCAGGAAGCATGAACGAGGCTAACCTACATCGGTCAGGTAGTCTACGTTACTCGATTACTCAGTTACTAGTAGCTCCACACAGGGATTCTACTCGGGAACAGCAGGAGATGAGGCCAGTGACAGGAGTGATGACAAAGCCACAACAGAGGTCCAAGTCTACCCAGAGAGAGGTCTACGAGATCACCCTGAACACCATCCTTCATTTAAAATATGGTCCAGAACCTCCCAGCAACTGTGTTTTGATCATCTGATTTGTTGCCTCCAGAAAGGTCGCAGCACTGACAGAAGTTCTACACTGCTGGGTCCCACACTGATAACCCTACCCTTTCTAAAATGCCCGAGACATGGTGTCACCATCAGCCTGTCTGAAGAGAATCAAAACACCTGGAACTAAACCACTGTTTGCAAAACTCAGGGCAGGAGGCCAAACAGCCCACAATTTTTGTACTGGCCCTCAGTCCGTTTTGCTTTACCTCTCATTTACACCTGCCAAAGACAAACGGTGACAAATCAGAAGCCCAAGGGGCTGAAAAGCAGTGGCACGTGCAGATCACGAAGCGCTGTCTCCCACCCTTCCCTCCCTCTCAGCAGCTCGCTGTAACAAGACTTACAGACGAGGGTGAAAGCACTTCCAGAGCTCCTTCTCCACACCACCACCCTGCTCAGAACCATTCCCCAGCCTATGGCGCAACTGTACACCCAGGAGAGTTGTTAAAACCTTACAGGAAACCTCACACATTTTTTCCTTTACTACTCATGCCATTTTCTATCAGGGACAACAAAAGACTTCGAAGACTGGATTAAGCTCATTTGCAACAATGAGCTACTACTGCTCCAGGAGCCAGCAGGAGCTCAGACTCATTGAGGGAACTGGGAATTATTAACTGAATTGCACTGGAAAAAAAGGAGAAGACTGAAGGCTGTTTTGACCAAGTGAGATGCAAATTGATGCAATGGTTAAGCCATCACATCTTGCTGGGAATTATTGTTGGGAGGATCATTTGTGCTTGGAGTATGCAGTTTTTTCAGTAGCAGTGCTTTGGCTGTGGTCTCCCTTTTTGGATTTTGCTACTAAAAGCCACCTCCCAGAGTCGTAATGACAATAACACAGCTCTACTGATCGCTTTTACTCGTTGCTCGGCATGCACCAAGTCACTTCCCCAAACTCTTACAGATGGCAGACCTTAAAAACATAAGCTTTTCTAAGCAGATTGGTTTTCCTTTTCCCCTAAATGATGTATATAATTCATCACTGTGGTCAAATCTTCGTATTGTGTAATCCAGGGGTCTTCAGCAAGAGTGTAAACAGGAATTGTCTCATTACAGAAGGGACTGGAAGTGCTCAGCGCTCTGAGATCACGCGTGTAGGTGGGCAGACAGCATGTACACTTCTTAATAGCTTGGGGACCTCTCCTGGGGAGCACTGGTTTGGGTTCGATCATGCACCAAGACTATGGAATTCAAAAGAAACATCTGGCATTGACTCCTTCATAGGCAGAACACTGAAGCGGAGGGGCCCTGGAAATCTACTTGGATCCGATGCCGGAGCTGTCTGCACGTGATTAGTTCAGTAGTCATACATAAATGCACACACTGTGAATGAACACTACTGTTTCTGTACCTATATACAAGTATCACACAGACGAGTATTTGCTGTCCTCAAATCACTGCCTCCTCGCCACAACCCAGCACATGCCGTTAGCCGCCTGCCATGCAGCTTCAAAAAAGGATCCAAGTTTCCATCATGCCTTTCAGCAAGGAAGATCCCAAGGAACTTGACAACCTATTCATACCTAATACCACCCGAACACAGACACCTTTGGGACAGAGAGCGCTGCCAAACACAGAACAGAATACACAACGGCAAGAAAAAAAGGGAAACATTTGGCTTGGGGCTCCAGAGAAAACCTCACTTTTTATAGAGAGAGCCAAGGAACGGTCAGCATCCATTTAGGGGAGACAGAACCCTGCTTTCTGCGGTCGCATCCCAAAGACCCACAGAGAGAATCTGACCTTCTCAGTTTATTCTGCCTCAGAAGTGGGAAGACACTTTACCACCAAGCTGGACCAGTAGCTCCAACACCCATGTTCAGACAGACCACAAAGCTGCCCTTTCTGTGGGCATCCCAAGGGAACTGCAAGAAATTTTCCACGCCAGGAGTTATATTAAGCAAACTTGTTCAGCTCTGCTGGATACACGCAGCAAAAAGCCGTAGCTTTTAAACAAGTGTTGATTCAGGATTAATGATTGCTTTCTTGACGTTTCCTCTCTTACTGACTACAACAGGAGCCATTTTTTTCCTTCCCATTTGCTCTTTCTCACGTAACTTCTCCATCACAATTAATCCTACTGCTTACATTGAAAATAGCCCCACCATGCCAAAAACCAGAAGGAAGATATCGAGTGTGATTTCACAGCTGGAAAGAAGCAAACCCAGCACCGAGCAATTGGGTCTTCTCAGGACATTGGTGATCAACAGGCCCCTGTCGAGGTGCTCTGTAGAAATGCAATGTGCGGTCAGCTGTTTGCAGGAAACGTAAACCTTTTCACTGCTGAAAATTAGAGTTAACTTGTACGAAGAGGAGGAAAGGACAGATCACTGTTGATCCCCCCTCTGGCTAGGGTGATGCTGACAGCATTGCGTCAGCAGTCTGAGCAGTGCTCTCTCCAAACTCAACTTTTCCAAGTGCTGGATAGGACAGAGAAAAGGGGGAAAAGAAGTAATGCAATACCCCTTGTCTCGTCCCAGGAAGAGCCTACGCTCAGTTTTAATATGAGTAGTTTAACACTTGCATGCAGAAATATGACGACTTCTTACACAAGGGTAATGGAGAAAAAAGCCTCCCTGAATTATAATTCAAGTGTATAATTCCTCAATTATAATTCAATTCAATTGTAGGTGCTTTCTTCAACTGCCACAGAGTCAGGATGACTCAGAGATTCATGGAGGGCACAAAGGATAGAGGGATATAGGAAGCACCAGTAGATGACAATGTCAAGGCTGTTCTCTAAAGTGGTCTCATAATCCATACGTAAAATCAGAATCTTGAATACGAAAAAAGAAAATTGGTTGATTATTATAGCAGGGCCTTGGCATTCCACAAAACTCAATTCTTTCTCTTACGGTGGTGGGAGAGCACAGGACTGCCTCAATCTTTTTTGCTTCTACCCCACTTCAAATGATTAACTACTTTTGTTAGATTTTGAGCAAACAAGAATGAATCTTTTTCCTGGAAACTGTCTTTCATACCTTGCTAATTGCTCCCAAAGTCTTGACCACAAAGGGATGCCAGCTCCTCAAGGCTGAGCAGAGAATGACAAACCTGGTATCTTCAAGACAAGACCCCGTTACATCACAAGGCAGCGTTTTCTCTGTGCTGCTGTCCCCCTCCCAGTGTTTGGCTGTGGTGCAGCGTTCCATAGGCTTCCTGTCACAGATAATTACAGCTGTCACGGGGATGAATAGACAACGATATTCACAGGGCCCACGCACTGGGGGTGGAGAAGGACAGGTATCGTCCTCAGCAGCGAGAGCATTTTGTCTCTCTGAAAAGAGAGATCTCACACAATACGAAAATGAATTTTCAAACAAAAAGAATAGCGCAGAGCCAGGCAGCTGAGCCCTCATTCACGTTGGGTTAGGTAACAGCATTCCCTACACAGCTACTCGCATGCAGAAGGGTCTCCCCGCTCAAACCTGAAAGTGCACAGGTACGACACAGGAATGTTATCCAAGCTGCAGCACTTGCAAAGCAGAAGGGAATATCTGTGCTACACGGTCCAGACTGCTGCAAAGTTTATAACAGGTATAGAATCACAGAATGGTTTAGGTTGGAAGGGACCTTAAAGCCCACCCAGCCCCACCCCCTGCCATGGGCAGGGACACCTCCCACTGGATCAGGGGCTCCAAGCCCCATCCAACCTGGCCTGGAACCCCTCCAGGATGGGCCAGGGCCTCCCCAGCCTCACAGCAAAACATTTCTCCCTAAGATCTCATCTCAATCTCCCCTCTTTCAGCTGAAAACTGTTCCCCTCATCCTCTGTCCCTGCACTCCCTAATCCAGAGCCCCTCCCCAGCTTCCCTGGAGCCCCTTTCAGCACTGGATGCAGCTCCGAGGTCTCCCAGAGCCTTCTCTTCTCCAGGCTGAACAATCCCAACTCTCTCAGCCTGTCCTCATATGGGAGGCGCTCCCGCCCTTGGACCATCTCCGTGGCCTCCTCTGGACTCCTGTACGTCCTGTCCTTCCCGTGCTGAAGGTACAAGTTGAAAGAATCAATCCAGAAGACCCATTTCCCCAAAACTGCTTGTTTCGTCAACATCAGGAATCGTGCAACCAAAAAGCCACTGGCTACCAAATGCTGCTTTGTGCACACTGTCCGCTTCTCTTATCATCCATCCATTTTTACATGCACAGTTTATTTTCATAAGCTTTGAGACATTACAATTACTGCCTTTATCCAAAAATTGTGCTTCTTTGTACATCATTTATAAAGTCAGAGGAAAATTCAACATCATCCGGACTATGGGTTGTTACTTTTTTCAGCCCCAGAGAAATGGAAAAATGGCATGGACACAGGCTCGCAAGTGGTGGGAAGCTCTCCAGAAAGATGGAGTCTGGAGACTAATCCAAATCTCCCAAGTTTTCAAGAAAATATCACACTAGAAATCTCACAGGAACGAACTGGCTCTGGAGATTCCTGGCAATTCCTTCTCCTGACCCCACCCAAAGCTGCAAAGCAGCCACAAAAGCAAACCCAGTATTTGTCACAATATTTTTCTGTATCACGGCCTGTGTAAAGACTCGGAGTGAGTCTTGGCCTCATCTAAACTGCTCTTCCCTTCCAAAGGCTGCAAGGACACACATTTAACCCAACTGTGATGGTCACAGAATTACTCTAATTTTAATTCCACATGGAAAAAAGATGTTTGACCCTCAGTACTTTTGCAATGCTTCCTTCAATAAAGGCCAATTGCTTTTGGCCAGCACGGCAGTCGGTTTCTTCCATTAACCTTTAGAGAAGCCAAAACACTATGGGTGTAAGCGACATTGAGTTCCTGAGACACTGACAGTCAGAGAAATACCTATCATGAGAGTGGAATCCAAGAGCTCTCCTGAAACTCCAGCTGCCTTGTCTCCCCTTGACATCTTTTCAGTCTTTGAACGCTTTCTGCACAAGCCATTACATCCTTCGACACTTCTTCCAGGAAAGCACACACAATTCCAGGAACCCCACGCCTCAGGTGAATAAATAGCGATGACAAAAGCAACTTTCTACTGGCAAGGCAGGAGGCAATGCTGGAACTTTGAGTCTCTATACACAAATGTGGTAAAGGGTACCACAAAGGCCAATATTTCCCAAGGAAATCAAATATCAATGCATGGTTTGGAGAGAAGACCTTCTGGAAAGAGCAAGAAACACGTCTAACCCTGTACACTCAGCAAAATCTGATCTCACAGCCTGAGATCATTTGCTGGCTTCAAGTCACATCTGGGAATTACTCCTAACACAGCGGGAGGAGAAGCTGTGTCTAGAGAGGTCCAAGTTCCACTTCTAAATATCCCTATAAAACAGGAGCTTCAGCCATTTGGTGCTGCAGGTGTCCCCTCTCCTCCCCTTCTTTTTTTTGTTGTTAGATGAGGTTTGTGGTGGCCTCTAGCGGAACATAGAACAATTAGGATAGCAATGGAATCGGAAGCAGGGAACATACAGCCACCTACAATGCTGACCAGGCCTTCAGCTGTTCACAGCTGAACTCAGTTTAAAACGAGCCGCATTTGCTACGAAGGCTGATCTCTGTGCTCCAGCCCAAGTGATCCACCCATTCAGATCACTTGCAGCACCATAACGGGTCATCCTATACAGAAAAAAATTGTAATAACACAGTTTTAAATTATATTGCTGATGTTTCCTGATGTCCATCAAGCCCACAAGAATAACAGCTTGTTTTGTTTCAGCCTTTCTGCTTCCTCCATAAAGGAGGGGGATGCAGGTTATAACTGGATTTGTTTTGACTCCCAAGAGAATGATCAGTCTTGGATTGCCACAATCATTCACGCTGTTCTAGTGCTCCAGCTTGCTGGACTTGGCTTCGAACTTCAAGACATAGAGACTGATGGTGAGTGACCACACTATTTGACCAGAGTTATAATATTCCCACCCCTCCATTCCCTAGTAAATCCTCATACTCATAGAGAACATGGGGTTATTTACCCTGCCACTCCCCAGGATCATTCTAATTGGATTTCCCATCAAAGACACGCGTGCTTTGGACTGTCCACAGGCTCCTCACCAGACTGCAACTTCTCCTGCTGTCAAATCATAGAATCATGGAATGGTTTGGGTTGGAAGTGACCTTAAAGCCCATACAGTTCCAACCCCCTGCCAAGGACAAGGACACCTCCCACTGGATCCAGATGCTCAAAGTTCATCCAACCTGGCCTTGAACACCTCCACGGATGGGACATCCACATCTTCCCTGGGCAACCTGTGTCAGGGTCTCACCACCCTCATCGTGAAGAATTTCTTCCTAATATCTAACGTAAATCTTCCCCCTTTTGATTTCAAGCCATTCCCACTCATCCTATCACTACAGGCACTTCTAAAAAGTCCCTCCCCAGCTTTCTTGTAGCCTCCTTCAGGCACTGGAAGCTGCTCTAAGGTCTCCTCAGAGCCTTCTCTTCTCCAGACTGAACAAGCCCAACTCTCTCAGCCTACAGAACTTCTTCTGCATCCTGGCTAGTGACTCTGTGTTGCTCTTGACCCAAAGGAGTTCATTGCCCAGTGTTTAACATTATTTTGTTGTTTAAATGACATCATTGCTGAAGCACTATTTAGAATTATTGCTCTCCAGACATTCTTCATATCCTTTCTGCAATCATCTCTTCCAGCACAGTCATATACTACTCTGATGCCAGGAAGGTGGTGTCATGTGTTAGTATCTTGTCTGAGATCGGAATACCACTGCCCGTAGCACCTTTGCTCTGTCTCCACACTGCAGCCGAAATAAAGGCAAGCGAGGAAGTCTCATCAACCAGCACGGGGAAAGAGAATCGCTCCACCTTAGTGGCCATGAAGCAGGCTATGAGACAGTACTGAGAAAGGGAAAACCAGGAACCCTTAGCAAAGGAAATACAGGAAACCCTCCTGTAACATCAATCTGATGCTGAGAAACCTCGACTTGAGCAAGAAAGAGCAAACCCACTGTATTTTAAGCCCCCTGCGTTTAGGAAGCAGGGGGTATAATCAACTGAAACAGTCACTCTCCAGAGTACTGTTAAAATCTGGAACCCAACTATCCTCTGGATCTTTTCATATGCTGTTTGATGGAATTCCACCAGTGGCCTGAGTACATTTCCAAGGAACTCATGACTTCTCGGAAGGCATTACAAAGCTACACTGCAACCATTCATGACCTGTGTTCATTACTGGCTTAGTTCCTCCTCAAATCCACAGCATTTTGCAAAGAAAACATTCTTTCCACTTCAAGCAAGCTTCTCCATCCAGAAGCCAGTCTGGTCCAGGCACTCAGACTCTTCCTGCCCCACGCTCACCCCGAGACCTTCAGAATACTGGGCTTCCATGATGGCAAACCAACTGTGACACCCGACTTGTTCTCCCTTTAATTCTAGATCTGCTATTTTTTTCAGGCAGAAGTAAAGGAAAAGCAACTGTTAATATCACCAGTCCTACCTGCAGCTGCTACTACAGTTCTTGCACTCATTGTTTTCTGAATCTTAATATTTGCAATGAAAAGATAACGCCCAGCTGGTGAATTCTGTGTTTCACATCAAAAGGAACTGAGATTAGAGAACCACAAAATGGTTTTGAGTTGGAAGGGACCTTAAAGCCCATCCAGTTCCAGCCCCTGCCATGAACAGGGACACCTTCCACTGGATCAGGTTGCTCAAAGCCCCACCCGACCTGGCCTGGAACACCTCATGACGTCCATGACAAAACCAGAGAGGATTATTATTGAGAGCTTTAGACCAGAAAATAAAACGGTTCATATTTCAGGACAAGGACCATCTTGGATGCAGGTGTTCAGTCCAACAGGACATGTAAGTCATGTAGCTGCATTATATGGCTGAACACACATTCCTACACGTGTGTTTAGATACCATCCCCCCAGCAAACCCCAAAGGGCAACACACCTCATCATTGGATTGCTCACATTATTTCATTTTTGAGGACAAGTGCCAAACGAGCAGACCTCTCTCACAGCAGGAGAGGATTTACTTTATATGTAGAGAATGCAAGTATGTTCTTCACTTAAACAAAAAGCAAAGAACAAGACAGGGTGGGACTCAAAATACTGGTTTTCAAGTGATTTGTTCCCTTAAGATCTGCTTTACAAAACCAGCCTGGTATTTAGCCCTGTGCTTGTTACCTTCCCCAAAAGTTAAAAACACGTCCACTGCTTTGAGAAGCAAGCAAGCTGTTACCGTGTTAAAAGTCATTGTTGCTAAAACTCAAAGTATTTATAAACTTAAATGAGACACCAGGGTTAACCTGAAAATTCACCACTCTCCAATTTTCCTCGGGAACAGTGGGAGGAACACCAGCCCACAAGATTCAAACACACATCAAACCCCTTTGTGAAGTACTGGATTTTACATTATACTGAAATAACCTCCCTGCTTCTCCATCTGCCCAGGATCTCTGCCAGAAATTAAAACAAAGAAACATGCGCACTCTTTGTAGTCAATCAAGAGCTTCAAAATTTGTTTTTAAGCTCAGATACAACATCATCTGTTCTGAAGAAATCCCATTTAAAGAAAAGTTGATGCTCCTTTAGAAACCGAATATTTTTAACAAGTCTGCTTCTTCCAGAACTCCTACCAGAGAGATTTAATAGGTAACAGATCCTCTCAAATACCTTCTTGAATACATCCATCAATTCCAGCATTTTCGTCTTGGATTTTATGCCTTTTTTTGTTAGCGATCTCTACCTTCTGTGCCCAGTTAAAGAGAAGTGGATTGATTCACGTCGGACTTCTGCAACCAAAACCCTGCAGAAAGCCAGGAGCTCTGCTCACAAACAGATTTTCCCCCTACATTAGTTCCTTGAATTCAGATCCTGTGCTAACGTGGCATTGTTTAGGATGAATACACACTTCAGCTTTTTTAGGGAGTGGAAGTTAGCAAGGATTTTAATACATCTTTGGAAAGAATGATTTAAAATTTTATCGTGAAATCAAATATTTTTAATTAGTATTTTAATATTAAGTTACTTTTTTTCACCATTTATTAGCTTTTTAGTACCCACTTAGCTTAGACAGAGAAAGAAAACTGGTTTATAGCAAAGAGCTTACAGCTAGTTTCATTTACTGGCTTTCATATATTACTGTTATCTTTTTATGTCACTCATCAACTTAACATCTAAGTACCTTCTCCATCTGAGATCGCTGAAGAAATGTCAAGATCTTTTCCTCCTTTTTCTTCCTTGTTTTTTTGTCCAGGACTTCTTTCAGGAATACTTCTTACAGTCACAACTGAACCTGTAGGTAAATCAGTTGAAACAGAAATATTACAAAATTTGCTGAAGGATGAAAGCATTGAGATCCCCCTGAGAGTAGTGGCCCTTTTCTGTGAATTTTCTACACCACGTTACTCGTGCTCCTGAAATCAAACCTGGGCTGTGTTTCCCGTTGCACTCAGATTCCCGGCACATTAGAGGAATCTTTACATTTACACAATAACGCTTTTCTGATATGCTTTTAGCTTGGGAAAACATTCTGTGCATTAAAGGGCTTTTTAGAAATGACCACTCAATCTCATACCACTTGACAGAGATCTTTTAATGCCATGTTAAAATACTTGGCACACCACTGCAAGCGTTAAGGCTGAAGTCCATAAAGTTATAATTAATAAGGAAAAGGTATTTTTTTCCCATCTTGCTCAGAACAGCCCTTTCTCCCAGTATTATTGTTTGGATCCCATGAAGCAGCCCAGCTTGTGGTGTCTCTCCCTCATCATGGCTGGAAGCAGAGCTGTAGGGACACGAGGGATTCACAAACTGCATGCTCTTAATCGCATACGCTGCATTACTTTCAATCTAACACATATTAGGACAGCGCTTTTTAATTCCCCAGGAGCCCAATAAACCCGTCAATATTTACTGAAGGGGATTTTATGGTCTTCTTGTTTCAGGAAGGCATTTATATGAGATCTGATCTTACAACATTTGCATCGTCAGCCATTAATTTGTGAAAATTAAATAGAAATAAACACAAATAGCTCCATAGCCTTCTCCTCCACATGCCTACTCAATGCTACAGTATTTGTTGGTCCAACAGCCAGAGATGGAACAAAACCACAGCCAGCCCTGCCGCTCCCTGTCCCGACACCGCTACAGACATTCCAATAGGAAAAAGCTGAGGAAAGATTCTGGGAAGTTCTGGGAAAAGATCCATTTCAGCTATTAAAGCTCATCATCACATGTTCTAAGGTCTATAAAGCTTTTTACAGATTATATGGGCTGAAGGAAGTGACAGAAATGTTACAATCCCAGAAGATCTTCCTAAACAAAAGGCAAATGCATGTTGCTATGACCCTGCATCAAGCTGTCCTGTTGGTTTTCTCCTAGCGCCGCATTCGCTTTCCTTCTGTGTCCCTCTCGTGGCAACTAAGCAGCACTGTAACATCCGCAATGGAATGGCTAATTTATAGCGTGCACAAATTTTTGCTTTGTTGCTGCATTTTTTGGTGCATTTTTTTTTAAATAAAGACATTTCTTCCATTGAAATGTTGTCAGCGTACAGGGAACAGCTTTTCTTTTTGCAATAAACACCAACAGGTATTTCTTGCTCTCCCGTTTGCTGGCACTCAGGGTAGTAAGCTAGGTAAAACTGCACAGAATTTTCATGTGAAGATTTGTTTCGGGGAAGAGGCAAGCAAAAGGAAAAGCAGAGAGAGACAGAAAACAAACAACTTTAAAACCAGTAAGAGTTACCGGAACATTAAACAAAAAAGAAGAAATTCTATTTAACTGCAGCTGTGAAGTGACAGAGCAGAGACGATGTTAAAGTGATTAAATATGCATAACAAACATATTAATGGATTGCTAGCCCCAGTGCTTATATAGACAGCACCATCAGGTATGTAAAGTGTGAGCGTTCCTTAAGCATTCTTTCCCAAGAGCATCTGATTTCTGCTTCACACCCATTTTCCCTCAACCTGAATTGTTTTATCCCAGGATAAAAATACACTTTTTTTTTTTGATCCAGCCCTGTCATTTGTAGAAGCAGTTTTGCAAAGACTCTTAACGCTCGGTGTGATTGGCTCAGAACCCCCCACGTCATCGTGACACTTCCTAGCTCTATCTCCATGGCTTGGAGTTTGCAGAGACCAATCAGTTCCTTCCTTTTCCTAACAGCTTGTTTGCAGCCCTCTCCTGTGCAGTCCTGAGTGGAGGATGTTATCAAATCCCGTGTCTTGGAATCAAAATGAGTTTCAAGGAAAGTCCTCTGGCACGCCAATTATTCTGAGTCAGCGCCGCCTTAATTCTACTAACACCTAAACTGCTGCATGCACCAGTTTTACACGTAGAATCATCAGGAATCTTTATTATCACCACTTCAAGACAATTGCCTTAAACATCGTAGCTCACTGAAGCAAGCAGCGAGCACCCTTTTTCAAACTAAATTCACTCACACTTGTTCTCGTGAAACAGCTTCTTCCGGCTAAGCATGTCCTGCGAATTCTACCTTCGAACCATGCACAGAAATGGTAAAGCAGCGGCACTTTCCGAGAACATGTTCCAGTTTACCATTTAAATTTCACATTGGATGCACAACAGTAAAGACCAATGAGTCAGAGCGCCATTTCTCTGCATTAGCACAGACTGGAAAGAGAAAACTTTAACAAAACATGGCTTATACAACAAATATCGTCTACGAGTTTTGTGCCGCAGCCTACACATGTGCCTCCAGGTGTTACCTTTAAAAGCACCAAAGCAGTTCACAGTTTCCAGCAAGCAGTGAACTACCACTAAGCAATAGTGTCATGAAATAGACGTCCCCTTTTCACAAGCTGTGCCTCTATATTGCTTTAAAGACTAATCACAGTCACACAGAAACCAGAAGACCAACAGCCACATACGCCAAAGTGTACTGCAGGCTTTCCATACCCAACTGCCCCTTGTTTTACTTTTGCCTTGAAGTGAGAGCAGAACACACTATGCGCTGGGGGCCTCCTCACACCCCTGTGGCCTCAGCACTGCAGGTATTCTGCCCCTAAACACGCTGACAGTCGCTGCTGCCTCCACATCAGGAGCCAAATTTTCTTTCTGACAGCACAGTCAGCAAAGGACCTGCAATTTTTAGCGTGTTTTCCAAACTCCCCTTTAAAAGCGTTCTTATTTTCTCTATGATGTAGGGGACAGGGAAAGGAATCCAGCAACACATCAAAACTTCGATCTGTTTCCAAAACCTTCGAGGATTCTGTAAGCCTGCCAAACGTCACAAGTATGTTCTGTTTATTAATAATTAAGTGCTCATACCAAGCAGCCTACGTGCTTTTATAAATTCATTCTTCAGTTCCACTTTCATCCTCAGGTAGGATTTGATGTTTTCTCACAGCAGTGCTTTTCTCTGAACTGTAAAACAGATAATTTCCAGTTTGTTTTAAGAAAGTACCAGTTTAATTCAGCCATGGATGCTTTCCAACACAACTTTCAGTGGGTTTTAATTCATCTGCATCTCACTTTTAGGAATGAAGAGTCTCAACATCCAAACCGTCTTGTAACCCTGACGAACCCTGATGTATGGAATATAATGACTTGTGCTGATGTCACCATGTTAAACTGTGACAGTCATCATTCAAGAGTCAATTTACCATTTTGTCTCTTGATTTTAGTGCCTTTTTGGATTATACTTTAATCTGAATGCTAAATTATGTATGCATGCTATTATAGCACGATAAACTATTGGTACAGTCTATTCCTTCACAGAGGCTTAAAGATAAAGATTAATTCAGTCTGTATGCAGAAGTGATGACTCCTGTATTCTCTCTACTCGTTCTCTCCCCTCTGTACCTAGTGTACAATATTCCTAGGACAAGGATGCTTTTAAATCTTCATCTAGGTCTTTTCAGGCTAACAGCTGCAAATCTGGTACGTGCTCTTTCAGTTCCAGTCTTTATCCTACACCAACAGGAAGAATAAAATCAAATTTATTTGTAGAAGAAGATACATATTTACATCTTACAGTCGAATGCTTTAGTAGGGATGAGGGACGACATATCTAGCCTTGCACATCGATGACTTTACAACATATGGAAGTTATCTTAGAAGAGATTTGTTGTGTGGTAATAAAAGGATTGAAACAAGGACACCCAAATCCAAAGCTTTCTGTTTATTTATGGGTAGAAATATGTGCTATTCAACTTCTCTGCACAACCCAGTCATTCACCCTTCTTAACCCCAGAGAACCTCTGCAGCCAGAACTACCCTCACTCCCCAGCAACTCAACTTTCTGGCTATCAGACTCTTCTATTCAGTATTACAGGAGTAATAGGTATTACAGCCAGAGCAGGTATTACTGTAATACCAGATCCTTCTTAAACAATTTGTCTGTCTCAAAACACTTAAAGCCTCTGCACAACTCCCTTACCCAGGCTATGTCTTTGTGAAACCCTACACACTCGTTTCAAATAGGAATCACAGAATCACGGAATCACAGGGCTCAATGACCACCACAGCCACCCCAAACACCTCCATAGGGCTCAACGACCACCACAGCCCCCCCAAAACACCTCCATAGGGCTCAATGACCACCACAGACCCCCCCAAAACATCTCTACAGGGCTCAACAACCACCACAGCCCCCCCAAAACACCTCCATAGGGCTCGACGACCACCACAGCCCCCCCAAAACACCTGTATAGGGCTCGACGACCACCACAGTCCCCCCCAAACACCTCTATAGGGTTCAACAACCACCACAGACTCCCCCAAAACTTCTCTACAGGGCTCGACAACCACCACAGCCCCCCCAAAACACCTCCATAGGGCTCGACGACCACCACAGTCCCCCCCAAACACCTCTATAGGGTTCGACAACCACCACAGACTCCCCCAAAACACCTCTATAGGGCTCAACAACTACCACAGCCTCCCTCATCACCTCTACATGGCTGCAGGGCCACCACAGCTGCCTCATCACCTGCACAAGGGTTCCAAACCCCTCCACGGGGTCAAAACCCACCACAGCTCCTCTCCTTCCTCCGCAGGGCCGCACGACCTTCGCACCCCCCAGGGCCCAAAAGGGCAGGGCCGCCATCACACCCCACCCCTATCTCGACGCTCCATTGGCTGCCAGAGCTGTCAATCAACAACAAAGCCCCGCCCCCTCCTGGTCCGGTCCACTCCGGGGGGGGGGGGGGGGGAACGCCTCTGTTACCGCTCCCCACCCGCCCCACCCACCAGGTGGCTCAGGGCGCCTCCACCCCCTCCCCCGCGAACCGCTTCGCGCCTTCCGTCGTAGCCCCGCCCTACCCAGGTGCGCCGTGCGTGCGTGTGACGTCACGGCGCGCGCGCTGCGTGCTGGCGTCGCCGTCCTCCTCCGCGTCACCGCTCCCGGCCTGGCGCGCGGCGGCGGCAGCGACCGCGGCCGGGACGGTTCCGCTCGGCTCAGCAGCTCCTCCACGGGGCTCTCGCATCGCTTAGCGCCACCCATTCGTTTTTCACCGTCCGTTTCGCTCCGGCCCGAGCCGAGGGGGCGGGGAGCGGCGGCGGCTGAGGGCTCGTCGGTGGCCGGGCTCGCACGCGCGGCCTGGTGCGCGCGGCGGATCCAGCCGCTCGCGTAGAAGCGGCGCCCGGGCTCTGTGAGGCGAGGCCCGGCACGGGGTTGGGGAGGGTCGGGGAAGCGCCGCTTCTCGTCCTCCTCACCGCCGCCACCATGAGCGTGGAGGCGTACGGCCCCAGCTCGCAGACCCTCACCTTCCTGGACACGGAGGAGGCCGAGCTGCTCGGAGCCGACACTCAAGGCTCCGAATTCGAATTCACCGACTTCACCCTCCCCAGCCAGACCCAAACCCCGCCCGGGCCCGGGCAGGCGGGGCCGGGACAGGGACAGGGTCCCCCTGGAGCGGGGCAGGGGCCGCCGGGACCCATCGAAGCGCAGGTGAGTCCCGGCGGGGCTTGGAACGGGCCGGCTCCAGTACCGGGGGGAGCGGAAAGGGCGGGCGGAAGAGTCCCTGGGCGGGCGGCAGGGCTGGACGGGGAAGGGGAAGCGGAGTGGGGAGCCCCGAGCGCCCCTGCATCTCCCGGAGCGGGGCTGATGGAGTGGGAGGGAGGGGAGCCCCCCCCGCGCGGGGCTGGGCGCTCCGGGACGGGGAAGTGGAAGTGGAAGCGGCTGCGGAGCGGAGCTGCGGACGGAACGGGCGGTTCGCCTCTGCCCTGGAAACGGGGTGAGGATCAACCCCGCAGCCGGTCGCGTGCGGGCAAAGCCGGCTCCGCCGTTCCGTCCTGACAGTTGTGGCGCGTTTCGGTGCCATGTGGAAGTCAGGGGTCAGAAACGCTTCTGGATTCATTCCAAGTTTCTTTTTTCCTCTCTTTAAAGACTTCGAGTTCTTTCCCCCTCTGTCTTTTTAAAGATTTCGGGTTCTTCCCTCCCCACCTTTAAAGCAAACATGACCGCAGGTAGTATTAGATTATCAAAACTTGAGTACTGTAGAAGTTCAGTGTTGCTTCCTTTGATTTCTGTCTTTCTAGGACTAAAATAACATATACTTTTTTTTTTTTTTACCTTTTCTGCTGTGTTTGTTTTGGGTTTGTAAGGGCTGAGAGTTAAGTTCAGAGATCTAGTTCCTCAGAGCTTAAAAGACAAGTGATTTTGGTTTTTACGTAGTGTGTTGATGGCTGGTACATCCACAACAATTAATTTGCTTTGGTGTTGTTAAGTAAATGTGAAAGAAAAGAAGGAAGTGGAGCTCTGCTCACAAGTGAGGAAGTGTTGCAGCTGAAGCTGTTACCTGTCACTGAGCTGCATCTGGACTGTGTAGTAAAAAGTCAAACTTTACTCCATTTAAAGATCATGGAATGTTCTGCTGATCTTCATTACATCAAGATAAATACTTGTTTAATCCCATTATTAACAATTAAATGTTTCTAAATTACCTCAATTTTAAAGAAGAGTTAAAAAGCGTGAGGTAAGTTTTTAATCCTGAGCCAGAGTTTGAGCGGGCCTGAGTTTTCCTTTCACTTGCAAAACCCGACATGTCGGGGTCTGTAAACGATGGAGTTGTGGATGCAGAGGTGAGCGAACTGGAAAGAAGCCAGCTTGTCCAGGTGCTGGGAATCTCCAGGTGAGCACTGTGGGACTGAGGGGGGTGTTACCCTGTCCCAGCCCTACTGAGTTTATCCGGGGAGGAACTGAATGACTTTCTGGTGCTTGAAAGTGCTCAGCACGCTGGGCACAGCCACTGTGGTGTGACTGGCTCCGGATTAGAGCGTTTGCGAGACAGAATTAGACAAGATTCCACAGGCCGTTTGTTTATTTTCTGTTTACTTACAGCTTTTGAATTTGGGCTTAGCAGACTTTTGCCAATTTGAGCATTGAGATATCAGAATTATTTAAGCAGTAAGAGTAAAATTACATCTATGTACAGTCAGGCTATGCATTAATTGATTAAGAAGGCAGTTTTAATTAAATCTTAGCTTTTAAAGCTTTAATGGGCTGTGATCATTCCAGAACTCGCAATAGAGAATATGTGGCCAGAAGAAGAAAAACCACCCTGAAATCAGCCTCATAAGCTAAAAGACCAGATGAGAGGATTAATTTGTCCTTTTTTTTTTTTTTTTTTTTGTCTAAGCATGTTTGAAAAGCCTTTGAAGTATGGAAAAAAAAATTCTGGAGAGAGCACATTCAGGTACTGGTGTGCCTGTAACAATCTGCCTGCGCAAGCAGGGAGGGAGTTATTTCTGGTTAAACAGAGTGCGTTTATGAAGTTTCTACGAACTCTTGTAGTCATTGTGATCCTTATTTTGACTCAAGAAATGCAGATTTTGGGGAGAACAGGGAACCCTATTGCAACAAGAACTCTCAAAGCGTATTAAGTGTAGTGTCCTGAGCTTAAATACCTCCAAACCCTGCTCCCTGGTGCTGTTCCAGCTTGCCTTTGAGCGGTCTCAGCAGTGTTAAGATCAGAAATTGTTTTAACCATTTCTGGGGCAAATCTTGCTGCCTTCAAAAAAAATAATCTAAACTTGTGTCTTTTGGCAGGGGACACTAAATAGTAGCTTGTAAGGTGCAAAAACTGATCCCGCACATGTTGTCACTGTTGATAATTAAAGCTACTTGAAGCAATAATTTCTGTTTGGAGGTGATAAACATCAGAGGGCTGTGCTTTTACTCTGCTGTTTCCTAGTCTGTTATCATCTTCGTATCCTAGTGTTTACACAGATTGGTTGAGCAATGCAAAGTACCAGATTTCTTAAGAAAATGTACTTGATTTATCTAGTCTTTAAGAGCACGCTTTCCCACTGTATATTTAACTACTAGTTTAAGAAGATGTTGTTATGATTATTAGTGTCCAATTGATGGAAGATAGCGAGAGATTAGTAGTGCAGAAGCATTGTCTACTGTTTTCTCTTCAGAAGTGGTATTTCGGTTGTTTACACAGTAATGTAAAATTAAAATCAAACATAGAAAAGGTGTGTGATGTTAATGTGTTAGCTGAGCTGTTTCAGGGAGGGGTTGAAGGAGGCTGGGTCACTGTTGGGTTTTTGGTCTGGACTATGGGGGCTGGATTGAGTTTCCAATTTTACTGAAGATTTTTTGTCTTAGCACGATGACTGACTCCTCGTTGCTTGAGTCCCTATCCGGAAAGAGAGCTTTGAGGTGTTGTGGGGGTGGATGTTCTCTTTACAGATACACTGATTTTGAAAGGGAAAGCAAATCGCTATGAGAGATTATAATGAGGTACAGTAGATAATCTAAGATTTAATATAAAAAAATCTGCAAACAACAAATAAGTTGGGTTATCCCTGCAAGTCCAAAAGTGTGTATTTTTCCTGAAGCATAAGGTGAAAAGTGCCAGCATGGTGACCATGTGAGTCGGTTCTGCCACTGCTGTGCAGCGTGGAAGTGCATTGCCATGAGTGATTGGGCTGCAGGCTTTTGTAACAGGAGTGCTCTTCTAGCAAAATACCTGCTTAACTGCAATTATTTTTCTTGTTACAGCTTGAAATAAGCCACTTTAAAGTAGAGCTGCATTAAGTGGATGTGGCTGCATTCACCTGTGGATCAGCTGCTGGTGTGGGTTGGGTGTGTTAGCCAGGCGCACCGTGAGAAATCGGGGTGGTAAGGTCCTGTTGCTGTCGATTTGGGGACTCATGTGGGCAGTGGAAGCCACTCACATCAGCTGGTTTACTTCTCTGTAACTCAGTTCCCTTGACTCTTCCTGTTGTCTCTCAACCAATATTTTAGAGGCCAGAAAAGGCACGAGGGAGGGACCAGTACCTTGGTGACAGTTTTGGAGCACCTCAGCGTTCAGACTGCTGGCGCTGTTAAACCTGCTGTGCCAGAAGTTTCAGTCAACACTTTTAAAATAGAGAAGCCCTCCCCGCTGCCTCATACAATGGTCGATGGTGCCAGGTTGTTAATAATATGCACATAGGCTAAGAGCATGGTAGGATTGAGAACAATAGTCGTGTCACTTCCTGGTTGTGTGCCTGCCAAGGCCCAGGGTTCAGATCCTCGCAGTAACAGGTGACATCACTTCTGTCCAGCTCTGAAAGGGCAGGAGCTCCCGGAGTGCAGGGAACAGGCACCTGGTACAGAGGTACAGACAGCTTGCAGTACGGTGATTTCTTGGGTTTCTGCCTTAAAAAACCCAAGGTTGTTACTGTTCAGCAATCCATTTTTTATGAGCACCCCAAAAAATGTATTAACTTTGTCAGCTGTTGTGTGTGATAACATGTTCTGGCTCATGAAACAGAGTGGTAGAAATGCACCAGTGTATGCCTGGTATTTGTGCTTCTAAGAAATTCAGGTTAAATTCGGGCCTTGGAATTCCACCTGTTCCACGGGCAGTTAATAAATTATCATCATATTTGGTAAAATGGCACTCTATCTAAAATGGGTATTTATCTCCAAACACCTGGGGAGATGCTCTTATGCAGCAAGCTGGCTGGGTTTGGGTTCACCACACTAATGGGTCATCGTGTGTTGCTGCAGTTTCTTTGGTTTTTCCTTTTCCCCCTCGCTTCTTTTGCACATCCTGTGCTACTGGTTCCTCTTGGCTGAGCTTCTAGTAAAAGCCAGGACTGGGAGGTAACATCAATAAAAAGTCAGACCGTTTAGACCGTGTTTTGTAAATGCATTTCATTCTGAATAATGAAACAAAGCTTGTGCCGTGGAGTCTAGTTCCTGCTGCTGAGAGCAAACATGAAGTGGCTTATACTTACTTCAGATTTAACTCTTGTGATTGGCTGTTGCATTTTAATGTGCAATACTGAAACTGGCTTGGGCTTGTGTGGCATCTGAATGGGACTCTTAGAGAACTAAGCTTGTTTGGATTTGCTTATGAATTGTAGCTTTAAAATGCTACCACAGCTATTTTTATTAGATTTCTTTTAGTGAAGATTTAGCTCTCTTCTCACTGTGGATGGCTTTCTCGTCTCTTGTCAAAGAATTAAGTTACAGATAGCAGATAAATTGTATTAGATGTCCAAGCGCAAGAAAGTTATTAAAACACTATGGTGATAGACAAAGTCCTTGAGCAATTCCTGTGCTCTGATCACAGAATCACAGAATCACAGAATCACAAGGTTGGAAAGGACCCATTGGATCATCGAGTCCAACCGTTCCAACTGATGTATTGGCCAGTTACAGTTTCCGGACACAAATCTCATCTTGACTTATCTGATGCCTTCAAAAACATGGGGGGCGTTAATACAGCTGATGACTTTGCTGTGTGAGGGACCTGCAGCACTCATCTCAAATGTTTTGTTATTGTGCTCATCACTGCAGTCTTGGTGGTGGTGCCTTTCCTACCTCTTCCCGCTCAAAGTTATAACAGATTATGGTCTGCTTCTCTCATGTCAGGGTTTAGTGGGGCATTGGCTAAACAAATCAAAGATTGAAGTGACTGAGTGAACAGAGCGTTTGGGGCTGTGGGGATTGAGCCATCCTGGGGGATCCCAACAGCATTGTGTGAATGTGCTGAGGCTCCCCACAGCTGCTGGTCTGTAGAGAGGGCAGCAGAGTCAAACCAGGGCACTCCTGGGCCATGGGGGGCAGCAGTTGTGGCAGCCCTGCTAGAATCTGGTCTGTGACAGCCACACTTTTCCGTCCTGGTGGTGGATGCACTGTACTCAGTATTGCCCAAAAGGAGTTATTTTTAACACGAGTGAGGGTTGGGGTGTCAAAGTTGCTGACACAGCACCAAATGCTGCAGAATCCCACAATTCTGGCAGTCAGCAAGTCGGCAGCGGAAAGAGAGCACGCCTGGTGGGTGTGTGCTGTGTTAGCGCACCTGATCTCTGCGAACATGAGCTGCGTAACCAGCTGTGAGGGGCTCCTGCAGCTTTCTAGGATAGCTTCGGCCTCATTTTTTACAGGAAATCATGTTGTTGCCAAAACAAATGTAAAGTAACACCATAGCAACTGCCATACCCGATGGATTTTGCAAATATGTTTGATTCAGTGTGTAATATGGTCAGTACATTCTGAACAAGTGACACTGCCTGGAGTTACACTGCTGGAAACCCATTCCTGTTATTTCTAGAAACGTTTCATTTTTTTAAATATATATATATATATAAGGCTTTTATGAACACAGGTTTCTTGATTACCTGCTCTCTGTGGTCCAGGTGTCACAAAGTCACGCTGCTGACATCTTGAGTTTAAATAATCCTGTAAAATAGGAGCTAATTAAACAAATACTGCTATAGAACTGTTTCGTGTTTCAGCTTTTAGCAGCATTTTCATTTTCTTTTAAGTTTCTCTAAATTAAACACAAGCTTTTGCTTTCAGGAGCAGAGATTGCTGCCCTTGGCTTTATGTCTTGGAGTCTATTTTCATTCTGTAACTTAAGCACTAGCACTGTATTCCAGGTTAATGGACCTGACGGCATTCTGCAGAATGGAGCTGTGGATGATAATGTGGCTAAAACAAGCCAGCTTCTGGCAGAGCTGAATTTTGAAGAAGATGAAGAAGATACCTATTACACAAAGGATCTTCCTGTGCATGCTTGCAGGTGAGACTAATCTTTGCCTCAAGCTTATTATTTCCAGAGGGCAAGAACACTTTGTGTGAGTGAAAGGGGGATGCTTAGAGAATTTTCAGAATTTGGGCGGAAATTTCTTGGAGACAGCCCTGTCCTGGTATGAGAATGGTAAAATGGTGCCCTCTGGTGAGCTCTTCTGTAGGTTCACCTCTGCCACATCCAGCAGGGCTTGCAAATAACTGACAGGCTGAGAGTTGGGGCTGTTGAGCCTGGAGAAAGGCTTCCAGGTAGACCTTGGAGCAGCCTCCATGTACCGAAAGGGGCTCCTGGAAACTGGGAAGGGGTTCTTGATCAGGGGATGCCAGGATAGGATGAGGGGAAACGGTTTTCAACTGAAAGAAGGGAGATTGAAATGAGATATTTGGAAGAAATGTTTTGCTGTGAGAGTGGGGAGGCCCTGGCCCAGGTTGCCCAGAGCAGTGGTGGCTGCCCCATCCCTGGAGGGGTTCCAGGCCAGGTTGGATGGGGCTTGGAGCCCCTGATCCAGTGGGAGGTGTCCCTGCCCATGGCAGGGGGTGGCACTGGATGGGGTTTAAGATCCCTTCCAACTCAAACCATTCCAGGATTCTATGACCTTCATTGAGGAGGAGAAGGCTGCGCCAAGAGTGGAATGATCATGGTGGGAAGTGTTAAAATGCTTGTGACTCAAAACAGAAGTTTGATTTGTGTTTGATACTTACACCAACACTCGTGTTTTCACTTGCCATTATTTATGTAGTCTACCAGGTAGTTTGAATCTTGTATTGGAATTTTCCTATAAGCAGTACCCAATTGCTTCCTGTTTTTTCCTTTTTAATTCCAGTTACTGTGGTATCCATGACCCTGCTTGTGTGGTTTACTGCAACACCAGCAAAAAGTGGTTCTGCAATGGGCGTGGGAATACATCTGGCAGGTAAATCGTCAAATGATGGGAGTAATGGCAGTATTGGTTTAGAGGGTGTTTCTTGGAAGTGGAATGATGGCTGTGACTTATGTTTGTGGTAATCAAAGTCTAGTGACTTAAATGTGAACCTCCAGCTTCCTCTTTAGCTTTTCTGCTCTTACCAGCTTGGACTTTGATCTCAGCAAAACTTGAATCACGCCACAGAGTGGAGTTTGCTGCTTCATTCCAATACTGTGTTCCTGCAAAGTACAGTAGAACGCATGCCCTTGACCTGTGGAGCTTCAGGAGGCTTCTTTCAATTATCAGTAACATAAAAGGGACTTTTTCCACGTTTCTTTTTCTTTCACACTTGCCTGCCTTAAAGCATTCATGTACTGAGAAACCGTGATAGCAGCATCTTTACATGGATGAAAGGAGTGGGATCTTAGCAGTGTCTGCCATAGCGTAAATAGGTTTTGTTTGTCTTTTAATAACTGAGAAATAGTTTATTAAGTTAGGACTGAATCTGATTTTCCTATTCATATAAATGTATGTCCTCTCTGGTTTCAGCCACATTGTTAATCATCTTGTGAGAGCGAAGTGCAAAGAGGTGACTCTCCATAAAGATGGACCTCTAGGAGAGACTGTCTTGGAATGCTACAACTGCGGATGTCGTAATGTGTTTCTCCTTGGCTTTATTCCAGCCAAGGCAGACTCTGTGGTTGTTCTGCTGTGCAGGTGAGAGAATGCCTTTATTGGCATGTTTGCATCAAGGCTATTGCATCACCTTATTTCTAAAGGGCAACTCTCACTTTCATGTTGTACCAGAACATGTTCTGTACTCTAATCTTGCGCCATTTTTCCTTTATATGTAGACTTCTTGACTTGTGTACAAGTAGATAATGCAGTAAAGGAAGATTTGTTTATGCTGGGCAGATGTCTTAGTTCTGTAGAGAAGTATTTCTCCCAAATCAGGCAGTCCTTGAAGGAAGAAAAGTGTTGTTCTTCTCTTTTACACTGATGTTCAGATTTGGGAGAATAACAGATTGGTTCAGGAAATTGCTCTGGAGCCCTGCTGGAGTGGTGACTCTGTTACAGAGTGGTTTTCTGTCAGCTTGGAGAATCATTTGAAGGTGACAGTAAATCGGAAATTGTTCTCTGACAGGTTCTATCAGAAATCATATTTTATAAGTGTGTATTTTAATTAACTGCTGTCACTGTGTGTGACAGTAGAAGGTGTGTTCCTACAGAGTGAGTTCTTCCGTTTGTTTTAACAACGGGTGGGAAGTAATCCCAAATGTTTTCTTATATTATGTGTGTGCACAATCTTAATGGACTGTAACCACTTTCAAAGGTGAGTATCATATTTAATATTTTAGATGCTGACATTTTGAGTTCTAGAAACACTCAAGAAATACCGCCTATGATGCCGAGCCTTCCTGGTGGTGAAATAATATACATAGGAACGGAAAAATAAATTGTCCCGGCAGGCTAAGGTGGTTTTGATTTTTCCTTTTAACTGAGATGCTTGATGTGTTCTAAAAGCATGATAAGCCTGTTTTCCTACTTCACATGATAGACTTTTCCTTACACGTGTCTAATTTAATAATTTCTTTCAATATTTTGGTTGTGCAGGCAGCCATGTGCGAGTCAGAGCAGTTTAAAGGATATTAACTGGGACAGTTCACAGTGGCAGCCTCTTATCCAGGATCGCTGTTTCCTCTCATGGCTGGTAAAGATTCCGTCTGAGCAGGAGCAGTTGCGAGCCCGTCAGATTACAGCTCAGCAGATTAACAAACTGGAAGAACTTTGGAAGGTATGTGCTGCTCTTCTACCAAGTACTAGTTTTATGTGTTTGAAGAAGGGACAAGATTGTTGTAGCAGCTGTATAAGGCAGGGAACTTCAGTCACACGAGGTTTAAATCTTGCTGACTTGACAAGCAGTGCAGCTGGGATTTGATCAAAGGATTCGAGAGATAGTTTGTCCAAGTTGGAAGGTTTCACCCTTGGGTTCTTACGTATTGTCAGGCAATATGAAAAAACAACTTTCCTTCCCTGTGTCAAGTCTTTCACTTGTTCCTGCTTTACATAACCAGCTTAGTAGGGAGCTGTTAGTCCACACTTGGTATTCAGTTATTGCTTTTTGAGAGGTTTTTCTGTACATCTCCTGCATAACAACCCTGACAATAACACATTATACCTTGATATAACTTCCTGTAATGGTAAAATATGGTTTTATCAGTCCTGTTGCACAGTGAGAGCTTGTTACTTCTTTTATGCTCAAAACTTTGAAAGAAAATATGCTTTAAATTCTAGGAAAATCCATCTGCAACCCTTGAGGATTTAGAAAAGCCTGGCGTTGACGAAGAACCGCAGCACGTCCTGCTTAGATATGAAGATGCTTATCAATACCAAAATATATTTGGTCCTCTGGTCAAGCTTGAGGCAGACTATGACAAGAAACTCAAGGAGTCTCAGGTAGTGTGCTTGAAATACACCTGTTTGAGGGGTGTTCTGACCAATTCTCTGGTATCAAACACCGCCGGGCGTGGTGGCATGTGCCTGTGGTCTCAGCTACTCAGGAGGCTGAGCCTGCCGGATCATTCAGGCTGAACATCAGGAAGAAGTTTTTCATGGAAAGGGTCATTGGGCACTGGAACAGGCTGCCCTGGGAGGGGGTTGAGTCACCTTCCCTGGAGGTGTTTAAGGGATGGGTGGATGAGGTGCTGAGAGGTACGGTTTAGGGAGTGTTAGGGATGGTTGGACTCGATGACCCACTGGGTCCCTTCCAGCCTAGTGATTCTATGATTCTATGTGGGCACTGTTAACAGCAGTGCTCGAGTGAAATAGCTGTCTTCGTTCAGTACTATAACATCACAGTAATTACAGTAGTGATATATGATAACAAGGAGAGGAAAGAAAAATACTCAAACTCAGGTTTTTAAAAAAGAGCTTGAAACACTTGAACTTCCATCTTTTCTGCATTCGGAGCTTCTTTCCAAGAACTATATTCTATTGTACGATTGTGCAACTTGACCAAGTTCTTTTGTTATCCTCATAACTGGCACTTACCTTGATCAGTCAGGATTGTTCAAACTTGAGTTATATGAGGTGATGCAAGCACTTGGTGAATGTTCTAAAGATGAGGTGAGAGAATAATGTAGATGGGGATTAGCATTTTGCTTCTCTTGACTGGCTCTTGTAGAACAGAATTATCTTCTGCAGATGGTGTCAGCTCAGTCCAAGAGAATAAATACAGATATGTGTCTGTACTGTGACATTGGAACAGCAAATGTTTGGAAGTGTAGGGCAGCAAGGGCTGTTGTAGGTGGCGAACAGTTCTTTAAGAACATAATGGATGCCTTTTCTTTACCACTAGACCCAAGATAACATCACTGTCAGATGGGATCTGGGCTTGAACAAGAAAAGAATTGCTTATTTCACTTTGCCAAAGACTGATTCAGGTAAGCACAGCTTGAACGTGTTTTGTCTGGGTTGTTTATGCCTGGTGAGTAACATCCCTGTGATGATCTGGCCTGGCCTATAAGGTAATGCTAATTTTTTTTGTACTGGGGAATCATCGTTTTTAGTGAATGTTCTGAGAGAGTTTTTTTGTCCTTCATAGATATGCGTCTGATGCAAGGAGATGAGATCTGCTTGAGGTATAAGGGAGACCTGGCCCCTTTGTGGAAAGGAATTGGTCATGTTATCAAAGTTCCTGATAGTATCCTTTACTTAGTGAGCCTTCAGGGAGGCTTAGCAAAGGCTGAAGTCTCTCTGAACAATCAGTAAATGCGTATAAATTAATTTTGAGATCATTTTAATTCGTCGTGGGGATCTGCTAAAAACAATAACAATTGGGAAAAATCAAATTCAAAGTTTTGCTATAGATTACTACTTAACGAGGTTCTACAGATTATGGTGATGAGATAGCCATTGAGCTGAGGAGCAGCGTTGGAGCGCCGGTGGAAGTTACTCATAACTTCCAAGTGGATTTCGTATGGAAGTCTACTTCGTTTGACAGGTACTGAGAAAGCACTGCAAAACTTGGCAGATAATGGGTGCAGCTAGTGTGGTTTTTTTCCTTTACCTTCAATGGGAATTTTTGAACAAGATGTTGTTTCATGAGACTGGCAATCAGAAATCTGGTTATACCGAATGTTTTGAGTCTCTGAACACAACAGCTGCTTTGTAGAGCAACAGGCCTTGCTTTTATTAGAAGTTCAGCTAATCTGAGTGCCATCAGACTGTCAACTTTTCTCACTTTGAAGGCACACTTAAGGTTTGTTTCAAATACATCAAGGTAAGGCGTGAACCAAAGGGGAGACATTACCTTGTGTTTAGTAATACTTGGAACATAAGAAGAAAAACTGCTTTGTAGTTCAGCTTCCTGAACACTGCTTTATCACAAAGTGCGCTCTGATTTTAATTGGCCTTCCTAAACTTTGAATCTCTTTAAGTAGCTGGAATTTCAAGGCATTTGAATTGGCTGTGGGGTCAGTAGGCTTCAGACATGTCTGTACTGCATTTTGTAAGACAGGAGTTTGTTTGTTATCCTGAAAGAGAGATAGAGAGTAGAAATTTAGTTCAGATCTTGCACCTAAAATGACTGTTGCAGAATCTGTCAAGGGCTGCTGTTTCCCTGCAGATTTTTTTGGTTACAGTGCTTTGTGATATTCACGTGGGAGCAAAACAAGATCTGTGTTCTCGGAGTCCAATTTTTATCTCTTAATTCTGTTAGTATGTGTTCTACATTGTTCTCTTTTCCCAAGGTCTACTTTAATTTTTACCTGGTGTCTAACTGTTGCAGAGGACACTTGTGGCTAGTTATATCTGAGGTCATGCTGTTGCAATTTCTTTTCTCCTGTCCTTCCCTCATTTCAGGATGCAGAGTGCTTTAAAAACATTTGCTGTGGATGAGACCTCAGTGTCTGGGTACATCTATCACAAACTGCTAGGTCATGAGGTAGAAGATGTAATCATTAAATGCCAGTTGCCAAAGCGCTTTACAGCACAAGGACTTCCTGATCTCAACCATTCTCAGGTAACCTCATCTCCTTCTCACTACGTGTGAAGAATACAATAAAGGATTTATGAATAGAGGTTGAACAACGCAACTTCCTAAGCACTGAATGCTAAATAGCAATTGAAAAAAACATTACAGGTTTATGCTGTGAAGACTGTCCTGCAGCGCCCTCTGAGCCTTATTCAGGGTCCCCCTGGCACCGGAAAAACAGTGACGTCGGCCACAATTGTCTATCATCTGGCCAGACAGGGCAATGGGTAAGAAACGTTCTCTCTAAATCTTTATGTATGAGGTTATTTCATTAACCAAGATCCAAGACTCAATTTGGTTTTAAGAATTAATGTGTATCATTGAACTGAAAAGACTTTTCAGAAGTATACTCTTCTGGGAAGACTTGTACCTCTTTCAGAAGACGTTCTTTCCCAGCATATTTTTAGGGCACTTGTGTTGTAACACAATTCTTACTTTGTTACGAGTCTAGTGGAAAAAGCATACTGCTAATTGAGACTTAGTTCTTGCTTAATTTTTTCAAGGCCTGTGTTAGTCTGTGCTCCGAGTAACATCGCTGTAGATCAGCTGACTGAGAAGATCCATCAAACTGGACTGAAAGTGGTGCGTCTCTGCGCTAAAAGTCGCGAAGCGATTGACTCCCCTGTGTCCTTCTTGGCATTGCATAACCAGATCCGAAACATGGATAGGTAAGAAATGGTTGAGGGGGGGCAGGGGAACCAAAACAAATTCAGTGTTGAGATGAGCACAGCTGATTAACTGTGTGATGGTGACAATGACAATTAGCTTGATGTGGTAATGTTTTTGGTTCCATACATGTAATTTAGTCTTACAAATGAGTTCCACTGTAATCCTACAAAGTTGTTAATTAGGCTGTAAAGCAAAATGCCTTCTTTTGCAGCATGCCAGAGCTTCAGAAACTGCAGCAGCTTAAAGATGAAACTGGAGAACTGTCATCTGCAGATGAGAAACGTTACCGTGCACTGAAACGAACAGCAGAGCGTGAATTACTGATGGTAAAGTTGCATTGCTTCTAGCAGCTTAAACCATTGCTTCTCCTGCTTGAGGCTTAATTGCAATTTGCTGGGGGGAATCAGAGTGCGATTTACCTTTTGGATGATTCCTGGAATGGTGTTGAATACCTTTCCATATAGAAATATTATCCACTGATATCCTACTTGATTAACGTCATTTATGTTTCTGTCTCAGAATGCGGATGTGATTTGTTGCACCTGTGTGGGAGCTGGTGATCCGAGACTTGCAAAAATGCAGTTCCGCTCCATTCTGATTGACGAGAGCACACAGGCCACTGAGCCGGAGTGCATGGTGCCGGTCGTCCTCGGAGCAAAACAGGTAAGAGCTATTGGACTGCATTAAAGGAGAGAGTTTATAAATAGAGAAAGTAGCATCAAGCAGTAACATTCACAGTTTAGGCAACCAGGGATACCAAATCTTTTCCTTTTGTGGAAGACATTTCCATAATATAGATTTAAATGACCGTATTTTGTGTTAATCCTGTAGTTCTCTGTTTCCATGGCATAATGTTTGCCAAGAACATGTTGGCCCTGTTTGAACAATCTGGACGCTGAAGTTTTCATTCAGAAATGATGAGCTGAGAGTTGACAGTAAAGGCTTATAAAGCCTTGGTTTAGATCTGAAGCCTATTTCAAATTAGACTGATTAGGTCTTAATGTAGTTTACGGTAGGAGAGTAAGATGAGAGGAAATGGCTTCAAGTTGCACCAAAGGAGGTTCAGATTAGATATTAGGAAAAATTTCATCACTGAAAGGGTTCTTTGACACTGGCAGAGGCTGCCCAGGGCAGTGGTGGAGTCCCCATTACTGGAGGTATTTCCCAGACGGGTGCTCAGGGATGGTTTAGTAGTGGGTAGGTGTGGTTGGACTTGATCTCAAAGGTCTTTTCCAACCAAACAATTCTGTGATTCCTTATTGCTGCTGTTTCTAGCTAATAGGCAAGTTTCGTCAAATAAAAACTGAGATGTATGTCTGTGAACTTTCTTCTCCACAGCTTATTCTTGTGGGTGACCACTGCCAGCTGGGCCCTGTTGTGATGTGTAAAAAAGCTGCAAAGGCCGGCCTGTCTCAGTCTCTCTTTGAGAGGCTTGTGGTGCTGGGGATTCGCCCCATCCGCCTGCAAGTGCAGTACCGCATGCATCCCGCGCTCAGTGCTTTTCCATCCAATATTTTCTACGAGGGCTCACTCCAGAATGGTGTTACTGCAGGTAAACATGAGTAGTACTCCAGCAAATTAGGTTTTTCCATTCATTGAGGGTCAAAATCTGAGGGTTTTTTTAATACATTCGCATAAAAAGAGAATTGCCACTGCACTTAGTTCTGAGTCTTTAAAATGCTTTGATATGAAAGTGAGTGTTCTTGCTAGTAAAGCAGTGCTAACTTTTCCTCCTTACTGTTTTTGTGCTCCTCAGCGGACCGTGTGAAGAAAGGTTTTGATTTCCAGTGGCCACAGCCAGATAAGCCGATGTTTTTCTATGTTACACAAGGTCAGGAAGAAATTGCCAGCTCAGGCACCTCTTATTTAAACAGGTAAACAAAACTCAATGCTGAAATATAAACTTACATTGGGGTAAAGTATTTTTGAGTATCTTGAATATAAGGAAGTTTGTAAATGGATCTGTCAATAATTCTGTGATGCCCCTCAGGGACAGTCGCAGTTAATGAAGTCAAGGGAAAGTGCAATAAACAGTTCCCACTGCAAACCAAAAGTCAAAGCATTTCTCTATGCCTCAATCTTTGCAACAACATTCATTGTATTCTGTATTCACCAGAACTTGTAGTGCCTTGCTATGTGAAAAAAGGCAAAATGGCTAAATAAGGGCTTGTGTTTTCTAAGAAGAGTTAGTTACTTGCCGTTTCTGTGAAGGTGGTATCTGTGCTTCAAGCAGTCCAGCCCACAGACCTCACATGTGTTGTGTGCTGGGATACAGCTCTTCCCTGCTAGCAATCCTTATGTTCTGCAGGAGTTCTTTTAAATCAGTAAAATGTTGTTTCCCATTAACAGCTATGATTGAAATTGGTTGTGTGCTTTTTCAATAAAAGCTGCTCTCAGGGACAGTGCAAGCTGAGCCACATTTTGAAGTTGCTTTGCCTAGGTTGCCTTTGTGGTAAACAAAGAGAAAAAGGCAGCTCTAGTGGGAGCAGTTCAGACCTTGCGTGGCTTTGAATTGTTCCGTGGAGGTGCATGCGCTCCTTAACTGGTGATATATGGAGCACAAGACAATGAAGTGCCCGATATGAAGGATATATTTGGGCCAGCAAGTAAACTGACTGCAGCTGCACCAGAAAATGCTGATCAAGTTGGATTTCAAAGCCAGAATTCCAGTAGCTCCTGAAGCAGAGCCCTTGGTGGGGGCGAGAAAGGGGTGGGAATTGAACTTTCTTCTTTCTACCCCTTTTTTGCACATTCCAACTTCTTTTTCAAAGAGTAAGCTTAAAACATCTTGCTCCTCTTGGTTGCATGTTTTTGTTCATGTGCCGGGAAGGGAGACCAGACCGACTTACGAAAAATATCTGCTGTGTTATTTTTAATCTCGATTCATTTTGCGAATAGCATGTGCAAGACTGCCGAACGTGGTGAGCCAGACTGTGCACAAACAAGTGGCACAATAGTTGGCTGGCAGAGAGATTGGCATTAAAAACAGTCTATATTTAAAACTTTAAGATAAAGCAACTGAAGGATCTGTTTGCAGGGCTGGCTGGAACATTTTTAATGATCTCGCTCAAAGCACACGTGTACATCTAACTCTGTTAATGAGTTCCATTATGGAATGATGGCCACCATGAATTTTGCTATTCGCGTTATTGTAGTGCTGTTGTTCTGAGAAGGTGGAGGTGTATATGAAGGAGATGTGTGTTGTTGAGACCTCTTTCTGAGATACTGGCTTTTGCCCATCTCCTTCTGGCTGAGAATACACAGGACCTAAGTCAAGAGGTGGTAGCAGTGAGTGTTCATGCAAAGCTTAAGCCAAGTTATTCGGAGTGCTTGAGCAGCGCAGCGTAGAATTGATCTTTTCCATGAAGTAGCCTTTCTGGCAAAAAGCTAGCACAGTATATATACTGTTGTGAAGTGTTTTAGACTCAACTTGCAAGAAGTTAGACCTTGATTCTCCTTAGATAAATGAATCTCTTTTATAGGACGGAAGCTGCCAATGTGGAAAAGATAACTACGAAACTGCTGAAAGCCGGTGCCAAACCAGATCAGATTGGCATCATTACCCCTTACGAAGGTCAACGGTCCTATCTGGTGCAGTACATGCAATTCAGTGGTTCCTTGCATACAAAGCTCTACCAGGTACGGAGTCGTTGCACAAGCGAGAACGCTGAGATGCAGAGAAGCTAGAAAAGTCAGATATTGTGAAACTTCAGTGTTTTCATTTTTAATGTGGCTTCTTAGACGTCAGTCTGTGTTTACTCTTTAATTTTTGAGTTTAGTTGATTGTGGTTAAAATAGACCAGGGAGAAGTATCTCAGAGGTATCAAATGCCAGTGTCTGGGGAGCGGTTGGCCTGATAAAGGAGAGGGCCCTGTTGAGGTCTCTGAATGGAAGGCTTCAACGAGCCCGTGTGTCTCTGAGCAGTCACTGAGGCACAGGAGGGAGAGGTCACTAGTGCTTCAGCTGTGGAAAACCTTCACTCAGCTTGTGTCTTAGATAAAAGCATCGTGCCAAGAGACGTGCAGGGATCCAGGCTCCATAAATTCTGATGGTCATACTATTTATTTGCTTGGGAATACGTCCTCCCATCAGTGGAACTCCTCTACCAAACATTGACATTTGTTGCTACAAACAAGTTGCTTATACGTTTAATGTAGTCTGTTTTGCAATATTGAGAACTTGAGCAGTGTTTTCATTGAAGGAAAACTTGGTGAAAATACTTCTAGTTCTGCCAGGAATGATCTGTCCCTCTGATTCGGGTTTCTTGGAGGCTGGGAGAAGCAGTGCTCATTTGGATCCAGCTTACTATGAGGTGTTGGAATAGTCAGAAGTCTCTTTGGCAACATACCTAGAAAAGGGATGCTTTCCATAGCGCAAATGCCAGGTTTGGGGAAATACGAGAACTGTAAAGCAGTGAACATAAAAGCAATTTGTCCTAAACTGAGACCGTCTGTTCTCCTGTAGGGAAACTATTTAGTGACCAGTGGAATTACCAAATCATTTGTCATTACAAAAATAACATTTTTGTCAAATGATGAGAACTGCAAGTGCTCAGCCAACATGTTGTGTAATGCCTGTTGGTAGCATAACTGTTTAGCACTGTCTTTACATGATTTACATGTTTTCCTCTGTTTCAGGAAGTGGAAATTGCAAGTGTGGATGCCTTCCAGGGACGAGAGAAGGACTTTATTATCCTTTCTTGTGTGAGGGCCAATGAACACCAGGGAATAGGGTTTCTGAATGACCCCAGGCGTCTTAATGTAGCTCTTACAAGAGCAAGGTGAAGTAAAATTAGGCAAATTTTTATCTGTTCTAGAGACCTAATTCAGTCTGCTAAAGCCTTCATGCAGCACGACTAACAAAAGGTCTGTTTTGTGGGGAGTAGGCCTATTCCCGATCTGGTTTCAGGGAGCCTTGAATGATTTCCACGTTACCTACAATTCGCAAGAGCAGTCTCCACCTAATCAGCGTGACTGTTTGGCAGCAGTAGGTTGTAGAAGCCTCTGTGTTATTCCCTGATGTCTGCAGGACAGAACCCTTCATCTGCTTCTGTATCCCTTCCAGGAACCATTTTTTTAACATTTTGCTTCTCTCACAATGGATTTGATTACCCAGAAGGGTGATGTGGAGTCAATACTAAGTTCGCTGGCTTCCTTGGTTTCTGCAAGATTTAAACCAGTACAGTGTGGTCGGTTGAGTGCACCGGCACGTTTGGCAAGCTGGCAAAAGGAAGCTTGGGATTATTGAGAAACTGGCTGTAGCAGTCTCCTTCCAAGTGTGTTGTCATCCTACAGAAATCATCTGCTTAAAACAAAACAATTGCATCAGGGTCTCCCACGCCCATGGGCCACCGTTAGGGGCTGTGCAAGAGAGGTTGGCTTTGAGGCCGTTTGACATTAATATGTAACGTGGCTTTATTCTGTCTGTTGATCTACAGGTACGGAGTAATTATTGTTGGGAACCCAAAAGCACTGTCTAAACAACCCCTTTGGAATCACCTGCTGAATTACTACAAGGAGCAGAAGGTGCTGGTGGAGGGACCACTGAATAACCTGCGGGAAAGCCTTATGCAGTTCAGCAAGCCCCGGAAACTCGTCAATACCATCAACCCTGTAAGCTGTCCTCTCCCAGAGTCTCATGTGTTTGTGGGATGAAGCAGTTGGGGGTTGGTTGATCAATCACAAATGGATAGAATAAACATTCGCCCACATAGCCTCACACACCCATGACTTTCCATTTTGGTTGCCTGGCTAACGCAGCGTGATCCAATGAGATTGCTGCAACAGCAGTTTCCAAGTTGAGCGTTTGTAGAACAGCCTTCTTGGTGCTTCTGTTTTGGTCTTTACCACAAAATTTTGAGGGGGTAACTTCTGAAGTAAATGAAACATCAAGTAACTGTTCTGTTTAGACATGGTAAGCTCGTTGGGTAAATTAATAGCATTGGACATCAGAGTTTGCAGGTTGAGTATTCTACTTTGTTCTTTAACACAAGTCATTGTTTTAAGGGCAGGGGGAAGCTTGTCAGCTGTCCCAAAAGAACAGTGGTAGCAATAAAGCAAGGGAAGAACTATCACCAGAGCCTCCAAACACTGAAAATTCAGCAGATGTTTCACAGTTTCAGATAGGCCGCTGGTAGAATCTTTTTTTCTTGTTGTCATAGTGTAGTCAAAATGATCGTTGGATGTTTACCATGTATTAGAAGTAGTTAGTTTCCTCAGCATGTGTAGAGTATGCATTACCTGGGGAGGTGAACTGGATTCTTACCCAAAATTACTTACACTGAAGTTGCCATGCAACTTTTTCTGTGTGAAGGCTTTGTCTAACTCCTACGATGCTTCCAGGGTGCCCGTTTCATGACTACTGCCATGTATGATGCACGTGAGGCTATTATTCCAGGATCTGTCTATGACCGGAGCAGTCAAGGTAAAGGAAGCTGTCAAAATTTACCCTTTATAGTTTTGGGTTTGTTTTCTCTCAACTGGTCTGTGGGGTGTGGGATCTAGAGAGTTCACTTTTTAAAAATGTCTGAAGAGCCACTACAGAAAAACATGGAACTATGGTTTCTAGTTCTGATTTATCCTGCTCACAAGTCCTCTCATTACTCCTAAAGGCAGGAATATGACTTGATTTTTCAGTATTTGTGGCTTTTCCTCTGCAGGGCGCCCATCCAACATGTACTTCCAGACCCACGATCAGATCGGGATGATCAGTGCTGGCCCCAGCCACGTCACTGCTATGAACATTCCTATCCCTTTCAACCTTGTGATGCCACCGATGCCGCCGCCGGGATACTTTGGCCAGGCTAACGGACCAGCCGCAGGTACGGGGCAAGGGTGAAATTGTCCAAAAGCCACATTTTAGGTCTAAAGTCACAGAATGGTGATTGCTGCCCCAGCAGCAGTGCTGATGAGCATAGCTGATGTGCCTCAGCAATGAATCCAGGTTGCCTGGGTACAAACACAGTAGCGCTGGAACCTCCGGCGAGTGTTCTGTTACTGTGTCTGCACTGGTGGTTCTGCCTTTTGATTTCTCTGTCCCTGCTACGTTGAGTACATGTAAAATGTTCCCTGTTGTGAGTCATCAAGTCTTCATAGAAACAGTTAATTCTTGCCTGTTTTCACATGTAAAACTTCTCACCGTTGGTTGGGATAAATGCTTTTCCAGGACGTGGGGCGCCAAAAGGAAAAACTGGTCGTGGTGGGCGCCAGAAAAATCGTTTTGGGATTCCTGGAACTAGTCAGTCAAACCTTCCCAATAGTCAAGCGAGCCAAGACGTGGTGTCCCAGCCTTTCTCCCAGGGTCCACTGACCCAGGGGTATATCTCCATGAGTCAGCCATCGCAGATGAGTCAGCCTGGGCTCTCCCAACCGGAGTTATCACAGGTAAGCAGGATTTGCTGTATGGTCTGCTCCTTTTCCTGGGTTTTAGGTTGGTGATCCGTGTACATGCACATCCACCAAAACTATTTTCAGTGACTCAGCCGCAGCATTTCATACCCCTTCACTTGGACTTTGAGTAACCCTTGGGCATAAAAGTAAAATGCTGCACATACAGACTCAATGTGAGCCTTGGCTTTGGGCTGCTCTCGCAAAAACCTGAGTATTTGTAGAAACTCTGCAGCCAAAAGAGTAGATTTAAAAACCAAACCAAAAGCCCCAAGAAAATAAAACCTATCAGACTTCGTTAGCCTTTGCTGCCAGGTATTCCGCTGTGTAAGCGGGCACTTGATGATGAGTTACAGGCTTAACAGCCACTTTCATTTTCAGGACAGTTACCTTGGTGATGAGTTTAAATCCCAGATTGACGTGGCGCTGTCACAGGACTCTACTTACCAGGGTGAACGTGCTTATCAACATGGCGGAGTGACGGGACTGTCACAGTATTAGAGTGTAAGGCACCTGAGCTTCACTACTGCTTCTTACTCCCCCCCATTTAAGTTCACGGACAAATTATTTGTCTTAAGAATGATGTTCGTAACACAACTGTTGTTTTGCTTTCAGGTTGAGGAAGAAGAGCTAAGCTTGCGTGGAGCTTAGTTCATCAGCATTTTATTCTGGGTAATAAAAAAAATAAAATAAAATGGATACCTGTTTTCCACTGCTAAAACTGAAGCACCACTGTGTGAGAGCAACAGGAGAAAGAAACCAACCAACGGAGAGGAGAGAGAGAGAGAGAGAGAGAAAGGAGCGCGCGCGAGAGAGCCCACTGCTAGCTCACTGAGACAAGGAGACTGACCGGAGAGGAGAGAGAGCACCGAAGGACTGGCTGGCGCCTCACGGGGAAGGCAACTCACCCTGAAATGAGTGGTCAGCTGAGTCCCTGCTCCCCCAGTCAAACAAGCTCAAGAGAAGGGCCTTACGCAGGTTTCACTTCATTCCATACTTCTCTTTGCGAGCAGGGCATTACTTTTCAGAGCAGATGGGGAGAGGAAAACCCTCATCTCAGAGTTGTTCTCGTTCTAAAGGGGTACTATATTTTAGCAGTAACTGTTTACAATTTAGAAGCAGAGTATCTGAGAGAGAGAGTGAGTTCCTAAGTGACAGCAAGCCAAGCAGAAATCCAGCGGAACATAGCTGATGCTCAACTCTGAGATGCAGGTTTTGTTGTCCAACACTGGCTCTGAAATCCTAGTGTCATCGTGTCGCCCACATTCTGAACGGGTCTTTCGTGATGAGGTGGTTTTAAAGAGATTATTTCAAAGGAGCACTGAATTTTTAGAAGTTTGTCTCTGAATTCGTAGTGGTGGACCTGGGAGATCCTTGTTCTGAGAAGCTTACAAAAAAAGTTTAAAACAAAACTAAATTAGAGCACCAACCTTGAGAACTTTCAGTGTGATTTAAAGTTGCAGCAATCAGCCTCTTCTTCCTACATTGGATAGCAGTTAGAGTGGAAGGAGCCTGCGCGCTCGAGCAGGAGGAGGGTTTCAAAGTGTTTTCTGTATGCTTTAATTGGCTACTGTCTGGACTCTACTCTGTGAAAAACAAGCCTTTCTGTAAGATGAACTTTGCGCTTGAAAAGGGGATGGGTTCCTGTGCCCTTCGGCCCTGGAGGAAAAGATGCTAACAGGCCTGCTTCACTCGCTCCCTCAGATTTGGGGAAGAAGTAGTGGAAACTGGGGATTATATTGGTTCTGAAGTAAAGACTCTATAACGTTACCGAAGCAGGTTGGAAACATGGACAAAGCAGGCAGTTGTTGGAAGGTGGCCTCTGATAGCTGGGTTTAACTAGAGATAATGGGTCAGGCTTTGGTGTGGCTTCTTCGGTGATTAATACAGAGAGCTGAGAGATTCAAGTGTTGAAAACCAAACCCGGAGCCTATTTTTCAGGTAGTGGACACTGCTGTGCCATCGATGCTGGCTCAAGAAATAGCTGGAAGTCAGAACTGAAAACAGCACATAAGAGAAGCCATCCAATTTCTAAGTTGTACCCATGTCTTAAATAAGTCATATGGGAACACTGGGAGCATTTTATTTCTGTCTAAACCTTTTTAGAAACAGCGCAGAGAATTTAAGATTCCTACAGACCCATTTTTATCCGATCCCTAAATTAGACTAACCTCTACCTCCTAATTGGCCGAGATCAGTAGAGTGCGATTCACTAACCGAGATGTTTTTAAAGTTTGAATTAAGTTAGCTTTATACTCAAAGGGCTCCAAGTGTTTCTAGTCTTTTTTTTGGGGGGGGATCTCAAAATACCTCTCATCTGAATGTACTTAAATGATGTAAACCCCCACTTTTTTGTAACTGGGGAGAAAGCCCTTTCATTGCTGTCCTTTCTGTAGATTGTTGCCCCGCTTCATAACCTGTATTTGCTGTAGTTTTCCGGAGTGTCTCTCCCCCAGTGCAGACCTGGCGTAGCAGCCCCACAAACCGCGCGAGTAGCGTGCACATCACCACGGGACAGGTGTTCAAAGTTTGCGTTCAGCCCTGCAGCCAACGGAGTTCGAGAGCTGCAAAACAAGAAACTTTTCCAGAAATGAAAACCATTCTTTTCTCATAAAAAGCCTCCAGAGTTTAGACTTCTAAAATGTGAAAGAATGGAGACACAGGCCACCTTCCTTCCTGTAAGATGGACTGTTTTATTTATTAACATTGCCGAAGGGCTTTTTAAGTTCTTTCCTTCCGTAGGCTGCGTAGTTGCATAGACTTTTCCGATAGGTTTAAGCTGTAACCCTCTGTGCAATGCAATCCATTGAGTAATGTAGCCCCCTCCTCTCCCCTCACCCCCTTTCTTTCACTGATGGGAATGCTTGCCTCTGCTTTGTGCTGGTTTTTTCCTTTGTAGCGGTTACTCTGAGTTTTATAAATCCAGACATCAGTGCTAGCACGGTGTTAACTCTTTTTTGATTTTGTCTCAAGTTTGTTTTAAACCTGTTTGTCATCAATAAAATATTAATAAACAGCTCTTGCATTCAAGGTGGCCCCTAACTTTCAATGATGAAACCAGGCAACGCTCATTAAAACTTAGGCTGATTGTATAAACTTTGTTTATTACTTTTTTAAACACAGACTAGTACAAAAGTGGGGGGTGTGCATAGCGTACATGGGTGAGCAAATGAACCGTGAAAACTCTTCCCTCTGGCTCCCAGGGACTGGGATAAGCCCTCAGGTGGAGTTCCCAAAGGCTGGTTCTATGAAGGGATGGAGTTCTTCTGCCTGGAAGATCTCTCGCCTCTCCCGTGTGCTGCAGTCAAGGTGAAAATGGCTTTTACCTGTGTCACAGGCTCGGCCGGGCTCTGGGTGTGGGACTCGAGGCGGCCCTTGACTGCCCTGGCAGTGGCTCAGTGTCTGCTGAAACACAGCTCTGGGGTTCAGGGTTGGTCCTGGCGCCACGCTGAGCTCGTTCCAGCCCTGCTGGGGCTGTCTGCCGGCCAGGGCGGTGACAGAGGGGACCGTCACCCTCCGTCAGGCTGGAGAGCCAGGGAAGCAGCCTGCGCTACCCACTCCCTGCTCAGTGAGCTGCGCCTTTGGCTCCACCGCCGCACAGGTACGACAACTGAAATACTTCAGGTTTTTCTTAATCCTGCCCATCTCAAAGGGGAAAGGAATGGCTCCTGCTTGCTTTAGGGGAGCCCTACTCGAAGCCCTTAAAACAGCAAAGTGCTTGAAGTGGGTTTCAACAGCGCTCTTGTTCATCTGCGGGAGGGAAGCTGAGCGGCTGCCCTCAGCCCTCCGCTCATCCGTGCGCTGTTGAGAACCACGTTTGGGCATGAAAACATCAACTCACCGCAGCTGCGCCAGGCTTGTCTCCAGCTACACGGGTAGGGGGTCACAAACGCTGTCACAGGGACAGGAAGACGATTCCTCTGCGCTCCCAATAGTGGTTAAACCTTCAGTGCTTCCCGGAGGGAGAAGGCCTGGCTCAGCTCAACAATACTGCATTGGGCCTTGAAAACAGCATGGGTGCAAAACAACGATGCTAACCTAGGCGACAGGGTCAGGCTCACATTCAAAAGAATTAAAAAAATTCAAGTCTAACTCAGATTATTTTTCTCTTTTTCCCCCCTTGCCCCCCAAAAAGCAAAGCTGGAGGGGGGCTGGGAAAGCCCCAGCGGGCAGGGCTGGTGCTGGACCGCGGCACGGGAAGAGCCGAGCAGCTCTGCCCAGGCTGCAAAACCAGGTCTGAGCGCTCCCCTCTGTGCTAAAGGTGGAGGAAAAGCAGGGAGAGCGGTCCCTGTGCTGGAGCAGAGCTGGGTCCCTGCACAGCTCCTGTTAGTGGTGTGGAACAGACTGGGTACCACAGCCATGAAAGAAAACAACTACACAAACCAAAACTAAAAGAATCCTAAAATGCACAAAACCTGACCCCGTGAAGGCGGTGCCAGACGTGTCCGGGCTGTAACACTGCTGTGGTGCCCGCTGCGTGGCTGCCGTCCGGCTCCAGCTGCAGCTCAGGCTCTCCAGAGGGACCCTGGGCTCATCAATTAGCAAATGAGGTAAATTATTTACTGTTTACAGCAGGCTGGGAGGGGACGAGGTGTCACCACATCCCCCTGCTTTACACTCTTACTCCTCAACCAGAACCCCCTCTCGCGCAGCCGCCTCCCCCTTGGGCCACGGCTCCACCAAAGCATCATCTCACCATCAAAAATCTTTTTTGCGCCGAGAAAGCTGCAGTGTTTTAGCCAAAAAAAGCTGCAAAGCACAAACCCAACTGCTGCTCTCCCACCAGGTGCCTCGCGGGCACCCGCAGCAGCTCGGGGATTCACAGCCTGGTGCTGCCATCGCCTGCGGAGGACGGAGCAGGCAACCAGCGCCAGGCTTGATCATAATCCCGTAACAGCCCCGCTGGCAGAGGGCGGCTGCGAGGGCCAAGCACCCAGCTCTTACTCAATCACAAGTCCAAGAACGATCCCTTTGTGCCAGACCTCCTCCCTGGCTGCACAAGGAGCTCTGCCACTCGATGCACCAACGGGGAAACTCCCCGAACACCAGCACAGCAGGGGTTTTACACACTTGGATTTATTCCATCAATCGCTCCCCCCCTCGGCCCCGCACCTCCCCGCTATCTGCAGCCGCACTCATCCACCACCATGTCCTCGTAGTGCCTCAGCACCACGTTGTCGTTGTTGTCGTAGTAGAGGATGGAGATGGGGGAGAGCCTGACGGGGACGCAGCAGGGCTGGGGGGTCCCCTCGGGATCCAGCGAGTGCACCATGGTCTGGAGGATGGCGTGGTTGGTGCTGTTCAGCTCGGCGGTCAGGGGGAAGGGGCACTCGCCCAGGCAGTAATTGGCCATGTAGCCCTGCGGGGCGATGATCCAGTTCTCCCAGCCAACGTCGCTGAAGCTGATGTAAAGCTGCCGGGGCTTGCAGAGGTTGCTCAGAGTGACCGGGGGGTGGTGAGCGCTTCTCCTCCTCCTGGAAGCCTTGCACTGCTGCTGGCTGAGGGTCACCACCAGGAGAGAGGTGTCCAGGAAGGAGTCGATGCCGGCACAGAGGCTCTGCAGCCCCTCGCTCATCAGGGCTGTCGCACCGTCCCTATCGCTCACGGAGATCTCCAGGATCAAGCCCAGATTCCTGCTGTAGGTTCTCCAGTCCTTGGCCACCCCGCTCAGGTTGAAGAGAAGAGACTTGTGCAGCTGGGCGAAGGACTGCTCCACCAGCAGCTTTCGGCTGTGCTCGTGGGAGGACATCCCTCGGAGAGACAGCTGAGAGGTCTGGTAGAGCCTCAGCTCAAAAACCTGCCCCTGGCTGGAGGTGTGGTAGGAGTTGTGGCTGAATTTGATCTCGAGCTGAGCCATTGTCAAGCGCTCACCTTCCTCCAGCACGGAGAGATTAAAGTACAGACGCTTCTGGAGGCACAGCAGCCTCTGGGGCTGCCCGCTATGAATGAAGGAGCCTGACAAAGAAGGAGAAATAGAGGTGGAGGTGGTTGAACCCTCTTACGCCGGCCACGATCCAATTTAAGCTCTTGGCTGCAGAGCCAGAGGAAGATGGGGCTGAGAGCGGCGGGCGGCCAAGCCTGCAGTCGTCGGTCGAGATGCCAAAGCTGCAGGAAGGGCTATTGGAAAGGTCTGGAGGTGCGGCACTGGGTGCTGCAGCCGCGCCAGCATCTCATTTCGATGCTACTTAACGTCTCCGTTTTCCCCCCATCTCATTTTGATGCTACTTAACCTCTTGTTTTTTCCCCAGCTGTAAATATCTCCCTCCAGCACAGAGGGGTTGGGATGGAGGGGGAAGGAGGGCAAACAGCAGCAGACTGAGGGAACTGCTAAGCTGCCTCATTTGGCCAGCCCTCGGTTTCCATCGGAAACCTGGAATCACAAGAGAAATGAGCTCCCTGGTGTCCTGAGACCTGGAGGACACCGACCAAACAGTTCCCATGGAAGTGAGAACGGCCCAGAGAGGCCACAGGCTGGAGCAGCCAGATGTGTCGCATGGTCAGCCGGAGGCAGGAGGACAAAAAGGAGGAGGGGAACACACCGCCAAAGAGCTGAGCCTCCCATCCCTGCCCAAAGCTGGGCGCTGCGCTCCCTCGCTGCACCCACAGCCCAAGGAGTCACCACCGCGAGCCCAGTGGCTCAAGCCCAGCACCCAAGATCCGAGCAGCACCTCTGGATGGCCCTAGGGGACTCCAGGACGGATCTCCCCACCCTCCTCTGCTGCTTTGCCTCATTTCTAAGCCATAAATAATTATCTGCAACATCCAGAGGGACTAGAGTTTGCACAGCAGTGATTTCTCCTGGGGACCGATCCCGGCTGCCGCCCTGTCCTCCCCCAGCTTCTCCTACCCACGCCCGAGAGATGGAAAAGGAAGGATTGGAACAAAGTCTCCCAGCCCAGAGATCAGAGGGGCTTCCAAAAGGCAGGACCCGAACCACAGCGTTTCTGTACCTTGGTCAGCAAAGACGCGGATGATGTTCCCAGGGACATTAAATTCCTCTACCCTACAGGCATCTACCAGGTCTTTGTTTGTAGGAGGCACCGTCTTTCTCCGCTGGAAGATCCGCCAGAGCACAGATGGCACAGGAATAGGGCTTTTTGGGCTGGGCTTGGCACTCAAACCCAAGGATTTTAAGAGTAAACTTTCCTGCAAGCTTAGCTCCATCCCCAGAACCAGGCTGAGGAGAGCCCAGGCCAGGGTGGCCCTGAAGCTGGGGAGAAGCCCCATGGCTCTGCTGTCCTGCCCCAGACAAAGAGCAGCTGGGCTGGGGACCCAAGGACGGGGCCAGGGGGGTGTCGGTGGCCTGATGGGAGCCTTTGATCTGGTTAGTGCTCCATTAGCACCAAGGGATTCCCAGGATTGGGCAGAGGGTGTGAAATGGTCCCACCAGGCTCCCTGGAACCTGTTAACCCTTTGAGGCTGTGTGGCCAGAAGGCAGTCACTCTCCTCCCTCAGAGCTCCTACAATCTCTCCCACATCTCCACATCATCAAGGTCCAACAAAGTCCTCGGTGGCAGGGAAGAGGCTGCTCTTCCCGCAAAAAAGCTGCCGGTGAGTTGAGCATCGTTCCCATCCGCTGCGGACATCCCATCCCCAGATCAGGGTCTTCTCTTGCTCCCTCCTCCCACACCAGCTTTTGTTTTTCCATCCCAGCATCCCACACCTCTCTCTCAAGGCCATCAGCCTCCAACACACCCAGTCTGCAAACCCCTCGGCTCCCTGCGGCACACACCGCCCTGCCCACAAACCACACAGCCCCGGGGCCAGCGCGACAAGCCATCGGCACCCATGGCAGCACCCATGGCAGCACCCACCCGCGCGGGGTCCCTGCCCCGGGCAGCCAGAGCGAGCCCCCAACACCCCCCTTGGCACAGCCCCTTCCAAACCACCACAGCAGAACCCAGCCAGCACGCCCGGTATGATGCACACAGTGCTGCCTAACGAGTTACCCAGCTAACGAGTTACCCGGCTCGATGCTGGAGCCTGGCCAAGCCGATACTATAGAATTCGCCCCACGCACTGTCGAGGCGCCGCCGTCACCCACCGCTGCTGCCCCGGCTCTGCTAGGATTGAGCAGAGACCTGGGACATCGCTTCCCTTCATTTCCTTCTGCAAATCCCGCTTGGAAGACAAGGAAAGAAAGCACCAAGATGCTCCCCTCCGAAACCCTTCCAGGCGATGCCGAGCGAGAAGGCGACAGCCCGTGCCTCCGCTCGGCACTTTCTGTTTACCGAAGAGCTTTCCCCATAGCTCCCACAACGCGCCCGGGGTTGAGTCGACGTGACAGACAAACAAGAAAAAACCTCACTGATTAACCCCCCTCTGATGCCTGGAATTAACGCCCGGGATCCCCAGCCGGGACGGTGCCCACCGCGCCCACGGTCCTGACCCCGTGCGACGACCGCAATGGCACAGATGTGGGGTGAGGGACTGCGGAACCGCAGCACGGACGCAGCCCTGCAGGACCAGGACCGGCTGTTTCAACAACTCTTAAGACTTAGATAAGCTTTTAAAGCAAATCCAATCTCCTGGCCCTCATCCGGCAGGACAGGAGGCTGGAATACTGCTCCAGGGTTGGGTTTCCAGGCGTGGGAACTGCTGTGCCTCCAGATATCCGTGGGCAGCTCGGTGTTGGTGACCCCTCCTGAGGGAGAAGGCTCCGAGGTGCACAGCGTCACCTCTCCAGTCCCTGCCTGGCAGCAAGAGAAGAGCTGGCTGTGGGTTCCCCTCGCCCGGGACGGTGATTGCCGGTGGAGGAGACGACATTTCCCTCCCCAGTTTGATGCCGGGTCAGAGGAAGGGTCAGCGGGAGACTCCAACAAGAAAGACAGGGGAAATCACAGAGGGACTGAGAACAGCCGAAGGATGGAGTGACAGAAGAAGCACCAGGACACCTAAAGCCAGCTCCAAATCCTACCTGGGCCAGCAAAGCCACCAACCGAACCCGCGCGGACCGGCTACGGAAAACACATCAGCATCAGGTGAAGGCCTGGGAGGGGCCAGATCCTGTCCGTGGCGTCTCTTCCCTGGCTCCGGGCAGGGGACGAAGGGGTGTCGGGGATGAAGTCCTTTGTGCCTTTCATTTGCTGGGTTTGAGTGCAGGGTCCCGGGTCAGTCCCCAGATCCAGCCAGGCTGCGCAGGCGGCAGCAGCCGCGCTTCCCTCATAACCGCTTGGCTTTTACAAGTCCATTCTTCAGGTGCATCCTGCGAAAGAGAGCACAGCGGTGAGGCTCGGCCTCCGCACCGATGCTCCCTCCCTCGCTTTCGCAAATCCCTGCTGAGGTCAGGCCTGTCCTAACAGATAATTTCATAGAATCAGGGAATGGGTTGGGTTGGAAGGGACCTCAAAGCCCATCCAGTTCCAACCCCCTGCCGTGGGCAGGGACACCTGCCCGTGATGTTGAGGCATTCCGCTCTTCTGCCTTCCAGCCCAGCGGTGAAGCCTTCGACAGTGGCTCCAGGGCTCTGGAGCATCCGTTCTCCAAGCCCAGCGATGCCCTACGTGTATGATACTCCCCCTGCCCACGTACCCTTCTTTCAGAGCACTGGGCAGCTGCAGTCCAGCCTCTTTCTTCTTGGCCGTTGTGGTTTTCTTGCTGTCCTCCACGTCGTACTCGCGCACATCGTTCACCTCCTGCATCTGCCCCATCAGCACCTTGGCCACGAACAGGACGATGTACTGCGGGGAGAGACACTGTCAGCCAAACGCCGCCGAGGCTTCGAGCAGCTCCACCCACCCGACTCATCCCGTTGGCCAAGTGGGACCTTTCTCCGCTGTCCTCAACTGTCAGAAGGACAGGGCAGATCCCTCTGGGGTGGCCAAAGCCCTGGCACGTGGCTGGTGACCCCCAGATGGTGGAGGCAGCAATCCTGCAACTGCTTTAACTGATTTCACCCCCGCAGGAACACGAACTTGGACGCTGCCCAGGGGCGAGCTCGCTGGTGTGAGCTCTCCATGTCCACGCTTTCCACTCCCTCCCCAAATCTTCGTGGCGTGCCAGAGCGTCCGCACCCAGGACAAGTCCCAGCCCGCCCCAACTGCTCTTATCGGTCCCTCCCTGGGGTGCGAGAAGGTCCGTATTGCGGCACAGAGGAGTCCTCCAGGCGCTGCTGTTTTTTCCTCCTCTCCTCCAAGCCATCCCGCAAGTCCTCTGCAGCCTCCTCCCTCCCTGCAGCCCCCCAGGGCTCCGAGGGCGGCAGCGGGAGCGACGCGGGAGCAGCAGAGGAGGGAGAAGCCAGCGTAGGGGCTGCTGAGCTCCCCTACTCACCAGAAACCAGTAGATGTTCATCAGAGTGAGGATAAGGAGCAAAGCGTTGAAGAAGAAGTAGAAGGGGATATTAGGAACCACCTGGAGGCTGGAGTAGCAAGTGGCGTAGAGCACCTTGAGGGGGAACCAGTAGAGACGGAACCAGAACCTGCCAGGGCAGAGGGAGCAGGGTGGGTTTAACGGCCCACGGGGATCCCAGGAGAGACACGAGAGCCAGCACAGCCTCTTGGCATCTGGCTTGGGTTCACAGCCTGGCCCTGGACAGGACTCCCCACAGACCCCAGGAAGGGGCAGCTACCGAAGGGAAAACACAATTCCCATGGGCAGAAAAACCTTGGCACCAGCCACAGGGCAGGAAAAGGGCTTCTTCAGGGCACAGAGGCAGCTCTGCACCACAGATCCTCTCAACAGGATGAGGGACAGGAGAAGAATAGAGCTGGAAGGTTTTTAGTCCCGTGCATCCCTAGTTCATCACTGAGAAGCTCCCCTCAATCCCAAGGCTCCCATTGCCACCTCTGCCTTCCAGGGCAGCCCACGGAGAGGGAGGAAGGGGACAAAGGGACAAGCGAGGAGTGACCGCCTGCCAGTTCCCCAGCTCTATGCTTCGCCTCTTTTCCCTCCTGCTTTGCCCCCAGAGGAGCAGCAAGGCTGGAATCTGGGACAGCCCCATTCCGTTCCCCTCTTGCCAAACTGCTTCTCGCTGCAGAAAACCCAAGGGAGTGGGAAAATGGAAAGGGCTCCTCCTCCCCTGAGGTCATTTGTCTCGCCTCAAGCAAGACTTCACAGGCACTTCTGTGGTGACAGACAAAGTGACTACAGAAGGATTCCAAGCCCAGCATGGGGTCAGGCGCTGCAGGAACCTCTTCCCAAGCAGTTTCTGAAAGGGCTGGTTCCCATGCAAACCCAGCTGGGGTACCCCGAGGCATCGGGGAGGGGTTCCAAAAGCCGGCAGAGATGTTTAGAAGTGGGATCGGGGCTGGGCAGGGAGGCAAACTCACCAGCTGATGCAGAAGGTGAGGCAGCCGATGTTGGAGATGATGTCATTGAGGCGATGATAGACTCCCCCTCGGTGCTTGAAGTAGACATTGAGCTTGGTGAATTCCAGCTGCACGTCATTGACGTCGTGCAGGAAGAGCACAAGGATGCCCACGTTGTGGTACCTTTGGGAAAGAGGAGAGCAGGGAGGGAGACGTCCAGATGAGCCCATTTAGTCCCGACCCCTGCCATGGGCAGGGACACCTCCCACTGGATCCGGTTGCTCCGAGCCCCATCCAACCTGGCCTGGAACCCCTCCAGGGATGGGGCAGCCACCACTGCTCTGGGCAGCCTGGGCCAGGGCCTCACCGCCCTCATGGTGAAGAAATTCCTTCCTAATCTCTCATCTAACTCTGCCCAGCGCTGCCCAGGCACACGGCAGAGGGCCTCACCTGAAAGCGTATGAGAAGGCTATGAGGGTCAGCGTGACCACATGGTGGAGGAGCATCACAATGGAGTCCTTGCGCCACGTGTCCATGTAGGCAGTGGCATAGATGGAGTGGCCGTAGAAGCTGCACTGCAACAGGTAGGCGATGGCGATGTCCGTGGGCACGTCCATGCCTTTCTTCCAGTCTGGGGTGAGACAAAGAGCCATGAGCACGGAGATGCCATCAGCAGCAGAGAGACAGGAGTGCAAACAGCGGGGAGCAAGCCAGAGCCAGGGCTGCCCCACGCAGCTCCAGCACTTCGCTGGGCTCAGGTCCTCTCTTTCAGGACCTCACAGGAGGCAAAGGCTGGAAGAGGACCTTTGGCCTCTTAGATCTAAAGAAGAAACCTTGATTTGCTTCTCTACTGGTTTAACTCCTCAACTCCCTTCCCCGGGGAGCTGGGGAGCCCTGGCTGCAACAGCCACTAGGTGCCTCTCTCTGTAACGGAATGAGCAGAGAGAGCCTGGTGGGCCCTTTCTGCAACCACAGCATCGTAGAAGAGGCAGTTTAGGGGTTGAGGCTTCTCCCTCGCTCATCCCAACTCCCACTCCCTTCTTCAACCCAGATATCCTATGAACCTGGACATCCCAACCCATCTGGTTCCTACCGTACCGTAAAAGACGGAGGGTGGGTCGTAGAAGAAGGGGTAGTCGGTGAAGAAGAGCAGGTAGATGCCATATGACCAGGATAACGTGTAGAAAAGCAGCTTCCAGGCACTCTCAGGCATCTTAGCAGCATCCTTCGGCCGCAGCTTGCACCACTCCCCGAAGGGCTGCAAGGAGAGAGGAGAAACATCGTCACACGGGGCCGAACGACACCACAGCTCCAAGAGATTCGAGCCCCACGTACGCCACCAGACAGGGCAAACCCAGGAGCACCAACCCTGGTTTTCCGTCTGCCTTTACAGCACGAACAGAGAGGGCAAAGAGATTTGAGAGAGAGAAGAGAGAAACAGGAGGGTTGAGAACCTCCCGGCCATCCCAGGGGAAAGCCGGAAAGCCACAGGGAGAAGGCAGAAACCTGGGGTGCGCATCTCCAGCCTGGGCACTGCTCCCCCACCCTCGCTCCAGGAGGGCTGCTTGAGGTTGGGGAGGCTCTACAGAGGGATGTGGTGAGCCTGGATCCATAAGCTGAGGCCAGCTGGGTGAAGTTCAACAAAATCAAGTGCCAGGTCCTGCACTTGGGCCACAAGAGCCCCATTGGATGCTCCAGGCTTGGGGAAGCACAGCCAGAACGGTAGCCAGCAGAGAAGGACCTGGGCGTGTTGGTGGACAGCAGGTGAACATGAGCAGCGGCGGCCAAGAGAGCCAACAGCATCCATCGGTTGGATCAGCCGTGGGGTGGCCAGTGGGAGCAGGGCAGGGATCAACCCCTGGTGAAGCTGCACCTTGAATCCTCAGATGAGGTCTCCCAAGAGAGGAATAGAGGGGCAGAATGCCCTCCCTCGCCCCGCTGGCCACGCTTCCTTTGATGCAGCCCAGGACACGGTTGGCCTTCGGGAACACGTGCCACATGCCGAGCGCCTCCTGAGCTCAGCAGAGGCTCCAGGAATGGATGTTTTCCCTCGGTGGCAGCTGAGCAACGCCAGGCACCACTTCTGCTTCTCATCACAAGAATGACAGAGCCGTATCAGCCCGGGCGAGCTCCGCAGCCCTCGGCGGGGGCTGCCGGGGAGCCGCCAGCACGGGGGAGCGTTGGTCGGGGTCCAGAGGGCATCATCACTGCCTAAAACCCAGATAACACCCAAAGGCCCCCGGCCGAGAGCTCCCACGGGAGAGACCAGATAAGCTCATAGGAGATGAAAACAAAATGCCTGCAAAGTAACTATATCCTGGCCCAGGTCAGCATTTTCTGCAGCCGGCGCTCAGCTCCGCGATGCTCAAAGCTATATTAAGACCCCAGCTGTCCCCAGGCAGGGGCTGGCCTGGCTTTTAGCCCCTCTCTGCGTCAGGTTTTCATAGAATTCCACTCCAAGCATCGTCCCAGCCTAAAAGTGCTTTGTTCTAAGCTGGGAGTTTCCCAGCACCGTTCAGATCTGGAAGCCTCAGCCCTACAGAGCTCTGCTGAGGTGCTGGAACCCCTCCAGCCGGAGCAGCACAGTCCTGCCCTTGCCGACACATCTCGTATTCAGACCACGGCCGTCCTCGTCGAGAGCAGGAACGCACTGCTGCCAAGGCTCCTTCCAACGGGAGCCACAGGAGGAAAAAGAGAAGGATGCTTGAAGGATGAATAAATAATGTAGAGACAGAAAGTCCTGAGCCCAGAAAGCATGAATTATTTGTGTCTCCATACAGTGGAGCAGAGAAACGTCTCAGATACGGGGTCAGCTCACCACGACAGCGAGCTGCAGAGCTCCTGCCCTTCTCAGCTGGGGCTCAATTTAGGATGCTGAGCTCAGCCTTAAATCCGCGCCGCAGCCTCGCTGCCCATCACCAGCCAAGTCGTTTCGCTGCTTCTCTGCGCCTCAGTTCCCCACCTGCCAAAGGGGAAGGACCGCGGGGTTCTACCCCAGGCAGGCAGAGCTGACGGCGAGAACGTCACCCGTGGGGCAGGGACACGGTGCCGAGACCCGCTGCGCTTTGTGGGCACGCAGACCCTCGGCAGAGACCGCAGCAGCGCAGTAAATCCTCGCTGCGATGGAGAACCCACTGCAGGCACGGCAGCAGCTCCCAGCCTGCAGAAAAAGCAAAACCAGGGAAGGGGTAGCCCACTCCAGCTCGTGGTGGCCGATGCTCAGCAAGGTTTGAGCCCTCACTGCACGTATGGTTAATGCTGAGCCCTGCACAGAGCCCTCCTCCTCCCTTCAAAAGCACCTCAGGTGTACCCTGAGCCCTGAGAAGGGGGAGCAGGCTTTGGATACAGGGATGTCCCAGAGCCCTGACCCACACGAGGGGCTGGGGGGACAAATCCAGGCCCCCCAGAAGCTGGGGTGCTCACAGAGGGAAGCGCGAGCCAAGGGGGGTGCAGAGCAGCCCCCGCCACTGGGTGGGAGATGCAGGGTGAGGGATGTCCTCCCGCTACCCGCCTGCCGTTCCCATGGCAACGGTGCCGAGATGCCTGTTGCTAAGGGTGACGGGTGCTGCGGTGGGAACAGCAGATCTGGCTCCGGCTGAAAGAGCCCAAGGCTCTTGGCAAGTGATGTAATGGGGCTTCGCTTAAAGGGCGATCCGCTCTTCCTTCCTCCTCCTCGCTCCCCCCACGCAAAAACCATCGCAGGCGTCTTCTGACTCAGCCGTGAAACGCAGTGGGGTGAGGGACGTGACTGCTCCCGCGCAGCCGGGGGAGAGCGCCCCGCGAGAGCCGTTGGGAGCTGCAAAGAGAAACCGAATGGAAACTATCGCTGCCTGCAGCTCAGCTGAAGCGTCAAAAAAAATACCCGCAGCAAAAAGCAAACACATGCTCGCTCCCTTTTTGCAGCCTCCGGCACGAGAGGAAAGCAGCCAAGGGTCCGTAAATCTACAACGGGGTAAAGCAGCGGGACACGAGCCCTTCCAGCAGCCTGGAGGCTCGCAGGGATGGGTTATGAATTGAGGTTGGTCACCCCAGAATTGTATCCCCCAGACCACCCCCATCACCTCTGCTCCCTCCCCAGCCACGAGCCTGGCCAAACCCCAGCCGTGCCCCGGCTGCTCCGGGCACGCCGAGTTCCCTGGAGGAACACGGAGCAGCCCCAGCCCAGCGAACTGGCAGCTTTACACCAGCTTTTACTCAGTGCAGACGATAACGAGGAGCAAGCGGAGCTCCCGTTCCAAACGTGGAAGCCACGACCGGCAGGTACTGCCCGTTCCGCTGCGGCGGCACAGCTCCCCGTAGCCCCGCGTGCGGCTTCTCAGTGCTGCGGAGGTGCCTTTCATAGAATCATTAGGGTTGGAAAAACCCTCTCAGCTCATCCAGTCCAACCGTCAGCCCAACCCCACCGTCCCTACTAAACCCTGTCCTCAGGTGCCACATCTACACAGCTTTTGAAGCCCTCCAGGGATGGAGACTCCCCCACTGCCCTGCGCAGCCTCTGCCGGGGCTTCACCACTCTGTCAGTGAAGACATTTTTCCCAGCATCCAATCTAATCCTCCCCTGCCACAACCTGAGGCCATTTCCTCTCGTCCCACCACCTGTTGCTTGGCAGCAGAGCCCAGCGCCCACCTCACCACAACCTCCTTCCAGGCTTGTAGACAGCGATGAGGTCTCCCCTCGGCCTCCTCTTCTCCAGCCTAAGCACCCCCAGGTCCCTCAGCAGCTCCAAGAGCCCCTGTTCTCCAGCCCCTTCCCAGCTCCGTTCCCTTCTCCAGACGCACTCCAGCCCCTCAAAGTCCTTCTTGGAGTGAGGGGCCCAAAACTGAGCCCAACATTCAAGGCGAGGCCTCACCAGCACCGAGTCCAGAGGGACGATCCCTTCCCCGAGCTGATCCCCGCCAGGACGCTGGTGGCCTTCCCCTCCATATCCAGCTCAGCTGCCACCCCAGGGATGGGGCACACACCCTGCGGAAGGAAAGACCCGGGAAAACACCGCTGCTCTCTAAACCTGAAGGAATGAGTCTCCTGGAGCCCTATGGACACCCGGGCAGAAAGGGGAATCCACTGAGCACAGCGTGATGCGCTCCAGCTCGCGCTGCTCCATCCCCGCAGCCTGCAGGGAGCCGCTCGGTGCCTCAGTTTCTCTGCCCGTACAGCGGTTAAGACACCACAAAGCTGTGTTAGACTCTGGACAACACCTTCCAGATTAACATATAACCATTAAAGAGAATCACTCTACGATTCCACCTACAAAAAGGCACTGTGACAACAGCACCGAACCAACGGGCGTCATTTCTTCTTTAGTAAGTTCACCCCCAAAGAGAGAGACGCGACAGAGAACACGCTTTGAGGACGAGACGGAGGTGCCCACGGGGCGCTGCGGGGGCTGAATAAGCGCCTCATGCCGACGCGCTGACACAGCGGCCCAGGGCGAGCGGCCCCCGCGCCGAGACGTGGCAGCACGGCCTCCCTCCCTCCCGGGGAGGAGAAAGGGCCCATTGTTGTGGCTTTCTCCCCCTCAGCTTCCAGAGTTTGGGCTTCAAACAGCGGGATGAGCCGGAGAAAGGGCGGTGTGGCAGAGCCTTCTCCCAGCCCTGGGCTCGGCCGGTGTCCGCTGCTCCCAGCGGAGATGGTGGCAGGGTTTGGGGACAGCAATAATTCCCCCTCGAGTCACAAAGACAGCGCTCAGACTTGGAAAAACTTCTTGACGATACCCCAGGGTGGAGAAAAGCTGCGTAAATCACTGAAAGGGATAACAAGGACCCTCATTTTCCAGCTCCCACATCCTTCCCGGGGCTAAACGGCATCGCTCTCCTAGAAACCCTGCATTCCAGAGCACATTTTTCAACGTAGCAAACGCTTTTCCTTGCAGAGGACACTGCAATGTCCTCTGGATTTCAACAGCAAACCGAGTAGTGCCTGAGCCAAAACCGGAACGCGTTTCCCCACTGCTGAGAAAAGGCAGAAGTGGAGGCGATACCTGAGGAACGTCGCCAGTTCCAGAGGCAACTCTGATCCAGAATGAGGTTTTTGCCCCCTTACAGACTTGCACTGAGCTACCTTTGCAGACTTTAACTCCCAGCAGCAAAGATGATTGGAGTAGTTTAGGGCTGAGAGTGGCTGCAACCACCCTGGATCACCTTTGAGCATGGAACCCATCCCTGGAGGGGTTCCAGGCCAGGTTGGATGGGGCTCGGAGCCCCTGATCCAGTGGGAGGTGTCCCTGCCCATGGCAGGGGGTGGCACTGGATGGGCTTTGAGGTCCCTCCCTCCCAAACCATTGCAGGATTCTCCCAGCCTTTCCCAAATAGAGCTGCCTGCTATTATTCCCACTTGGGTGGGTATTATTCCCACTTGGCCTCAGCGGCGCTCCAGGATGTGTAACTAACACAGAGATGCTCAGGTTGCTGCTCTTTAATCAACTCTGAGCCCGGCTGCAGCCACGCTCTCTGCAGGGCGCACGCGATGGGCGGTGGCTTTCAGTGACCAACGGAGCTCAGACACCCCCAGCAGCACGAGGGGGGCAAACAAACCAGGGGGGCTCTGTGGGGTGGGAATGCTCACCTGGAAGCGGTTCAGTCTGCGTTTCTGGAGGCGGCTCCAGTGAGCTCATAGAATCAGACGTGCCCTGAGCATCATCCAAGTGCGTGCACTCAGAAGTCAAAGGGACCAAGAGATGCTCAGGCTTCCCGGAGAGGGAGGATACGGCCCTCAGGGATGCGGTGTTCCCCGTACACCTGACTTTGGGGTCCTGCCCTACCCAGTAAGCCACGTTTCCTCAGGTAAGTGGGATCCTTCCTACCACCAAAACAACTCCTTGCTGGATCTGCAGCAAATGAGGCTTCTGTGAAGAAGCAATGGACCAAAAGTTATCTTCGCTTCAAGGGCAATGGGAAAATCACATCTAATGCACAGGCATTGACTTATCTGCTGCAACAAGTCAAAGTCCACGCTTCTAAATCCCAACCAACCTCTTCCCATCACAAACACAACGTTTACCGCTCCTTCAACCCAACTGCGAGACCTTTTGTGCATTGCAGGATGGTCTCGGATGCTGCTGCTGTGGTCCCAGAAGACAGTGAGGAGCCTTCCTCCTATTCTCTCGGTCACACGGATAAAAATAGGGCCACGCACGGCACAGGAAAAGGCTCATGGTTTTAACGCACTCGATTCTCAGAGAAGCGGTCACGGCCAGAGCTAAATGAGGTGCACTTTATGCCCCGAGCTTCAAGGCCTTGTGGTAAGAGTCACTTCCTCCTGAGACGCAGAGAACCACAATCAAAGCTGAAAGATTTATTATTTATAAGCAACACGCAGGAAGGTAGCACTCTCCGGACACCGAGTGGATTCATTTTGATAATTTGGAGTGTTTCAGTTCTTGCAGGGAACACGAAGAGATTCAAATTGAGGAAGGATGCTCTGAGTCTGCGTGGGAAGCAAAGTCCTGAGCACGGGAAAAGTTTCCTCCCAGAGGGTTAAATGGGTCATTTTTCCCCACTCTCCGAGCGATGAAACCTTTCCCTGCTGCTGAATGACCCATTCCATCGCTGTCCGCACAGCAACCACGCAATACAAACTGATTCCTTAAATAACAGAGATGAAAGCAACCACCTCCAGCTTTTCCAAAGGCAAATCCAGCAGAAAAAAAAAACAAAAAAAAAACAAAAAAAAAAACAGAGAAAAGCTTCAGACCCTTTGAAAAAAATACATAAATAGAACTGTCTCTCCGTACCAGCTCCCCTCCACCTCTCAGCTGGGAAAAAAATGATGCTATCGCAATCCCGGTACGCGTCTCATCCCTCTATAACAGATGCAGATGAAGGCACAAGAATTGGCTCCAATCAACCAACCAACCCCCTTCGCCCTTCTGCGGTTACAAGCGTGACCCATTTCTCCATGGGAGCGACACCTCGGCGCTCGCTGCCGAGCATCCTCCGAGGGCACCAAGCGGAAAGAGCCTTTTTTCACGCTCTGATCGCTTCTCGCTGTGTAAAGGTGAGCCTCACGCAAGGAGAAAGCGGAGCGCAAAGGAAATCACCTGCACTTTGTCACAACAACCCTAAGGTTACCTCCAACCTCGCTCAACTCAGTCCCAGCATTCCCGGGCGCTGCCGATCCATAGCCGCCGGCAGTCGGGGGGGCAGGTAACGAGGAGAAATTTGGTCTTATATAAAAAGGCAGCCCGTTCCCTTGCCTGCACAGCATTTCAGCAGCTTCCAATGACCCCAGAGGGCTCAGATTGGAACCCTGCGCAAGGTCAAGATCCACCTCGTGTTACCAGATAAGCAGAGACAGCTCTGAAGAGCAAAGGAAGAGCCAAAGGGGCTCAGCAGCAGATGGGGCAGAGAGGGCAGCAGGAACTCCCGACAGCCTAAGGATGGGATGCGATGTAGCTGCCCTCAGTGTGCAGAGCAGCCTCCGAAGGAAGCCGCTCACCCAGGGATCCGGGGAGCTGCTCGGCACCACGGAGCCGCAGAGAACCACACGGGCTCCTGCAGCTACTCATGGTACGTGAGACAACGATAGTTTCCGTGTCCCCAAAAGCTGGGGAGGACTGTCCCTTGAGCCAAAACACTGCATCTCTCTTGCTCCTGCCTTGCAAGGCCAGGGCGATGGCAGAGCAGAGCGCACAGCATCTCTCCAGGAAAGCAGCGTGTAAGAAATCGCCTTGGCTAGGGCTGAGCCATCAGAAAGAGAGGGGAGCACGCGTTTCATTCCGCACGCTTTTCACAGCAAGAAATCCAACGGGCCTGTCTTTCACTTTCAGGGTGTCCTGTTCATCCTGTCCTTTACTAAATGCTGTACTAATGAGGAGGGGACAACGGCCGGCAAACCCGCTGGGAGACCGTGAGGGTCAGATGTTTGCATCCCTGCATCCCCCAAGCTCTGAAGCAGGTTGGCCCAGCACTGCAGTACAGCCATCCCCGCCGCACCACCAAAGGGAACGCGGGGAAGGACATTTTTCGTTCAAACCACAAACGACACAGACGTGTAGCCCTCTCCTTCCGCCATGCAAGAAATAACCTGGCCCCACGGAAGAAATAACTCCCAGGATGCAGCCAAGGGCAGATGACAACGTCAGCCTCTCCTAGGATGCAACGGAGGCGGTGGAAGGAGACACCGACCCCTCCTAGGAGGCAGCTAAAGGGGAGATGCAGCCAAGGGAACAGGGGATGGGGGAGAACCCTCTGGTGCAGCAGGGGCGCTCAGTCCTCCCGGATGCAGCTCCGGGGGAAGGAGAACGTGCTTCCCCATACAAGTCACCCACAATGTGCCCGAGATGGAGGCGAGTGGTACATCCCTCCTCCCTGTGCTACCAGTTCCCCAGTGGTCCCCAGTGCCAGCAGACCCCCCAGTCTCTCCATCCCTACTCTCCATCCCTCTCTGGTATCCCCCCCTCTTTGCCCATCCCTCCCCCCCCATCTTTTCACCCCTCCTCAGTCCCCCCATCCCTCCCTGCCCCATCTCTTAGTCCATCTCTCCCCAATCTCCCCATCTCTCCATCCCTCCATCTCTCCCTGCTCCCCATCTCTCCGCAGTCCCCCATCTCTCCACCCCTCCATCCTTCCCCAATCCCCCATCTCTCCCCACTCCCCATCCCTCCATCTCTCCCCAGACCCCATATCTTCATCCCTCCATCTCTCTGGAGTCCCCCATCTCTTCATTCCTCCATCTCTCCCCAGTCCTCCCATCTCTCCATCCTTCCCCACTCCCCTCCTCTCTCCATCCCTCCATCTCTCCCTGCTCCCGATCTCTCCATTCCTCCATCCTTCCCCAGTCCCCTCCTCTCTCCATCCCTCCATCTCTCCCCAATCCTCCATCTCTCCATCCTTCCCCACTCCCCTCCTCTCTCCATCCCTCCATCTCTCCCTGCTCCTGATCTCTCCATCCCTCCATCTCTCCCCAATCCTCCATCTCTCCATCCCTCCATCTCTCCACCCCATCTCTTCCCAGTCCCCCATGTCTTCATCTCTCCATCTCTCCATCCCTCCACTGCCATCTCTCCATCCCTCTATCTCCATCCCTCTATCTCTCCATCTCTCCCCCTCTCCCCATCCTCCCCCATCCCTCCCCAGTCCCCCCCTCTCCCCCCTCCCCCGGGGCCGCCGCTGCCCGCACTGACCCTGAACAGCCTGGCCGCCGCCTCCCTGCGCAGCGCGGTCCAGCCGAGCGCCGCGAGGGCGCAGAGCAGCACCTCGGCCCAGCCCAGGTGCGCGTTCTCGGCCCAGGTGCGGCTCGCCAGCTCCCAGCCGCACCCTCCGCAGCGCCGCGCCGCCGCCGCCGCGCTGCCGAACCCGCGCCGCACCAGCTCCGCGTACCCGGGCATGGGCTCCGCCGCCCGCCCGGCCATCGCGCTGCCCCCGCCGCCTCTCGCCCGCCCGGCGGGACCCGCCCCGGCCATCCCCGCCCCGCCGGTACCGGGAGAGAAGCGCCGCCCCCCCCCGCAGCCCGGCCCCGCCTCGGGGGCGCGTTCGGCCGCGGCAGCGCCGGCTCCGTAGTGCCCGTGAAGCGGCGGGGAACGGAGCTGCACCCGTTAGCTGCGGCAGCTCGTGAAAGTGCCCGTTAATCGGCGGGAAACGGAGCTGCGGCTCCTCCGCTGCCCGTTGCAGCGGCTCACGGTTGCAGCAGCTCGTTAGCTGCCTGTTAATTAGCACGGAACGGAACGGACACTCATTAGGTGCCCGTTAATCAGCGAGGAATGGAGCTACGGCTCCTTCGCTGCCCGTTGCAGCAGCTCAAGGCTGCAGCAGCTCGTTAAGTGCCCTTTAATTAGCACGGAACGGAACAGAGACTCATTAGCCGCCCGTTAATCAGCACAGAACGGAGCTGCGGCTCCTTCGCTGCCCGTTGCAGCAGCTCACGGTTGCAGCAGCTCCTTAGCTGCCTGTTAATTAGCACGGAACGGAACAGACACTCATTAGGTGCCCGTTAATCAGCCCCGAACGGAGCAGCAGCTCATTAGGTGCCCGCTGCAGCAGCTCACGGTTGCAGCAGCTCATTAAGTGCCCATTCATCGGTACAGAGTGGAGCAGCGACTCCTTAGATGCTCATTGCAGCAACGCAGAAGGCAGCAGCGGCTCATTAGGTGCCCGTTAATCAGCACAGGCTCTAAATGAAGCTACATTGCAGTTTCTTGCACAACCCAACTCAGCGCAACAATGCAACTGCTCCCTTAGACAGTAAACCGGGCAATGGGCTGGAGCTGCAGTCATGGAATGGTTTGAGTTGGAAGAAGGACCTCAAAGCCCATCCAGTGCCACCCCCTGCCATGGGCAGGGACACCTCCCACTGGATCAGGGGCTCCAAGCCCCATCCAACCTGGCCTGGAACCCCTCCAGGGATGGGGCAGCCACCACTGCTCTGGGCAACCTGGGCCAGGGCCTCCCCACCCTCACAGGAGAACATTTATGCCTAAAATCTCATCTCAATCTCCCCTCTTTCAGCTGAAAACCCTTCCCCCTCCTCCTGTCTCTGCACCCCCTGATCAAGAGCCCCTCCCAGCACTGGAAGCTGCTCTAAGGACTCACTGCACCATTCTCTTCTCCAGGGTGAACCCCATCGCTCTCGGTCTGTCCTTGTATGGGAGGTTCTCCAGGCCTTGGAAGATCTTTGTGGTTGCCTCTGGACTCGCTCCAACAGATCTGTGCTGAGGGCTTCAGGTGAGGTCTCGTGAGAGCAGAGTAGAACTGGAGGCAAACACCAATATTCCAGTATCAAGAGGTGGCAGTCGACGATAGAACGATGGGAAACTGCTGGACATGCCCACGTGTTCCCTCGGGTGGCTGCGGGGGGCTGGAAGTTACCCATGGCACCTTGGCAAACGGGCCAGCAACACAGAGCTCGGACAGTCCTCCACGCTCAAAACACCTGGCTGAACATCCACCCTTCCACATTTCTTCCATTTGATAGGCAAACAGACACATTCCTCCAGCTCTTTCTTCCTCACCTCTCAGCAAAAGCCTCCAAGCAGCAGAAGAGTCAGGGAGGAACAGTAGGGCCTTTCCACTCTCCCACCACAGCTGAAAATCCACACCTGCTGCAGTTAAGAAGGCTCTGGAAAAATGAGATGCACCTGAGAAGCAAACACACCCTCCTAAAAGATCAGGAACTCCTTATGCAGGTGTTTAAGATTAAAAGCGATACATCAGAGCCACCTGCAGCCAGGCAGCCACTTGGCTCGCTAGGAGAAGCATGAGTTTAAGATGAAGATTCTCTTAAAATCCCAACACTTCCATTATCTCATGGTAAAGGCACAACAGGAGCCTCAGCCCAAAGGCCCTGGAACAGCACAGCAGCATTCAGGTTCAGCCACAGGGGAAAAAGTAGGATTCAGTTGCCCTCTAATGCATCAAAACTATAGACTGCATCACATCTGTGGGATCCTCACTACTGGGAGGCACAGAATAATCACCGTCATCACCAGCTGTAACTTGAACTGGCTTGATTGGGATAGAAAGAGACAAAATACGTCATTTTGTGTCATTTAAAGTCATTCCTCTGGCCACAGCCATCCTGCCTACACATCCTCTGGAACCTCTCTTAATTGCTCTGGGGCACCGACGAGAACAACCCCATTCCTCTCAGAGGTTTGAACAACAACATGTTCCCCTCTTCTCACGCTGACAGCGCTGGCTCCTGCTAGGCCGCTTGCTTTTATTGTTTACATTTTTAAGTCAATTTATCATGGCCCATCAAGTGGGGAATGGCTGCCCTGAACACACAAGCCCCTTTCAGGTCTCCCTCAGACAGCTTCACAAAGGAAACATTCATTCAAGACTGGACCATGAATAACCCCTCATTGAAAAGAGCTGCTCCGAAACAAGCCACGAAGGAGACAATGAGCCCTTTCAGAGCAACCCCGGGGAGGGTGGGCACAAAGGAAACGCCAGTCAGATGCGTTTACAGTGTAGAATAAACCCCTCTTCTTCCCCTCCCCAAACAATAATGCAAAAGATAATTCCAGTTTTGGAGCTCAGGAGGTTCCAGCTGAGGGTTCCACTTAGACATCTGCTCTTGGCATTTCTGGCAGCCCACCATCGCTCACAGCAGTATGAAATGCTCCATGGGAATTCAAGGCTGCAAAAATAAAGCACCATCACGCAGCGCTGGATCATGTCACGTTCCACAATACGGCAGGTTCCACCACCACCGTGGTCTGGGAGTGGCTGGCGACACATGCACTTCCACAGGCACCGCAGGATGTACTCCGTTAAGCCAAGACCTAATGCTTCCTGGCTCCAGGAGCTGCTCTGCTGCATCTGACCAACCTGAGATTAAGGCTGAGCCTATTAAAGGCAGATTATTTTTATTCTGGGGAAGCTTTCCCTCTCACCAGCAGTAACCCCTGCAGCTGGGTCTGCTCCTTTGAGGATGACGGAGTTAACGGAGGAGTCAGACTGACAGATCCATAACTCAGGATTCATCCAGGTACTGAATGCAGGTGCTTAAAAATGAGCCTTCACACTCCTCCCACAAGCACAGCCATGGTACAGAGGCAAGGCTCACTCTCAGCGCAGAACTGCCAGGATTGCAGGAATTAAGGGGCACACAGATCCCGAAAAGGCTTTATTGGGAATGTGTAAGGTACAGCATCACATACTTTTGGTTCACACTGTATTTCAAACAGTGTTCAGGCCCAAGGCAAGCCAGAACCCTGGCTTTTTAGCTACCAGACTCAAGTAGCCACACGCTCTATACTGGTTTAGCGTCGGCTCGCTGGTTTGTAAGACCCCACCACGGCGAGGCGAGCCAGGCTGACTCGCAGAGGGCACTTTTCCACATTAGCAGAGAGGCTCTGCACATCCACCCCAGTTCTCAAGGTCCCACAGAGCAGCGCCGCAGCCTCGCTGCCCTCTCCTCAGGCGCTGGGGGCATACTGCATGGCCAGCCGGTCAAAGTCGTTCTCCTTCAAAGCAGAAACAAAAATAACATGAACAAACCTTGAAATGCACTGAAAATTTAATTAAACTTTCATCAGCAGAAGAAAACACTACTATCAATTCCAAGAAGCAAGATCACCTCTATCAGTTTCTCAATTGTTTTCAATTTGTTCCATTTTTCCTTCGCTATTAGCTTTATCCTTCTTTCCCCTTTCCCAAACTGTCTCTTCCAGAAGCACGTTTCCACTATTCAAGCAAGGCCTGATGGTACCAAGTTTCTCACTCAGATTGAAAGCTGTTCTCTCCAGGTGCGACCAGGCTCAGGCACATCCCTCCCCTGTGTAACACCAACTGTGTTTGCCAGCATCCCTCACAGGGGCTGGAAAATGTGCTGGCACAGAAAAAGCACACAGAGCTGCAGGGAAAGAACCCACTGCCCCCACCCGATGCGGGTACGAGGCGTGATCTGCTTCATTTCATACTGATTACTACCTTTGCCTGATACTCCTTTATGAATGGATGGTTCTTATGTGCATCTTTCAACTGTGACAAATAGCGATTCGTAACCTGATGGGATGAGAGAGACACAATTAAATATTGTGACAACATGAGAAGCAAAGAGTTTGAAGCATCACACCTCACTCTATTTGTTTGCAGTGAGCAGAGACCTGATTTCCTCAGCATCCTGAATGTGAAGGGCCCCAGTGCATTCTCTGCACTTAAAAAGCCCAAACAAAGTTATCACATGTACGAGGAGGGCAGGAGCCACCCTCAGCAGTAGGACCGGGCTGATGGGATCTGCTTCCCGGGGACCCAAGCCTCACCTCTGGTGGTTTGCCCAGGTGCTGGGACAGGACAACAAAGTTGATCAGGGTCTCGGGATGGCCGCTGTCCTGAAAACAAGAACAATCATCTATGCAACTTATGTCTGCTGTGATCGAGCGTCACAACCAGCACAGTTCTGCCAGAACAAGTTCTGCCAAACCCATAGCTCTCTTCACGGGAAAAGGCAAAGTAGAAGGAAAGGCAGGTCTGAACAGCAACCACCCTTAAGCCCAAGACCAATGTACAACCCAGGAATGGTTTGGGTTGGAAGGGACCTCAAAGCCCATCCAGTCCCACCCCCTGCCATGGGCAGGGACACCTCCCACTGGATCAGGGGCTCCAAGGCCCATCCAACCTGGCCTGGAACCCCTCCAGGGATGAGGCAGCCACCACTGGGCAGCCTGGGCCTCCTCACCCCCACAGGAAAACATTTCTTCCTAAGATCTCTTCTCACTCTCCCCTCTTTCAGTTGAAAGCCCTTACTGGTTCACTCCATATCTCCACAACAGCAAATCCACCTGGCAAAAGTACCTTGTCCAGTGCCTCTTGAAGTACTCCCTCTGCATCGTCCCACTTGCCCTGAGCCATATAGCAGGCTGCCTGTCCATTGAGGAGGAGGAGGGTGGAGGAGCATTTGTCTGCCATCTCTTGGAAGATGTAATAGGCATCTTGTAACTTCTCACCACCCTGCCAAGGGAGGAGACACACACCCACGGGCTCACTACGTGCTGTGGAGAAGCTTGAATGCTCTTGCCATGGTTGAAGGACTAGGCACAAAGTTCATTTCTAGGGTTATAAAGCACAGCATAAGAACCATCTCCTGCACCACAACAGATCTCTGTTAGGCCACAGAGAAAGAAATGTAAAAATATTAGACATTAAGAACCACTGAAATAATCAAAAGAGCCAGGCTTCCATTCAAAAAGAAAAAAAAAAAAAACACTTCAAAAGAACCATTTCAGATGTTTGATGTAATAAAGGATTATGAAATGAGATTTTCATAACTAAACGTAGGTATGTACACTTGGCTTGTCAAGAATTCCTAGCTTCAGAAAAGTTCCACGTGCAGAAGCTTCCCCTTACCTTGTGGGAACAGCTCGAGGAAAACCTCGCTGCACACTGTTGTAAGGCACGGGCTGCGCATGAGAAGTTTCATAACAAAAACCAAGGCAACACTACAAAAGAACTCCATGGTGTAACAGCTTAGAGCATGTGTGACCTTGGACTTCACTGGATTTTAGGAGACTTACTTTCAATCACCCGGCCTGGTCTGGACTACCACGCAGAGTGGGTTTGATTCACAACACGCTTAAAGACAGTCTGCTCTGATTAAAAGCTACAGTTGTTTCTTGAAGTCCAACTACAAGGTCTGGATGCCAGTAATGCTGCAGCTTCCTTTGTCAGATTTGTGGTTTGGGAATCACTTAAGTGTGGTTTAGCTCTTCCATTTGTGAGCTGGAGGCTACGGTGCACAAAGGCCAACAAAACAGGCAGTTTGTGAAGCCAGCTGCCAACGTTCTCTGTGCACTTGAAGGGAGAAGAAAAATCCAAAAGCCACCAAAAACCTGCACACTTTTCTGAAAGAGGATTCAGGGAGAAGATGGGGAGCAGTGTTCCTCGGATGGTGTAGGCTAGGGATTCCCATTTCAGATACTCACTACTGCAAGGTTCACCCAGGCAGTTGCCAGCTGTGTAAGAGTTGCATCCTCATCTTGCTCTTGCATCTTCTTCAGCTCCTTGCTGCAGAGGCAACAGTGGAGTCAGGCAACAGACAGACAAGGCCTCTTCTGCCCTTCTTTATGCTACAAACAAAAGGCTGTCATTTCCTCTCTCAGCTCTTCCAGCGCTGTAGCACAACAGCCACAGCGAGTCAGTAACGTGGCACAACCACCTCATCAGGTTTTACAGAAAGACCTCCTTGTGGGAAGTCAGAAACACGGGACCAGAGACCCAAACCACATCCTGTTGAAGGCAAGATCAAACCTAAAGATTCACTTCTTTCTTTAGCTGTATCAAACTGTATTATCCTCACAACTTCTGCAACTCCAAGACTAAAAACCCTCTGCAGTGCACCTGTACCTCCACCTAAGTTCCCCTGTCCCTGCAGGTGTTAAATGCTGCACCCCGGGGGAGGCTGAGCTGTGAAAATTCCCTTGTCAAAGCCCCACCACGAAGAAGCCAAGGGACACAAACTCACTCACCGAGCCAGATCCAGCCTGTCAAGCTTCAGGAGAATCTGTATCATCATGGCCATGCTGCAACAAACAAGAGCAAAGTAGTTTTCACCCATCCGTGCTTTACGGTGCCCTATGCTTCACTCGGGAGCCTGACGATTTGTGGAGAGACATGCTGCCCACAGCCAGGGCCAAGCCTCCCTGCTGCGGACCCCAACAGAGCGAGCAGCTCTCGGAGCACGACCTGGAATGGAGAAGCTTGCTCCTGGCTCCCAAGCGCTCCCTCGCTGCATTGACAGGATGGACTTTTCAGCGATTCTGAACACAGAAGAACCAATAAATAGCGTTCTGAAGTTTCACAAGGGAGCAACGGACTGGATATTTCAGGATGAGCACCAGATCACTTCCGAGGTGCAACACAAAAACCTAAGACTGACCCTACATCTCAGGAACCAAGAGTGGGAGGGGAGAGAGAAAGAGATGGTTACGGAACATGTTCTACCCTGTCACAGTGAGACCAGGCTCAGCTTGATCAGTTCACTCGGTACAAGTGGATGCGTGTTCAAACAGAGACTCCTCCTTACCCTCTGTTGGAAAATGTTGCTGTGCAAGAGCGAACTGCAAATTCACACCGCATTTCTTGTGAAACCAAAAAAATCCACAATGGAAACTTTCAGTTATTGACTGAGGCCGATGGTGAAGAGCGTGAAGAGTGCACGTTTCGTTATGAATGGCACAAACGATTTTCAGAAGGCAGAGAAAGCAGGAGAGGTGATGATCACCCAGGCTGCCCACACACGACAGCAGATTTTGCACTAAGACACCGCACCAGCCCCCAGCGCTTTGGCTGTGCAGCTGGTTTTAGCTGGTAACAACACCCCAGTGCTTCAGCCCTGACCCTGTTCGCCAGACCCGGCTCCCTGCAACTCCTGCTTCTTCCGAAAGATCCCACCAGCACTCAAAGGAACCCGTGTTTCCTTGGTAGTAGATGTGAAAGCAAAACCAATGGAGATCCTCAACAGCCTTTCAGATAATGATCTGCGGGATGGCTCTGACCACTGGCAGCATCATGCACAGCCGTGGGCCAGCTCAGAAGGGAACAATCATGAAGGTGATCATAGCTGATTTTCTTCATTAGTTAAATAAAAAGAGTTACAGACAGTCTTTTTTTTTTTTTCTCGAACACTGTCCTACTTAGGAGGCAAAGCTCAAAGTGGTTTCTCGGTGGTTTCAAGGCTTTTCAGGGACAAGGCAAACCTCAGCCATTTCTGCAGCACCTCTCCCTCACCAGGCGAGGCGTTGCAGCTCCGTGATTCCTGGGGAGGAACACTTACCACTCCAAGCTCTCCCCTTGGTGCAGAGCACGCAGAGCTGCATCGGGGTTCTTGTCATGGAAATAGATGGAAGCAGCCATCAGCAAGAAAGTAGTGTTAGTGACATCAACACTTTTTGACATTTTCTTGTCCAAATCAGCAACGATTGCATCCCTACAAAGAGCAAGGGTGAAAATTTGGGAGTGTTTTGTTATTAAGCGAGAGAAATAGCTCCTGCCCCCCCCACAGCTCTGCCTGTTTGACATCCACTGCACAACCTCAATAAAGACCATGCTTCTACAACAAGCTTTCCGCATGGAAACATATTCCCTGTTTAACAGGGCTTGAGATCTGACTATCAGCCTTACCTTTGGCTCTCATTTGAAAGGTATTCTGCAAACATCCTCACTGCCTGGAGCTCGGGACTAGCACTGCCTTTGATTTCATCCAGGACGACACCGTACTTTCTCTATCGAAAGCAAAGAAGAATCATCTCTAACTTACCAACTATTTAAGAACACAAGAAATAACCGTTCCCCTTCTAAAACTTAGTTTTACAACAAACATCCAGAACAACAAATTCCTACTTAGTTTCTCCCATCACACCCCACAAATACAGCCGAAAGTCATAACTGGGGGCTGCTTCCCCAAATACTGTTTTAAAGACAGAGAAATGCCTCTCCAGAAGGTGCCCTCAGGTCACTCTGGCGCTGCACGTAACGCTGCATTCACAACTGCGTTACTGCCAGGGAATGCCTTATGATCCAGGGCCGGAGGCAGAATTACTACAAAACCGTGTAATGCTCTATCCACAGGACTCAGCCTCACGACGTCCTCAGCCAGCGCCATGCTCAGATCAGTGCTTGCCTCCTCACCTGGGCGATGTAGGATCGGAATAAGAAGACATCCCGCTCCACTTCCTTCTCCGGGCTGGATGGCTGAAGGGGTGACAGGAAACCAGAAAGTCTCTCAGGGACCCACACAGCTGTGACAACCCCACAGCAACCCCGCTCCCCACACAAGACCCCCATCTCAGACATCGAGGCAAGCCCCAGTATTGATACAGGCTGGGGGATGAGAAGAAACGGCCTCAAGTTATGCCCAGAGAGATTTAGATTGGATATCAGGAAAAATTTCTTTGCTGAAAGGCCTCTCAGGCACTGGTGTAGGTGCCCAGGACAGTGGTGGAGTCCCCATCTCTGGAGACATTTACAATACAGATGGATGAGGTGCTCTGGGATACGGTTTAGTAGTGGACAGGTATGGTTGGACTCAGTGAACGCAAAGGTGTTTTCCAACCAAGCGATTGTATGATTCTAGGATGACAGGCTGAGAGTTGGGGTTGTTCAGCCTGGAGAAGAGAAGGCTGCAGGGAGACCTCAGAGCAGCTTCCAGTGCTGAAAGGGGCTCCAGGGAAGCTGGGGAGGGGCTCTGGATCAGGGGGTGCAAAGACAGAATGAAAGAGAATGGTTTTCAGCTGAAAGAGGGGAGATTGAGATGAGATCTTAGGGAGAAATATTTTGCTGTGAGGGTGGGGAGGCCCTGGAACAGGTTGCCCAGAGCAGTGGTGGCTGCCCCATCCCTGGAGGGGTTCCAGGCCAGGTTGGATGGGCCTTGGAGCCCCTGATCCAGTGGGAGGTGTCCCTGCCATGGTAGGGGTGGGACTGGATGGGCTTTTCGGTCCCTTCAACCCAACCCATCCCATCGCTCAGCGACGCCCGGCAGAGCCCCCTCCCTCCTCCCCGATGCTTCCTCGCGCAGGCAGCCCCGCACACAGCCTGGAAGGAGGCCCCGGCCCGGCCCTACCTTCACCCGCTGCGCCTCGTTGATGGCGGCCTGGTAGGCCCCGATGTAGAAGCTGTTCTTCACGTCGAAGAGCTCGTCGGCAGCATCTCCACCCTGCCCGGCGGGGCCCGCGGCCGCCCCGGACGCCATGGCTGCCACGAACCCGGAAGTAGCAGGGAGGCCACGCCCCCTCACCGGGTCAGCCAATGGGGACGCGCTGTGTATGTGACGTCATCGAAGCGCGCCGAGCGGGCGAGCACGTGGGGTACGGGACAGGGGAGAGGGATGGGAGTGAGCGTGAGCCAGCGGTGACGCCATTGGGAGCGCCGGGAGCGGCGCGCGGCCATGGGGGAGTTCCGCGCGCTCGGGCTGGCGCCGTGGCTGGCGGAGCAGGCGCGGCAGGTGGGGCTGAGCCGCCCCACGCCCGTGCAGGCCGCCTGCATCCCCCCCGTGCTGCAGGGTGAGCCACCCCCTCCGCCCCTCCCGGGACGGCGCCGCGCGGGACCGGCCGCTCAGCCCCTTCTTCTCCCCCGGCAGGGCGCGACTGCCTGGGCTGCGCCAAGACCGGCAGCGGGAAAACGGCCGCCTTCGTGCTCCCCGTGCTGCAGGTGCTCTCCGAGGACCCCTACGGCATCTTCTGCCTCGTGCTGACCCCCACCAGGTAGGGGAGAGGCGAGAGCCGGGCTCCCCGGGCCCCTGAGCCGGCCCGGCCCCGCTTTAGCTCTCTCCTCCCCGCTCACCCCCGGCAGGGAGCTCGCCTACCAGATCGCCGAGCAGTTCCGCGTCCTGGGGAAGCCTCTCGGCCTGAAGGATTGCGTGGTCGTGGGCGGCTTGGGTGAGTGTGGGTGCAGAGGGTGGGAGCCTCCACGCTTCCCATCTGGCACAGTTGGGTTGGGAAGGAGCAGAGCACTCGGGGAGGCGTTCCTTCCCCAGCACGGTTGGGTTGGGAAGGAACAGAGCACCTGCAGAGACATTCCTTCTCCAGCACGGTTGGGTTGGGAAAGAGCCTACTGCCTGGGGAGGCGTTCCTTCCAGTCCAATCCAGTGAGTTAGAAAAGAGCAGAGTGCCCAGGGAGGCCTTCCTTTCCCGTGGCTTGTTTTCCTCCCACTGAGGAGTTGTTATCTAGCACCCAGGGCAGCGCAGGCTCGTGGGAATAGGGACAGTGATATTTCTCAGCTGTACAGACCAAAGGACTTTAGTGCCCGTGTTCAGTAACTCAGCTCTTGTGGATCTTGGTGCAGACATGGTGGCGCAGGCACTGGAGCTCTCCCGCAAACCCCACGTCGTAATCGCTACGCCGGGCAGGCTGGCAGATCACCTCCGCAGCTCCAACACCTTCAGCCTTAAAAAGATAAAGTTCCTGGTAAGGCAGCTCGCTGGGGCTGCTCCGGCGCCTGTCACATCGTCAGCTGTGTGCGCAGAGGAGCTCATCTGGTTTTGGCTGTGCCCAGGTTTTGGATGAAGCCGACCGGTTGTTGGAGCAGGGCTGCGCTGACTTCACGGCGGATCTGGAGGTGATTCTGGAGGCTGTCCCCGCACGCAGGCAGACGCTGCTGTTCAGTGCCACGCTGACCGACACTCTGAAGGAGCTGAAGAGCTTGGCCAAGAATAGGCCCTTCTTCTGGGAGGCTGTGTCTGAGTAAGTCCTCACCTACTCCACTGAGCAGGTGAAGAATCCCATTTCCTCTCTGTTCTCTCGTCTCCCTTCTGCCCACCCTCCTCTTCCTTCTTTCTGCCTTCCCTCTCCCCCTGCCAAACCGGTGCTTCCTGGTGCTTTCCCTTTCCCTCCCACAGGGTGCGGACTGTGGACGAATTGGACCAGCGCTACTTGCTCGTACCTGAGGCCATCAAGGATGCCTACCTTGTCCATTTAATCCAGACCTTCCAGGATGAGCACGAAGACTGGTCTATTATTATCTTTACCAAAACCTGCAAGTGAGTGGCATTCCTTGGGGTTGCTCTTAACGTAGAGGTACCTTTGCGTTTCCAGTTCAGATTCCAAATTCCTCCTGTGCTGGGCAGAAGGCTGGGATGGGGTTTGCTTCCTTTGTCTATTCTGAAATTTGAGAGAGAAATACCTTTTCCTTTGAGCAGTCGTGCTGGAGGGCCACCCAGAAATGTCTTGCACCAAAGGGTTGAGCTGCTTTGTCTCCTTGTATATTCCTTTCCTCCTGCTGATGGATACTGGAAAAGGGATGGGGAATATCAGCCCGTCTGCCCCGCTGTGCTCTTCCCGTCCTTTGGGGGTTCAGGTGACTGGGATTGAGCTGTGGAGCTGGTGATGTTCCCGTAAGCCCAAGTGGGATCCTGTCTGTCTCTGGGGTGAGCAAGTGTGGCCTGTCCCCTCGCTCTGTCCGAGCACTTCAGGAACCATCTGTGTTGGGTGATGGCAGTGTGAGGGCTCCTCGAGGAACCCACCTCTGTCCCAATCCATCAGCTTTACATTTCCGTGTCATATTCTGCCCTCTTTCCCTTCAAGGGACTGCCAGGTCCTGAACATGATGCTGAGGAAGTACAGCTTCCCTTCTGTAGCTTTGCATTCCATGATGAAACAGGTGAGCGATGGACGGATCTGGGAGGTGGTTGCTTTCAGCTGTGTCCCTGAGCCAGAGCTCTCCAGGCCCTGCAGCTCCTCTGGACCACAACATCCCTCGTTGTCTCTTCACAGCGACAACGATTTGCAGCTTTAGCCAAGTTCAAGTCCAGCATCTTTAAGATCCTCATTGCCACCGATGTTGCCGCCAGGTAAGGGAAAAACGCGTTCTCTTGCCGAGGGTCTTATCCGGTTTTTTAAGCACCTGAAGCACCATGGGGATTAGGCTGGGTTTAGCAAGAGCAGAGCTGTAAATTCCCCCACTTGGGTAGGACAGGGTTGCTCCTGTCCTGCGTGGGACATCTCTGAGCTGTGTGCCATGTAGCTCTGGTCCAGGCTTGTTTTGCTACAGCGGGAGAAGGATTTCTGTGAGCCTCAGGGTGCTCTCTGGGTCTGGGAGGGAGCAGCAGGACGCAAAGTGATGTTGCCTTTGTGGCTTTTGGAGAGCTGTGTGAGGGGAGAGTTTGGCCTTGAATCAGCCCAAGCCACTAAAGAACGAGAGTATGGGGCTCTTGGAGAAAGCAGAGGGCAGGAACTTAAACTCCATGTATTAGAGCGGCGTTTCTCAGCTTTTCTTCTTTTTCCCCGTGTTCCAGAGGCCTGGACATTCCGACTGTACAAGTTGTCATCAACCACAACACTCCCGGCCTGCCGAAAATCTACATTCACCGTGTTGGCCGGACAGCCCGTGCGGGTGAGCGGGGCGAAGTGCCGACGGGTCGCTGGCTGAACTGGGATCCCAGGGGGTGCGAGGAGGCTTCGCAGCAGCTGCCATACAGCCTTTTCCGTCAGCGCCAGATCTACTCGGATCACTGGCTTGGCATCCTGCCTTAATGATGGCTCACCCCAACTTGTGTTTAAAAGTCAGTTACCTGATTTTTCAGAGCAATAAAGACCCCTCTGATCACCGCGGCACCCTGATGTGCTGGGCTGGCTGACGGGGATGGATGGAATTTGCCATGGGTTAGGCTCCATCTCCCTTTGCCTATCAGGATTCTATCACATCTATCACTGTGTTTTTATCACCCAGGTCGGAAAGGAATAGCGATTACGCTGGTGACGCAGTACGACATCCACCTCGTACACACCATTGAGGAGGAGATCAGTAAGTACAACACCGTTAATGCTGCTAAAATGTGGGATCACATCTGTTCCGTCGTACATGCAGCTCTGATTTCAATGCGCAGTCAGAACATCAGCATAAGAATGGTTTCTCTTGCCTGGGTGGCCAAGGCTCAGAGAAGAGCAGGAGCACTGGAATCTCCATCAGCTTTGATTCCACTCCTGAGTGCGCCTGGCAGGAATGCGTTTGTCTTCCTGCTTTTTCTCTCTGTAACCTTTTTATTAAACCAGGGAGCTTCTTCCTTACTTCCAAGCTACTGTGTATGCTGTCGCGGATAAAAAGAACAGGTTGCTTTGGTTCAGGCTTCATGGGTTTTTTTTAGGAAGTAGACCTACTAAACGCAACATCGCATGCTACGGGGAATTGTAGGCAGAGGGAGGGTTTAATCCTTTGTTGTAGGCTGAAGGAGTCAGAGCGGTCACAGAGTAGGACACCAATTGCACCGATAATCAGTGGAACTCTTGGGAATTTTTGCTAGCTGAGGGTCTGCCTCTGGGTTTTGTCACCAACCATGGTCTGTAAATGTCTCGCCTTGATTTAGAACTGAAGCTGCAGGAGTTCTCCGTGGAGGAGCAGTCTGTGCTCGACATCGTCACCCAAGTGAATGTCACCAGGAGGGAGTGTGAAATAGTAAGTGTGTGAACGCGAAGCCCGTTTGCTCAGAGGAGCGGACATCTCGGGCAGCAGGGCGCAGCCGGGAGGTTTGTTGCAGTCTAATACACAGCTCTGGATACTCAGCTTTCCTCTTGAGCACATGAGTTTTCATTCCATTTTCTAGGGGAAACACTTAGATGCGTGTGCTGGGAGGGTGGTTGTAGTTTTCTTTGCTGCGTTTGCTCTGTTATTACACTTTTTTGGAGCGTTTTTGTGCTGCCGGGTGTTGAGGCTGGTGCTTTGAGGGGAAGGTGTGTGGGCTACCACGGGTGTGCACCCTGCCGACTCTTCAGAGCTGTGCGGCTTCTCCCCACGTCCGCTCAGACCTTGGGTACCGATTGCGGTGCTGTGTTTTTGCTTTGACAGGAACTGGAGGGAACGGATTTTGATGAGAAGAAAGAAATAAATAAGCGGAAACAAATGATCCTTGAAGGGAAGGTGAGAATTGTTGCCATAAAAATGGCTCTAGTGGAAGAGGTTCCTGCAGGAAGAGGTTCCTGCCTGTGGCAGGGAGTTGGAACTGGGTGAGCTTTAAGGTCCATTCCGTGCTGGCGCTCGGCACGTCGCTAGTGTCTTGGCATTTGCCGTTGCAGGATCCGGATCTGGAGGCAAAAAGGAAGGCAGAGCTGGCCAAGATCAAGAAGAAAAACAAGAAGTGCCGTGAAAAGGTGCAGCAGGTCCTTCAGAGGAAAAAGCAGCTGCAGCTGAAGAGGAAACTGCAGAAGAAGATGGAGCGGAGAAACAAAGTGCGTGCTGTGGAGGAGAAATAACTTCCTTCAGTTTGGGTTGCCCTGACATTGCTGCTGCTTTGGGAATAGTGGGATCAAACACTTCTTAACGTGGCTGCTTCTGACTCGCAGTCAGTGTTCGAGACTGTGAGGGCTGTGAGTGAGGAGAGGAGGGATGCTTTGACAAACTGTCTCCGCTGTTTTTCCTTCCTGCACAATGCTGCTGGCCTGGGCCGTTCCTGGAAGGCTGGATCAGGTTCCTGGAAGAATGTCTCTCAAGAGTATGTTTCCTTCCTCCAGCAAAGGAGAGGCCAGACCTGAATTCCTGGTGACGTGAAGGGAAATAAAGATCCCCTCTCGCTTCCCCCTTCATTCCATCACTGCTCTTTCCAGGGCTGCTGCCGCTCACACTTGTTTATCGAAACACTGCAGCGATACTCATGCCTGCGAGTCAGCCTTGGCTCAGCCTCGAGCCTGGGGCCGCTCTCCACAGGGACAGCGGGGTCTAGGTTTGGAGCTGCTGGGGCCTCTGTTTTTGCATGATCCATTGGTTCAAAGATGGTTTCTGGCACAGAAGAGCAGCCCCAGGAGCTGGATTGCTTTGTTTCACGCACTATCCCAGAGTAACCAGTGTGATTTATAATTGGGTCCCCTGTGTGATTTTCTGGGCTCCCTCCTCTGTGTCAGTTTGCCTCCTGTGTGGCTGGAACAGGACCTTGGTGTGGCTGGAGAGGACTCGGCTCCCAGGAGACTTGTGTTTCCTTCCAGAGCTTAAAATCCCAGAGCTTGGCCAGCCCTGTTCTCATGTCAGGTTTGATCCTCGGTGCCTTCTTTACTGTTCGGAGCTTTCTATGACTGGAGATCGGTTATTTCTGTCCTCTGGCTTATGAGAATACTTTCTATGGTCCATGCCCAAGTAAATATTTATTGCAAAAAGTGCCCGAGTGTTTGACCTTCTCCAACACACGGGGGAGTTGTGGGATCTCTGGGCTGGAGCAGCGCTTGCATCGGCAAACCGCTGGGAGGTGAAATCCTTTTTGTTTCAGGAGGTGGGGAAGGATGGAGCTGATGGTACATCCCTCAGTCCCTTGGCGTAGCCCAGCCTGGCTCCTTTCCTGGGGGCGTGCGACCCCTGTGATGCCATTCCCTGCCTCAGGTGGGGTCTGCCCAGAGGGAAGCTGGTGTTTCCCTTGGGAAAAGCCCTGCCAGGTGCCTTTAGGCTGTGCAGGAGGCAGCTCTGAGCTGGGCCTGGGGGATGGCAGGTGAGATGGGTGCGGTGTGGAGGGGTTGGAAGATACCCAAAGGTGTTCCTCCTCTCTTTGTCCTCTTGGGTGCCCTCCAGGAAGGAAAAAGCACTCGCCCGCCTTGTAGCGCAGCTCACCGTCACCTCTGGCAGCTGCCGCAGCAGCACATAGGTTTGTATCGGTCTGATGCTTTCTGAATACTAAATGCTTCTACAGCTTCGTGCATGCTGGTTTTTGGAGCAGACCTGTTAGCTCTAGATTAAAAAGCTCTTCTGTCTGGGACAGGCAGCTCCTGCCTTGCCGGGGAGGGTGCTGATGGTGCCTTTATGTGCCAGTTGATCCCCTCCCTCCCGCAGACGCTTCTTGACCTGCTTTCTGAAGTCTCTTTGCTCCAGCCTGGCAGGGGTTGCTCAATTTGTCTCCTTCCAGCACACTGTGACACGCGGAGTTTGATCAAGGCTCTTGTCTTGAAGCTTTATTCAAAATTCCTTTTAATACGCCCCTTGTCTGTCTTGAGCAGCCTTCTCTGTGAGGGTAGGACACGTGCTGGAAAGAAGGGCTCTCTGTAGCGCTGCTGAGATGTTCTGGCATCAGAGGATCAGCCTGGGAGTGGCTGAGCAGAAAAAGAGGTTGCTGGGCTAGTGGGGATGTAGAAAGATGCCTTCAATTCCCAGATGAGGAATTTACAGCTTGCCCAGGGCAAAGGACAGCGGGTGATGTTTGTGCACGTGCTGTCAGGGTGGGATATTCCATTCTGGATGTTCTAAATGTTGCTATGAACGGTTGGGATCCCCTAGAAACAGCAGGACTTCCTTCTTGTCGCTGCCCGGATTGTGCTGTGGCTGAAGCCCTCCTGCCCTGTGTGGAGGGCTGGAAGCCTCGGAGCTCGCCAGCTCCGCTGTCTGCGCTGTGAAAGATGTGGCTGGAGCGCGGCTGCTCCTCCTTGCTCCGCTCCGCTGGGGCGCCCATCGCCTGGTGCTGCCGTCCACGCACTCCACTCTCTCCGTCAGCCCCAGCGCCCCAGCTCTGGAGGGGTTTCCCTGGCTGAGTTGCCATGGAAACTCCTCAATTCAGCATCTTGGATTGCTGCCTTTTCTCGCGTGTGCTGCTGCTGAGCACCAATCCTGCCCCCCTGCCAGCCCTCCCCGTCCTGCGGTCTCCCCTGAGTGCTGATCCATCCCCCAGCCTGCTCCAAGGGGCTTGGAAAGCATGCACTCCTCCTCTTTCCACCTTGGGGGGCAATTACGCCCTTACACCCACGGAGCTGCAGGCATGTGCCAAGAGTGGCTGTTTGTGTGTCCTTAAGGAAATATTTGTGTATTCCTGGAGCATTCCCCCCATCCCTGCCCCTCAGACCTCTTTGTGGAGTGCTTCCCACGAGATTTGCGTGGAGAAGGGCGACGCTGGGATCCTCCTAGGTGAGATATGGTGTTTGAGAACTCCCCACTGCTCTGGAGAGCGAGGAAATAGGGAAGCAGGGAGAGGTTTGGTGACACAGGAGGAGCTGGCATCCCCTTCAGCTGCCGTGCGGCACCAGGCAGGACAGCTCTGGGTCTCTACAGTGACGAAAAGGCAGCTGCAATTAAATCATCCAGGGTAATGCTGGGGCCAGGCTTTGGAATTGCTCTCTGCTGCGACAGCAGCTCTGCATCGGAGCTGGCGTTCCAGCTTTGCTGCTGCAGGTGCAGCGTTTCCAGCTCTCCCTGGCAGGGGCTGCACACCCCATCTCCATCAGTGTTTCGCTCTGTGGCTCCGCGCGGGTTCTCCCTCCTGTCCAAAATCTTCTTGGTCACCTGCGCTGCGTCCGCTGCTGCTTTGCATTGTGAACGTTCTTTGAAAACACAAAATCAGCTGTTTTAAAAGCCTTGAAAAGCTGCTTAATAAGCTTTTCTAGCAGGAATGGCCTTTTCCCCCCCTCCAAGCCCTTCTCCCGGGGCAGCGCGCGTGCAGCCGGGTCAGTTTGGGTGCTCGCAACCTTCTTTGGAGGGAGATCCGGCTCAGGGTGGGCAGCTGGATGTTAAAGATTCACATTAAAAAGGTAGGGAGATAGTTGGGAGGAGAAGGCTCCAGCTGGGTGCTGCTGCTGTCGGGATCCGCCCCGGTCAGCGCTTTGAGCCTCTGCATTTTCCCTATCTTTGAAGGGCAGAGCTGATCCTGAGCCCTGCGATGCTCCACTCCAGCTCATCATGGAATGCTCCACGTTATCATAGTATCATGGAATGGTTTGGGTTGAAGGGCCCTCCAAGCCCATCCAGTTCCACCCCTGCCATGGGCAGGGACACCTCCCACTGGATCAGGGGCTCCAAACCCCATCCAACCTGGCCTGGAACCCCTCCAGGGATGGGGCAGCCACCACTGCTCTGGGCAACCTGGGCCAGGGCCTCCCCACCCTCACAGCAAAACATTTCTGCCTAAGATCTCATCTCACTCTCCCCTCTTTCAGCTTCAAACCATTCCCTCTCCTCCTCTCCCTGCACCCCCTGATCCAGAGCCCCTCTCCAGCTTTCCTGGAGCCCCTTTCAGCGCTGGAAGCTGCTCTGAGGTCTCCCCCGAGCTTTCCCTCACGTTCTTTTCCCTTGGAGCAGAAACTGCCTTCACACACCACAATTAAATAACAATAATAATTATAAACTACTCTGGGCAAGGGGATTGTGAACCTTGCTGGATCTTTGAGGGGCTTTATTACGCGTTTGTGGCATTTTCCAGAACACACACATATTTAATTGCCTTCTCTGGTGTACGGCGAAATCACCTTTCAGCGCCAGTTTGTGTCTGGGGTGTGACGCTCCCACTCCGCTTGCCGGGGCTGTCGAGTGTAAACAGACCATTTCTGAACTAAAAATAACCCATCCTCAGAGCCACAGAGCCGCTGATCCCCACAGCCCTAATGCAGCAGCTCTAAAGGCTTAGCTCACTCATTTTTTTTTCTTATTAATGGTGTTATTTAATTACAAATTGCCCCAAGTTAGGGCTTTGGGAGATGTAAAACAAAGCGCTTGGTCGCTTCCCCTCCATCAAGAACTTCGGTGTTCTCACACAAATGGAGCTTTCAAAGACAAGCTGCCGAGTGGCTTTGATGTGAGGCTGCTAACAACGCGACCTGCGCTACCAGGAGGCTCTTTTGGGGAAGAAAAAGCTTTTTACCTCTTGTTTAAAATCACTCAGGGACTCAGGGCATCAACCAGCCTGGCCTGCCTTAACCTTCTCTTCTCTCAGCTCTCCAGGCACCCTGGAGATGCCAAGGATTGAAGTCCAGCCAGGAATTGAAGTCCACCAGCCCTTCAAGGAGGGCAATTACCTGCTTTGTGGAGGAGGAGGAATCAAAGCCGGGAGATTCCAGGGAGTTTGCAGGGCGAGGCAGGGCTGGAGGGGGGCAGCTGCGCCGACTCCCGGGTTGGCTCTAGACCTGGACTCCATCCGCACTCCTCTTCAGCCAGGATGGCCGATATTGGCATCCCTCAGATCTCACAGCGATAGCTCCGTCTCCTCTCGCTGAGCAGATCCCAGGTCTTGGATTCCACCCAGAGCACAATCCCACCTTGCCGCTGCCCATCGGAACGCTGAGCACAGAGGGGAAGGCAGCAAACTCTTCTATTTGTTCATCCTGATCTCATACGTGAACCGTTCTCCCCACGGTCCGTTTATGAACGTTCTGTCTAGGGTTCCTATGAATAATTAAGATCCTCATTTGCCAACGGAATTAGGTCTCTCAAGGCACCTGCAATCAGCAGCTCTCCAGCGAGGACGCCACTGCTCGTTAGATACTGACAGTAATTGTTACGGTGAGACAGAAGCAAACAGCAAACTGCAGCCCTGCCGATCACCACCGGCTTTTCTAACACGAGATTTTTTCTCCTTTTGAAGCAAGAGGAGCATAAACGGGGAAGGGGTGAGGGTTGGGAAGTGGATGGGATGTGTCACATCTGAAACACAATTAAGTCCTTTATAACTGCTCGCTAGAGTGGGGCAGAATTTGAGCTTTGCTGCTTTGCCGTCGACGGCAGAGCTGTTTCTCTGCTAACGGTAGATGTAGGGCATTCGTGGAAATAGCCGGTGATGAATGGGTTTTCATTAGTTCAGAAGAGGGGAAGACTGCGACGGAAAGTGCCTCCCAGAACCATCCATCACACCAGCCCGCAATAAAAGGCTTTGAACAACTGCCGAGCGCAGGACAGATCTCATCAAAGAGCCACTATTCAGATGATTCTGGCAAAGAGGAGAACTGCAGCCAAGTACCCGTGGGGAAGAGCCAGAAGGAAAATGCTCTCTGTTCCTGACAGTGGGAGAGCGAAGCCAGGGCTGCGCCAGAGCGAGGACAGCAGATCAGAGAGTAATAGGATGGTTTGGGTTGGAAGGGACCTCAAAGCCCATCCAGTGCCACCCCTGCCATGGGCAGGGACACCTCCCACTGGATCAGGGGCTCCAAACCCCATCAACCTGGCCTGGAACCCCTCCAGGGATGCGGCAGCCACCGCTTGGGAACGGTTGGAGCGTGGTCATTCCTGGGGGTGATGACTCCCCCATGGAAGAGCATCACCAGGGGGGCACCGGCCAGGGCGCACGGCTACGGAATGGGCGCTGCTGGAGGTTAGGGATACGCACTCAGCTCCACCTTTCGTGTCACGGCCGCGGAACGCAAGTGTGAGGGCAGAACAGAAGAAACCTCTCCTCCACTTTCTTCCTCCCACACTCCCAAATCCCACCCGCCCCCCTCCATCTGACAGCGATGGAAACCAAACACACGTTCTTGAAGCTGGTCTCTATTTCCAAAAAAAAAAGGGCTGCTCCTGTGGGAATAAAATATCAACATTGGCGTGAGGTGGTAAACAAGTCCCTAGAAATGTTTGCCAGCCAGTTCCTTCCTTCGCTTCTTAAATACCCCGAAACAAATATTCCTACAGCGGCTCCAGAGTATTCCTACAGCGGCTCCAGAGTATTCCTACAGCGGCTCCAGCTCCATACAGTTGAGAGAACATTTCATGCAACAAAAGAAGGAAAAAAAAAGGAAAAAATAACAAAATAAACCCAATCTCAACCCAGAAAAGCCCTTCCCGGGCTGCGCAGGTCTGGAAAGCTCAGGGTCTCCTGATCCGCTGGGAGAGGGAAGGGCTTTGCCCAGCCCAGTCACCTGCAGGTCTCCGCTCCAGCTGGTTCCCACGGTGCCGGACCTCATCCTGCCCGGAGTCGCAGGCAGCGCGGGGGGTTCCTCTTGGGGTCACCGGGTGAGGGAAAGGCCCTGAGGAGCCGCGCGGCCGTGCCGAGGCTCGGCGGGTGCAGGAGGGCAGCGCCTGGCAGGCAGCGCTTACCGAGTACCGGAGTTTCTGCAGACCTGGGAGCCGTTCCCGGGATTCCTGCTGTCTTTGCCTAACTTATAGTGGCAAAGAGGGCAAAAAAACCCCACCTGACAAAGTCCAAATCCATCCACATTCCTGTAAGGTTACTACTTCTACAGAGCCACTGCTTCGTCACTCAGCGCAGGGCTCAGCATGCTCGTAGGGAACTACGGGGGCGCAGCGGGGGCCGGGGAGGACACGCATCTTCCCAGGCTTCCATGGTGCCTCCCTCAGGCCTTGCTCCATCCCTATTAGTAGACAACATAGAATGGGTTGGGTTGGAAGGGACCTCCAAGCCCATCCAGTCCCACCCGTGCCATGGGCAGGGACACCTCCCACTGGATCAGGGGCTCCAAAGCCCCATCCAACCTGGCCTGGAAGATCTACCATAACTCACACCTTCCCACAGGGCACCGGTCCCAGCACGCTCCAGCTGCCTCCTGCTCTCACCTAACCTGGCCAAGCACGGCAAGCTGGGACGCGTACTCTTCACAAAGAGCACTGCTGGGCTGACACGGAGCAGGGCGTCCCCGGGGATTGTTTCCCAAGGAAAAAACAACAAAAAAAAGAAACCAAGAGCAACTGCGCTTTGCTCCATTTAATTTCAATTAACTGCAGCCCTCAGAGGCCCGGAGAGACGCCCCTCTAGCAGTTTGCTGGCAGTCCCTGCGGGGATGGCCCATTTCTCAGATGCCTCCTTCCAAACCAAGCCTCTACTCTTCCCAGCGGAAAGTTTTAAGAAGTCATTAAACCCCCCTGTGTTAATCTAATAAGAGCTTTAAAACCTGCAGTTCTTTTTTTTCCACTGGAGGATGCGCCTGAACAGTGGAAAGGACACAGGGGCAGGCGAGCTCCCTTCTCCCTTATCTCTGGAAGCTCCCGACAGTGACCAGTGCTGCTGCATCCTGGTAGGAAGACACGATGTCGGTAGGGCTGGGGAAGAGGAAAAGGAGCAACTATGGACCTCAGTGCGCTGGGGCCGCTCCCTCCCTCCCTGGGTGGGAAACGGGCAGCTTCTTGGCAAAAGGCAAGTGGTTTCCTAAAAAACTACTGAAAAAAGGCGAAGGCTGCTCAGCCTCTTCCCCTAGAAAAGAGTAAAAACGTTGGAGACAGTGTGGCAGCAGGGAGGCTGGGAAGGCAGCGCGGGGGGAGCCAGGGCAGGGTCCAGAGAGGTCTGGCTGTGACTTGTGGGTGGATGCTCCCTGCAGAGGATTCGGGAGCTCAGGTCCCCTCTGCCCTCTGTCGGGGTGTTCCGTGGGCAGGATGGGGCTGCGGCTGGTCTCTACACTGTCCAGGCAGCTGCTGGTATGTTGGTGTCCTGCCTGAACAGACCTCGAGGCTGTTCCGTGACCATAATTGTCGTCAGGGACCAGTCCCAGCTTGGGCTCCCCTCCTCCGGAGGAGCCTCCTCTGAGCGTGCTGGTACTCAGTTGCTCTCCACCAGCTTGGCCAGTCCCTGCCGGATCTCGCTGAGCTCAAATATCTTCACATCCATTATCTCGGCTACCTTGGTGACCTCGTTCTGGATCTTCTCCCTCTCGGCCAGGGTCTCTGCCAGTGTCTGCTCAGCAAGGTGAAGGCTTCGCTCCAGCTCCGCGTTGCGTGTCTCCAGTTCCTGCCGAAGGAACACAAGTGCAGTGAGGTGGCTGATAGACACTGCTCAGAGACCACCGCCCTTATCTCCACAATCCAGCCCTGCCAGCGCCTCAGCGCCAGGCTGCCCACACCCAGCCAGCGCGGTCTCCCTCAGCTCTTTCACCAAGGGACCTCCCTATCTCGAGCCACAGCACTCCAAGCACACACACGGATGTCAGCACACGTTCCCCGAGCCCAGGAACCCGCCTGCAGTTTGCAAAGGTGCTACAAATGCAGACTTCATGTGCCTATCATGGAATCCTGGAACAGTTTGGGTTGGAAGGGACCTCCAAGCCCATCCATTCCCACCCCTGCCATGGGCAGGGACACCTCCCGCTGGATCAGGGGCTCCAAGCCCCATCCAACCTGGCCTGGAACCCCTCCAGGGATGGGGCAGCCACCACTGCTCTGGGCAGCCTGGGCCAGGGCCTCCCCACCCTCACAGCAAAACATTTCTGCCTAAGATCTTATCTCAATCTCCCCTCTCTCAGCTGAACAACCCCAACTCTCCCAGCCTGGCCTCATACAGGAGGTTCTCCAGCCCTCGGATCATCTCTGCAGCCTCCTCTGGACTCGCTCCAACAGCTCCACGTCCTCCCTGTGCTGAGGACTCCAGAACTGGACACGGGGCTCCAAGCAGGGTCTCCCCAGAGCGGAGCAGAAGGGCAGAATCCCCTCCCTTGCCCCGCCGGTCCCTCTGCTTTGGATGTAGCCCAGGATGTGGTTGGAGATATTATCCTGCCCTGAAAGCCATTGCCTGTGTTTGGGGCTGAGCCCCTCAGCAGCCCCTCTCGTTCAGGAGCGTGGAGGTAAACACAGACCGGCATTGCCCCAGAGACCGCACAAGAGACCGCGCTTCCATCTGTGCCCTTGCCCTGAGGTGCAGAGCAGCTTGCGTCCCTCCTGCCAGCCAGCCGGAGCCAGAGCTCTGCTCCGCAGCCACCCGGCAGGATAAGCAGAATTTCAGAGAGACAGAGAGTCACAGGACATCACCCATCCTGCTCCAGTCCTACCGTCAGGATCTACTGCCAGTGCTAGGGGAGAGACTGTAGCAAAGCTGGGCTTGCTACTGCCTGCTGACTGTACCCCGTATCCCATCTCTGAGAGATGCAGGGATACAGGCGAGGACCCGTTCCCCTCATCCAGAGGCAGAGTGAGACATGGCAGCTTTGCAGCGTTCGCTTTTTGGGTCAGAGGAGAAATGGGGATGGATCCCTCTACTCTGAGTGCAGAGGTGTCCCAGATCTGCCATCGTCACCTGCAGTTTCTGCAGCGTCTCCTCACGCTCGCCCTCCGCTTCCCATCGGCCACACTTCTGGCTCTTTAGCATCTGAATCTCCTGAAACATAAAGCGGAAGAGCATCGCGTCAGACCCACTCCTGTCCCAGCGAGGCCATCTCCCACCACACACTCCAACCAGGGCCCCTTCCCTCTCTCCAAGGATCACAAAACCACACTCGGCTCTAAGTTTTAATACCTCCTTTTCTAACCTTCTACTTCTGCTCTACCTACTGCCTCCCTTTAAGCCATTAAGTCCCTAATCAGGATGCTCAGCTCAGTGCCGGTGAGGTTCAGCGCTCTCTTCACGCTGCTGAATCCTCACTCCGGCTTTTGGGGACAGAGTCCCTTCTGAGCCCCCCCGAGTCCTCGAGTAGCTCTGAGGAAGATTTCTTCTCTTTCGGGGAACCCCAAACCACCTCCCCCCGCACCCCAAGGCTCTGTCCCCCCGCTGCTGAAGCACAGCCGCCAGAGAGCCCCCAGATGTGGAAATCATTGACCCCTAGAACGTCCTGAGCCGCAAGGGACCCACGAGGCTCCTCGACTCCAGCTCCTGTCCCTGCACACGACACCCCAACATTCACACCGTGGGGCTGAGGGTGTCGGCCAAATGCTTCTGGAATATTGTCAGCCTTGGTGCCGTGACTGCTTCCCTGAGAGCTCTTCCAGCGCTCCATCACCCTCTGGGGAGGAACCTTTCCCTAAACACCCACCCTAACGCATCTTCCTACCATTCCCTCGGGTCCTATCATTGGTCACCAGAGGGAAGAGCTCAGCGCCTGCTCCTCCTCCCCTTCCCACATCTCCCTTCCTTCACAGCCTCTGTAATTAAAACTCTGCTTTAAATCATTCATTTAAATGCAGTGAAAGCGAGAAGCAACGACTACGCTTGAGGCCAACTGCAGCTGCCGATGGCCGAGAGGGGAAGGAGAAGACCCAGCGCTGCTCTTTGTGCAGTGAGATTCTCCACTCCGGGCTGTTTGCACGGGAAACTCCTCACCCTTCACTCTCCCTGCGGAGGGAGAGCACCACGGGGGTGCAGAGGGTCCTTGCACAGACAGCGCCTGGAGCGGCGCAACGGGCTGGGATCTCACCCGGGAAGGGCGGCGGTGACCGACGGGACACTCAGTTTCAGGCTCTGCTCTGCTTTGTGGGCTATTACCTCGTCTTTAGCCTTGATCAGGAGTTCCAGCTCCTCCAGGGTTTGGCTTAGCTCTTCCTTGTTGTTCTCGCTGGAGGAATCGTGAGCTCCCTGTGACTCCAGCTCCGCTACCTACACGGAAGCGAGCACAGAGAAGACACGGAGATACAGGAATGTCCCGAACCATAGCACCCACAGTCACCCTCTGCCCTGTTTCGGCTTCCCTGCAAACCCAACCAGACTTACAACAGGAGAGCAGCTCCCAGTCTGGGGCTGTTCGCAAACAATTCTCTCCTGCTCTGCCTACACCACAGACAGAAACGCACTGCGGCGAAACTCGGTTTGAAGACTGTGTCTCTGCTTTCTCCCGCAGCCTCACACTTCCAGCAAAGCCTGACCGGCAGGGACACCTCCCACTGGATCACGTTGCTCAAACACCCATCCAACCTGGCTTCCAGCACCTCCAGGGCTGGGGAAACCACGACTTCTCTGGGTAAATCTAGATATTTAGCGGTTCCTTCCGTGATTCTGCAGAGGCCCCAGTGGTTTCCCTTCACCCGAGGCTCACAAAATCCTCCGTCCCAGCTCCTCGCTGTGAGAGCGGCCACCAAACCGATGAGTGTGCCTCGGGAACGGCAGCAGTCCCCGGAGCCCCAAACCCCCACAGCCACCACCTCTGCTGGACTCGGGGCAGGCTCCTGCTACGGAGGAGAAAATTGGTTCCGTGCGGCTCTTTTCCTGCCCGACTCCAGCACTGGGAATTAGCAACGGGCACAGTGAGTCCTGGGCGACGGCAGTTTGCTGCACGGCCTGGCCACGCAACAGCCATCAAGTGGCAACAGCTGTTAATTGCTATAAATCCCTGCTGTCTTTGGAATGAGCTGTCTCAAAGCGAAATGGCTCTATGCCTTCTTCTCCAGGGCTCCGGAGCCCTTTCCCAGCCAAACCCAACTGTCCTAAAACCCTTTCCCGAGTCCTCCGCAGCTCTTCCCTCCCTACAAACCCAGCCCCGGGACCGTCATTTCTCTGCCCAGATGCACACAGGCCTCCTCAGCTGATCCGTGACCTCTCTGACACGACATAGGTCAAAAGATCCTATTATTCCAACCGAACAAGGGCCGGTTTGTCCTGCGCCACCCGGGTTTCATGATGCTGCAGCTTGGATTTGAGCTAATTCTAACAGATAGAGCAATCTTCATCCTGCCTGTCCGCAGCCAGCAGATCACCCTGATGCTCGGGGGGCATGGCTCCTACTCAATATTGCTGGCAGCTGGGAATTGCTTCCAGAAAATCCAAAGGGAAGCTGGTATTCTTTCACTTTGTGCTCTCGTTTCTTCCCTTTATCCACAGGGACTCAGCACAGCCCCATCTTCCTCTGCAGAAACAAGAGCTCTCGCGAGAGCCCCCCAGTCCTTACTCCTTGACATGTTTTCCCTGCCAGGCTCATGCAGCATCCTGGATTTCCATCCCGTCTCCTGCTGACACCTATGGAAACTCGTGGGACAACGGGGTCAAGGGCACCATCTGGCTCGGGGCCGGAGCTCCCTCCCACCGCAAGGGCCCTCCTGCTCTCACCCGCTGCCGCAGCGTTTCCGTCTCCTCCTGATAAGCAGCCAGCTGCTTCTTCCACTGGTCCACGTTGGCGTTGGCTTCATGGAGAGCAGCCACGAGCTTGTTGTTGTTGTCCTGGAGGCTGAAGAATTCAGCCTCCCACTGCACCTCACTCACTGAGCTGCGTGAGAGAGCAGGGAAGCGTGCAGGAGAGCGTAAGAGCCTCAAGCATGAAGGTTTCTTCCTTTCCCCACGCTAACACGCACCGAAACCATACTCTTGGAAGTGCCGAGCGGATACCTGTTCTCCATTTGGCCTTCACACCGCTTCCCAAATCTAAATGCCTCACCCAGCCCTGAATTTACATCTCTTTCCTTTACCCCTGGATAATATTTGACTTTAAGTCCACGTGCGCTTGCTCGAAGCTGCAGAAACCTCGCTGTGAGATTAATGGGGTGGGGGAGATAGAGCTATTAGAAAGGAGCTTTTTGGGCTGTAAATCCATTTTTGACATCTTTGTTAGATCTGAGTTTGCTTTGAATAAAACCCTACCACCCCGGACTGGTAGCAAAAAGACACTTTGGATTTAAAAATACTCCAAGTGTTCAGCTGGGAGCTCAAAGGGAGCCACAGGGCAGAATCCAGCCCAGAGCCTTTTGTACAGACAAAGAACGGAAGCAGCAGGGACTGTGCTGGAATTCTCAGGGGAATTAACAGAAACGCAGCCCCAGGCCAGCTGGAAAAGCGTGAACATCTTCTGGTATCACAAACTAGTGATCTGTAGATAACTGGCATCAGCTCATCCCCGCCGCCGGCACAAAGCATTCGCCTTCCCATGCCTAAACGGTGGATACCAACTCCAACCTGGAATAACTTCCTACTGGGGAAGAAGGGAAATGGGTACTGAGGAGGGTCTGGGCAGCAGTGGACGTGGGGCGTCCATCACTCAGTTACCTAAAGAAGTAGCAGTGGGTCAAAAGCATTTCGAATGAGGCCACTCAGTCATTCAGGTCTCTGTGAGCACTGAGATGACAGAGACATGGACCAAATCCTGCCAGAACAGACTGTTTAGGAGTCAGAGACAGAGAGAACTTGCTGCAGCCTCACCCTTCTGAAAGCATCTTCTTCAGCCGCTCCTTCTCCGTTGTTATCTCCACATCAGCACTTTGGCTCCGGAATAGCTTATCTTCTCCTGGACCGTTGGAGCTGATGATGGGACTGGGGAGTACCTGGGGATGAGGAGGAGGTGGTTGTCACACAGCAGTGAAGATGCGTGGCCACAAGGTCTCTGAAATGCATTCACAACCTGGGTCGCAGGGCTAATTCTCAGCCCCTGCATTCTTGTGAGATTGCTTTACGGTTGGGCTTGATGAGCTTAAAGGTCTTTTCCAACCTAAACGGTGTTCCTGTGAGAAACACTTTCAGTCCTAACACACGGGTAGCGCTGTGCTTCTCTGCGTGACAAAGGGTGGCAAAGATCCTCACGTACGGCTCAGCAGCACAGCGATGACTTTGGAAGCCACGCGGACACAGAGCTTTCTCTCGGCTTGGCATTAGAGCTCAGCCCTTCCAGCAGCTGCCCTGCTGCCACGTCCTGCCTTGCGCTGTCCCCGTGCCGCGCTGGGGCAGCGATCCCAGCGCCAGACACCCCGAGCAGGTGGGCTCCCAGCTTGCACACACCACCCACTCCTCCCTCCCTTCCGGAGATAGGAATTCTCGGGCTCTCGGCTTCCCCTTGACCAACGCCAGCGACGTGACAGCCTGCAACCCGAGTCCCGCGGCGGCACACAACGCCTCGAGCTGCCCGTTCCAAGGGTTTGATGAATTCCTAACAGGATTTTCTTGCTGGTTCTCAGAGCAGTGCAAAGACCTAATAAACTCTGGCGGAGCAGAGATTGAATACGCAGAAGCCAAAGCAGCGTTCACATCCCTCAGCCCCTCCAGAAGACCCTGTCTGCACAGTCGCCTCTCACCGCAGCGAGGCAGCTTGGCATTTGCAGGGCAAACTGAGCTATAAAAACACTGAACAATGAGTCTCTGGGATGCTAAGCCGGGGGCTGCGAGTCCAGGTGGCTGTGAGCCCGCTGGAGCTGCTCAGTAGCCCCCGAATGCCGTCGGCCAACATCCCTAAACAGTTCAATGAGATGCACTGAACAGTGCAAGGCTGCAAGAAGCCTTCCAGAGAGTGACCGAGAAGTGAGACCTGCAAAGCACAACCCTGCCTCACCTCTTTCCACATGGTGGGGAAACTGAGGCAGGGAAGAAGTTTCTGTTCTGGTGTGTTGAACCCCTATGAGTCCAACTGAAAGCAACGGTTGAGGATGCTCCACATTTTTTTTGATGCTTATGTTATCCACGGTGACACACTCTGTGATGGAGATGCTAAATGGGATGGAGATTGGCCTAAAAGGCACCGGAGAAGAGAAAAGAGCTTCTGTCCTGGGATTTCCCCGGCTCTGAGGATGTACAGCCTACGCAAACCAGTGCAGATGCAGAAAATGAGGGAGCCCTGATTTAATTCCAGGAGACAGATCTGCTCTCTGCTCACTTGCAAACGGAGACACAATCAATTATTTAAGGGCGAAAGTCATGTTTGAAGCTCTACTAATGCAGAGACTGCGAATGAGCACCGGGAGAGGGGCTGATGGGCTGATGTACGTGAAGGCTGGGGAAGGAAATGCAGGACAAGATCTGCATTCCCACAGGGAGGGGACACTGCACGTCACCGTGCTGATGGCTCCACGCAGGGCTGTGCACGCCCGTGTCCGAGCAATCCCGCCAAGAGGTGAGGCAGCTGGATGGAAAGAGGGAGTGTGGTTCCCATCGTGGCAGTTTTGGTGCTGCTGAGTCAGCTCAGAAGGACAAACAGAGCCTTAGGTCCATTTCCTTGATCTCTGTTCAACCCAATCCTCCTCCCTTCTGGAGGTCTTGACCTTCTCATCCCTTCTGGTAGAAGCTGCCATCACAGCACAGAGGAATGTCTCCAGTTGTAGCACCTGATGAGTTCTTCCCGATATAAACAGGATAAGAGGGAGTATCTCTGCTCCCAGCCTCCAACTCCTGTCCAGAGGCGCTGGGAGACGGAGGCTGCAGCCGGCTGGGAATCTCTCTTGGGCACTTATCACTGAACAGAGCCTTTACATAAAGATTTGGTTCTGCTCTGAAGGCTCTACTCTACTCCCTTCTTCATTCATCACCCATTCGGACAGAGCATAGAATTAGCAGGACCAAAAGCTGTGCAGATTTTCCCCATTTTTGCACCATTCACGATATTTCCAGTGTCTGCGGAGCCTCCCCCTCCCCTCCCTGCAGGCCAGGGTGCTGTTCACACTCCCTCCTCCTCCTCTGCTGCCACTCCATCTGTCTTCAGCCCAGAGAACGCAGCGTCCTCCATCCTACAGCTCCTCTCCCGCTGCTGGAAGCTCTGGGAAACGCAGAGTCACCTCTGGAGTGAACTATTTGAGAGGACAACTTCACCATCAGCATTGAACCACTTCACCATGGGGAGAAACAGCATTGAGTTCTTCACGGCTAATGCTCCCCCCTCCATCCCACTGCTGCTGGAATTGCTTTAGCTCTACAGGGAGAGAGGGAACACTCGCAAGGGCGACGCGCGTGAGAATGAGCTGTGATGGGCTGAAGCTTTCTGGGTTGGTCTCCTGGGGGAAAGAAAATTGGCTGTCGTGTGCAGTTCTACCTTAGGGGAGAGGTCCCAAGGGGAGAGGGTGGGTTCTGCTCTCACTTCCACACTGGAATATGACAAAACCAGGAGAAGTCCGGCCAAGACTCCTCAGTCACCAGCTCTAAACAAATCATAGCATCACGGAATGGTTTGGGCTGGAAGGGACCTCAAAGCCCATCCAGTTCCACCCCTGCCACGGGCAGGGACACCTCCCACTGGATCAGGATGCTCGGAGCCCCATCCGACCTGGCCTTCCCCACGGCCCTTTCCAAGCGTTACCTGGTGAGATGTGATGTTCAGGGCAGGATTGGTCAGCTCCGTTTTATCCTGGGACTTCTCCCTCGCCAAACGCGCTGCTTCTTTCACCTCCTGGAACTTCTCCGCAAACTACAGAGGAGCAGAAAATTCACTCCAGCGCTACACCAAAACATGGAATGAACTCAAATTGACGCCTGGGTTACCCCTCCCCTTTGCAACTTCAGCGTGCTTTTTAATTTCTCTTTCACTAACAATAAAATTCCAGGAATCGCCCCTTCCCAGCCCTGATTGTGGCACTCGGAGATAAACAGCAGTGACAGAAATTGAGCCCAAAGCCCTAATTCAACTCGTGATGCTCACCACGCTCTGCAAGCGTTCCTTTAAAGCTCTCCTACCATCTTTGCACCCGGCATTAGATTTCAGCTCAGTGGGAACAGTGTTACAACAGGTTCCTAAAGCCCCTTTTCCAGAGGCTGATGTCCCCTCTGGGGTTTCAGGGATGTTCCCTCTGCCAGGATCAGGTTTCTGGGAGCAGCTGCGCCCTTACCTGGGAGAGATGTTGCTCTGAAGCAAAGCCCAACCCATACACCGTGTTGGCTCGGCTGTCTGCCCATTGTCCGAACTTCTGGGATGTCTTTGTGAAGGTCATGTTGGGGGTGATGGTGCTGTTGATGATCGCCTGCAGAGAGAGAGGCAACAATTGAAGGACGTGGAGTTGTCAGAGCGAGTTCGGACGGGGGCACAAAGATGATCCAAGGGCTGGAGCAGCTCCTGTATGAGGCCAGGCTGAGAGAGTTGGGGTTGTTCAGCCTGGAGAGGAGAAGGCTGCAGGGAGACCTCAGAGCAGCTTCCAGCGCTGAAAGGGGCTCCAGGAAAGCTGGGGAGGGGCTCTGGATCAGGGAGGGCAGGGACAGGATGAGGGGGAACAGTCTGAAGCTGAAAGAGGGGCGATTGAGATGAGATCTTGGGGAGAAATGCTCTTGTCTGAGCGTGGGGAGGCCCTGGCCCAGGTTGCCCAGAGCAGCGGTGGCTGCCCCATCCCTGGAGGGGTTCCAGGCCAGGTTGGATGGGGTTTGAAGCCCCTGATCCAGAGGGAGGTGTCCCTGCCCATGGCAGGGGTGGCACTGGATGGGCTTTGAGGTCCTTCTTCCAACCCAAACCACTCCACAACTCTGTGAGAGTCAGAAAGCTCCATCCCACCACCCCAGGGTAGTGGTGTGGGATCGACATCTAAGAACTGGGGTAGAAGCTCTGGGTTTTATTCTATAAGATAACAGTTCAGGCTTCTGGTGACCAAAAGTCTTTCTCGTCTGGCCATGTGACATGAACAAACTCCAGTCATCTTGTCTGCTGAAAAGGGGGAAGAAAAGGAGGAAAAAGCCTCAGTATCATCAGCTTCACTGGGCTCCAGTGCAGGAAAAGACGACAAGAGACAGCGTCCCTCTGGGGAATGAGCAACTTTCTGATGTTCTCCATTTTCTTGGCAAGTAAGAGGAAAAAAAAAAAGGCTTAAACAGCACTCAGGACTGGGTATTACAAAACACCCTGTGCTGGTTAGGGGTAAACGGCCTGGGAAGACTGCAACTCTGCCTTTGGAGGCCTTCAAGAACCAGTCAGGACAATGTCTGTCACGAATGGTTTAGGGAGAGTTAACTGCGTTTAGTGGAAGCGACTTTGCTGATCACCTCAGACTCCCTCAACCTGTGCCTGTGACTTCTTTGTATGTTCAGCTTCTATTCTGCACTCAGGGGGCAAAGGGTGAGGACAGGGGGTGGTGGGGAGGGACAACATCAAACCCTCAGGGACATTTTTGATCAGCATGGATTCTAGCGTCTAACGCTTACTTATTAACACCCTTGAGCACGGAGGTGGTGTTTTACTTCCCACTCCCTGCAGTGAAGACATCAGAGTGCCCACGCTGAGAACCAATCAACCTGACCCCAAAACCATCAACTCCAGAACAGATTTTGGCTGGGAAAACCCACTGGCTGTCACAGCAAATGCCCCCTACCTTGGTGCCCCCAACGCTGATGATCCGGTACACATTGCGCGTGGCATCGTAGAAATAGGAGACGGTCAGGGCGTGCTTGCTGGCGGGGATCCAGTTGCGTTTGGTGGCAGGGTCGATCTGGAAGACATGGGCCCTGGTGCTGAAGATCGGCTGCTCCCTGCAAGAGAAACGTACGGGGCCGTCAGGAGGGGAAGTTGAGCAATGGAGGAAGAGGATCGACCTCCCGGCGCTCGTGTTGCATTAGGCACCACCAGCAGAACTTCTGCTATTTACCTCCTCTTCGGGGATCTGAGATACCAGCGCTCAAGGATACAGAACTTCTCAACCAGCAGCCCTTCCCCGAGCCTCTGCGGGGAGCAGCAGCTCTCCACCAGATAAGGTCTGGTCTTATCTACTTTCCCTTCTTATTAGAGGACTCCTGACCCAAGCTCTCCATCGTTCCTCTCAGTTGCTTTTCCAAGACCCCTGGGCTCCCCGCAGGAGCCCTCCGCATACTTGGCACCCTTCAAAAGCCCATTTGAGAAGCTGGAGAACCACCAGCTGATGACCCTGTAACATAAAAGCTGTTCACGCTTCCTACTCGCACACCATCCGGGCAGCACGAGGACAGCAGATTCCACTGCACACCAGTGACCTTGGTCTACGAAAACACCCTTAGCACAACAACAAAGCACCCAAGGGTGTTTAACTGCAGATAAAGGTTTGTACCTTCCTCTAGAGTTCCTCTGTCCTCCTCTGCAGACATCCCCAAAGACCACAGCTTGGTTATTCCAACAATAACAGCCTATATCCTCAGGTCAGCAGATCTTACACGCACGTTCACCCAAGGATGGCCACGCAACTTGCAAGCAGAAGCACAAACAGCACAAAATCTCATGTTTGGGCAAACCGGATGGTTCTTCGCAACACAGCCGGCGTCGCAGAGTGATGCTAATGATTAGGGGTGGTATCACTTTTAGCCTGACTCGAAGCTTTCTCGCCCCATCCCTCAGCCCCTCAGCGCTCGGATCAGGGCAGCTTCCGCAGGTACACGATTCCTCAGGCTGCTGCGATATTTGCACTTCAGAAGAGATCTCCCAGCTGGAGCTCTAGGGAAATGGATGGATGGAGGATGCGTTTGGGATGTGAGCACAAGAAGCGCCTTCCCCCCTCAGCACACCTCTTCCTCCCTTGACTCACGCTTGGGAAGCGCATCCTGCAGCGAGAGGTCACATCGTGGGATTAAAAGCAAATCCCTGGACAATGAATTAAAGGAAACACTTTGCCACGCAACGTGCAGCTGCTGCGAGAAAGCACTGAACCAAGCACTGCCCAGTGTTCTGCAACCAGGAATATCTGAGCTGACATAAGGAGTTGAATCTCCGGCATCAGGATGTAACTCGAGCGTTTCAGGCGGCAGGAAGGAATGTTTCCATGATGCAACAGCCCAGGTGCATCAGGGCTGGGGGGAGTTCCTTTGACTTGGTTATAACCCAAGGTGCCGGCCACTGCCACCCTTCGTCCCCGAGCCTCCTGAAACCCGACGTGACTGGGAGCGTCCCACTGCCCCCAAGAGCCGCAAACAAGGCACAGCCGCAATCCCGGGAGCTCCCAGCATGCAGACAGCTCTATTTCCTGCCCATTCCAAGCCCTCCCAGCTGCAATGAGCAGACCTTTCCATCAACCCAAAGACAACCGTGCTTGGTGCTTTCTGAACCCACCACAAAACTTAGGAAGGAAATAAAACGCTCCCTGCTCCCTCCTGGTTTCCATCCCATTCGCAGCTACAGCCTCGACTCAAATCTCTCGTTCAGGGGCAGAGGGCACAAGGGGCTCAACCAGCCCCATCTCAGCAGCCTCTCCGCTTGGTTTTACTCATCCACAGTCTGGATTTGGAATGAGATCCAAATCTCCCAGACTCTGCTAACACATAGTGAATTTTACATGGGTCACAGCTTGTCCTTTGAGAGACAGAACGGAGAAAAAGAACATTTCTGCCCCTTAACCCCCCAGTTTAGGGTCAGGGAGGACAGAGGAAGGACGTTACCTAGTTGTTGACATTTGTTAGTAAGGGTAGGACAGACTACGCCCCAGTGGAGTTAGTACGCGTCTCTCCTCCGACAGCGTCCTCCTCAGGGGTCCCAGCAGAGCTGAGGCTCTTCTTTGGGGTCGCCTCCACCACGACTCATTCCCTACCGATGGAAGAATCAGCTGTTATTTATCACACCGAGCACAGACCGAGCGTTCAACCAGGCGGCGTTTAGGGGCTTCGCTTCTCCCAAACTCACAGAGCTCGTAATTCGCAATGATTTCTCACCACCAAACAAGTTTTTCTTTTCCGTCACGGGAGATAACGGGGTGAGCTGTGTCAGTGGTGTAAATCCCTTTGGCAGCAGGCGCCGGCTGTGGGAGAGGGGCACCGAGGAGCCTGGAAGGCTCCCCCGTGTCCAATCACACACACGTGACGCTGGCTGCACGATGGAAAACCCTCCTCCGAGATCACCGCGCGGCTGCTATTCCCGGCCCCGCTATCCATCAGCAAAGCTGCACGAGTCAATGGAAACCATCCTGCTGACGCTGCAGGGCTCGGACCGAGCCAGGCACCCTGACAAGAGCGCTCCAACCGCCCCGCAGCTGACCCTGCTCTGCCCACAAGGACGGCGTTCGCAGCTGCCATTCCCCCACCATGAGGAGCCAGATCTGATCCCAGAGCAAAGCGGTGAAGGGAACCCCCGGGGTGGCTCTCCTGTGCTCTTCCTTTGCTCTGTAAATCAGCCTCTCCAGCAAAGAGCCCCCGCTCTGCCCTCCCCGGCGTCCACCGGGACCACAGCTCTCAAAAAGGGAGGAAAAGGGTAAGAAAGTGAACTTGCACGATGAAGGCTGCCTGGAGAAGGGAGCCCACGTCGCGCAGCCGCTCTGCCCCCAGGCAGCTCAGAGTAGAGGGTCTCAATACTTGGGAAACCCCAGCGCCTTCCCACTGATCCCCCAGCGGCGCTCCGGAGGCCACTCAGATGTCATCCGTCCTATAATTACAGTGTCACTGACCACAAAAGCCACCATCACTTTCCTTCTGAGCACTAGGAGAGGACAATAAAATGCCACTGGAAGGCCTGTCAGATGGGAGAAAAGCCATCTTCACGGGATTTAGCTTAAGATTTTTCCGCCCGGGTGAGGCTGACGGGGCCGCTCACCCCACACATACGCTCTTTCCCTGGATCCCGGTACACGGACACACACCGTAACGATGGTGTCTGCAGAACCATGCGATGATCTGGGTTGGAAGGGACCTCCAAGCCCATCCAGTGCCACCCCTGCCATGGGCAGGGACACCTCCCACTGGATCGGGGGCTCCAAGCCCCATCCAACCTGGCCTGGAACCCCTCCAGGGATGGGGCAGCACCACTGCTCTGGGCAACCTGGGCAAAATGCTCAAAAATGAAGAATTTCTCCCTAAGATCTCATCTCAATCTCCCCTCTTTCAGCTAAAAACAGTTCTCCTTCATCCTATCTTTGCACCCCCTGATCCAGAGCCCCTCCCCAGCTTTCCTGTGTTGATGGATGCTCCGCTCTTTGCACCCCTCCATGAGCCCCACCATCCCTGCGCTCTTTATTCATGGTCTCCCCCGGAGCAACAAAACCTCACGGTGTCTGCGAGAGGTCCATCCCTTCCCGTTCCAGGCGTGGAAGCTTCTGGCTGCCAGGCACACCAGATGCGCTTTGCTTCCAGCTGACAGCAAACGGGCACCGACAGTGCCAGGGCTTGCCAGGAGCTTCACCTGCCTGCCTGGTGCCAAGGAGGGAGGTCCTGCACCCACCTCCCTCCCACGACGGATGCAAACTACACAGAAATCTCCTGCAATTCCCTTTCACGGCTCCGCTTTCCTCACTGCAGACGGGAACAGCTGCTGCCAACTCGCAGGTCCTTAATAACGGCGACGGGAGAGTGCTCGATGAGCACAGCACGTTGTCTCCTCACAACCACCTGAGCACAGCGCCAGCCTGGCACAGGGACAGAGCTTTCTAGGAAGCAGTTGCTTAAGCCCTGTAGGGTATCATGGAATCGTTAGGGTTGGGAAAGACCTCTAAGCTCACCCAGTCCAACCATCAGCCCAACAACATCCCTATTAAACCATGTCCCAAAGCGCCATGGCCACATGGTTTTTGAACGCCTCCAGGGATGGAGACTCCACCGCTGCCCTGGGCAGCTTCTACCGGGGCTTCACCACTCTCTCAGATGAGGAATTTTTCTTAACATCCAGCCCAAACCTCTCCCAGCACAACTTGAGGCCATTTCCACTCATCCCATCCATTGTCACTTGGGAGAAGAGCCCAGCACCCACCTCGCTCCAACCTCCTTTCAGGCAGTTGTAGACAGCAACGAGGTCTCTCCTCAGCCTCCTCTTCTCCAGGCTGAACACCCCCACATCCCTGGGATAAGAGTTGTTCTCCAGCCCCTTTCCCAGCCTCATTGCCCTTCTCTGGACACCAATGCTCAAGAAAAGCTTTATGCCCTGCCTGCGAAGACGTTCACGCTCCTTTTGCAAGGGAAAAAAATCTGTCTTTGTTTGTTTAAAACCCATCAAACGATACGGTTTGTATCCAGAGAGTACAAGAATCCGATTGTCGAGGACGCTGGGCTGGAAACCTCCCTTCAGCACTTGCTGCCTGTTTGACAGGGTTAAAGCAAATGCTACACAACAAAAGCTCTCTTAGAGCCCAAGCGGTGGAACGACACAAAAAGCAGACAGAAAGAGTGGGCAGAAACGCAAACCCAGCGAGAATCAAAGCAAGAAACTCTGCCAGTCTCGAGACACGAGCCGCAAATGGCTCATTAAATGGAAAAGGGCTCTCCCTCACCCTTCTACCATTCCTTTAGTGGCAAAGAACCAAGGCAGGGTTTGAGAGGATGAGTGTGGTGGGGATCCAGGCAGGAATACGGATGCTATGGAATGTTCAGAGGAGGAAAAAACCAAGAGCTGAGCACCAGATCTGAGACACGAACAGAGCAACGCCTAAGGAGCACCAGTCTGCGTTCAGCTTCCTTCTGGCCAAGGACCTCGTGTTTCCAAAAACACCACAAAGCATTTAAAAATAGTCCAGAAAGTGCCTAGGATTCAAACTGTCGTGTTCTCTCTCTCGTTACAGCCCTCTTTTCGCCCGTGTTTATGCTGGAAACGCCACACAGCCCCAACTGCTGACACTTCTTTTCCTGCTCCCAGCTGGGAGTTCCCGTAACAACACGGACACGGCGGCGAGAAAGGCATGGTGTGACCAAAACCTCTCCCCGGGGCTGTCCTTGCAGATCATTAAGAAAACCCAAAGCAAATGATGAAAGGACAAAGATCTGGCTGAGACGCAACCGTGAGCAGCAAACGCCTGATGGCAACTGGAGAGGAGCCAGGTCTCCTCGCTGCCAGGGTTTGCTCCCAGCCCGAAGGGCAAAATCCAATATCCCACGTCCCACTGCAAAATGACTTCTTCCCCATGAACGTTCCCTAACAGTCCAGCAGAAGGTGCCCCGTGCCGGGGCACACCGAACACCGGACAATGAAACGAAGGGATGACCGCGTCCAGGGCAGCATCCGCAGAAGGGCAAAGGAGGGGATTCTGCTCCGCTTGGGGAGACCTCACCTGGAGTCCTGCATCCACCTCTGGAGTCCTCAGCACAGGAAGGACATGGAGCTGTTGGAGCGAGACCAGAGGAGGCCACAAAGATGATCCAAGGGCTGGAGAACCTCCTGTATGAGGCCAGGCTGGGAGAGTTGGGGTTCAGCCTGGAGAAGAGAAGGCTGCAGGGAGACCTCAGAGCAGCTTCCAGTGCGGAAAGGGGCTCTGGGAAAGCTGAGGAGGGGCTCTGGATCAGGGAGAGCAGGGACAGAGGATGAGGGGGAACAGTTTTCAGCTGAAAGAGGGGAGATTGAGATGAAATCTTAGGAATAAATGTTTTGCCATGAGGGTGGGGAGGCCCTGGAACAGTTTTCCCAGCGAAGCGGTGGCTGCCCCATCCCTGGAGGTGTTCCAGGCCAGGTTGGATGGGGCTTGGAGCCCCTGATCCAGTGGGAGGTGTCCCTGCCCATGGCAGGGGGTGGGAATGGATGGGCTTTGAGGTCCCTTCCAACCCAAACCATTGCATGATTCTATGACCCAACTGCTTCAGCTATTCCTGATGCTTCCCACCAGCAGAGCCCCTGCTCCTGGATGCTGTCTCAGTAAAGATCCGATTGCCTCCTCTCGTGGCTTCTCTTGATAGAGAAGCTGGAAGAAGGTCACCGTGTGTTTGGTGAGGACACGTGAATTCAGGGCATGGATCAATCGCTTCCGATTTGCTCACTGGTTGGAGCCTCTGACTTAGTGGTCATTAAGACAAGATGTAAAACTGCACACTGGTCTCATTTCCACCTCGGTTCTTATATCATTCCCCTCTCTACAGCATCCAAATTGATTTCTTCATAAATAGCTGCTTATTTCACCATTGCCAGGACAGCAAATCATTATTTGTCCTCTTAATTTACGGTCTCAGCAGAGCATGGACTAAGCCTGCCGAAGGGACCAGGATCACTGAGGCTGGATGAGGGACCTCGTTAGGTTAGGAGACACGGATGAACAGCCAAGACCCTGGAGGAGAAGCACACCCTGGAAGCACCGCTCTTGCCAAGAGGAACAGACGGCACCAATTCAGTCCCTCGCACAGCCCCACGTTTTACCTCAGCGGGCACAAAAGGTGCCAAAGCCTGGAGAAGACTCAAAGCAGTGCCGCTGCCCCCTCCGCTCCGCGTAATCTGAACACATATGGCACTGCATGGACTGTCCTTGAGTGTCCTCCTCCTTCCAAGCACGCGGGGCTTCTCCCAAATGGGATCTTCTAGAATAACCTGATGCTGCTGGGGATAAACGAACAGAAAGGGAGATGAGCCACCTCCCCGAGAGGGACCGCGGCATCTCCCACGTGGGAGACACCACAGACGGGTGCCGGGACGCAGCTGCAACGCACGGGATCCTACGGATCGGTACCTACACCGCAGCCACACGGTAAAACACGAGCCAAGATGAAGCAGCAAGGCTGACCCCAGGCTGCTGGGAGCCCATCTCGCACAGGGGGTTCAACACATCACACTCCCAGCAAGGCTCTCGTACTCCCTCTGCCAGGTTTGTCGTTAACAGGAGGGTTTCACAGAGCGCTCTCTTTAATCTTCGACAGAAAAAATGCTCCCAAACCTCCGGATGAGTCCAATAGCGGAATAGAAGTAAAAAGGTGAAGAGATTTTTTGGTTTAAGCCACAGGAGTCACAGACAGCCCCTCCTCAGCTTCCCTGGAGCCCCTCCAGATGCTGGAAGGTCACTCTAAGATCTCCTGGGAGCCTTCTCCTCTCCAGGCTGAACCCCAACTCTCTCAGCCTGTCCTCGTACAGGAGGTTCTTCAGCCCTCGGATCATCTTTGTAGCCTCCTCTGGACCCGTTCCAACAGCTCCATCTCCTTCTTATGCTGAGGATTCCAGAACTGGACCCAATCCTCCAGCTGAGGTCTCCCCAGAGAGGAGCAGAGGGGCAGAATCCCCTCCCTCCCTGCTGGCCACGCTGCTCTGGATGCAGCCCAGGACACGGGTGGTTTCTGGGCTGTGGGCGCAAAGGGGCTCCTGAGAGCACGACAGTCAGAAACCCCACACGGCACCACCGTCCGGGACAACCCGAGAGAGGCGTTGGCTGGGGCAGAAGGGGGAAATGGGTTTCAGACATAGCCCAGTATTTCCAAGGGCAGATCTGGAGCACAGAGAGGGCACGAGAACCGCTCTCCTCCTCCTCTTCCCCGCTGTCTGCATTTCCTTTTATCTTCACTGGACATCAGTGCCATTCGGTGGGGAATAAGAGTCAAACCTCATCTCCTTCGCTTCGCGCCCCTCCCCGAAGTCCAACCCTTCCTCTGAGCCAGGGATGGGGCGTAACTCCCTCCAGAGCCGATGGGAATGGGTGTGGAGAGCGCGCTTTGATATCTCCTGCCCAGGATTTGGGAACAACCCCCCAGGATACTGACTGTTAGACTGCAAAACCGCTTTGGGAACCCAGGTTGGGAGGGTGGATTCCCAAGCTTTTGTTCCAACCACTGAGCAGGTTTCCAAGCCCTCTTTTGCCGCAGCTTTGCCATCGCTCGGTGCCACACAATGTCACCTTGGGGAGCGTGCAGAGATGCCGCCGGCGTCCAGACGGGCTGTAGGAGGGCAGAGGAGCTTCCCCTCGGCCTCCCCCGGCTCCCGGGAGATTACCCGGCAAGCGCAGGAATGGAAAGCAGCTGCCTCATGGCCTGCGTGCAGATAAAGGGCAGCGAAGGAATCCGGGCTGAACGCGCTCCGGTTGGATCAGCGTGGGGAACAGCGACAAGCATGCAAGGTCAGGCACAGAGACAGGGATGGAGGGCATTTAAAGACACAACACAGCCCAGAGAGACATTTTTTTCCCCTTTTGGAAACCAATCTCCTTCTCAGTCACCCTCAAAGTAACACATTTCTTCCTAAAATCTCACCTAAACCTCTCCTCTTTTAGCTGAAACCTTAAAGAGTCGCTCTCGGCGAAGCTGAGCGGCTGTGCCGGGGAGTACAGCGGGTCCTGCGGCTCATCATGAAGATGCAGAGGCAGAATGTGTTGGAGGCACGGAACATTGTGAATTATGCCTGCATCTCCACTTCTCCGGTTCTCGTTATTACTGGACGTGTTTTCTGGAATGTATAAAGAATTACTTAACTGCAGTCTGGCCCTGCTGGGGGTTTTGAACTTCAATTGCTGCACAGGCTCGCAGCAACAGCCTCCGTGTCTGGAAAGGAAGAGCTGCTGGAGCTTCGGAGCAGAAGTAGCAGCTGTCCCAGGAAGGTGAAAGCACAGACTGTGTGGTAGGCACCCGGCACGACAGCGTTGAGCAGCCACGATGCTCTGGAGAGCAGCTTCCAGCACCGAAAGGGGCTCCAGGGAAGCTGGGGAGGGGCTCAGGATCACGGAGTGCAGGGATGGGAGGAGGGGAAACAGTTTTCAGCTGAAAGAGGAGAGATTGAGATGAGATCTTAGGCAGAAATGTTTTGCTGTGAGGGTGGGGAGGCCCTGGCCCAGGCTGCCCAGAGCAGTGGTGGCTGCCCCATCCCTGGAGGGGTTCCAGGCCAGGTTGGATGGGCCTTGGAGCCCCTGAGCCAGTGGGAGGTGTCCCTGCCATAGCAGGGGTGGGAATGGATGGGCTTGGAGGTCCCTTCCAACCCAAACCATTCCGTGATTTTATGACCTGCTGCTATTTTTGACCTGCCTTCGCCAGGGCTCCACACACAACCAGCAGCCTCTGACGCGGGCAGTTCCCATCACTGCTCAGCAGAGGTCGGTGGGATGACAGCGTAGATAAAAGAGGGTGAATTCATCTGCTTGATATAAGTGACAAGCTCTCAGATAAGAAACCATTAAGTTTCCATCTCCCTGTCCTTACATCTGACAATTTTGAGTCCGAAATGTGAGCGTCCACTGAAGACTCAGCTGGGATCCAACCAAATTCACCTCCTCTGGAACCGAGCGTTATTTACAACCGTCCTCTGCAGAGAGGAATCGCAGCATTAATACCTCCAGTAATGTGGATACAGAGTCCACAGAGAATTTATCCATAAAAACCAGAGCGTGATGTCACAAAGAAATCAAATCTGGAGGAACGAGACCAGAATCGTTGCTTTGAAAATAAATAAACTAAAACCATCTGCCAGAATGTGACGCAAGAGGTGAGGATTCTACGATTCTCTGTGCTTTCAATCTCTTTTGTATCCAGAGGAATCAAAACACTGCTGAAAGCTCCTCAATATCCTCGTGTAATCAACGTATGAGCAAAAAAAGACACTTTGATCTCAGGAATCAAGTGGAAATAAGGAATTCTGGGTGGAAAGGTCACCTCTAGCTTAACAAAGGGTTTTGCCACTGCTGTAACCACGCAGTGAGGTCTGAGCAGGCTGAGGTGGTGACACCTCAACGCTCTCCGTGGGAGCTGGGGACCCCCTGGAAAACTCAGAGAGCCGCCGGGCGCACTGAAGGGTCCAAGAAGGATCCATCCACCAACTCTTACAAAGCGCTTAGTCCTAAGCTCTCTGCTTGTTAAATCCCTCCTAGCAGTTCTAGAAGTTTTACACCAACTTTCTGGATCACGGGAAGCCTCAGAGGAAAACCGGGACACTCTGATTTACCCTGAATCAGCACAGGCGCTGCCAACTTCAAAGGATCCGTGCCAGGCTCCCGCTGCCGTCACTTCTCAGCCTTCGCCTCTGCCTTTTCTGCCTCTCGGCTCCGCGTTCAATCATTCTACCCAGGCAACCCAAGAGGAAAATTAGCAGAAGGCAAACAAGCCCCTAAGAATGGGATTTCTTCTTCTTGCGCTGCCAACGCCACGTGTTCGGAGGGAGCGGATCGGGCGCGGATCCGCTGGGATTCCACACAGCCTCCAAGAAGTCGCCGATGGAAAAACAGCAAAGCGAAATAAGAAGTTTCTTCGTGCCCAAGAAACTCGCGCCCCACACCAGGTCCTTAGGGAGCCGTGGTTAAGACTTATAACTAGGACATAAACTAAATTCCAGGCTAAGCCCTTATTTCCATGCCAAAATCCACCCCAGCTCCCATGCAGCGTTTATTTCACGCCTGGAAAAGCTGAGGGGGATCATTAACGAAGCCACCAGGGATTTCCCATCAGGGATTTATCCATTCAGAAATGCAAACAGGATTCGTTTTACTGAATGCCAAAGTCACAACTGCCAAACCAAATCCCTAATTTTAGCTACTGGAAAAGTTTGTGAGCACAGCCCGGGCTCCATTCCTCCCAGTGTGGATCCCGGGGACCACCGGAGCCTTCCCGGACGCTCCAGGTTAATGAAAGGAGTTGCAGACTTGCATTTCCCCACCTTCTAACGCGCAAAATAACGTGCAAATCTAAACTTTAAAGCTTCCAGCGTGGGGAAAAAGGAAAAAAAAAGCAATTTTAAACCTCCATTTCTTTTGCAATTCCCTTAAAACCAGCTCAGCGGCTATGAAAACAAAAGGAATTGGACAGGAATCAAGCGCCAGGCTCACCCCATCGCTGCTGGGCGTCAGCCCCGCTCTCTCCCCTTCTTTCTTCAGCTGCCGGGGATTCTCTCCACGTTTTGATTTATTTCTCCCTTCCTCTTTCTTTCAGTCTTTCTCCGGATCCGGATGCTCTTGAAATTTCCTCCGGAATTTCACTTTGAGCCCTCGCTGCTGCGGGCTCGGAACGCCCCGGCGCGGCGGGCACAGGGACCCCGCGGCGCCCCCCGGACCTGGGCGGAAGGCACAGGGACCCCGCGGCGCCCCCTGGACCTGAGCGGAGGGCACAGGGACCCCGCGGCGCTCCCCGGAGCTGGGCGGAAGGCACAGGGACCCCGCGGCGCCCCCGCTCCTTCTCGCTGGATGCCGGGCTCCCTCCAGCCCGGAGCGGGCTGAGCTGCTGCTTTCCCCGCCCGGTCAGAACAAAGCCGGCGGCAGCTCCGCAAGTGCCGCCGCAGCTCCAACGCCTGGGGCCGCTCGCGTTGCTTTCGCTCTGCCCTATCCGCCTCCTCCCCCTGCCAGCTGCCCCATCCCGCTCACATTTCCAGGCTGCTGCTTCTCCAGACTTTATTCCCGGGGCTGGGCCGGCTCGGCGGCACCACCTGCCGGGGAGAGAGGGAAGGGACGGGAGAGGGAAGAGCCAGGAAGAGTGGGATGAGCCAGGGAGAGTGGGAAGAACCGGGAGAGCCTGGAAGAGCTGGGATGAGTCAGGAAGAGTGGGAAAAGCCAGAGAGAGCAGGAAGAGCTGTGAGGACCCAGGAAGAGTAGAAAGAGCTGGGAAGGCTCAGGAAGAGTGGGAAAACGCCACCGCTGCTCTGGGCAACCTGGGCCAGGGCCTCCCCAACCTCACAGCAAAACATTTCTCCCCAAGGTCTCATCTCAATCTCCCCTCTTCCGGCTGAAAACTGCTCCCCCTCGTCCTGTCCCTGCACCCGCTGACAGAGTCCCTCCTCAGCTTTCCCAGAGGCAAAGATTCAACCCCAATAGCACAAACACCAGCAATAACGCTGCTTCTCATACCCAGCTTCCAGCGTTTCACCCCCACCCCTTTTTGCGATGTATCTAGAAGGGCAGTTTACTGGCTATAATTCCTCATCTCCAGCGTCCCCACTGTTACCACCACTGTGTTTGGAGTTGTCATTTGAACGGTGCCATCCGGACATACCTTGAGCGCGCTAAGGTGATGCCCTGCTTGAAACAAAGGCAGCAGCTGGCAGCACTCAGGAGTTCCGAGCTGTGGTCAGAAGCGATGGGGAAGGTCGGTGTTCTCAGCGTACTCGGATAAGTTGCTGCAGGGTGCAAGTTGGAGCAGTGTAGGGCTGCTCAGCCCAAGGACGGCCTCTGCTCCGGCGCAGCATCCCAGCGCTCCTCCTGCCCCAAATCCTCTGTCCTTCCTATGCACAATGTGGCACCCAATGACAAAGGGACTGAAACTGCACCACAGACACCACCAAAAGTAGGGCACAGCATCTTTCCTATCAACCTGTTAACTGTAACTCATCTACAACTTCTGTTAGAGGCTAATTATTTTACACGTTTAAATTAGGGTAATTGCATCAGCAGGAATTGAACTGAAACCAAATACCGGTAGCCTTGTGAGGATTTTCTGCAATGGAGTTTTGTATCCCACCTGCATTCCCTGCCACTAAGGGAAGAAATCAAGTGTCCCCAAAGACAGGAATGGATGTCTCGATCCCTTCCTGTGCATTAGTTACATGGCACCCTCCAGCTCGCATCATTAATGTCCATTAAGCCCTTTGCAGAGAGGAAGCAGGGAGGCAAAGGAGCCGCAAGGAAGGAGACTCCCTTTCAAACCAATACAAAACATTCACCTCCGATCTGGTTCCTGCATGGCACTGATACCATTGCAGACAGGCAGCCAGGCAGGCCTTGGTGTCACAGTTTGCCAGTGGCCTTCCAACTGTCAGACGTCCATCTGATTTGGTTCTCTTGTCCACACTTTGTGCCTATGGCTTTACCTTGACACTGTTCCCACCTCGCATCCTTCCGTGGAAACTGCTACGTTGCCAAGCAGCAGCGTAACAGACTGATGCAGCAATCCCTGAACTGGCTTCTTGCAAGTCGTAAAAATACATGCATGGAAAGAGTTTAGAAAGTTAAATAAAGGGAAAGGAGAGGAAAAAAGGGTAGGTAAAATATAGGAAAAGACTCAGGAACTTCAAACAAAGCCCCAGATCTGACACAATAGTGGCTGTGGTCAGTGGCGAGTAATGTAAACCTCGCGTGTGAAATGAGGATAGCAGCAACCTCCTGGGGCACTGGGAGACTTAATTAGTTGCTATTCGTAGATTAAACAGAGAGTCTGAAGGTGAAAGCACTAAATGCTGAGTATTAATAACTTCCGAAGGATTAATTTCTGTAATTGGGCAACCCCAGCATTACAAAAAAGTGGATCAGTGTCAATTTTTGAAAGAAATTTATTCTTATGGTTCTATCATGTCCAAAAGGCACCCAAACATGGAATTTTGCTTTTGTAAAGTCATAACTGGTAACACAACATGACAGACAGCACAGCTTGTCGTCTTCAAACCAGAGCCTCTGACTCCCACCCAAACCTACATTCCTGAACAGGAAACATCATGTCAGCTTCCCCAAAGGGCTCTGGGAGCCGCAAGCTCCCAGAGCGCCCTGTGTAACTCGCACTGCTATGCGTTCCGCTGCACTCCTAATGAAAAGCTCACAAGCGTTCATTAAGACATGCTCGTCTGTGTGTCTGAACTCTCCCTTACACCGCCCAAACCCTCTGCAGCCAGCACTGCACTTTCCGGGCCAGCTGCATCAGTGGGTTTTGAACTGGCCTCTCTGCTCTTCCACAGCAGAGGTAAGTGACCCTTGCAGAAGTTCCAAATCAATAAGCACATGAAAAGAATAACAGAACCAGCCCCTAGGACTCTTAAACTTATCTTCTCTCTTCGGCTCCCCAGAGATTCCTGTATCACTGCCTCGTCTGGTAACAAAGATGGTTCTAAAGACTGAAACTCCTCAGTTCCTTTTTCACTGTGCTTCTTTGCCATGGCAATAACATTTGCTTCCTCTGTCTTTTCTTGGGCGTAAAGGGCATAGCGGGCCACAATGATATGGAATTCCTTCCCTCTGGATTTCTCTACCGAGAGACAATCATAGAATCCGGCCGCATCCAGCGTCACATTGAATATTGCCATTCCTCCATCATACAGGAGGTAGTTGGAGTCCTCAGTCCGAAGCCTGCTCCCGTTAAACTTCCACACCACACTTGCCAGATTGGACAGGGGAACACATTTGAGAAACACATTGTTTCCAAGGGTAAAGACACATTTTCTCACTCTATTTTCTGAAATTACAAAGAATTCTTTTAAGTAAGAACACCAGGGATTTAGTTTAACTTACTAAACCAAATACATATTCAAATAAATACCAAATTTCATTCACCAGTCTTGACAACAGGAAATGAAAAGGGGTAAAGACAAGGAAATCCCATTACTGACAGGTCTGACCATCTGTCAGGGACATCGCGCCGGCCTTATTCCACTGCCATGGAACAGAATGAATACAGGACTGGAAGTTTAAGACTTCCAGGTTTTAGGCTGATTTTGTCTGCATAAATAGATTCACTTTTGTATGCCTCTATTTCTATATTGGTTAAAGACATCTCTCCTCAGAAATGCTTTGATCTGCCTGCCCAGCGCTTCTATCAGCTATGTCAGAGCTCCTCCACTGTCCCACCAGTTCCCTGGTTATCATTTGTTGTGCCGTCTAAAATACACACGGCTGAAAACAACTCTGACTTTGAAGAGACTTAAGTGAGGATAAGAGAAACGCCTTCTGTCACTGCAAAAAGCATTGTGTCTTACAACTCATTATGGAGTCCCTGCACAACGGATCCCACACATCTGTAGCTCTACATTAAAATAATCAATTTCCCAAGCCTACTAAAAAAGCAAACAAACTGATTTTAAGTGGCTGATAACAAACAGCCTTCTTTTCAAGCATGCTCCTGGATCACATCATTATCTTCAGAACAGCACCCTGAAGCAGTGACAGACTTAACAGGACAGCTGATGTGTGTGATTTCCACAAGGTGGAAGTGGGAGGGACACCAGTAACTCCAAACAGGTCCCATTTACGCTCCCCTTGAGAGTCAGAGTTTCAGTCTAAACTGAGGCACTGACATTTAAGAGGGTTAAGAGCACCAGGCAGCACCAGCTCAGCGTGGGGTTTTTTGGTCTAAGTTCAAAAGTGACAAAATGTAATTTTAATTCTGTAGTTCAAAAATGTAATACTAATTCTGCAGGTTTCTATAATGCAAAGATTCCAGTGAGCACAGAGATCAGAGCTCGCAGGAAGTTAGAATATTCTTTCTTAAAACAAACATTCACATACCAACGTTGAGGCAGCTGGAAGCATCCCCATATTTCACACTTTGAATTAAATTCCTGAAAAACAAAACAACACAACCCAAAGACCAAACAGATGAAAACACAGACAGAAGCATTCCAGCTTCTGTCATTCCATTTCTAGGAACCATCCCAGGTTTGTGTTAGAGCCGTTAAGAGGACACTTACAAAGCAAGCTCCCCTCAGGTGTGCAGCTGAAACAATAGCTTTTGACTTACGTAGTCTTTGAGCCAGCTTGCTTTGTCAGGAGGACGCATTCATTAGCAGACTGAGACCACGCGCAGTACGGATCCCGTGCCAAGACACAATCCAGGCAGTACTTGTATCGCCGGCATTCCGAAACTGGAAGCTGCACCACTTGAGATTGGGACCCTGCATAGAGCACTCCCTATAAAAGCAGGAGGGAATTCCTTTACAACAGTGACTGAGATTGTAAGCTGTTGTTTTTGAATACGGATTGCAGGATTTTCTAGTACTTATTAAAAATATCAGCAAACTAACAATCCTGTAATAATAGATGGTTATGATTGAGGGAAAAACCTAGCCTGCCACAGCACTGAAGAGTTCCCTCCGTGATTTTTTAATGAAGGCTTGTTTCAGTTCTATGTTGACACACAGAATTTCTTCTATAGAAAAAAAAGATGTCTTGTGCTTCTGTTATTAAAGTATAAATGATAGAAGTAGAATAGTTATACATTTACAGGCTATTTAAGAGCCAGAACAACAGAGCAGAGCAAGGCCAGAGGCAAGCTATTAGAGCAGTCACTTTCTGTATGCAGGGACAGAAGTTCTACCTTTTCAGACGACAGCCGGAGAGCTCGTACAGGCTCAGGAGACAGGAACAGCTGGAGCTCCTCCACAATGAACATTTCCCCATCACAACTGAAAGCTTTATGCAAATATCCATCATCTACATAAAATGAAATGGATTTCTAAAGATAAACTCGTTTAAACACAGCCTAACATTTTCGCCTGATAATTCATGTTGAAATTAGATTGAGAGTTAGAAGACATTCCTGGGCACGGGGAATTTTTTTAGTTCTTCAAAGCAATTCCGACTTTTGCTTTCAATAACAGAGAAGTAATTTTTTTTTTCCAGGGGAAAAAAAAAGACCTCAAACAATCCCCAAATTTTATTATGTCAAATACCCTTTGATATGGAAAGTTTCTAAAGAGAGCCTTTGAATGTCCAACAAGACAAACACATTTAATCTAAATGGGATGAAAACATTAAACTAGCAAGACAGCTTCTGAATGCAAAACTTCAAACAGCTGATGAATTATTTCACTTTACTGAAGTCTAGAAAAAAATCATGGAGCAAAATACATAAGTAGAGTATCTTTTCCTAAAATAAAAGCACTTACCTGTTCCTAGAAACATGACATTGTACGTGTGTTTATCCAGGCCAGTTACCCTCTCTACAACAATCCTGGTGTAGGTGGAACCTCTCTTCAACAGCACAGGTCTGTCACCAATTGGATTTACAGAGTTATCCATTAGAGGGTGATCTCTAACAAACTGCAGAACTTTGTCAGGCAGGTCAGAAGAAGTGTTATAGCCAAGACTCCGGGCAAAGTTGTCAACGCACTTGGAACAAAACAGAGCGAACATGATTACAATTGCTTTTATATTTCACCAAGGCATATAAAAAAAGGAGTATTTCCTTCTAAACACTCAGTTATTTCTACTTATCTTCAAAATCAGTATTCTCCTCACGCTTTCTGAACAAGCTAATATCCCCACATCTCTGTGGAGGAGAGCTGCTAGCAAGGCAGCTTTTCCAGGAGCCCTCACAAGCAGGGATCTCTCTGCCAGTTATAAACACTGCCTTTATATCGGTAAAACACAAGCTAAAGATTTGCTACCAAAGATAATCCAGAGGCTATTCTTTAATCAGAACAAATAAATTTATATTTACAGCGCCCGGACGTGGAACCGGCACTTCTCCCCTGTAGACCATCCACTTAACAGGGGAATGTTCAACAGCCACAGCTACTTTGTAGTTTCCTTTGGAGAAGACTTCCTCAATATTTTTCATGCTGTAAGCACAAACAGCTGAGATGTCTAATCTTCCCCTGAGAAGGAAAAAAAATATCAACACAAAATAAAAGCACATTTTATTATTTTATATGGAAAGAACTACTACAAAATAATCCCATCTCTACAGCGTGCATGGCTGTATCTTTTCCAGGATTAGTGCGAAGGTACCCAACACTAAACCCACTTCCCTGTTGCAGTTATGAGTCACTAAGACGACAATACAACAAAATATTCATAAAAGATGGTATTAAATCTGCTTTTGTTAAAAATCAAGTAACCGCCCTGAAATCAATTGGAAAAACTTCGAGAAGCAGACCTTTTGACAACCTTTCTTGTCAACAGACAGATGAGCCCAACTATCACAATAATCAATGTTTGACAGAACTCTCCTCCCTTTAGCTCCACACTGCTGACACAGACCATTAATTCCTCTCCTAATCCCTTTAGCTCTTCTTACTGAAAAGCACAATACTTTCCTTCTTTGCCTCCAATTACAATACTTTTCAGAATGATGCCGGGAGATCCAGGTAGCGTTTTAGGAGTGTCCGGATCAGGCACTGATGTGATTTGAGCTCTACCAGTGCATGCCAAGCCAGAGCCTCTGCCACACCCAAAGGAATCTACTTACCTACTCCGGTGACCTTGTCATTAGTGTTGTTTGACATGTAAAGCTTTGATACCCTTTGTCTTGTTTTTCTTCATTAGTGAGAGCAATAAAAAAAAGCTAGTTAACCCTAAAACTTGCAAGGTATTTGTTTTGGAGTTCTGTTTTCATTCTCACAGAACATCAGATGAACAGGCCATGACAGATAGTCCTTTTGGAACAGGAAAATAATTCCACACCTTGACATGTCAGCTATTTCCTTCATTGCAATAACGACCAGAAGAACTCAGGGCTTTGTTTACATAATTATGTAATTTTATATCTAGTAAGTTTTAACTGCCCTGCCATCCAACTAACTCTCAAAACTTGGCTTAGAAGCTTTTGGTTGGTCTTTATGGAAGGCTTTGGCCCAGGAATCAAACCCATTTTGTTTTCAGCTGTTTCAGCAAACCCATTTTTGTTTTGGATCAAGCTTTTTTGTAAGAAAAACAAATGTAGTCCATTAAAACACATAGCATATGTAGTTAATAGTGAAGCAAGAACCCTCACTCAGTTCATGACACACCTGAACAGCAAATATAGCCCTCTCTCTCACCATTGTTGGGAAAAAATTCCATAAAATACGCTCTCCTGCCACTTTCTTCTCCTAAGGAAAAAGATGTCCTGGACAATATTGAAATGGAAGTTTAATTCTGGAATGGAACAGGAAAGGCGGGACTTTAAAAATGATGTCCATCGTCTCTGCAATATGCGTTTTCCACCAAGATCGCCCTAAATGAAAAGAACAACACCAACACTGTAGAGCGCACAAAGAAACAGATGCGATTTTCACCTAGTGGGAAAAAAGATAGTTGGCCTTTCAATACAAATCTCAGTTAAAGACAAAGACAAAAAGAGCAGGTTTAGCTACCACATGCAACCTGGACAACCAAATGCTGTTCTAGCAGGGAAAGAGGAAGTTTGCTCAGAAATGAAACACCTATGACAGAATTGTGTGCAGTTGGCCGGTGTAGATACCTTTGTTCATCACAATGAAACTTCAGCTGAAATACACTACAGAAGATCTTTATACTACATATACTCAACTCTGCAGATACGGGCAATTCTGGACACCAGAAGCTTGTCATAGAATTCAAATTCAACAGCTGTTTCAGTGAAGAACACGTAAATTTTATCATCATCTCCATTTGGATTAGATTCACTTTCATGCACTAATTCCATGTGGACAAAACTTGGTTCTGAAACACATCAATACACAAAACACTAAGTTTATTCCAAGAAAAACATAAATGCCAGATATTAATTTAAAATTAACTCTAATTGAACTTTTTTTGTGGACTAGTGGACAAGGAAGGGGCTGAGAAGTATTTGTAAATCTATCAAACATTAAGAGAAGGAACTGTGCCTTCATGAATGGAAAGGGGCTGTGGCTCATCTATCACTGTAGTCCGTGGTCACAAATTCGTTTAAAAGTCTGTGCTTTGTTGAAAAGCTCCTGTTCAAAAACATCAATCTGTAACATACAACTGCATTGCAGAGAGAATTCATACAATAAACTAAAGTTCAAGAAACTGAAACATATAAAAAACAACCTTCTTACCATTTAGCCATGATGTTTTAAACTCCGTTCTTACAGGATTTCTCATATTGCGAAGTATTATAGGTTCTGTTCCCAAAAAATTATTTGAAGTAGCCGAGTAAAATTCCCCATCTGTAAAGATTTGGAAAAAACCCAGAAAAGTATAAAGTACTTATTTTTAAAATGCAAAGACATAATGTAGGGAACAAACTGGGGTTGACATGCAAAACCAGATTAGGGTAACAGTAACCAGCACCTTCGTTTAGATGAGGAAAACCATTTCAGATTGCATGCCAGTCCAAACTTACCTACAAAAACAGATGCATAATTCGGAGTTGGTTCAAATGGACACCGCCCTCTGCTCTCTTCAACTCTTCCTTGCAAGCTCAGGTTCATCCCATGGATAAGCTAAGGCAAATGAACATTTAAATAGGATGAAAAACCCCCAAACAATTAATAAGTACTTTTCTGGCCATTCTTTTATAAGAGAATTAGGAAAAATTCTCATTTTCAATAGGATTATTTTTAGAAATATGGTCAGTAAAACTTGTATTCCAATACTATTACCATATAATCACAAGTCGGGTGATACGCGTTGGTTCCACAAACATACAGGTAAGAGTTATTTATCTTATGGAGGGAGAGGATGTAGTTCTGGCATCTTAGCTAAAACAGAAAATAGAACCAACATTTACATAGTGTAGCGGTTTACATCTGAAGACATCTTGGTGTTTTAGCAGCAGCAAGCAAACAAGCCCAACAGATATGAATGAATCCACTTTGACTTTGTTCGTAACAAAGCAGCTCAATACTATCACCATTTTCATTTTAGGTAATAACTTAGAGGGAAACAGAAGTTCCTACCTCGTCCTTTCCTCTATGAATACATTCCAGTTGTCTCTCCTGTGTAGCAAACCAGTATTCCTAAAAGCCAGAAACACTTGTAAGGTTGCAATTCTTTCATCACAAAATGTTGTGTTTAAAAAAACCCAAACCCTTGGACTTATTGGGTGAGCAAGCATTTTTCTATGCACCTTTGTGGCGTACAAGGCATAAGCAATAACCTGGTTAAGTAATGCTTTGCTTAGAAGATTCTGTGATAAAGTTTCAAGCCTTGAAACAGTAATACTTATACATTATATTTAAAATCAGAACATTAGGTTCAAATTAAGAAAACCCCAGGCAAAATATTTATTTAAAGAAAGTATGCCTGGGGGGGAAAGTCTTTAATTTACCCTGGCTATTTCTCTAGAAATATTATTCAAGTCAAGAGCAAACACTGCATCTCTGCCTCCAACAAACAACATATCGGTTTCTTCATTCACAAGGAGAGTGGAAACATTGGATAATCCTTCTTTCATAAAAGCGGTTATTTTTCCAGCTGTAAAACACAGAAGATAAGTTATTTTAAATATATTTATCAGTGTTATGTAATAAAATTTCCGGATTGAAGACAAATCGTAACAGAGCAAAGATAAAAGCTTATGCACATTTCCAGAACATCTTCTAAATAATATGAAAGCAGTTGACTAACTTCATGGATATTCTTTCCTCAATTTATCACAGGAACAAAAACACTACCACTATTACCTATAGCCCAGACCCTTCAGCTATAACAAGGACTGTGCAGACACTCCTCGCCACATGTGGATGAGTGCATCTGCAATGCTCGAGATGAAACCATTCACTGCATTCTTTCTATGCCCAATAAAAAATAACTCCTAACCCTGCACTGTTTCTTTCTGCTTCTGAAATTCCTATTTGTTACTTACCTTGGTATTTCACTGTTTTTCTGGGAATGCAGTTGGCAACAGATGTTTCTACCGGGTGTGCTAATTGCAAAACAAGGAAAAGGACAAGAGTAGTGCTACTCATTTTTAGACTCCACTATAAGTTCTTTTCAGTTGTTCTTCCTTCTCATTAAATAATTACAGGCAGAAATTTCTTCTTAGTCCTTGAAAACTTCCTGCAAAGCCTTCCAAAGTATCTGTAGTCTTAAAATATTTTCTGAAACTTGTCAAAACCTTTTAAGTTTTCTTTTCAGATAACTTCTTCCAGATGGCCTAAAATTAAAAGCAGTTTAAGTTCGCTGTAATATTTGTATATATTTGTATATATTTGTTCACTGTAAAATTTGTAACATCCCTTTATTTTTATAACAGACGGAAAACCAAACCCTGTTACAAGATTTTGTAGCTATTACCTGCATTTAAACTAATCAGAATTAGAAACAAATCTAACAGCAATTCCAAGCTGTTACCAAGCAAATCAAGCTTTGCACCAAACCCAGGATTCTCATTTGCAGGATCTGAAGTTTTGGCTTTTCTGCAGGGTGTCCAGTATTATTTCACAAACAGTAAGAACAAGTGGGAACATTTTGCAGCAGTTTGCTGGTTTAAATAGTTAAGAGAATCATAGCTACAACTGATTTATTTACAGTAATTCTCCAGTTTTTGGAGAATTGAACCCCTCCAGGGATGGAGCAGCCACCACTGCTCTGGGCAACCTGGGCCAGGGCCTTCCCACTATCAGAACTAAGAATTTCCTCCTAAGGTCTCATCTCAATCTCCCCTCTCTCAGCTCAAAAACATTCCCCCTCATCCTGTCCCTGTGCTCCCTGATCAAGAGCCCCTCCCCAGCTTTCCTGGAGCCACTTTCTATACTGGAAGCTGCTCTAAGGTCTCCCTGCAGCCTTCTCTTCTCCAAGCTGACAACCCCAACTCTCCTGGCCTCACCTCATACAGGAGGCGCTTCTCCCCCCTTTTTGTATATATATGTTATATAGATTCACCTATCAAATCAGCCGTAAGTTATTAAAAAGAAAATTCCTATTCTAGTAAGACAATTAGAATCAGGTGCCTGGAATTTTAGTAGCCCATTGAAGGAAGATGCCCTTGAGCACAATTAAAAGCAGGTACTCATCATCTGCAATTGCAGAAACCACAAAGTCAGATTCCAAATCTGCTTTCACATAGAATGGATCTCTGCTCTTTCTGCATTTTCATCTGTAACCAAATGCCAACAGCTAAAGAAACAGTTTGTATTAGTGCAAGCCACGTGAAACATTGCGTGGGTGAGAACGCTTTTCATTAGCAAAATGGGTTAGAAATTTCCAGAAAACAACTCTGTTGGCCCCTGTAAGCCAGAGCAGCAGCCTGCATGGGCAAATCCTACCCACGTGCCAAGACACTGCCTTGTCTTACAGCACCAACTCCCAGACATGATCACGGTATTGGAGAGCAGATTTGTTCCACAGCCTGGGCTTGTGCTCCCCGTGACCACCTCTTTGTGCAGCACCTGGGACAGGCAGCCCTGGCAACAACAGACACCAAGAGCCTGTGGCTGCCCTGTCCCACCACATCTTTGTTTCAGCAGGCAAACCCCAGCTCCCACCCTGGATTCCTACAGCACCTTTTGCTTTAACATTTCCCAGAGGGGCAATCCTAGGCTGCACAGGAGCCACAGAGGAGAGGCGGCCCCGGCCTGAGGGACAGGTGGGGCGTTACTTCTCACAGCCTAAGGCTCCTCGAACCTCACTCCAGCCCAGCTTTACTCCCCCACCCCTCAGGGGACGCCCTTGCCACCCTGCTCGGCTCTAGCAACCACCGCTGAGGTGCGAGATCTACTCCAGGCCCACCCCCCCAAGATGGCGCCGTCCCCTCAGCCCCGTCCCCCGAGGCTCGGCCGCTCCCGCCTCGCCGCGCGGCCACGAGACACTGCACACGCCACCCACGTGACACCGCCCCGACGCCCCGCACCACGTGACACGTCACGCCTCGCTCACGTGACCCAGTCCACGTGACACAGCCCACTCCACCCACGTGACTTCCGCCCACCGCCTCCGCGTGGCGGTGCTGCGAGCGGAGCAACTGCCTCCTCCGCCCCGACCAAGGACAGGAGAGCACGGGGCCGGGGGCTGGCGGGGAGGTGGGCGCTGTGGAACGCAGGCGTTAGCCTGCAGGGAGAACCACGGAGAAATCAACTAAATAATGCAGTCGTGGGATGGTTTGGGTTGAAGGGACCTCAAAGCCCACCCAGTCCCACCCCTGCCATGGGCAGGGACATCTCCCACTGGATCAGGGGCTCCAAGCCCCATCCAACCTGGCCTGGAACCCCTCCAGGGATGGGGCAGCCACAGCTTCTCAGGGCAACCTGGGCCAGGGCTTCCCCACCCTCATTAATTTCTCTCTAAGGTCTCATCTCAATCTCCCCTCTTGCAGCTGAAAACTGTTCCCCCTCATCCTCTTCCTCCCCTCCCTGATCAAGAGCCCCCCTCCAGCTTTCCCGGAGCTCTTTACAGTACTAGAAGCTCCCCAAGGTCTCTCCAGAGCCTTCTCCAGGCTGAACAACCCCAGCTCTCCCAGCCTGGCCACGTATATGAGGTGCTTTTCCCCCATTTTTATATATCCGTTATATATCTATCAAATCAGCCATATGTTATGAAAAGAGAATTCCTAATCTATTATTAGAATCAGATGCTCTTATGCTCGTATGAATTTTTGCAGCCCATTAAGATACCCTCCAGCCAACAGTAGGGGATTGAGCCCAATTAAAGGCAGGTAGTGGACTCCTGTCCCAGCGTTCAGTTTCCTGCTTGATCCCCATTGCAGGAGCAGGGAACAGCAGCTCTTGCTGTGCTCAGCAGGGACACTAGTATTTCTGTGCCACATTACACCCCAAACAACTCATGTTCACATTCATTTTGGTGAGTTAGGGACATGAACTACGTGTGTGTATGGATGAGAATGGGTCTGCATCCTTCTAGTGACGCAGTTACCAGGGTTGAACAGTAAAATAAACTGGATTTTCCGCACTTGGTGTGCACAAGTGAGACCGTGGCTGAACTCCCTCTGCAAACCCTCCTCCTGCTGGCACCAGGAAAGAACACCCAGTAACTGACAGGGCATCAAATGAAGCCAGGAGTTATGGATTCCCTTTCCATGTTTGTGTTGTGTGACCTCATTATGTTCTTCAAAATTCTCATTTCCCATCCCAAACCAGTTTGTTTCTGCAAAAACTGTTCAGACAGAACTTCTGTTACCCCCACTAATCCAATCATTGATGCCGAACCTCTACCAACGAAGCACCTGTTTTAAAAATCAGATGTTATTTCTTTCTATTTGCTGCTTTGCTGTTGCTTTAATATTTTTATGGCAGGATAACGGAATATGACTTCCCCTTCAATGCCTAGGAAATAATTCCAAAGGAAATCAGCACTTCTAATGACATGAAATAGGCACAAAAAGCTGAAGAGAACACACCATGTGCCAGCACTTTCTTAAACAGCAGTAACTTTATTGCCCACAGATAATGCAAACATTTTCCACCCTTGCTGCAATTCAGCAAGTTACCTACTTAACAAGGTTCACAAAAACTATTGATTTCAGACGTACCCTATGGTTCTTTGAGCATGTTCTCAGTTCAGGTGTTTATTATTGCTCAAATCTACAGTCTGGTTGTGATTGGCCACTCAGTCACGAGATATGCAGGATTAAAGAGGACACAGGACTTTCAGGAATTCACTCTTAATTAGAAAATACACCTTCCTGTAGGATAGAAAACAATCCAAAATAGCGATACTTGAATTTCTGAGTCCAGACTTTCTTTGAGCACAACACATCAGGGTTAAATTTAAAGCAGAATGGAATATCAATAGAAAAAAATGCCATACACTGATTTGTGAGCAATAGCATCTCAGCACGGATGAAGTGTTCACACTAGGGATGCCATAGTGTCTTTATAATATGAAATAATAAATAGGAAAAATGTTATTGGTGTTACACCAAAGGAAAGCTTCAAAGGCAAAAAATGAAAGCACCTCCTTAGTCCAACACAATTCCTCCGACTGCAGCTCTCACTCTTAGGGCACCTCCCCTAAAATGGGGATCTCCTTTCCCCTAGAACCAGGGCCTTGTAGACAGCACATTTTTTAAGGAAAAGGAGAAAAAAGGTGCAGCCAGGGCTTGCCCTGGGCTCCACAAAGCTGTTCCAAGCTGTCAGTACGCAAGGGACTTAATGAATACTCTTGCTTTACCTCTCGACAGAGCAGCTGCACCAGCGTTGAATCCCCACTCATTGCTATTTCCCCCCTCAAATCCTGTCTAAAAAACGAATTTGAATGTAAAGTAAGTAAACCACACACGTACATAAATAGAAAGTAAATTAGTTGTTTAAGCCAGTACACGAAGAAGGTCAGAAAGACGACTAATTCCTGGGATGTGTGAATAAAGGGTAAAACTCTTACGCTCTGGCTGGGGCACAGCGGATCTGGCGTTCATATGGAAAGGAACGCTGGACTGAATGCACCAGAAGCCACATGAAGAAGTAACTCAGAAGAGATTTAGTGGGAATTCTCAATAGAGGCATTTAGCAGCACTGAAACAGAGGGACTTTCCTTCCCTCGCACACCATAAAATCCTGCTTTACACTAATCTAACACCGCATAATCTCAGTTCAACTTTTTTGTGCCAAAATGATGCATATCTCTTACAAATGGCCAAATTCACAAGTAAAACATTTAAACCAGAAAACTGTTTTGTTCTACATTTATTGCGGATATTAAAAGATTAACAATGCTAACAGGTTTACTTACACTAAAAAGAAATGTCAGTTACCCAATAACATAAGCATCTAATCGTCACTAGCTTAGCACTGCGGCCAATGTGCACGGAACAGAAACTAGCAAATTGCCCTACGAGTTTAAATGGCAAAAACCAACCCAAAGACAGTAGACACACCACTGAAGTTAGTTAAAATGTTCACTGAAGCTTGCAGTCTTCATGGAAGAGAGCCTGGAACTAAAATAACAGAAAAGAAGCTAGTAAACTTTAAACAAGGCAATGCATCTGCATAACAAATGTTTCACATCTACAAGTATTTATAACTGGCAAATCAGAGCTGCCTGCAAAAGCAGGTCAAAATCAAAGGAAATTCCTTTTGCAAAAGGAGTGTAAAGTCATCTCTTGGTAAAATAAAAAGGGGCAAAGGGTAACCCACTGGAGAGCAACACTGGAATCTCAGCACCAGCACTGCTCTACCGAGACCTTGTCCAAAATTAAAGTTTGGCACAAGAAGGACAGACCATTCCACAGCAATCCAGGGCAGCAGGTTAGGGTTTGCCCAAGGGTCACCTTTATTCTCAAGGTAGTGTTATACTCTAAACTGAATTGCACTTGGAAAGGACGGCACCTTTTTCCAGTCGGGATCCCAACGCTTCTCCCAGATTGGGTAAGCAAGCATTTATCAAACGTGCCCCAAATAGCACTGTGCCCAACCACCTCAGGTTAAATTGGAGCAGTGCAGAACACTCATTGGGGGCTGAGAGTGGATTTTGATCTCGTGTGAAGCTCCACCTCGCCTCCTGCCTTCCTGCATAGTGTAACACGTAATCAAGAAACCTTCCAAAATACAAAGAGAGGAACTGGAAGTTTGTGGGGACATAAAAATTGTGAACAGAAACACCGGCAGCCTCATCACTGAAACCAAAAGAACAGCTCAAGCCTCTGGAGCGGGTCTGAGAAATAACCTGGAGGCCAACAATACCGGTTCCAGTGTCATTCTAAACCTGGGACTGGCAGATTGCCTTTAAAAAGGCTCATTTTACACTGTAAGTACTAATTGGGCACAGGAAAGAAAGAGGGGCAGCAAAGAACACACCCAAATAGGAACTTAACAGGTAAGCATCCACTGCCAAATACTGCAACTGATGATCTTTCAAGCAGCCTGAGGTGCAAAACAGTTAAGGATTTTAAACGTCTGAGTAAAGCCTATGAGAAATGTTCTGGGCTACGAAACATCCTTAATCAAGCCTGACAGACAGATAAACTCCTTTGTATTTTATAGCCTTCATGCTTCAACTTCTTGTAACGTAAATGCGAAGAAACACATGATGCTCATGGAAAACCAGAACTACCAGCGTGTTTTTCTTAACCTGCCATCGTGGGTTTATTTGGTGATTACGTGCTTCAAGGCAACTAAAACTGAGCCATCAGAAAATTGCACTGACACGATTGTTTTTCTTGTGGTTTCAAAGATCCATGCAGTAAAGAGAAAAAAACCCTTGCATTCATAAACTAAAACTGGTTGTTACAAGCAAGGAAAAGTTTGTTGCTATGGAATGAAAGGGAAGACGCTCCCTTTCAACCGGCAGGGCTTTTAATGAAGAGAGAATATAATTTCGTTCTTTAAACAGCAGGCACAGGCAAGTTGGTAACTGAAGAACACGTTTTCTTACATATTTGTCAGTTAGGAACTGGAGATGCTGCCTCGGGACCATGGGGTGCTATTAGTGGTGTCCCACACGCTCTGTGCTCTACAAGAACCGTGGTGCGGGATGGAAACATCGGCAAGACAGCACTCACTGCCACAAAACATGCGTCAGCTCATGCTCCACTCCTTTAAGAGAACTTCACTGAGGAAGGTTTGGGTGCTCTAACATTCAAGTGAAGACTCCTGGCTAGTTTTAGAAAGGCAATGATGGAGAAGGAGTACACTAAAGAGTGTGGTATTAAATTCTGTCCCTCTCAATAATCCAGGCACAGTTCCCTCATTGATGTGCAAGTCGAGAAAAGATGAATGATCAGACCTTGAATGTTTGTTTGTGGTAACACTGCTAAATCTTTCACGTCATGCTTCACCAGAGAGGTAATGCTTTTTGTTGAAGCACAGTAGATTAATCCAGTCTTCTCTTTTCAGCAAGTTCTGGTAAAGTCCCTTAAAGGACAAGCTTTTTGTCATATTTCTTGGGATTTTTCAATAAAAGAACTTCTGCAAAGCAAACCTTAAACAGAAACAGAAATGATGGTCTTATAAAACTGATGATCCATTTCCAGATGACTTCTAAGTGTCTTCTTCAGTATTTTCTGCAGACACATAGATAGGACCTGCTCATGGCTTAACCTTCTTTGAGAGGCAAAGAAATTATGCAAGAATTTGTTGGGGGAAGAGCTGCAAGTGTGCGTATAAATAAAAAATATACTTAAAATAGGTACTACCTGTTCATTACAGTCAAAAACCTTAGCAGCCAAGGTTTTAAAGGAAGAGTTTAGTGTTCTCAGACTCAGATGAGCCCAGTTATTCACCCTACACTTAAAGTTTAGAATCCTATATAAAATAAGCACGCAGGTAGAGGCTCTTCTTAAAATTGGCATATGGAGGAAAGGAAACTGCTTTACACAGCATCCAGAAGTAGATCAGATCAGCCCATCCGTAAAATGGAATAAAATAAAATCTGAACTGCCTTGCAAGAAGATCTGAATTTGAGAAGGTTCTTAACTTCAGAAAGGATCCAAGCCAAAACAGGCTAGGCATATTTTTCATGTTGCTTATTCTGTTTTGTGCTAAGTCATCTCATCACATAACAGGCAACCTTGGCCAAAGAGAGAGGTAAACAGGCACTTCCGAGAACAAAATCAGCTGTTTCTTCCTCAGAAGATGACATCCAAGTTGTTAGCTTGCACAATTAAATACAAGACTAACTTTAATCTTGGAAAGTGTTTAAATACATTAGTGTTCAAGTCCGCTACTATAAAACAAAGCGTTCTTCGTACTGGCATACTCTGCCGCAGGTCTTTCCCACAGCAGCCTTTGCATATCCGTGCGCTTTCTAGAGAGCGAGTCTCTTATGTCAAACCTAGAAAGTAAGATTTGGGGTAACTGAGCAGTTCAAAGCAGTTCAACGTAGGTCTGGATTTTCACGACATGTTAAGAAGCCAGACATACTAATGGAAACAGCAACATTCTCTTGGTAAAGGGAAGACTTAAACAACCCCCTGGTATTTTAATGTTTGCAGGAATTCATAAACCAGACGTGTCCATTGCACATACCTATTTACTTGCTCTTTTCTGCCTGTACATTTGAATCATTCTTTGACGGAAAACATCAAATGCATCTTCTTTATTTTCTTCCCCTGCAACACCCAAGCCCTCCCCTGCAGAGGTAGCACCCCTAGGGAGTAAAATGAATAGTTAGAACACTCTGTTGCTGTTACATTTGACAACGTGCAGAAGAGATCTAAACAATAGCTTTCAACATAGACACAATTCAAGTGGAAAGCAATTCTCCTTCAACTGTGGGAGAAGGGAGCGGAGGCTCGGTACCTACACACCAGATCAGCTATAAACTCGTTCCCACCTCCCATCACACATGCAAATACCCACCAGAAGAAAATGCTCCTCTGACATTAAGGGAGCAGTGAAGATACAGTCATCTAAGAGATTGAACTCTTACACGAACGCCTGTATTAACCACGCTGTTCATGGTAGATGGGAGCCTCTCTGGAAAAGATGGCAAAAATTGCCTTATTTCTTATATTTCAAAAATGACAGAAGTCAGAGACTTTGAGGAATGAGCAGAACACACCACATTACTACGTTACTAAGGGAATGTAATGCTGCTTGCTTAAAATTTCTAGTGCTCAAAGCCAGCTGAAGTCTTGTAGGACACATTCCACAGACAAAACCTGGAGCTCCTGCCCTCCAAGGAAAAATGAGTTATTAACTCCTCTCTCTTCATCCAAACGTGCTGACAGAAGCAGGCAGGCCTCGACAATATCAGAACAACTTTTTGCCCTAGAAGTAGATGGAGAGGATGACCCACAAGAATGCAGAGGCACAAATAATTAAACCCCATCTCTTTTTCCAGGCTATGTGCCTAGGATGTAGATATAACAAAGGTAAGATTAATGAAACCTCTGCCACAGGAATGATCCTTGTGCCAGTTTTACCCTCCAGCTCAGTTGCATTAGTGTTATCTATTAAAGACTTGTACTGAAACTGGGATTGTTCTGCTGTCAGGGTAAAATCTGAGAACCTTAAGTAGAATAAAGAAAAATTATTCTTATCCAATTTCTGCAATAACAGGTCCACTGAAGCCAAGCGGATTGTTGTGCAGTTCTAAAAGAACATTCACAGACTTTAAAAAGCAAATTCAATTCACAGTCTACAGCAGAAACCCTGGGAGCTGTTTTTAATTCTGAATGGCGGAGAGTGTGACTGGGCAGCTGGATGATCACATTAAATTATGTTTTAAATTACAGTTAAAAGTAAAGTCACCTAGAAGGCCTCCCAAAACTTTCCATTTATTTATCTTTTGTAATAAGACCTACTTGAAGCAGACTCTGTTTGCTGTTTCCATTCCACACCACCTTCACTGCCAAACAGAAAGATTTTTTTTTTCCTATTTACCCCACATTTCCTCTTCTATATTACTTTCAGAACAAAAAAAACCCTAATCAAAGACATGAGATAATTACTTAGAGGAGGGTCTGTTCCTGAACAACATTCAAGCCTTTGAGTGTGGGTTTGGGGTTTTTTTTGTGTGCGCTTTTCTTCCAAAACATCTCTTGAACCACAGAACTGGTCAGACCCGTAGCTGGGACAAGTTTGTTCTCAAGACAGGGAACAGCTCACAAGATTGAGATGAAACTCCATTTAAAATCCCTGGACCCATCGTTTCCATAGGGAGTCTCCATGCAGCTCATAGATCTTTTACTAAGCCATATAAACACCTCCTCAAACCCGCAAACATGACTTGCTCTCACTGCCAAAGACAGGCTTTAGGTGTTCCTAACAAAAAAAAGGCCTCAAATGTCTTCATGTAATAACTGATGTACCTGAATAAATCCGTTTTAGATATCAGCGCTCTATAATGATCAAGAGGCACTCAACACTAGAAACGGAGTGTCTCCAGTTATTAATTCCTCCCCTTTTATTAAAAGAATGAAATTAGGTAGCACGTGGACTTTTAAACAAGTCATCAGTAGAAGAGCTGGTAGTTTTCGAAAGGGGAGAAAAGAGCAGAGGCTACAGATTGCTAAATGGATAAAAATACCCCTGCACTGTACCAAACAACCAGAGAAAGCAAAATGTTAAATTGCACTGGTTTCATCCTCACTGAAATTGTCCTGAAGTACTACTGTCCAAAGAACGACCTTGATGGGAAAGCAGAGAGTGGTTCATGAAAACAATAATATGGAGTTCTCTTTACATTACAGAAAAGGTCAATGAGCTTTTGTACGAGGTACAGAACGCAGTTCCTCACTGCTCTTTCCAGGTGTCTTTACAAGGTGACACAGCAATGGACTCAACCTGGAAAAACTGTATTTTCACTCATTAAAAATGCAGTTCTTAAAGAAGGCCAGAAACCTTTAGGATGTGGTGGGCTGTCAGATCAGGTACAATTAAACAACTCCTAATTAGCTGTGCAGCAAAACTTGTGCCAGGGGCTACAGAAACAAATTACTCATAGATTTGGTCCCAACAAGCTTTGAGGTTAAGCACCAAGGTTCTAACACCGGTGAACACGAGAGCTGCAGGTGAAGTGAGGTGCTTCTTCATTGTCCATTAACACTGAAGAAGGAATTATAGGAAGTATAATGATGGCCACTGGACCACTGGGAGCACAACGGAATAAAGAAAGCAAACAGCCAGGAGTTCCCAGTGCTGTCCAAGGCACGAAGGGAACATAGAAATCCCTGCAGAAAGAAGGATGTTAAATCACAGACTGCATGTGTGGACTGGAATATGGGTTCAGAAAATTTCTGCCTCCTTATTCAGTCAGGGAGTTGAAGGAGGCGTTATCCATTCTCCGTGCTGGCAGCAGCGGACACTGGATACAGCAGCTTTAGAAGACAAAATGAAGATTCAAAATGAGAAGTATATTTTGAAGGAAAAGCACGCTTACCTTCTGGCAGATGCACTTACCTCTTTCAGTACGCGGCAGAATGAATCACATAATTAGAGTGAAAATACCTTTGCTGCCTAAACCTAGGAGTGTTATCACACCACGTGCGATATAACTAATGTCTACTTATATATGATGTACCTGGTGTGGTAGCAAGGAGAGCCCCTAGATAATACTGTGTTAAACAATCCTAAAAATAAACTAATCAATAAGAAAAAACACCTCCTGGAGAACAGGGGCACCCACATGTCTTTAGAAAGTGTCCTCGTGCTGCAATGGTCATGCTGCAGCCTTCAGTGATGCCAAATCGGGTGGCCAGAATCGGCCACCTGCCAAAGCAGCTTTGCCCAGAAAAACACATGAATTCGCCACTCTCAGCTTTGCTGAGGCCAAAGGCCAACGTCAAGATGGACACAAAACACTGAACTGGCCACAGCTAGGTGGGGTAGATAAGCAGCGTTACTATTGGAATCCCAGCCTTTTCCAGAGCTGTCCCATTTCGGCACTGTGTTCGCGTTACATACACTTTCACAGGCTCTCGGATTCCTTTTCCTCGTGTACCAAGGCCGTGTCCTTCCTGCCAACCCATCTTCTGGAGCATCTGGAAACCCACATTCCTGTTGGTCAGCTTCTTGTGGGAAAATTCTAAATCTTTTGGTTTCTGTGGAGAGGAAAAACAGAAAAACAAAGTTTTTAGTTTTTTTGATATACAGGGAGATAATGGATTGAACGTCCCTCAAAGAAATAAACCCATAAACTAAGTGTGTTTGCATTTCTGTATATCATAGAATATGATATACAGAAACATTTCCAGTGCTTCTCTAGCCACACAGAGAACGTCTATCAAAGAGTAAATATCTGCCTTGCTAGCTTGAAAGATTATTTCAGGTTCAAGAACTGTTTAAATACATTATTATAATGGCAAGGAGTACACCTTCATATTTTAAAACGCATTTATGTTTTTTATTAACAAATATTGAACGATCTGATGACTGAATCTCTATAACAAATACAGAAGCAGTCAAACAACATCTCACCAAGTCTGGGAATTTGCAGAGAACAACGCACTGATTTCTGTATTTTTTTTTTTTAACTGGAAGACAAGATTAACACACAGCTTTTCAATAGTGTTGTAATCACAAAATGCTTAATTTTGGTAGTTAAAAGACAACAGGAGCCACGGCTTTCTTCAGGTTTAGTCCAGCCTTTGCCGGGATCAGGCTCTTCAGGTTCTAATTCGGTTTTACGACAGTGACATCTTTTCAGAGGCCGCCTCTTGTAAAGACAGTTGTTTCTCAGAGTGCAAAGGCAAACTAGAAGAGTTCTTTACCTTCTTCTTCTTTGTAACCGGACAACCACGAGGCCTATCATAAGCAATTCTGACAGGTTCATGCACTGCAAGTCAAATCAAAGACAAAATTCAGCTGTAAAGAAAAACAACTGTAATACAGAACTCCAAAAGCACGTCTCAAGTGGGACTCGACTCAATAAGTCTGAACCAACAAGGAAGATCGGAATTACAAGAAATGAAACAGTAAGGTATTTCCCCTCCACCATAAAAAAGGTAATTAATACCTGCATGTGCTTATTTTTGGGCATATTGTGCCAGCAATACACTCATGGATGATAAGGATTTGGCCGATCCAAATCTAAATGTATTCAGATAAACACTCAAAATGTGTTCGGTGCTACACTTAAGTCTGTTAAACCTTGCATACACTGATAAAATAAACCCCGCAAAACCTACTACCATGAGTTTTCTATGCAGCAGAGAGAGGATTACATTCACATATACTTAAGGAATATTTGAGGATTGATGTTTGAAGCAAACTTTGCTATTGCAGTATAATACAAACAATTTTACACAATTTATTCAGATCCTCCAGATCCAGTCACTGACCCTTTAAAGTGAACATTGTGTTCACTTTTGTGCTAAAGAAATGCAATTCTTTTAGCCAATGACAGCCAGTACAAAGTACATAAAGAACAAGAATACTGTACTGATCCCTACAAAATGTTTTTAAGTAACGCTCACCTTTTGGTTCTTCTATGAGGCAAATCCTTTTAGATGCAGGGATCATACCAACTTTCAGAGACTTGCTGCTGATTCGTTTGCGAGGAAAGGGGGTGCCAGGAGCAGGAGCCGATGCCTGTGTCGACAGATTTGGTACAGCACCATCAGATGATGCAGCTAGTGGCATTTCACCTGTTGATATTTCCTCTTCTGTTCTGGAAATCATCTCTTCAGCTAGGTTTTCCACACTTCTACCTGCTGACATGTCATCCTCTTCTCCTTCTTCCGCTTGCTCCATTTCCATCTCTTCCAAAGGCTGGGAGATATCCTCCTCAAACTCAGCTTCCTCCTCATTATCTTCTTCCTCCTCCTCTTCCTCCTCCTCTTCCTCTTCTGAAATATCCAAGGTCCTCTCTTCAGGTTTAGTGCTCTCCCCAGCATCGGCTGCTTCGGACACAGCGCTGAAGTTAATGGATGGGCATAACTCATAGACTTTCATTCGATAAAACTTGAAAGCAGAGCTGTTTCGATCCTGGAGAAACCTGAGCAAAAATTACAGTGAAAATGATATCAGAAAGAGATTTTCTTTAGATAGCAGGAAGCAAGACATCAAAAATAAGCCTCTCATTACTTTTTTTTTTAACCGTCTTTCCAGCTGTGTTTCTGGAGAGCTGTAGGATTCCCCAACAACATCTACTGGGAAAAGCAATCATTCCTCAATCCTGACTGCTTTTTACCAGCACTTCTCTACCTGCATTGTAAAGAATTCAGTACCATTATCTTCATTCTACAGATGGAGAAACTAAGAAAAGATGCTAGCTCTGGGTGACCCAGAAGGCAAACAGCAGAGCCCAGAAGAGAATCCAGGTCTTCCAAATGGCAGTCCTGCGGTCTATGTGCAAACGGATGTATTGATTTGGAGAGACGGAAGAGACAGCACGGCTCCATATGACTAAAAGAAAAACCTGTGCTAATTTACTCTAGAGCATTCAGGCCATCACAATCAAAGCCTCACTTAAAAAAATAACAAGACTAAAAATACTTTGGCAGAACACTGTGTCGAGATGCAAGCCAATTACTTAAGATATAAAAGACAATATATATACATATACCAGTGCCTGTGTGCATTTGGGAGAAATGTTTTTCTTTCTCAGTTATTTCAGATACTCATCATTAATGGAGGCTCAAAATCCTCTCTTCCTAAACACAGTGAGTAAAAGAATACACCAATAAACAATAAAAGGAAATCTCTCTTTAGTAATTGTTTAGGAGGTTGTAGTGAGGCGGGTGCTGGTCTCTACTCCTATGGAACAAGCAAGAGGATGAGAGAAAATAGCCTCGAGTTGCACCAGGGAAGATTAGATTGGATATTGGGAAAAATTTCTTCACTGAGAGAGTGAAGACCTGGCAGAGGCTGCCCAGGGCAGGGGTAGAGTCTCCATCCCTGGAGGGGTTAAAAAGCGTGCAGACATGGTACTTCGGGACACAGTTTAGTAGGGATGGTGATTTTGGGCTGACGGTTGGACTGCACAAGCTGAGAGATCTTTTACAACCTTAATGATTCCATGATTCTATTTTGGTTTTTCTTATTGTCCTCTTTACACAGATCAATGTGTGGTTTACTCACCAGAGGTCTGGGTTATCTGCACTGTTGTCTATGCTGAACTGCTCAATTTCTGGTCCTACCTGAGCAACAAACTTGGCAAGCTTCTCAGCAGTTTCCATTGTTTTAGCATCCACTGCAAGAAACAGAAAGCTCGTTACCTATAGCTTCACACAAAATCTGCATCGCTGAAAGGTCAATGCAGTTGAGGAATATATACTTCAGCACAATAAATTATTTTTAGAGTTCCCAGCAGAACATTCTATGCAACGGTTCTCTCATATAATTTACAATTTAAAATCTAATCTTAAGTATTCACTTACCATCAGGAAACTGAGAGGACAGTGGTGGGAAAAGTTCAGGTGGTGCTAATAAATCCTCAGAACCTGCTCTTTCTTCCGCTGGCAGAACCCCTTCTGAGTTGGAGGCACACTGCGAGGCTGAGGCTGCATCGAGGGAGGAGCTCTTCTCGGACAGGCTGGTTTCCGACACAGAAGGCTTCGACTGGACCGACCCCTGAAGGTGCTTGTCCTGGTGCTTGAGCACTGTCCCCGCTGAAAGCACAGTCTGTGTCCCTGTGGTTGCTCTCCTCATCCTCCTTCCTCGAATACCACATTGTGTGAGAGCTCCAAACCTTTTTCTTTTAAATAGCCGCCTCTTAATGCTTGCAACTTTCCTGGCATACAGCATGGCCCTGACCGATTCTGTTGCAGATTCTTCTAGTGTTTTGCCCTCACCACCCTCTTCCTTTCCCGAGGACGTCCGCCTCTGCATCTCAGACAACTTCAGTCTGTAATACTTGTACTCTAGACTATCTTCATCAGACAAGAACCTAAACAAAATCATACAAACAAAGCTGAAAGCACAACTGATCTCAAATTCTCAGATCAGAAATTCAGTAGCAATAGACCCTTTTTTCCAAGGGAATACACAAGTTAATGGTAGCCTGCACAGGTTTTTCTCAGCGTAACAGCCACCTCCACCTCTAAAGCAGTAAGTGAAGTGTGCCACGGAAATAAATGATGGAGGGCTTTGACATAAATCGTTTGGATAGTAATTAATCAGCTATGCTGCAAGGCACACATGAAGAGATACCGTCGTATTAAAAGATTATGACACTTAGAAGTGTCTCAGCTTTCCTTTTCCAGCATTATTCATGGAACATGAGACCCATAAGTCTGTTATCTTATTGTATGTTTATATTGACTACATTTGCTTCCTATTTTTATCCTCTCTATAGAAATAGCTTTAACAATCTTGTGTTTGGATTGACACACAGTCATTACTGACAGATCAAAAGGAACATGATCTACTAGACCAAACAGAAGCAATAGGACAATTTCCAGTGGTATCAGGAAGAGTAATGAGCTTAGAATATACTTTCAGTAAGTCTGATTAAATATACAATAGGCTTTGGTCTTACACCAATCGAATGAAATACTGAATGTAATTAAATACATTCCAAATACCTTCAGCAGAGACCAGTATCAAGACACACCGTTCAAACACCTACCAATATTCAGGGCAGTTCTTTTGAGCATTTCTCTCTTTGGCAGACAAGGTTCCTGAAACAATGCTGTTCACTAGCTGTTCAATTGTCTCCACCACTTTCCGATCCGCTCGCTGTGGGGCTGTAGGAAGAAAGATGATGCAGTAATTCAGTTATCCTCATCAAAAGAGTATCAATATGTAGTCCTTTTCATTCTTTGACACGCTGATATTTGCAATATTCCAACAGGTTAATAAAAAAAGGCTGCATTAATACTAGTATAAATAAACCTCAGAAACTTTCCGACTGTTTTCTCAACTCAACTCAACTTAAATTCTAGAACAGTTTATTATGAGAAGCACTGCGGTCTAAGAAACTTGTCCTTTGCCATCCTGGCCATGTTAAGTCACCCTTAAACAGCAATTTCTTGTTGCTCCAAAAGGATTTTGTGCAAAAGAAGTATATTTGAACAGCACTCTAAAGGAGTGAGTTCCAAATTATGGGCCCCTCTGCTCTTGTAGATGGTGGTATATAAACAGCTTGAAAGAAATACGCCTGCATCCGATAAAAGCAGTAACAGGAACATCTCCAGCTTTGCTTCTATGCAAACACTCCCCCTGTGATGTAGCCGGTTACAGCAGCAGTCCCAGACTCCCTCCCTGGAAGCCGTGAAGCCAGAGGGGAGGGCAGCTGGGGCACAACGTGCAAATCAGAATCATGGAATGGTTTGGGTTGCAAGGGACTTTAAAGCCCATCCCGTCTCACCCCCTGCCATGGGCAGGGACACCTCCCACTGGATCCGGTTGCTCCAAGCCCCATCCAACCTGGCCTGGAACCCCTCCAGGGATGGGGCAGCCACCACTGCTCTGGGCAACCTGGGCCAGGGCCTCCCCACCCTCACTGTGAAGAATTTCTTCCTAATGTCTAACCTAAATCTTTCCCCTACCAATTTATGGCCATTCCCTCTCATCCTATCCCTGCACCCCCTGATCAAGAGCCCATTCCCAGTTCTCCTGGAGCCCCTGTCTGTACTGGAAGCTGCTAAGGTCTCCCTGGAGCCTTCTCTTCTCCAGGCTGAACAACCCCAACTCTTTCAGCCTGTCCTCGTACAAGAGATGCTCCAGCCCCTGGATCATCTTCACGGGTTCCTCTGGACCCTTTCCAACAGTTCCATGTCCTTCTTATGCTGGGGATTCCAGAACTGGACACAGGACTCCAGGTGGGGTCTCAGGAGAGAGGAGTAGAGGGGGAGAATCCTGTCCCTCATCCTTCTGGTCGCACTTCTGATGCATAAGCAGGTGCAGAAGAGAGGAGGGAGACATGCTTTCACCCAAAAAGCTGAAAGCGATTGTTACAAAAGAAAGTATTTCCCACCTGCCTCAGCATTGCTAGGGATTTATATGGAATTCCCAGAATCCCTGACCCAGTGAAACCATAAAAAATAAGATAAAATGGTAGTGACAAATAAAGACATTAGACACTGAAAAGTACCCTATGACAGTTCACTCACTTTTAGCTTGTGTGTCAGGAGAGGGTTTTTCAAGCTCTGCTGTGGACTCTGGTTCAGCTTTCTTCATCTGGATGGGATACCCACTTTTCTCCAACCAAGCCTTCAAGTTTTCAATGTACTCTCTTCCAAATAATGTTGAATCATCGAAGTTGGGGAATAGCGTTGGTGACGGAGCCATTTCCTGGAGCCCTACAGCTTCAAGTATTTTCTCTTGCCTAAAAACAGATGCCAGCGCAAAGGTCTGACCCAGAAGTGCTAAAGATTTACGACAGAGAGAAACAGTAGTCTCAAAAGCACTCGCCATTTCTCTTGGATTACCAAACCCGCTTGTCTTAATGCTTAATTCGTAAGCATTGCAGGCCATGAGTAGGGGTGTAACACCTTTTAGGAGGCGGTCTTGTAGCCTCATGATGTATTTATCAAAAGGTTTGATTATTTCAAAGAAGCAGTTCTTTGTTTTCACAGCCCCCTTGTCCAATAGCATATTTAAAAACTCATTGTCCACTTTGGGAGTTTTCAGAGCAGCATGTTGTAAACTCTTAATGGTAAAGAAACAATAATCTCGGTGTTCTGGCTTTAAGGAGCATTTGAATGAAGCAAGCATTTTAGCACAGGTTTCTGTCTCTAGCTCAAAGAGCGCTCCGAAGAGCCGGGAAAACTCGGCATCGTTTTTTATTGCATGAAACCCAGCCCATTTTATAATTTCTATTCCAAACGTTGAAAAAATATCCGATTTGTCCACAAGGTCAAAATTGAGATTTCTGAACACATGCGCAGGCTTTGGGAGCCTGAGAATAGGTCTCTGAGCCATTATTGCTGGCCTCTGATTAGGTCGTGGAGGCAGCTTTTGATTAGGGCGCTGGACAGTCAACGGCCTCTGGTTGGGTTGTTCAGCAGCTTCTGGGAGTTGATCAGGTTGTGCGTCCGGCTTCTGATCGGGGCCTGGAGGCAGCTTTTTAGTGTTCCATTTCTTCAGGGGAGGTTTGATATCTCCTTTGAAAACTTTAGTCTTAATAACACCCCTCGTAATACGCTTTCCTCGCAGAACTCTTCCCCTGCCGAGGTTGCCCCTCCGTATCGGGGGTCGGAACTCGCCGTCAGATTGCATTCCAAAGTCCACATCATACTCCTGATTTTCCATGTTGCCATATTCATCTTCCATGAGTCCTGGTGATCTAAAATCACCTAAAATATCTGAAGAACTAAAGTCAGTTTCGTGGGTGGATTCCCAAGAATCAGGAGGGCCGTAGTCCTGGTCATGAGAAGCCACACCTCCATATTCCCGGTCATGGGTAGCTGGGCGTCCGTATTCCCGGTCATGGGAAGCCAGGCGCCCATACTCCCGATTGCGAGATGCTGGATGTCCATACTCCCGGTCATGTGAAGCTGGACGCCCATATTCCCGGTCACGAGAAGCCGGGTGGCCATACTGTTCATGGTAATAGTTATCTTTTCTTATGAGAGGACTAGCAGATCTGTAGGAAGGTCCTGGATAGTTGTCTCTTGGGTCTTCGTTCCAGTCATCGTGTGGATGGTGCTGGGCGTTGTCGTGAGCGTATCTTCCATCATCGTGAAAGCTCTCTTCGTACCTTGGTCGCAGGACCAGCCTCGGAGGAGCTATGACGATAAAAATATAAAAATACCAATGCACTGCAAGTAAGATTAAGGAAAAAAATTAAACACGCATATTTAGATGCTTACAAGAGTGAACAAAAATACACGTAATGTTCTTCAGAAGTTTCACTAACTTTGGATATTCCCATTTCCTTTTGGACATATATTAAATAATTTGTATTAAGCAAACCCCAACAAATTATTAACAATGCCCAAAACCAACTTATTAAAACTTCTACTTTCACTAAAGCTGAAGCACAAGTTCTGCTATAAATCTCACCATCTATGTACTCACAACTTTCTCAGCCTAGGAAGATGCTAATGATGTGCTGTCAATGCTTCTACTTGCATTTCTGAGATGTAATAATACCAGAAGTGTGCACTTTCTGTTTCTACATGAAATTCTACAGTTGAAAACAAGATCGTATTTTCTACAAACTCACACACAATTATCTAAGACAACATAAAAGTCAGAAACACCAGAATTTCCAGCAAAGCATCCAAGAATCCCTATTCTTTAATTCAGAAAGTAAAGAACACTTGAACAACTTCAGTATTCCAAATAAATCATTTCTTTGGAGCTTATACAACTTTAAGAAAACAGATGTAAGTCTCAATTTCCTATAAACGTAATCCAAGTTATTTTCTAGATATTTTAAGTGTCAAATTTAGAAGATAAAAGAATTTGCAGATCATGTTTTGCATACATTCACAAGACTAATGTCCTGTTTTTAGCTGTTCCTTCAAAGCCCCAAAGGCCTCAAACTCACTCCTGTGTTTATTTAACTTATTCAGACATCAACAGAATTCCACCCTGCAGCCATGCCTCTGGAGACCTCCCTGAAATTGGACCCCCTCTTCAACACAGCCTGAACAGAACTCCTTTGTTTGAAATTGCAATCATAAAATGGTGTGGGTTGGAAGGGACCTCAAAGCCCATCCAGTTCCACCCCCTGCCATGGGCAGGGACACCTCCCGCTGGATCAGGGGCTCCAAGCCCCATCCAACCTGGCCTGGAACCCCTCCAGGGATGGGACAGCCACCACTGCTCCAGGCAACCCAGGCCAGCATCTCACTACCATATCATGAAGAATTTCTTCCTAATGCTTAATCTAAATCTTATCCCTTCCAATTTAAAGCCATTCCCTCTCATCCTATCCCTGCAATCCCTGATCAAGAGCCCCTCCCCAGCTTTCCTGGAGCCACTTCCCATACTGGAAGCTGCTCTAAGGTCTCCCCACAGCCTTCTCCTCTCCAGGCTGAACAACCTCAACTCTCTCAGCCTGTCCTCGTACAGGAGGTGCTCAGCCTTTGGATCATCTCTGTGGCCTCCTCCGGACCTATCCCAACAGTTCTATATCCTAACATTTGGGTTCTTTTGCCTGGGATTTGCACTCCACGCTGGAATAGCGCCGGTCACACCGAGCTACCGGCCTCTTCCCTAAAAAATGGATGTGGAAAGTGGATCTCTGTATGAATCCAAAGAGATATAAAACGAGAGGCAAGGAATCCAGGAGAGCCGTGACCGGAACCGCTGGCGTCATCCCAGGGTCTCCTCACCTTTAAAATGATGGATGGGCTCCTCCATGGCATCGCCCCGCTCCATGCGGTACCTTTTCACTTTGTCCTGCACCACAGCATCAAACGCTTCCCGGGTGAGGCGCCGAGAGGCCATTTTCATCCTGAGGCACCGCACAAAGCCGGGGCCTCTCCTCCTTCTCCTCCCTCTCCCTCTCCCCCAGACCCCGCAGCGCCCGGCGGCTCCCCCGGTTCCTCCGCACGGAGCGGCCCCAGCTGAGCTGAAGAAGGACGTGAAAGGAGGGGCAAAAACCAGCTACCAGTGCCTCCCGCCTTCCCGCGCCGGGAGGAGGAGGAGGAGGAGGAGAGCGGGGGAGCCGCCCCCAGCCCGGTCCCCCCGCCCGCAGCCTCCCCGCCGCTCGGGAATTTCCCAGCAGCCCCCGCGGCGCCGCTCGCCCCGCGCATGCGCAGAGGGACCCCGCGCGTTGTGGGATGGAGCTGTGGAGAAGGACTGTGGGGTGGGATGGCTGATGGCTCTGCAGAGGGATTGGGACAGGCTGATCCGTGGGATACGGCTCTGCAGAGGGATCTGGGCAGGCTGGGGCCATGGGATGAGGCTCCGCAGAGGGGTCTGGGCAGTATGGATCCGTGGGCTGGAGGGCAGGAGCGCTCTATCACAGAGGGGTCTGAACAGGCTGATCCATTGGATGAGGCTCTGCAAAGGAAATGGCCTCAAGGTTCGCCAGGGAAGGTTTAGATTGGATATTGGGAAAAATCCCTTCATGGAAAGCGTTCTTGGGCGCTGGCGGAGGCTGCCCAGGGCAGTGGGGGAGTCCCCATCCCTGGAGGGGCTCAAAGCGTGGCTGTGGTACTTGGGACACAGTTTGGTCGGCACTGGACTGGATGAGCTTAAACGTCTTTTCCAACCTTAATGATTCCATGATTTTATGACCTCTCAGCCTCCCGCTTCGCACCCACCCCCCCCACAAGCCCCTCCCCTGCGCATGCGCAGAAGGCGGACGAGCGCACCTGCATGGCAGCAGTGCAGGGCGCATGCGCACCGGGACACCCCGGGTCCTTTTTCATGCCGCGTCCTTCCTCACGGGAGTGACTTTTTACACTGGCGCATGCGCACTAGGAGGGCAGGGCCGGATCTGGCGCTGTACGGTGGCCGAGGAAGGTCCGACCTCCTCGCGCGCAGCTCTTTGTCAGGCGGGAGGAGCCCGGCGGGGAGCGGCGTGGCGGGCGGCCTGGCACGGAGGTGGGTCGGGAGGGGAACCGGGACCCTTTGTGAGCCCGGGAGCTGCCTCAGAACCTGCTCCTGGTTCTTGGGCCCTCTCCGGGATGGCCTTGCCGCGAGCCTGAGGGGCTGGGCCTGGGCCTGATGCAAGGGGTGCAGGGCATGCAGGGGATGAGGAGTTGCAGGGATGCAGCAGAGCCCGCTGGGGGAGGAGCGGGGATGGAGCCAGGCCCAGGGGCTCCGTGTGTGTCAGCCCTCGAGTGTGAGGGGGTCTCGGGGCTGGTGTATCCGGACAGGCTGCCTGCCGTGCCCCCTGCGTGGGGCGGCGAGAGCCCTGTCACGGTGACACCCATGGCAGCAGCGGCTTCCCCATCCAAATCTTGTGCCTCTGGAACTTCTCCTTCCTTCTTTTAATTCATATAATTCTGCTCGTTAAAAATACCTCTAGAAAACCAACCCACAAATCTCCCTTTAACTATATATTTTTGGTCTTGAGGTCTGTGCTTTTGTTTTGATAAAGAGCAAAAACTTCCTTCATTTTTGATAAAAATTAGAAAGTTGATTAGAAGGTTTGATTAAAATTAGAAGAACTTGCACCAAAACTAGTTGTGGACTATCTTAATGACAGGACGAAGACACAGCTTATCCCGTTTAAGTAAAATGGGGTCAAAACAGATTGCGCAGGAAACGTTTGATGAAGCAGTGCAAGAAAACATTACAGAATTTGAAATGGATCCTGAAGAGGCGGTGAGAGAAGCTGTGCAGCAATTTGAGTCCCAAGGTATTCTTGTAAATTCATCTGCTTTTGCAGGTCACGGTATTATGGACTGGGGTTTTGAATATCTTAATATTTAAGAGAGCCAACATGCAAAGATTGATCAACCAGTACTGAAAAGAAGGCTTTGTGAAGTGGAATACAGCCACTATTAATATTAACCTCGTTTGACGGAGTAATTATGACTGAAAGACTGCTTCGAGTGAAGCTGCAGGGTGCAATTTGGTCCATGAAATTAAGCTCTTTTTTTTTTTTCCCCCAGATGACATTTAGCTGGAATTGATGCTTTGTTCCCAAATGTATTTGACCATCATAAAGTTTGAACTTTAGCAACATTTCAGGATCTTTGTGCATTGATCCATGCTTGATATTGAGTTTATATTTGTTCACTGTGGTTAGCTTGACAAATTTTACCCAGGCTCCTGTGATTAATATTAATCTTGGTTTTGTTTTTCATTTTAGGTGTTGACCTCAGCAATATCGTAAAAGCGGTGCGGCAGCCTGCCTCGGAGAACGGCCAGAAGCAAAAGCATGCAATTTTGCTGGTAGGAGCACAAATTTATGTTGTTGTTTAAGGGCTAAGGTTATAGAATAGTTTAAGTAATAGACTAAGAAAAATGAGATATACATCTGCCTCTTCTGTTTCTTTGTGAGCTCTTCAACACACAGTTAACCCCGTCTATTCTCCAAACTGAAACTAGTGTAAATATTCAAAGAGCTGGCATGCACTTTTCAGTGGAAGTGCCAGATGCCAGAATTCCCTACCCAGGAAATTTAGAGACTGCTGTTCATAACTTAGAAGCAGATTCTTTGTTATCAGGTGAACTCAAACCACTGAAGGGCTTTAATGAAGGAAATACAGCTCAATGGAGCGGTAGCTGTTATTTGACCCTGCTGAGGGCAGACGGAAAGATTGAATAAAGCCCCTCACCGGCGAGAGTATAAAAGCGCTCATGCACTCTGCTGTTGCCTGTGGAATGTTCTAGTTGGACCTGGTTCACCTTCTGCTGATCTTACTGGGGTACAGTGAAGGCAGGAGTACAGAGCAACCCCCATTCCTCCAAGGGTCCTTTGTGTGAAGGCAAAATGCTGCTCTTTAGAGACAGCTGTTTCTTAGTTTTAAATTTAAAAGACGACTGCTGTTATAAATTAACAAATTTGGTTGACTGTAAAGAACTGTTCTTGTTCCTTTGGGTTGAAAAGTAACTCTCGTTCTCTTCTGTAGACTTTAGATTCCCTTGGGAGAGCTGTTGCTGATGCTGATCTTGCTGAGATGGCTGAGCAGCTGGTGGTCTTCACTGATCAGTGCAAAGAACAGCTGGCTTTCCGCTACCTGGCTGGGCAGAACGGCGCCTATTCTGTGATATTCTCTGCCTGCCAGTTGGCTTCGGGAGACAGAGATTTAATGCTGAAAGCCTTTCATACGCTGTCCGCTGTATTGGACGGGCAGCCAGACCTCCTTGACTCTGCTGGCCAGGATCTACTGCTACAAACTCTGAGAGAATATGGAGACGATGCGGAGATGACGCTGGCTGGGATCCGCTGCATTCGGCACGCCTGTCTGAAACACGAGCAGAATCGACAGGACTTTGTGAAAGGCGGGGTTCTCCCGCTTCTGACTGGAGCGATAATCCAGCACGGAGACAGCGCCGATGTCGTCCGAACAGCCTCCTCGGCACTCAGGATCATGACGTTTGATGATGACATACGTGTGCCCTTTGGCCATGCTCATGATCACGCCAAAATGATTGTGTTGGAAAACGATGGGCTAAGAGTCCTCATTGAAGCTGCAAAAGGTAAAATTGACCCTATTTAATTAGGGCTGTTGATCCTAATTTTGAATCTTCTGTGCCCTCTTGTCTCAAAACTGTGCTTTGTCATAACTTGAAGCTCCCCAGAGGTGATTCAGGAGTTTGCTGCTAAAATGATATTTAATTCTTTTGATGAAATGTGCCTTGAGAGAGAAAAAAACCCCAACAGCTCCTGAGGCTGTTGGCAGCATGAAGGTGACAGTTATCAGAGCTGTGTGTCAGTCAGGTAGGAAGTATTTTACAGCCCATTGTAGGTTTTCAGGCACGTTGTCCCTGCTGAGGTGCTGTGTTCTTGCCAAGAAAACATTCTGTCTCTGTCTAGATACAGAGCAGACGGGATGTCATTGTGCTAGTTTAATCTATAAAGTGGAATACTCTGTTTACTCTTTCTTTTTTTAAAGAAGCAAAGTAAAACGCTTTGATTCTGCAGCCCCCCCTCCTCGCTCCTGGTTACTCCATTCATCCTCTCTCCTCTGCAGCATTCACAGATAACTCCAGTGTTCTCAGTGAACTCTGTGCCACCCTTTCTCGCCTCTCTGTCAGGAACGAATTCTGTCAAGAAATTGTGGACCTTGGTGGCTTAAACTTTATGGTGGCTCTCCTGGCGGATTGCATCGACCATCCGGTGAGCGATACAGAGTGTACCGGGCAGCGGAGGTAACAGGGTGTGCTTTCCATTTTCAAGTCCTGGCTGTGAATGGGCCTTAGACTATGCATTATTTTAAGTGCAATTAGGGTTAAACCCAACCATCAATGCCTATTTACAGCCTTGTATGCAGAACTAGGTTACAGGTGCTCAGTCAGGTAAGAATTCTGAGCCCCTCATTGATGGTTACTTCCTTTCCTCCATGCTCCAGGAGGAGAACTCTCCTTGCTCCCAGAAAAGCTGAGCTGCTGGTTTTCCACCATTCTGGCTAGAAGAGGTTGAAGAGGACTTGGATGCTCCAGTCCTAGAGGACTGATGTTTGATTCTTTAAGCTTCAATGAAACCCTCTGCCAATCTAACAAGGTTCTTTGTTATTGTCTAGCAAGAAAGTGTCTCGGAGGGTAGTGTTGTCGTCCAGAACTGGGAATGACAACTGTAGGAATAGAGTTCATAGTATCATAGTATAATTAGTGTTGGAAGGGACCTTAAAGATCATCTGGTTCCAACCCCCCTGTCATGGGCAGGGATGTCCCGCTAAAGCAGGCTGCCCAAAGCCCCATCCAACCTGGCCTTGATCACCTTCAGGGATGGGGCAGCCACAGCCTCCCTGGCAACATGTTCCCGTGTCTCACCACTCTCATGGTGAAGAATTTCTTCCTAATGTCCAGTCTAAATCTGCCCCTCTCCAGTTTATACCCATTCCCACTGTTCCTATCCCCAAGAATTGCTGGGGAACACTGGCTCACTTTCCAAAGCGTGTAAAGCTCTTCCTGCAGCTTTCCAAACCGTTTTCTTTTTCTGGTGAGTGCAGGATGTGGTGAAGCAAGTGCTGAGCGCCATCCGAGCGGTTGCAGGTAATGACGACGTGAAAGATGCCATCGTTGATGCTGGGGCAACGGACCTCATTGTGCTCGCTATCAGCCATCACCTTGCCAACCCCCAGGTACACAGCGCAGTGGCAGATGGGTTCTCTTCAAAGCAAGATCAGGGTTGGGCTGCATAATACAGCAGTGTAACCTGTCTTGGGAAGGGGAGCAACCTGCAGCCCTGCTCTGACTTGTAAACAGCTTATGCTGGGAGCAGATACATTCTGAATACAGTTGTTAAATGATTGCTGCTGAGCTAGGTATTAAAGCTTTAGCATCCAGTTCTTGTAGAGTGATTAAGTGCATGTGGGGAGAGCTCAGATAAGCCTTCAGGTATGGGAAGGGGCTACAGGAAAGCTGGGGAGGGGCTCTTGATCAAGGAAAGCCGGGATAGGACAAGGGGGAACATTTTTGAGCTGAAAGAGATTGAGATGAGATGTTAGGAAGAAATGATTTGCTGTGAGGGTGGAGAGCAGTTGCCCAGAGCGGTGGTGGCTGCCCCATCCCTGGAGGTGTTCCAGGCCAGGTTGGATGGGGCTTGGAGCAACCGGATCCAGTAGGAGGTGTCCCTGCCCGTGGCACGGGGTGGAACTGGATGGGCTTGGAAGACTCTTCCAACCTGAACCATTCCATGATTCTATGATTCTATGCTTTGGCAGATACTTGTGTAAGTGTTCAAGGTGTGTTTGCTATAGTATGTGAGGAATGGATATTGGATACGGTGTTTTCTGTCTCTGGGATATAAAGCTTAGTTTCCATGCCAGAGAAACAGGGTGTTTCAGTAAAAAAAAACTTTAAAAAAATTAAAAAAAAAAAAAATCTTAAAAAGTTGCCAAAAGAAACAAACTCCAAATGCTTTTTTTTCCTTAAAAACATTTGCAGCCCACAAGTGTCTCTTCCCCTTTGCCTTGCAGATCTGCGAGCAAGGTTGTGCAGCCTTGTGCATGTTGGCTTTGCGCAAGCCTGAGAACTGTAGTGTCATCATGGAAGGTGGAGGGGCGTTGGCAGCTCTTCAGGCTATGAAAGCACACCCACGGGAAGTGGCCGTACAGGTATTTGCCTCAGAGAGCTTGATTATTTATTCCAGATTGGTGTTGGCTCTGTTCACTGTTTCGATGGGATTTGGTCCTTTACTTTACAGGTATCAAAAATTCTGAGTATGCTGGGAATGCAGGACTTCCAACATCTGTCACCCTGATGAGATCAGTGCAAAGTTTTAATCTTTTTCAGACGCACCTGTATTCAGATTCTAGCGACTGTGGAATGCCAAGCTTGTGTCCCAGGCATTACCTCTCTTCCTCCTTGAAAGAACAGGATGAGGATAGGCTCATCCAGACCCAGCCTGTGCTGTGGTGTTATCTATCCTATGGGAGGCATTGCCATCCAGAGCTGAATAAAACAGCTGCATGGCAAGAAGTTAGCCCCTGGTCTCTCGTGCAAGCCTCAGGAGGTTCTCTGTCCACTTTTGTGCCTTCCAGAATATAAAAATACTACAGGAAATATTTCCTCAGAGAGTGGTGCTCTCCAGCTCAGTGATGGGGAAGGTGCCTGGAACGGGATACAAGGGGGTGGAAGGGCGAATCTGCTGTAAGTGGAGACTTCTGTCACGGTGTTGGTATTGCCTGGCTGGTGGTTGAGATTTGCTGGCGTTCTGACAGAAGCAGGAGGTTTTGTTGTAAAAGCTTCAGTGTGAAATAGCAGCCATACTTTTATCCGTGGATTTATTCTTCCAGGAGAGAGTTTTTTGCTGTCTACAGTATCTCACATTTGATTGCCCAGAAAAAGTTCTTTAGTGGGAGCTGGATCTGTTCCATGTGTGCCAGCATCCTACGTGGATGGTTTTTCCCTACAAAGTGTGCTGATATCTCTTACCTTTCTCCTCAGAAACAGGCTTGCATGCTGATCCGCAACTTGGTCTCCCGGAGCCGGGACTTTTCTCAGCCCATCTTAGAGATGGGAGCTGAGAACCTGATAACAGAAGCTCGTGCGACACACAAGGACTGCGATGATGTGGCCAAAGCTGCACTGAGGGATCTGGGCTGCAAAGTGGAGCTCCGGGAGCTGTGGACAGGTCAGAGGGGAAGCCTCGCTCAGTGAATCCTCACCCCACTGGGCAGCAGAGCTTCGAAACATCGATGTACAGGAATTCTGAGGGGGGAAGCAAAGTGGCATGGGTTCATTTGCAGTTACGTTGAACTGGAATATCTGAAGCTAATGCCTGGCTTGTGAGGCTGCAGTGAACTTTTTATTGGGAGCTACAGGTGAAATGGCTTTATGCATTCGCAGGCTGCAAATCAGCTCCATGTAGTAATCATTCCCGAATCATCTAATGCCTGAAGATGATCTGCTCCCCCCCGTTATGTGTTATTCATGTACAGAACAGCGTCGCCCCCACGTGCTCTGTTCTGTGCAGTGAGAGCAGAAGTGGATCTTCCCTGGTAGGAGTTTGATATGGATTGTGACTGCTGGTTCCGATTTGCTCCTCTGCTCTCTGCCGGTGGAGGCTGACAGCCTGATCCGGTATTGGGATGGGCAAGGAGGAATCGTGTCATTTGTGAATGTGTCCTGTCTTGTTGTACTGTTCTAACTGTTATTTTATTGCTTACCATGTTCTGTGTTGCTTCTTTCTTTTGGATTTTCAACCAACATAATATTTCAAGCAAAATAAGGATTTTGGATAGTATAGCCCAAAGCGACGTACTCTATGATGTTGCCATCTGCATCCAGGAGGAAACTTCACGTTCTCTTTCAGTGACATGAGCAAATCGGGGAGAGGTAGCGAGGATGGGAGTTTCAAAGCTGGGACAAACTGGTAGTGCTGCAACACAGCAGGAATCCAGCACGGGGGAGGCCAGGCTTTGGTTCTGTCTTAGCAGAGTGGCACTTCCCTGAATCTGAGAGTGCTGATTGTAATGAAGAGGCCGTTTTGCTCATGGACTGAAGGCAGTTGAGGACTTAGGGGCAAAACACGAGGGGTGAAGCAGCTAGAAAGGTGCTGAAGTCTTGGCTAAAGGCTTCTGTGTGCCCTCAGCCAAATGGTTCCTGATCTTTGCTGAGCTGTATTGTTCCCAGCCCTTCTCTAGGCACTGAACTTTCATCCTGCGCTGCTACTGATGCTGTACTTGAGTGGATGTTTTCTAAAGTGATAGTCTCTGTGCAAATGCTGACCCTATAAAACATAAAAGTGTACAAGGGTGGTTGGGTCTTCATGGAGCCTTTCTGAGATGGGAAAACAAAGGTGGTGGAAATGCCTTGGTGATGTTTGTGAGTGAAGCCTCCTGCAGCCCTGTGTCAGCAGACAGCAAGGTTACTATGTTCTTCAAAGGCTTCTGACCCTGGGGAGCGTTTGTGTGAGGAAAGGCTGCCTGGGTCTGTTCCTGCTGCTCAGTGCATTGGTGCACTGCTCTGGCCTCGCTGGGATCCTTTGCTGAAGGTGCCCTGCTCCTCTGTGCAAGAGCGGGCACGAAGAGCTGCAGAGCAGCCCTGGGGTGCTCAGTCCCGTGGGTGCACTCGAGGGTGAGCCTGATGGCTCTGATGCAGCCTGGTGCCTGCTGGGCTGGGTGGGTGAGCTGCAGCACCCAGACTCAACATGGTGCTGACCATGAATCAAAGTTGTCCTTCCCTGACAGTGGCAGGAAAGCTTGGATTTATTTCTGTTTGGCTTTAAACAAACATTGGTGTAATGCTATGCTGCTTCCAGCTGCAGTCTCCAGTTTAATCATCGAATCAGGGAATGGTTTGGGGTTGGAAGGGACCCCAAAGCCCATCCATTCCCACCCCCTGCCAATGGCAGGGACACCTCCCACTGAATCCGGTTGCTCCAAGCTCCATCCAACCTGGCCTTGGACACCCCCAGGGATGGGGCAGCGGGAAGAAGGTGTCGATCTCGGGAGGAAGGGGCTTATTCATAGGGAAGGGACCGATCCAGGGTGAAGGGACGGGGCACGGGGCTCAGTCCCCGCACCCTGCCCGGGGGGGAAGGGAGACTGCGCCCTTTGTGCTCCTGCCCCGCCCCCAGCCGTAAGCCCCGCCCCACTTCGCACTGATTGGCTGCTGCTGCTGCCTGTCCGCCTTGGCCACACCCACCTCACCTCCTCCCCGCTCCGATTGGCTGCCATCACTGCCCGTACGCCTCGCCCCGCCCTCGTCCTCAAATCCCGCCCTCTCCCCGCGCCGATTGGCTGCCGCCTTTCCTCCTCGCGCAGCGATTGGCCGCCCGTCAGCGCTGGCCCCGCCCCCTAGGGCGCAGCTGGGAGGAAGGCGGGGGGGCGGCGGTCGCGGGGAGCGAGTGGCGGAGGCGGCGGTGAGCGGAGCCGGTGAGTGCGGGCCGGCCCAGGCGCCCATCGCCGCGGCCTCGCGCCTGGCGGTGACATCGCGGCGGGGGGGTGGAGCGCCGCCCCGGCCCAGCCTTGGCGCCTTCGGCCGGGATTCGGTGCCGCCCGCTTCTTCCCGGGAGCGCGGGGCAGCGGCGGGAACCTTCGCCCGGGGCAGCGCCGCTGCACGGCTGCCTGCGGGCTGAGCGCCCCGCCGCCCTCCTCCCTGCTGCCTCCCTGCTGCCTCCCTGCCTTCCCCGCTGCCTCCCTAGGCTTGCCTGCCCTCCGTGCCCCCGTGCTCGTCCTTGCCTGCCCTCCCTGCCACCTCCCCGGCGCTGCCCGCCTTCCCTGCCCCACTGCCCCACAGCCAGCCTGGCCTGCCCGCCCAGTCGCCTGCCCTGTCCCCTCCTGCCTTCCCTGTCCCCTCCTGCCTTCCCTGTCCCCTCCTGCCTTCCCGTCCCCTCCTGCCTTCCCTGTCCCCTCCTGCCTTCCCGTCCCCTCCTGCCTTCCCCGTCCCCTCCTGCCGGCCCTGTCCCCTCCTGCCGGCCCTGTCCCCTTGCTCCACTGCCCTCCCTCCCTGCCTGCCCTCCCTGTCGTGCTCTCTGCCCCACTGTCTGCCTTACGCCTCACTGTCCTGCCCTGCCGCCTCCCTAGCGCTGCCCCACTGCCCACCCTGCCCTCCCTCCCTCCCACCTTTCCAGGCTGTCCCGCTGCTCACCTTGCCCATCTCCTACCTGTGCAGCCTGTCCCTGTCCTGAAGTGTGAGCCTGGGCTCTGTGCTGAGCGCTTCAGGCTCCTCTTTCCTTCCAAGCCTTCCAATCCAAGCTCGTCTCAGGCGAGCGCCTGTCTCCAGATGCGTGTGTAGATGTGAGATGTGACTTTTTTGTTGTTTTTTTAAGTTGACGTGAACCTGAGGATAAGGCGAGCTTGTGTTTCGCTGCTGAAGGGTCAAGACCAGAGAACGAGGAATGCATTAAAATGCAGATCTCTTGATGTCTTGTGAGGAGCGGCTGAGGGACCTGCGGCTGTTTAGTCTGGGGAAGAGGAGCCTGATGGGAGACCTCATCATCCTCAGCAGCTCCTTGAAAGGAGGAAAGGAGGGTGTAGTGAGGTGGGGGTCAGGTTCTGCTCCAGAGTAACAAGGGATTGGACAAGAGGAAATGGCTTCAATTTGTGCTCGGAAGGTTCAAATTGGATATTAGGAAAAATTCCTTCACTGCAAGGGTTCTCTGGCACTGGCAGAGGCTGCCTGGGGCGGTGGTGGAGTCACCGTCCCTGGAGGTGTTCAAAAACCCTGTGAATGTGGCACTTATGGACGTGGTTCGATGGTGGAGTTGGTTTACTCTATGTTCATAAAAGTCTTTTCCAGCCTAAATGATTCTCTGCTTCTGTCAGACTTCAGTGGAAGCAAAAAGTTGCAGAGCAGCAGTGGCTCCTCTGCCTCAAATGTTTAAATGGAAGCAGCGTCTCAGAATGGGTTGAAGGTATAAAAAGACAGACGGAAAATGCTGGAAGTGGTTGTGCAGGGTTAATGAGTGCTGTTCCACCTTCTCTGCCGCGTGTGGACGCGTGACTCGCTGGTGCGAACGCGTGACTCGCTGTACCGCAGGTGTAGCAGTTGGTGCTGCAGTTGCTTTGTTGACCTTAAACCTGCGCTCCCCTGAAGTCTGGAGGAGTTGAAGATGTGTTTGCGTTTGTTGGCTGTGTTTTTCCTGTTGGCTGCTAATTTAGCAAACTGCCTGGAGTGGGTTTGGAGTCTGCCGTCACTTGGCTCTTTATTTGTGTCAGGTTCTTATGCTTCACGGTCGCATTAATGGCAAAGCTTTTTCTGGAAGTTAATGTGCTCCTCCGATGTTTTTCCTGTGGTTTGATGAATTTAGAGTGTTTTGAAAACATTCTGGGTTTTTAAATGACTCTGTTTTGGGAAGGGCCTGGTTATAAAGGAACAGGAGGAATGCCTGTGGGTGTTGGAAAACAGCTGAGGGAAGAGAGACGGAGACGGTACTGAGGGCACAAGAGGGCTGGTGTCATCACCAGCAACCTTGGGGGGGGGATGCATTTGAAAATAATCCTGTTATTTGGGTCTAAAACACTAGGTAACTCTGAGCATCTTCGTGTCCTTCTAGAGCTGTGGATACCCGATGCTTATTTTCCTTTCCCCCAGCAAATCCATGCCATCATTGAGGACCTCTGAGTATTGGTCTTGAGCTGCTGCGGAGAGGGGACAGGGCTGGCCTCGGTGTTGGATTTCAGCCTTGGTGATTGCTTCAGGCAGGGGAATTTTAGCTCTTGGTAGCACAGTAGTCTACTCCTGAGTCAAGAGCTGCAATAACTCCTTTTTGCTTAACCTGCAGCTGTAGCCAGTGTATGGAGTGGGCAGTCCCCGCTGCAAGTGCGTGGTTGGGGCATATCTGGTGGGTTAAACTTCCCTTCAAGAGGTTGCGTAAAACAGAAGGTGAGCACCAGCACAGCCTTGAGTGTGTGGTTACCTGGGGAAGCAGGGCTTGGTACAGGTTGGACAGGTTTGCAGATAGAAAAAAAGGCTCAGGAACCGGGAAAAATTTTCTCCTAGTAACTGTGCTGCTGATGGTAGGAAGATGCATTCAAGTTTGTGCCTTCTTTAGGTGAAACTGATACCAATACTTTGCATTGCAGTGCTGTTCTCTGTTTTCCAGGTGAGATCCAAGTTCCTGGTAGCTGTCTTAGAAAGGGCAATCACTTTTTGTGCTGTGTGGAAGCGTGAACTGGAATGCAAACGACTTACTCCAGGTCACAGACACAGTGTTGGAGTTCTTTGCTCTCTTGTTATACTTTAAATCTCCTCCAACACAGCTCCTTGCTGCTGTGAGGTTAATGATGGCGTGTCTGTGTCATAGAATCATGGAACGGTTTGGGTTGAAGGCTCCTCAAAGCCCATCCAATCCCACCCCCTGCCATGGGCAGGGACACCTCCCACTGGATCAGGGGCTCCAAGGCCCATCCAACCTGGCCTGGAACCCCTCCAGGGATGGGGCAGCCACCACTGCTCTGGGCAACCTGTTCCAGGAGCTCCTCACCCTCACAGCAAAGCATTTCTGCCTAAGATCTCATCTCAATCTCCCCTCTTTCAGCTTCAAACAGTTCCCCCTTGTCCTCTCCCTGCACTCCCTGATCCAGAGCCCCTCCTCAGCTTTCCTGCAGCCCCTTTCCGCACTGGAAGCTGCTCTAAGGTCTCCCCGCAGCCTTCTCTTCTCCAGGCTGAGCAGCCCTGGCTCTCCCAGCCTGGCCTCAGGTGGGAGGTGTTCCAGCCCGCAGATCATTTTCATGGCCCTCTCTTCTAGAATCACTCCAACAGATCCATGTTGTGTTGGGTAATCAGCCTTAATTGAAATCTGCCACGCTTTGGCCAAGCAGAGCTGATGCTGAACTTGGCAGTAACTTCTGTACAACGCAGAGTGACTACAAGAGCGGGCTGGTAGCTCGCAGTCTGGCAGGATGCCATGCAGTCCACGTGGGAAGCATTGCCATTAGGAAATGTCACCTGCTTGGCACGCCTGTGGGTCGTTCTGCTTGAAGATTTTAGTTCTTTATATTCCTTTTTTCTTTCGCATAAGCAATTTAAACTGCTGGGGTTTGAGAGCAGAGATTGCAATTACCCGTTATTGTGTTGAAATAGTTCCTGGCAAAGATTGCTGGTGTATTGACTGGGGGTTGCTGGCATTCCAAATAATCTCAATTTCAATTAGAAACCAAATCCTCTCTGCTGGGATCTGTCGCTTTGGGACCTCATGTGGTGACATCAAGTGGATATATCCGGGGTTCGGTGGTGGGAGAGCTCGTGTTTGCATGGGTCTGATGACCGAGAGGTCATGTATTGTATCTTACTGTTATTTCTTTATGACGTTACCTCTGAGAAATGATTTTTTGAGAGGAGTGTTCAAGCTGGAAGGATGCTTGGGGGTTTGTGCGTGTGGCTGGTTGGCTGTTTTTCTGCCTCTTGTTGCTGAAGGAAGGTGGTTGCCGTCTGACCGAGGGAATGGGTTCAGCAGCGGGCCCCTGTGACTCCATCCCCTTGTGTAACTGCCCTGTTCTCCCTCAGATAAAGCTGTTATCTGCCTTGCAGATAAGAACTGGTCGTCAGTTTTTGGCTGTGGGAAGCGTAGTCGAGGTGTTCCAAGCAACAGCCGTCTTGTAGCAGCCGAAGAATGAGGCACTCTTTTTTTCCTTGCCAAGTTTTCCTCTGTTCCGTGGCTCCTGCCTGCCTTCCAAGCGCCGTTCAAAATGCTCCTGGGCTCCTCTGAATAATGCAGCTGCCTTTGGTCACAGAGGTTCAGATTTAACTGTTTCTCAGGGTTCAGCTTAATTTACGTCAGAGGATTTGTGTCTTTATCCTCGCTTTTATTGGCGGCCTTGAGTTGTGTTTGGCTGGGGGAGACAGGAGGAGCGTTTATTTTGTACTTCGGAGCTAAGAAAGCATGTAAAAAAAAAGGAAACCCTTCCAGATATTGTAATTTACTGAGTCTTTTAGTGAGTGATTCTCTAAAACCATGCTAACCGTTTCTGTACAGGTCTTTAGAGGAAGAAAAGCAATGGACTATTCATAGCTGATGTTTTGGGCTCGGGTTTGGATGTGACTGCAAGATGGATGGGACTGAGGAGAGCTGAGTCTGCAGGGCATCTCTCTTTTGTTTTTAATGGTTTAATCAAACTGGAAGGTAAAGATAGACCTCAAGGGGCCATCAAGTTCTCCTTCATCCCCCTGTGCTGAGGGTTCCAGTCCTTTTTTCTGCGATGCCATTGCTTCAGGAGTGAATTGCAGGCTGCAGTAATGTCAGCTCTTACCATGCCTCTCTGTCAGGCTCCATTGCTCGGTTTAACAGTGACAATGGAAGGAGACCTAATTGAGCGACTTCCCTGGGTACCGTTTAACTTCAGCCTGGGAAATGTGTGAAGATTTCTGCAGGAACTCTCTTGCTTTTCTTTTTTTTTTCCTAATTTAATTATAGGCTTTCGTTAGTGATGCTAACGACATGATGATAAAAGAGGAATTAGGAACTTGAGTAGCTGTCGTGTCACAAGTCACGTGGGGAGCTGACGTGTCTGAATGGAGATCTACGAGCGACTTTACCTGAATGAAATGGGAATTCTGCCCCAGAGGTGAACTGTGACTTCACCCCAGTTCGTGTAGCAGTAATGTCTGTGAGCTGAAGGGCTGGGAGGTGCTGTACACAACCCCCAGGTTATCGGATAAAAAAGTATTTGGAGTATGTGTCCGGTTTTGTCCCCTTGTTTGGGTGATGATGTGGGCAGCAGACCAAGGGAGGGGATTCTGCCCCCCTACTCGGCTCTCGGTGAGACCCTGCCTGGAGCCCTGCGTTCAGCTCTGGAGTCCGCAGCACAGGAAGGACACGGATCTGTTCGAGCGAGTCCAGAGGAGGCCACGGAGATGATCCCAAGGCTGGAGCACCTCCTGTACGAGGACAGGCTGAGAGAGTTGGGGTTGTTCAGCCTTGAGAAGAGAAGGCTGTGGGGAGACCTCAGAGCAGCTTCCAGTAGGGAAAGGGGCTCCAGGAAAGCTGGGAACAGACTTTTTAGCAAGGCCTCTTGTGGCGAGACAAGAAGTAATGGTTCTAAACTAAGGGAGGGGAGATGTAGACTGGATATAAAGAGGAAAGTTTTTACAATGAGGGTGGGGAGGCCCTGGCCCAGGGTGCCCCATCCCTGGAGGGGTTCCAGGCCAGGTTGGATGGGCCTTGGAGCCCCTGATCCCGTGGGAGGTGTCCCTGTCCATGGCAGGGGTGGGACTGGATGTCCCTTCCAACCCAAAGCATCCCATGGTTCTATGAAGTTCCCTCTGCCCATCTCATGCACACAGAATGTTTTGTGGGCACTGAGTCCTAGCTGACACCGTGGGTTTGCCGTTACCCGTCTGTCGGGGCCCTCCCATGTCCAGGGCTCTAAATGACTTCGATGATTACTACTGGGGTTGTCCAAGGAAAGAGCAAACATTCCTTAGCACGTAGCTGCAGCTGGATTCAGATAGCCAGTGGTGCTGGCTCTTTACTTTGTGTGGCTCTGCTGGGTAGGTGACAGTCGTTCAGCAACATCGGTGTTTTGAATTCCACTGGAGAGTATCATCCAAACATGTTTTTTGGTACTGACACATTGCAAGCGAGTCTCTGGGCTGGATGCCTTGTAAGGACTACGTCTGTGTTTGTAGGGAAGGTATTTTTCTATTAAAAGGTAGGTTTTGGTCTGCCTGGGTGTTGCAGACCCAAACTAACAGAACTCCTACTAAACCCTTGCAGAACAGGAGCTGTTGGAATGTTGGTGAAGCTTGGAGAGGATGAGCAGCGGGATTTCTGCCTCCATCGGCTGAGAACTATGTGCAAACCCCACATCTCCTTCCCACTGCTTCTGGAAGCCGGTGGTGGTAATCCACCATGGGAAAACACGTGTAGATGGTAAAACACCTAAAGGAGGGGTTTCAGGCAGGTTATGCTGTAATGTTGTAAAGTTAAACTTTTAAATAAGGTTTAATTATGAAATATGGAAACATGTAATAATCTGCAAGCCTTTAGTTTAGCAACGTGGTTTTAATTGTCTCGTCCTTGGGTGTGAGTTGTGATGCTGGTCTCTGGGACTCGCTGGCTTTTCTGCTGAGGAACTAATTATCTTAAAACTGGGTAATTTAAAATATGTTTGAATGAAATAGAGCATCACGATTGTATTCATGAGCGACTTGGACACCTAGAGCTGTTTTTGTCTGACCCCCCCCCCGCCTCTGGGCGATGAACTGGCACCTGCCTGTGAGGCATCCTTCCTCGTGGGCTGCTTTTATCATCTGAATAACTTGATTCTGTCTCGCCTGTCCTTTTAATCAAAATCCCCACCAAGGAAAGCCGAGTGTCTGACTTGTCAGAGAGTCAATTTGACAGCTTGATTGAACCAGCTCAGGTATTCATTAAGTGCCGCTCGAGAGAGCTGGGAGAATGGAGAGGCAGGACTAACAATGCTGCAGTTTTTAATGTGCAGAGCATATTTATTCTGTGCATCTTCTGGTATGCAGGGAACGAAACTTGTTTCAGATGTGTCTGCAGTCGCTAGAACGCGGGCAGGATGCTTGGAAAGGGTCCCAGGGCTCAGAGGCCCCTCACGAAGCGGAGCGTGGCAGCTGAGCTCAGCAGTCTAAGAACCAAAGGGGCCGAGCATCCCTGTTTCCCAGTGCAGTCAATGAGCTTTAATTGGTGACTGCGAATTAGCGCGGCTGAGTTACGGGCAGTGTGTTCTGATGGGCTTGAAGCTGGATGCCAGCGCGAGTGCTTTGTGCTTCCAATTCACTGTGCTTTTACAACAAAATTCACGATAGCGTGTGTTACTCATTAAGCCTCTGCAACTTTGCAACCCGCCTGCACCAGCGGTTTTGCTTTCTGATTACGTATTCTCTTAGGGGACCGGTTTGCTCGACAGCACGGAGAGCTGAGGAGCCCAAATCCAGATGTTTGCGAGGGCCCCTGGAACTGCAGTCGCAATAACGCAGAAGCGTGTTATGAAAAATAAATCTAATCCGCAGCTCTTTTTTCTCTTGTTTCCCGTGGCTTTGCAAACATGAGTAATGACTGCGTACAGAGCCGTACGAATTACAAGGCTTTAAAAGATATCCGTGCTGGGTTTCGGTGGATTCCTTAATGAGCGAGTCAGATTGCTGTGTATGCAAAATAACGTCTGGTTCTAACAGCCAAGGCACTACAAATTCACACCAGAACTTTAAAGCAAAGCTTTGTTCTCTGTGGCTCCGATGTGCGTTATTGGTCACAACAGCCAGAATTCTGTTCGAACTCGCCAACGTCGGAATCCAGCCCAGCTGCGGAATCAAATAAAGCCGCAGGGAGCAAATGAAAATAATCAATGCTATTTTTACATTTGAGCCCCTGCAAGTGTAGAGCCTGCGTTTCAGCAGAGCATGCGTGCACTCCGAGTATGTAAAACTGAGCGTATAGGCAGGTGTTTAAGATCAGGGCATTGGGCACTAAAAATAAAACGAGAACGTCTCCGAGTAGGATCAAAGAGAATATTGTTGAGTAAATGGATACCGTCTTTATGCATGCGCATGTTCTAAAATATGTCCAGGCTTCGTAACATTGGGTTGGTATTTAAAATTTCCTTTTACTCATCTCTTTCTCAATTGTCCTTCAAAATTGTGTTTGAAAATAAAATTGTATCTTGCATTCTTAAGCTCTTCTATTTTCATTTCTATTTTCATGGGCTTATTTTTGGTAGAGATAGATCTGATATTTGTGCCCTACATGTCTTTATTTGCAGCGCCAAGGCGTAATATCTCTACCTGTGATTTCTTTCATGCTTTTGCTTCTAGGCATTGTTTTACAATAAATTTCCAGGCACATGAGATAAGAGGGAAAGGAAGTGACTGCAGACAGTAATTAGACATAATCAACAGTCTGTGTTCTTCAAATAATTTAATTTAACTCAACGCTGTTGTGTTCTGAGTCATCTCTGGTCTTGATGCTTACGGGAGATTTTGTTCACGTGCTCTGATGTGACCCAGCTTCTGCGATAGAAGTTTTCAACTGCAAACATTGATGCTGTTCAGGTCATCCTTTGGTCGATCAGATGTTCTCTTTCATTAAAATTGCGAGTTATTATTCTCGGAACAACATCCTGCAATCTCCTCTTTCCAAAAACACCCTCAGGAGCTGTAAACGCATTGATATGTGTCTTCCGAAAGCTCTTGCAAGTGATGTCTGGCGTTAAAGATACCCAGGTGTGTTTGTCCTCCCTTGGACTGAGCGTGTGGGTCGTGTGTAGCTTCATCATCACAAATTGGTCATGCACGACTACAGACAAAGCCGATCTGCCTCTGGCTTTGCCTTAATTTCTCTCCTGCAGCCAAAGGGGTTTGGAAAGTGAAGTCTGGCACTAATTTATGAGAGCAATGCAAGGGGAAAAAAAAATAGGTCAGCAAGTATGAAAGGTGCTGACAAGCATATAATATCTAGAGATTGTTAAAAAGGAAAAGAAATAGTTTTAAGCTGGCCTTTTCGAGTAAGCAGGCTGTTGTGCCAGCGGTTACTGAGGTCTTGAAGGGGATAGAGATGAGAGCACCTGCTGGAGGACATGTGAAAAGGCTGTGGCAGAACTGGGAAGCAGCTGGAGAATTCAGATTTCCTAATACTACGTTGCTTGCCAGGAAGCTAAAAACATGGAACTGGGGCTGTCTGAGCAGGCTTGTGGCTTGGACAACTCTGGGTACGGGTTACCCAGAGCAGGGGGGGCTGCCCCATCCCTGGAGGGGTTCCAGGCCAGGTTGGATGGGGCTTGGAGCCCCTGATCCAGTGGGAGGTGTCCCTGCCCATGGCAGGGGGTGGGACTGGATGGGCTTTGAGGTCCCTTCCACCCCAAACCATTCTGTGATTCTATGATTTATCCTCTGCCACAAAGGTGAGACTGACCTTGCTGTTCGTGAGACCAAGTGAGAGTGTGAATCGCAGCAAGAAACATGGGTGCAAACGGCACTGATTCCCCAGCACAAGTGCACTGTGACTGTGCGGGAAGGGGCTTCGGAAATCACTAATGTGCTGCTTTCAGTCAAATCCCTGACGTCATCAAAATAGCCTTTATGGCACGTGTGAGGCGCTGGAGCTATCTGTTTCCTAAAATAACCTCCAATTGCTCGTGGCAGGCTTTCAGGACTTAGTGCTGTCACTATTTTTTCCATTTTCCAGGGCTGGGTTTTAAATTTCTGTGTGCCTTCTCTGATATCGAGATGCTCGGCAGTGAGAGTGAGCGGCCACCAGAATCCTCACTGTAAGCGATGGACAGAGCAGGATCTGATTCTTCTCTCTAGAAACCGTGGATATTTTTATGTTGTAACTTGCAGCTGAGTTCCTTGTGGGCTGAAAAAAGTGAATCTGACTCGCACAGCTTTTACGCAGCACCAGAATACCCCTCTTCCCTCTGCACTTGCACCTTAAAAGAAGGAGATGGTGCTGGGATACTGGAAATACTCTATTTGAGAGCTTGGGATAGGGGTTTTCCTCCTGAAAATGACCATAGGAGTAGGTGCCTCTTCCTTCCTGTACAAGTTTTTACCTGCGTGTTTCCTGCTTTGGACACTAACTCTTGCTTTGTTCTTGTTTTCAATATAGGAGACGTAGCTCTTCTGCCCGCTTGTAAGCGCAACTGGTATGGGTAATGGTGTGAGAGAAGGTCAAGTGGATTTCAAACAGCAGGATGTGGAGTCAGTTACATCAGCCCATCTCCCATCAGAGGTAAGAGTGGGACATTCTTGGGTTGGGAGTACTGGGAGACAAAAAGCTGGACAGGAGCCGGTAAAGAGTGCTCAAAGCCCAGAAAATCAACCGTATTCTGGGCTGCATCCAAAGCAGTGGGTGAGAGAGGAGATTCTGCCCCTCTGCTCCACTCTGTGAGACCTCCCCTGGAGCCTGTACCCAGTTCTGGAGTCCTCAGCACAGGAAGGACGTGGAGCTGTTGGAGCAAGTCCGGAGGAGACTGCAGAGATGATCCGAGGGCTGAAGGACAGGCTGGGAGAGTTGGGGTTGTTCAGTGTGGAGAAGAGAAGACTCTGGAGAGACCTTAGAGCAGCTTCCAGTGCTGACAGGGGCTCCAGGAAAGCTGGGAGGGGCTCTGGATCAGGGAGTGCAGGGACAGGATGAGGGGGAACAGAATTTTCGGCTGAAAGAGGGGAGATTGAGATAAGATCATGGGGAAAAACGTTTTGCTGTGAGAGTGGGGAGGCCCTGGAACAGGTTGCGCAGAGAAGAGGCTGCCCCATTCCTGGAGGGGTTCAAGGCCAGGTTGGATGAGGCTTGGAGCAATCGGATCCAGTGGGAGGTGTCCCTGCCCGTGGCAGGGGGCTGGACCAGATGACCTGTAATGGTCCCTTCCCACCCAGACCGTTCTGTCATTCTGTGTGCAGTGAATTTGAGAGAAGAGCTGCGTTGCGTGGCTACGCCAGAAAGTAGAGGCTCAGTGGGATTTGAGCTGTGGAATCCTGAGAGAGCTGTAGTCTGTGTGCAAGCCACAGAACGTGTCTCTGAGGACAGCCAAGCAGTTTGAGCCTCTGGGAGGAGGCCAGGCATCGCTCACAGCTGATGGGCAGGCAGGGCTGCGGTCCTTGCTCAAGGTTACGTCTTGTTATGTCTTCAGTGGCAGAGCTGGAAAAGAGCCATAAGTCACGGTTTCCCTGCTCTTGCTGCCATTACCAGACTCTTGTTAGAAGCACTGGAAGAGACACTGAACCTTGGTCTGATTTAGACCAAAACTCAGGCTGAAGTTCACCCAGTGCTGCTTTTGCATGGTCACCCTTGCATTTAGCACCAGACAGGCAACAACCGCAGTGGAAAATCGAACTGAACCGTATATTTTGGTAATAAATATTAACTTTTTAGCTGTGAAACATTCTGAAAAAAAGAAAAGTGTTAACTTTTCTTCATGAAAACAGAAGAGAAGGCTCCAGGGAGACCTTAAAGCAGCCTTTCAGTGCTGAAACGAGTTCCAGGAAAGCTGGGGAGGGGCTCTTGATCAGGGAGAGCAGGGATAGAATGAAGGGGAATGGTTTTGAGCTCAAAGAGGGGAGATTGAGATGAGATCTTAGAGAGAAATGTTTTGCTGTGAGGGTGGGGAGGCCCTGGCCCAGGTTGCCCAGAGCAGTGGTGGCTGCCCCATCCCTGGAGGGGTTCCAGGCCAGGTTGGATGGGGTTTGGAGCCCCTGATCCAATGGGAGATGTCCCTGCCCATGGCAGGAGTGGAACTGGATGGGCTTTGAGGTCCTTTCTAACTGAAACAATTCCGTGGTTCTATGATATGATCTGACCAGGAATTTATTGTGCTTGAAATTTTGAAGAGAATTTTGACTGAACTCCTTAAGAGGGGGCAAAATACTGCAGCAAAGGTAAAACATTACAACTTGTGCTTAGGATTGACTGTGTCCTACTGAATAATGCTTTGTTCCAGGGTAATCAGGAGAAAAAGAAAGTCCTCAACTCCCTGATGTCTGGTGCATTGGCTGGTGCTGTTGCTAAAACCGCAGTAGCTCCACTAGATAGGACAAAAATCATGTTTCAAGGTGAGTCCTGCTGGCTTCTGCAAAACGTTCTTACTCTATTGTTAGCAGAACCCAAACCAGCTTCTCTGTCTGCTCAGGCTGTTCTCCAGTGCTTTGCCCTCTCTCAGCCTGCAGAGACCTGGCAGGATGCGGACAGAATAGTGACCTTGCTGCCATGAATCGAGCCTAAAAATCTATCGCTTGATTGTTGGTGGGGTTATTGCAGTGGCCGGTCAGCTGGGCATCTGTTTCATACTGCTGCGTCTAAGTCTCTAGTGAGACATTGGCTATTTGGGTGTAACGCATGCACGCGTCGTGGGTTAGAGACGATGCTTGTGGCTTGTGAACGCTGGCTGGCCACGTATTCTGTGGCACAAGGGACATTCCTGGCCTGCAAGGTAAACAGACACCATAAAGGCAGGGTTTGAGGCGGAGTTTGTTAACACAGTGGATTTCTGTCTGTTCAGTTTGGGGAAATAAGGAAAGGAACAATATTATGCGGTATTCTGACACTGGAAGGAGGTAAGGGAGCTTGTTGGGTTTCTTTCTAAAGGCTGGATGCCAGGCTGTGCCGGTCCAAATGCCTGCAGTCTTTTTTACTAAGAGTTGCATTGTATTCCAGCTGAGTTGTTTGGTTGGCGTTGAAGCCCTGCAAGAGGCGCTGAAGCTGGCATGTCTAGTTGTGTGTTACAGAGCCCTCTTTGGAACCCAAAAGCCTTTAACTGAAAATGGATTTCAGCTGATTGAAACTAGAAACCCCTCTAGGTTTAGTGGGGTTTGAGATTCACCCTCATCACGGGCTCTGTTTGGTTCCCCCGTTCCAGCTGCACCGCTTGGCCCAGCGGGGAGCGCACAGACGGTTAACACAGCGGACGTTTGGGGAGGCCGAGAGTTTTAAATCTGGTTGACATCACAGATTAAATGAATTGGATAGGTTTAATCTAATCCCTGGATGAGATTTAATTTCGAATTGACTTTCATTTGACTTGATTTTCATTCCTGACAGAGCAGGGGCTGTGAACTAGTGGGGATAGAGTTGCGGGAGTTGGAGCTGTAGGGAGGTAAAGCCTGGGCTGACTGCGGGCTGGATTGTGGCTGTGACCAGATGCGATGAGTACGTGATGTGCTTTCTCACCAGAACAAACACTGTAGTTCATCTTGGGTTGGAAATGTCAGGGTCAGAGGTGAGATGGAAATGGCAAAGCTGGGCTGAGTCAACAGCTGTCTGGATAAATCACCTTTCAGTGGTACAAGCCTGCGTTTAGAGAACGACCTGTTTGGTTTGGCCCATTAAACTCCCTGCAAAGGACGTGATTAAAAATTGTCTGTTGTGAATAATTTCTTGGTATCTAATGGATTTCCTCAATCTCTTGCTCTCCTAAAGGTTTTTACTCTGGGGCCTCTGTGAAGAGGAAAAGCATCTTTGGGTCATACGAGATAGGAGGGTTGTCCTTTGAAATAGAGACTGATGAATTTTCCTTGTGGAATAAGGAAAAGGGCTCTTTTCCATCACAGAACCAGCTGCAATTGGTTATTGAGGTGTTTTTATTGCTTTAAAATACGTTGAATTGCATAAAGAAGCAGCGTGGTGAAATGTATTTGCATGCAATTGTTTGATACACTCGAGAGGTTACGAGTCTCAAAGGAGTTTGAGAGAAACTGCAATAGATGCCTAATTGGAACCATCTTTCATTAGCGTTGCAGTTTGGGTTTGAGCCTGGGTTTCCTTCCTGCTGTAGGAAGGCTACAAACCGGAGCTGCCGTATGCCAAATAAATCTCGCTTCCAAATGCCTCGTGTATTTAAAGTTAAAGAGATGCTGTCAGTTTGAATGGAGGCAAGAAAGGAAACTGAGCGTTCGTTTGAGTTTTGCTAGGATGAAACCGTTCTTGCGTGGAGCATCGCTAAACAGCCCCATGCTTTGCTGGGTTCTGGCACTGAGCTGGAACCTGTGTGTGGAAATTAAGTGATTGTTGCAGGTTTGGGGGTTTTTTTTTTACAATTTTTTAAAATTTATTAATTTATTTTCAGTGTTTTAAAGGAAGAAATGTGACAAGCTGAGCATTTTCATAACAGTAGGTAGAAAATGAACTGATGTTCAGTTTGGAGCACTTACCTGTTGAAAGTCTTTGATTATTATAAAGGGTCTCTATTTTCTCTTGTGTTGATTACTATAAAGGGTATCTTTTTTTCTTATGTTAATTATTATAAAGATCTCTATTTTCTCTTGCTTTAATTCATTTGCTTCTATTTCTACCCCTTAGACAAAACGCCCGTAGAGTTTCTTTTCTTCATTTGAATGTATTGTAAGAACTAATGCTCATTTTTTTTTCTTTTTAGTGTCTTCTAAAAGATTTTCTGCCAAGGTGAGGTGATGTGTCTGTCTCCTGGTGACCTGAAGTGTTTGATTAATGGTAGTAATAGCCCTAACAGCACCTTTTGTTTGCATTCACTTAACTTCCTCGCTTGGGTTTTATTAGCAGCACTCACAGTGAAAGAGCAAAGAGCGGAAGACGGGCAACTGGATTGTTTATAACACTCATTGGCACTCTTTCTTGTTCGTGTTCTTGTCCAGTGCTGAGCATGGCTCTGCATCAGTCCTGATTCGTGCTGAAGGTTCTAGTAGATGCTGTGGCATCGCTCAGGGCTTTGTTTGATGTGGCGTCTCCTCTTGTGGTTGCTTTCTTTCCTCCAACCACCACTGGAGTTGTTTCAGAGTATATATGAAATCTTAATTTGGGAGCTGATTGCTTGCAGAATGTTTTGTTGCGTGTGCCTCGCAATTGTTCCATGTGTGTTGTGCTGATGTGTGTAACCCCAATGGTTCTGCTTTGTACTAAGAAGATGAATTTGGGTTGGGAAACAGTTTGTGCAAACAGCAGCCCAGCTCTGTGCCCAGCCCTCGGAGGGAAAATGAAGATGTCTCGAATATAAAACGCGGTCTTCCTGACTCTGGTTCTTTTTTTCCTCTAATGTATCTCATTCCGTCTCCCCAAAGATGTTTTAGTTGTCTTATTCTGGATTCGGTGTTGCGAGCGTAAACAGCTCGTATCAGCTTACTGGGGATGGGGCGGGAAGGAGGGTTTGGAGAGGTTAAGCTATAGGGTCACCTTTTCCCCCTCTATTGTTTGGACTCCGTCTTATCATGATCTCCGTGTTTGACCTTTGATCCGTTGCCTGCAGGAAGCCTACAGGCTGATTTATCGCACCTACCTCAATGAAGGCTTCTGGAGTCTCTGGCGGGGGAACTCAGCCACCATGGTCCGTGTCATCCCTTACGCTGCCATTCAGTTCTGTGCGCACGAAGAGTACAAGCAGCTCCTGGGAAGTTACTATGGCTTCCAGGGAAAGTAAGATGCAGCGTGGCTTTGATCCTTGCAGAGGAGGATGGAGCAGTTGGTGGGACGATAGATTGTAGGGAGGGAGCGTGTTTCCCTGCCTCGTGCAGGCCTGCTGAGTCAAAAACTCTGTTGGTACAGAGCTGTGCCAGCGCCTCTTGTCCCAGCTTCGCGGAGCAGGGGGTGTGAGGGGGCGAGGCAGAGCGCTGGGCTTCTAGTCTTGCACAGGGGAGATCTTTGTGGGACGAAGACCCTGTTTTCTAGAGGCGTGAGCAAGAAGTGGCCTAGACATGGAGATAGCACTTCCCTGTGCTGCGAGTGGGCAGGCAAAACAAAGAGCTTTTCTTTGCAGGAGAAGTAACAAGGTCCTGCCTTGTGCTGTTATTTGAGCCGTGCGTGTGGCCTGAGCCTCTTGCTCTTGGGCACGCGGTGTCTGAGACGCCCCACGTCAGGCTTGCTGTCCTCAGCAGAGGTTTTCTCTGAGCCTGTGTCCTGAACGGCTGTGGCAAACCACGGCTGCTTCGACTGCCCCTGACCAACTCTTCAGTACACAGACAGGGAAGGGATTCAGTAGCAGATAGAGTAGAGCCATCCTCAAAAGCCACGTAGTATTTCCATCTCCAGGTGATCTGTTTGGTCTCTTCTCTCACCACTTTAGAGCGCTGACACCCTTTCCTCGATTCATTGCTGGCTCTCTGGCAGGCACAACGGCTGCCATGTTAACCTACCCCTTGGATATGGTCCGTGCTCGAATGGCTGTCACGCCGAAGGAGATGTAAGTGCCTAACAAAAGCAAGAACAAACGCAGAACTTTCTTTTAAGGTCAGATAACTTTATTCCCATTTTTCTGGGTCACTTCTTGCTCGGAGCCTTTGATGTAATAAACCTCTTACTGCTGGGGTCTGAGCACTGATTAAATGCCCGCAGTCCTGGTTAGTCCAGGAGCTGGAAGGAGGTGGATACTGAAAGATTTCACTGGTGGAACCTGCGTGTTGGTTCTTTCAGAGGCCAGCTGGCGCGATGCCTCCAGAAGGGATCTGACAGTCAGGAGAGCGTGTTGTGACAGGGCTAGAGGAGAGCTACTGCCTGGCTTCTCCATTTGCAGACAGGCTTCTGAAATCCCTTCTGAGCTGTCTGAGGAGCTCAGACCTGAATTAATTAACTGTTGATCCTTCAGAAAGTCCTGTTGGAAATCTTACTGATGCGGGCAGTCACTAACCAGCACCGATTTGGTTTTCCTGTGTCCACACGCTAGGTACAGCAATATTGTCCATGTCTTCATCCGAATATCCCGAGAGGAAGGATTGAAGACATTGTATAGAGGATTTACACCAACCATCCTTGGAGTGATTCCTTATGCTGGGCTTAGCTTCTTCACCTACGAGACGTTAAAGAAGCTACATGCAGGTAAAGGCAACTTGGTTTGTTTTCCAGTGAAGTGGTGTAGGCTTTTGGCCAGTGTGACATGTTTGAATTCAGTGGTACAAATCCTTTTCCTGGCCTTGAAGCTGAGTGCACAGTTCTGTGCTTGTGGAGGAGGACGCCTTGTACCTCCCTCTCTCCGATTCCAGACTGTGCAGAAGAGAAGCTGCAGAAAAGCAGTATCTCTGTCTTGCAGAGGACCAAGGAGGCACAGGTCCTGGGTGCGGGAGGACTTGGTTACATATGGAGCCGGCTAACGGCCAAATTGGGAACAGGATCTTGGGAGCTCTGGCACTCGGGGCCCTCTGGCTATCAGCCCACTTGACCTTAATCATGAGTTTACTACAGGAACTTTCTACGCTCTGCTCCTTTCTCTTTCCCAGATCACAGTGGGAAATCGCAGCCGTCCCCTCCGGAGCGGCTTTTGTTTGGTGCCTGTGCAGGCTTGATTGGCCAGTCAGCTTCGTACCCCCTGGATGTGGTTCGCCGACGGATGCAGACGGCAGGGGTTATGGGACACACGTACAGTTCCATCCTTCTCACCATGCAGGAGATTATAAGAGAAGAGGGACTAATCCGTGGCTTGTACAAAGGACTCAGCATGAACTGGGTCAAAGGTCCAATTGCAGTGGGAATAAGCTTCACAACCTTTGACCTGACGCAGATCCTTCTCCGTAAATTACAGCACAGCACTAATGTTGAAAGGTAGTAGCTTAATCCCTGCAGCCTTTGCTGGGGAAAAGTCCAACACGTGTAGAAAGAGCAGTGCTAGCGTTCCTTCACTTTGTACATGCTCTCCTGCAGCTGAGAACTTACCTTTCTCATTTTGTTTGTTTGTTTTCTTCCGTTGTTGGTTTTTTATTTTCTTTTAGTTCTTTTTAATGAGCCTCTTGAGTTATTTGGAAACCTCAACCTGAAAATAACGCTTTCCTAAACACAATTCTTCTGACAGTTCTGCAGAACTGAGTCCTCTACAGTAGCTGCCTCACCCTTCTGGTTTCCTCTTTGACACCAGGAGTGGAGCCTCTTAAACAAACGTGTGCTGCTGCTGGCTCCTCACCTGGTCTCTGTGGGCAGATGAAGCGGTGGATGATGAAAGAGAGGACTCGGTGCTGTTGGAATGAACCTCTGAATCTGGGAAGTGACTGCTGCTCCTGGTAAGCAGTTCGGAACACATGTTAGCTGGAGGCAGTCTGCCAAGTGCAATATTCCAGTTAGGCTCTAGGGAGTTCCAGATTCCTCTGACCTGCAAGCATCGGTCTCCACAGAAGAGGACGCAGCAGGATTTAACAGTTCCGGGTCGCTTCTTTTCTTTGGGAAGTTGACTGGGAGCTCTGGCTGGAAATGCTGCCCTTTTGGTCAAATGTTTTTCCCATTTCTGCGGTTTGTTGCATAAAATCTCTCTTGCTTGCGACGTCCCTCGGAGTTTACCAAAGACTGCAGGCAGCAAAGGAGGAGAGTTCTGGGCGGGTTTGGAAATCACATTCTTGTGTTTGTTAGTGTTGTTGAGCAGGGGCTGTGCCTGGATTCACAAACCCGATCGAATTGAACCACAGTAGTGCTTCCAGGCTGCCCAGACCCTTCTGTTATCCTGGTCTTAAAGGCAGCATTTTCTGAGGGATTTGGGAGACTGATGCACTAGAAAAGGGAGTGTTAAATACTGAGAATTTAAGCTGTTTTATCCTTCAGTATTATTGTTGCCGCTTTCTGCGTGATGCAAGAACAAACATCTCAAAGCTGCACGTGTGATGCAGACTCAGCTATCCCGAAAGGCTGCTCACGCCTGGTGAATGCAGCCTCGCACTTGCCTCAAGCTGCTGGCCCTGCTCCTGAACAACCGCGTTGTCTTCTGGTGCCTGCTGTGTAGTCGTGTCCTCTCCATTCTGTCGTCCACATCTAAAACCACTTACTTTTATTCCTAGTGCTCTTCTGGACCATCTGAGTCCCTGGGAGAACAGGCTTCACAGCCAGTATTGACCCCTCAGAAATCCTATATAGTGCCAATCATTCCCAGTTGTGATTTGAAAATGGATGGTGAAGAACCTTCCAGTGCTCCTATTTCAAAGCAGTCTTTGAGGATATGGAAATCCACGGGTGGTTTTCGTTCCATGTCCCATTCCTGTAGTAAATTTGGAGTGGTCAGGGCAAACTTTAGACTTCTCTAAGAATCAGATTACATGAACCGTAATTAAAAATCCCTTTCCAGCTGAAATAGTCTGTAATGTATAAAAGAAAAATAGGACATAAATTCAAAGCTGTCCTTCTCTGGTGTCTGTACTTTAGCTGTTGTAGTCCGAGCCCCATGTCATGGCTTTATTAATGGGAATGGAGGTAATTGCACAATGGGTAGAAATAGCTTTCTCCTTTCTTTGGTCTTTGCACTTGTTCTTTGGAGCATAACTTGCTTCTAATGCCAAATATTTCCCTAGGAATTGAGAACCCACGCTTCCCTATTGTGGACCCGGTGGAGACCCAGCACTCTGAAGTATTAGCATGCATGTTGTTCCCAGAACATGTGGGATCCATCGTACTTTAATGGTTTGGCGATGGGTGGGGTATTGACCTCAGTAACTTCTGCCTCCGAGCCCATGAATGACAATTTCTGTTGTGAAACTTGACTGCAGTCACTGATTTACCTTGTAATTAATGTTAGGCGTTGTTTTAAGAGTTTTTTAGAGGTGATAGCCGTGAATTCTGTCTACATTTTGCTCCCGCTGCTGATGGAAGATGATCAGCTATTCTCTTTGTTGGGGTGAAATTTCATTTAGTCCTTTGCAAGAGCTCTGATTTCTTTTCTCCAATGGAGAAGCCAAATACTTATGCTCTTGTTTTGATCTTGTCTGGCCCAGTGAGGAAATCCTGAGGCAGTTGCATCCTACCGCAGAAAGGAGGTACAGACCAGCAACTGGGTGTGTCAGCAGCTGCCTGTGTGTACGTGTGTGTCCGACTGTGTGTATGATCCATGCCAAGTTCTCGTTCAGCTCAGAGGTCACCGGTTTGAAGCACAGTCCTTTCTGCCCCACCGATGGGTGCTCTGTGAAGCTGAGAGGAAGCTGAGCTGTGGCATCTGAGTTGGAGCGGGCTCCTGTGCTCCGCGGTACGGTAGGTCAGCTCAGAGGCAAGCGCAGCAGACCTTGTCGTATGAGATGTTGAGCATCACTGAACCCCTATGGCAGCAGAGGTGGCCTAATTCCTCCTGGGTCCTGACGGAGAAAGGATTTACACTGGATGACTAGCCTCTTGTTTGGGACTGAACAGGAGGGCAGATCTATGTGGGATACATTCTGCTGGTGTATTAAATGATCAGGAAGCCTGCGGAGGAGGCAGCTTCTGCCTTGCTGACCTGGAATCGCTCACCTCACAGCTGAAATGCGGTGCAGGCAGCGGATCCGGAGCCTGGGGACTCTGTGCTGAGAAATAAGACCTGAAGCACAGCCAGGCTTGGAAGCCTTGGGCTTGGAGTTGTTCCTTCATTTAGCAGCTGCACCTGATTTGAATTCAATGAAACTTTAGCCAAACATGTTTTTCTGAGTTCTGCAGGCTGAGTTTGTTCAGAGACAGGTCTTTGAATTCAGTCTGTAATGGTTTTGGTGCTTTTGTTTCTTGGGCAGAAGTGTTCAGAGTAACTGTGTGTTATTGCTTTGGGTTGCTTTAAATAGCTTTTTTTTCTCTCCTTTTTCTTCTCTGATTTGAATGTAGAAATGGAGAAACAGAGTGTTCTCTTCCCTCCCTTAATCCTTGCGTGAATTGAGATGTGTTCCAGATCTCTCTGCTGCCTGGAAGGAGTGCCCGAGGAGGTTGGACATGGTGATTTGGAAAGGGAGGGTGTCTCTGTGCTGGCCAAGAAGGTCCATTGCCTTCAGCGCTGGGAACAGAGACAAGTCTAACAGGAGCATTCTCCAGTCCTCCTTTGCTTTAGAACTTCTTTACTACCACAAATGCCCCATTTTTTCATTTTATTCTTCTCAGTCTCTTTGCTTTTATTTTCAAATCACATTTGCAGTAACGCATTAAGGAACAAAGATTAATTTCTGTGCTTTTTGATCTTGTCCCCTCTCCTTCCCTCCCTGCGCCTGCACCTTTCATCCCGCACTAGCACTTCGAGAAAATCGGGTCCGATGAAATGCATCCAAAATGACAAAACTGCAACTTCTATAGTGATGGCCGAACAGCCGGAGTCAGCCTCCCCCTCACAGCAGGGATGCTTGGTGGGACAAGAAGGAAAAGGGCCCTGGGTGATGGGGCAGGAGGTGTTTTTGGAAGGTTCCCGTATGGCTTGTCCAGCCTTGCACCTTTACTTCACGAGCTGTGAGATGCCACTGCCTCTTTCTCTTTCCACCCTGTTATGCCATCTTGCTCTGGGAGAGCATCTGCTGGTCCTGGCAGGCTCCGAGGGTCAGGTAGGGACCTTGAGTTATGCGAGAGGTGGAATCTGAGCTAGCTTCTTGCAAACCTGTTTGCTCTGCATGCCCTCTGCCAGTTCCCTGGGAAGACAGAGCCGCTGAAGAGCCGCTGGGCTGCTTGGCAGGAGTGTGGTGGAAGGACTGGGAGAGCAGTCACGGCCTGGAAGGCTCTGAGCCGTGCGGTGGGTGGGGTGGCGTAGCCCTGGTACGAGGTGGGAGCGCTCCAAAAGCGGTTCCATAGCTTCTGTGGAATAGTAGCGGTACTTCTGTTAACCTCTTATCACCTTCCACTTAGAAGGACTTGAGTACTATCATCTTCACCCTTTGGTGTCTTTAACGCAACAGCAGACGAGGCATAAAAGGAAACTCCAAGCAAAAGCACTGTGGCAATCCCAAGCGAGCCTGGTGCCAGTCCCGGATGGTCAGGAGGGGCGGGAGATGCGATGGGAGATGCTTCTCCTGGTGGGTCTGCGGGGTCTGACTGCGTACTTGGGCTCTGCAGGGAGCTGGAGGCGTCCCTGCCTGGGCTGGACCAGAGGAGGAGATGGCTTCCTACAAAACAGCCTTTATTTTTATTGTAGGCGCTGACTCCTCGCGCTCTCCCCGTCTCCCCTCCGCTGCCGGGTGGTGCTGGGTTTCCCAGCACCGTTCACTGCCTGTGTGGTCTATGCATATATTAGCACAAACACTGTTAAATGCCTTTTGTCCAGACGTGTCCTCACCAACGATGTGTGCATGTGTGTATGAGGTGTGTCGGTTTGGACTGCTTTTCTTGGATCTGGAGTTCTATTTTATTGCAGTGAAGACACTTTGTTATATAATGTTTATATATTTTAAGATTTGTGCCAAGAGAGGATGTATATTTAATAAAAAATTCTAATTGACTTTGCAGGCTCACGGAAGGTGAATCCTACTGTGCGAGTGCTCCTGAGAGAGGGGCACTTGGCACGTTGGGGTCGATTTAGTGAGGAGCTAAACGCGGGGCTGATGGTGTCCCAACCACATAGGTCTCCTGTGTACAAAGCTCCCTTAAAACGTGTGGGTTGGTGCTTTTTGCTTTGTGTGGAAGTTGGGAGAAGCTTGGAGGAAAGAAGGGGGATCTGGAGATGGTTCCAAACCCAGAGTGTGGGATGGGGACGGGTGTGCGGTGGCAGCAGGTGGCACTGTCGGCTTAGGCACAGCCCAGCGGCTTCCCTGAAGTGGGGGTCCCTGGTTGCTCCTCTGCCCTGCTCAGCTCCTGGGATTTTCGGTGCCATCAGCGCCTTTGTGTCTGGTGTGGATGTGATGCCTCAATGTCTTGCAAGGTAGGAAGGTCTCAGCAGTGAGGACAGGTCCAGCCCTCCCAAAGTAACCTCCCTGTAGCCCTGCAAGAGATGTCCTGCTTGTACCCCAAGGGAAACTGAGACCCAGAGGCTGAGGCTTGCACTAAACCTCGCAGAAAGTCTGTGACAGCGCTGGAGGCAGGTGTCTGCCCACCTCCCCCGGACCAGCTGAGGGTAGCATCTCCCTACCTTTTGGTTTTCTGGCTCCCTGCATGCAGAGAAGCATCCTCCCAGCTGGGTTTGGACTGCCAGCTCCACAGAGCTGCCGTTAGAAATCTCCCACTGCTCCAAACTGGAACAGCTTGAGGGGATGCAGGCAGCGAGGAGGGCGAGGGGATCCCATTTTAGATGGAAGTGGGGTGGGAAGGCAGGGCTTGCTGTTTCCCTCCCTGCCAGGACATGAAGGAAGACCTCCGGGAGCTGCTGTGATCCAAACCCTCTCCCCAGTCTGCAGTTCCTTCCCATATTCAGTGGGAGCTGAAGGTAGGTGTGCGCCAGGGGAGCAGGAGCAGTGCCAGGGCTGGGTCGGAGCAGGGACTCACAGAGTGATGGAATGGTTTGCGTTGGAAGGGGCCCCAAAACCCATCCCGTCCCACCCCCTGCCATGGGCAGGGACACCTCCCACTGGATCAGGGGCTCCAAACCCCCATCCAACCTGGCCTGGAACCCCTCCAGGGATGGGGCAGCACCACTGCTCTGGGCAACCTGGGCCAGGGCATCACCACCCTCACAGCAAAACATTTTTGCCTAAGATCTCATCTAAACCTGCCCTATTTCAGCTGAAAACTGTTCCCCCTCCTCCTCTCCCTGCACTCCCTGATCAGGAGCCCCTCCCCAGCTTTCCTGGAACCCCTTCCCATACTGGAAGCTGCTCTAAGGTCTCCCCGCAGCCTTCTCTTCTCCAGGCTGCACCCCAACTCTCCAGCCTGGCCTGGTACGGGAGCTGCTCCGGCCCTGGGGTCACCCCCAGCCCTGGTGCCAGGCTGGATGCTCGCGCCAGTGGCGCCTCTACAGCCACACAGCCTCTTGGTCGCAGCTGCTGCGGTCTCCGAGATCCCGAGCGTGGCCCTTGGCAGCGCAGAGCCCAACCCGTGCCGCGCTGTGAATAAAACCAAGATACAAAGAGTAAAAATAATTGTGGGGAGAAGAAAATGGGGGGGGGGTTGTCGCTCATTGTATTTGCTGTGGCCCAATTTCAGTGCCGGTGGCTCTGTCTCCTGCTCTTGGCTAGTCTATCAGTCATTGTCCCCGCCTGAGAGGGTCACGTCTGGGCAGATCTCAGGGGAGGAACTGTCTGCATGTCTGAATGCGGCGCAACCCCAGGCCCTAGCAACCATCCTCCTGCCGCGAAGGCGCAGCCCCCGGCTGCTTCCTCGCCCCGTGCTTACGGAAAATTAGATAAATGAGCCATCAAGGCAGTCGGACCAGCTTTTAATGGGATGGCGCGGGATGGAACGAGTCCCACTGCATCCCAGCCCTGGGGGAATCCCTTCTTCCTTGCACCTTTCCACCCATCTCTTGGCGACGGTGCCGCTGGGGCCAAATCCCAACTTGTCCCGGGCTGGTTAACGGTGCTGCTCGATGCTCGGGTTATGCCAGATGTTTGCTAGAAGGGAATTTCCCCATCATTTTTCACCAAAAAGAAAGGCTTTTACTGCGCCCATCCACAGCTCGGGAAGCAGGTGGCGGGGGGCTGTCGGGATTAGCCCCGTTAACAGAGGGCGAAGGGCTGCCTTCTCATCCCGGCCCTCAGCGAGAGGGAATTAAGACCATTACAAGGCTATCAAATAGGATCAGAGCTCCTCTCCCTTTCTCCGAGCAGCCCAGACCTGCTAATCCTTTTTCATGCGGCTGGTCCAGCACCCACCGTGCGGTGGGGGAGAGCTGGGGAGGGGCTCCGGATCAGGGAGGGCAGGGGGAGAGGGTTTGAGCTGAAAGAGGAGACGAGATGGAGGTGAGATCTTAGGCAGAAATGTTTTGCTGTGAGGGTGGGGAGGCCCTGGCCCAGGGTGCCCAGAGCAGTGGTGGCTGCCCCATCCCTGGAGGGGTTCCAGGCCAGGTTGGATGGGGCTTTGGAGCCCCTGATCCAGTGGGAGGTGTCCCTGCGGTGGCACTGGATGGGCTTTGAGGTCCCTTCCAACCCAAACCATTCCATGATTCCTCTTGCTCAGCCTCCTCCTGCTGCAATGATGTGTGCGGAGCCGCGATTGTCCTCCTCGAAGGGTTTCCGGACCGCAGGGTGCAAACACAGCGGCTCTCCGCGTGGCAAACGACACTCTGGGTTACTTATTTATTTCTATAACAGCCCAACAGCCGAGGCCGCTGGGCCTGAGGGTTTCACACCAAGCAACGGGATGACTCCAGGGAGCTCCGACCCTCCAAACACCCCCTCCCTCAGCCGGTGGAGGCAAACGCAGAGCCGAGCCCCGGGTCTGCGCTGGCACGGCAAGCTGCCGCCCCAGCCTGGCTGTGGGGTCTCCTCCATGGAAAGGCGATCCCTGCAGCATCCTCACGGTGCCCAGCACGTCGTACCCCAGGGGAGCAGCCTGGGACAGCCAGGATGGGGCAGAGCACGCAGCGGCAAACCCGGCTGCAGCTCTTCCATCGCCAGGTGGGACTGGAAGAGGGTTCAGAGCCCAGAGAGGCAGCGGGGTGAGAGCAGGCACAGCGGTGACGGGTGGCAGGAGCAGGCGATGCCCATGCCAGCCTGGATGCGTAAACCCCATCCTGCAGAGAGCTGGTGGCTGAAATGTCCCCATATGTGTGTCCACACGTGCCACCAGCACATACAAAGGGGAAACCAGCCAAGGCAGGAGCCAGGGGAGCAGCAGCCGGGCACCGACTGCATCCCGAGACAGGTCCCAGCTCCCCCGGGTCAGGCTGACAGGTACTGGTGGAAGTAGAAGCCGAACAGGCTGGTGACAAGCTGGCAGACGGCCACCCACCAGGTGAGGAAGGCAAAAAGTCCACGGAAGAAGAGAGGAGTGAAGATGCTGCCCAAGATGCCGGTGATCTGCTCCACCGCCGCGCGCACGTCCTCCCCATCCTCCCCGCTGGGCGGTGGCGATGCCGTGGCTGCCAGAGGGAGGGGAGGGGGCTCCGGGTACAGCCCCCACGAGTGGTGCCCTGTGTGACAGAGGGGACAGGTCCACAGGGGCTGCTCCCTGCACTGCAGCCCCATCCCCACACATCAGCTGTGCTGGTGGCCGAGTCCCAGCGCGCTCGCTGCAGGCATTGGGGTCACTGCCTTGAGAGCCTGAGGATGCCTGGGACGCCCACAGCTCGATGATGACGCGCAGGTCTCATCCTGCCCCTCCGGAGCTCGTGTCCCCCACCACCTCCTTACCCAGCGTCTTGAGGAGCAGCGTGCAGTGCAGGGTGAGGATGATGGGTCCCAGGTACTGCAGGCTGACCACCGAGACGTAGCAGTAGATCCTGGTGACCTGCGGGCAGCGCGGATGAGCAGGAACCCAGCGGCTCTGCCTGAACCCCAATTCCCAGCCCGGCACCCGCACCTTGCGCTGGATCTCCAGGACGGGGATGCGCCCGGCTTCCTTCTTCATCTGCTCCACCCAGCGCTCGGCCAGACCCAGGTACGCCTGGAGGTGGTGGCGGGTGACGGCCAAGCGCAAGAGGCAGAGGCCAACGATGGTCCAGAGCCGCGCGGTGTTGTAGGCAGAGTCGGACATGCTGGGGTCAGAGGAGGAGCCTGTCAGGGACACCTTGAGGTCCCAGAGAGGGTGTCTGACGGGAGAGTGTTGGCCGTGGGGAGGATGGGGGACTCCTTCCAGTAGGGAAAGGGGCTCCAGGAAAGCTGGAGAGGGGCTCTTGTTTAGGGAGTGCAGGGATAGGAGGAGGGGGAACGTTTTGAAGCTGAAAGAGGGGAGAGTGAGATGAGATCTCAGGCAGAAATGTTTTGCTGTGAGGGTGGGGAGGCCCTGGCCCAGGTTGCCCAGAGCAGTGGTGGCTGCCCCATCCCTGGAGGGGTTCCAGGCCAGGTTGGATGGGGCTTGGAGCCCCTGATCCAGTGGGAGGTGTCCCTGCCCATGGCAGGGGGTGGGACTGGATGGGCTTTGAGGTCCCTTCTAACCCAAACCATTCCATGATTTTACAGGTGTTGGAGGAGGGAGACTGGTGCCTCATGTGCCTCAGTTTCCCCTTGGAGCAAGGATGCCGGGGCACGGAGCTGAACTGGCTGCTGATGCCTCACTTACATCTGCACCCTCTGCTTGCCCATCGGCGCGTGCAGCAGGAAGTCCCGCGAGATGGGCTTGATCCACATCATCACCACCAGGATAGGTGCCAGGAAACTCGCATGGAGCAGGACCCTGCAGAGGAGCCGTCAGAGCCCCTCACGCAGCCTGGTGCCCCCAGCTCCATCCCTCCATGCCCAGGGACCGGTTCCCACCCACCCCCTCCTCTCCACCCCCTCCCATCACCCAACCTCCTCACAGCCCTGCAGCCGCAGAGCCGGGGTTCCCAGCTCCGAGACGCCAGCACCGACCCCCTCGCCTCCTTCCCCACCCATAGATTTCACCCAACTGGGTCAGGGGTTTGTCAGCCGCCATCCGGAGAGCGTCGAGGTGCATCTGGGCCAGGCGCAAGCCCGGGAAGGTCAAGCAGGCACCCAGGAAGGAGCAGAGGGCCACCAGCCCCAGCTTGAAGGCCAGCTTGGCGAGGGGCAGCCTGCAGAGAGAAGGTGGGACGGGTCAGCCCCGACGCTGGTGAGCCCTGGAGGTCTTCCCACCCCAGACTTCCAAAACACCTGCCCAGACTGCCCGTTTCCCTCCCCACCCGACCACCAACTCACGTCCACTCCCAGCCTCGCTGCTTCAGGACGCTCTCCAGGTTGGTGCTGACGCCGGCCAGCCCTGCGGGGAGCGACCGCTGTCAGTGGGGCGCCCACAGCCCCAGCGACCACCCGCCCTCCTCCCAACATTCCTCTCCACCCACCGGGCTCGAGGCCAAACTCCAGGTAGTCCTCACGGATGATCAGGGCCACCATGGCGAGGAGGAGGAAGAAGAAGGCAAAGGTGAGGCAGACTGAGCGCTCCCCACCCTCCTCTGAGCGGAAGTAATGGCGCATCACTGTGAAGAAGACCTTGCTGCAGGTGAGGGGTGGCCGTCAAGGCAACCAGGAGCTTCAAGACCACCCTCCACCACCAGTGGGACCCCCCCCTGCTCATTAGCACATGGTAAAGCATCCACGTCGTTAGTCCAGCACCACCTTCTCTGCACGGAAGGTTCTCCGCTCATCAGTAAGTGGTTCATAAATTTAGTTTTTCCACCTCAACTGGCTTTTCATGGAGGAAAAACAAGTATGGGGGCTTCCCTTTCCCACCCACTGCCAGCATGGACCCACCAGGCGGTGGCAATCGCTCCCCAAAAGTTATAGAATCATTGAATCATGGAATGATTTGGGTTGGAAAGGACCTCAAAGCCCATCCAGTTCCACCCCCTGCCATGGGCAGGGACACCTCCCACTGGCTCAGGGGCTCCAAGCCCCATCCAACCTGGCCTGGAACCCCTCCAGGGATGGGGCAGCCACCGCTGCACTGGGCACCCTGGGCCAGGGCCTCCCCACCCTCACAGCAAAACATTTCTGCCTAAGATCTCATCTCAATCTCTGCTCTTTCAGCTGAAAACCCTCCCTTGTCCTCTCCCTCTGCCCTCCCTACGTCGCCAGAAGGATACATGGAGAAAGCGACCGTGAGCAGGCACCAGAGCACGCCGATGTTCATCTCCTTCTGGGGGTCCACCAGGCAGTAGTAGCCCTCGGTGAAGATGTACACGGCGGTGGCGTAGACGGCAAAATCCACGAACCACTGGTAATCCAGGAAATAACGGAGCACTGGTGGGACAATCGGGGGTGTCACTGTGCTGTGGGAACCCGCAGGGGAGACCGAGGGTCCCGACTCCAAGGCAGAGGAGGGAGTCGGGGGGTTACCAAGGGCATCCACGGCGGTGATGGGGCTGGTGTCCAGGTGGAGGTCGATGTCCCGGGGCACGGTTAGGGGCTTGTCATCCGTCACACCGTTCACCCTCCTGCAAGGGACACCCGGGCTGGGGATGGCAGGCAAGGAGCCGGCTCGTCCCTTGTGCCCCACCGTGCAGAAAGCCCCTCGCGTGGTGGCATGTCCCTGGCTCGGGGCTCCCTGTCACAAGCATCAGCCCCGAGACGGTCTGTGGCCAAGGGTGGTACCGTCACCTCCCAGGTAGAACCCCCGGACGAGTCCCGTTAGCACCAATTAACAATATCCATCGATTTAAGTCCTTCACATGGGCGCGAGGTGGGCTGACCTGTCCCGCTTGCTCTTGGGGCGCTGCTTGCCGGCCAGGGCACAGAGCTCCTCGTCCGATGGGTGCCGGTAGCGGTGGAGGCTGGAAGGGAGCAGCCGCGGTCAGGGGCGCTGGGTGTCCCCGAGGCCCCCCGGGGAGGGACGGGATACGTACCTGCCATTGCAGAGCAGCCAGCGGGCGAAGGAGCAGTGCGGGGACAGCTTCTGCATGAGGCTGGCGGCCAGCAGGGTCACCACCACCTGCACCCCCATCACCGCCTGCAGGGACACCCTCAGCGCTCCAGCGGGCACCACCGGGGCTGTGAACCCCAGACCCCTCCCTGCCACGGGACACCCCCGGCATGGACCTCTCGGACATGCACAGCCCTGGGATGCACTGGAAACGCATCCTTTGGAAGCTAACACCCCTCAAACACCCTGGGCATGGACATCTTGGACAGGCACCCCCCTGGGCCACCCTGACCATGCACCCCTCGGGCAGACACCCCTGGGACACCCGGGCATGCACCCTCCTTGGGATGCACCCCTGGGCCATGCACCCCCCCAGGACAGCCCGTGCATGCTCCCCCAGGTATGCACCCCCCCAGAACAGCCCGTGCATGCTGCCCCAGGTATGCACCCCCCCAAGAACAGCCCGTGCATGCTCCCCCAGGTATGCAACCCCCCAGAACAGTCCGTGCATGCTCCCCCAGGTATGCACCCCCCCAGGACAGCCTGTGCATGCTCCCCCAGGTATGCACCCCCCCAGGACAGCCCGTGCATGCTCCCCCAGGTATGCACCCTCCTAGGACAGCCCGTGCATGCTCCCCCAGGCATGCCCCCCCCCAGGACAGCCCGGATGCGCTCCCCCGGAGCCGCGACCCCGCCGTCCCCGTGCAGGGACCCCCTCCCGGCGCTCACCATGCCGGGGTCACAGCAAAGGCGGCCGCAGGAAGCCCCTCCGCCGCCGCCGCCCCGCGACGGCCAATCGGCTGCGCCCCTGGCGCTGATTGGCAGCTTCTCGGCCAATGGGGGTGCGGCGCGGCGGGGGGGCGGGTCCTCCGCTTCCGAGGGCGCTGCCTCCTGGGAGCCGCCGTCCCCGGGGCCGCGGGTTCGAGTCCCGGCAGCGCCGTGCGGGGCAGCGGCTGCGAGCGTGGGTGTGCGTGAAACCACAGCCGTGCGTGTGCCTGCACCCTCTGTGTGTGTGTGTGTAGAGGGGATTGCACCTCAAGGGCCCCTTGAGGGGGAGGCTGTGCAATCCCCATACCTGCACGCAGCCCCCGGGCTCTGTATTTTGGGGCAAAGGGGGACACAGGAGTTCGAGCAGTGGTGGCTCCATCCTCATGACCTCCCTGACCCCCTCTGCCCCGGGCCCAGGGCTGGCTGAGCTGGGACCTTCCGCTCCCCGCTGCTCTCGCTGGAGCAATGGTCAGAGAATCACATAACTTCATAGAATCGTGGAATGGTTTGGGTTGGAAGGGACCTCAAAGCCCATCCAGTGCCACCCCTGCCATGGGCAGGGACACCTCCCACTGGATCAGGGGCTCCAAACCCCATCCAACCTGGCCTGGAACCCCTCCAGGGATGGGGCACCACTGCTCTGGGCACCCTGGGCCAGGGCCTCCCCACCTTTGTGTTTCTTCCGATACCTCATCTCAATCTTCCCTTTTTCAGCTTAAAACTGTTCCCCTTTGCTCTGTCACTGCACTCTTGATGCTATGGGTCAGGCTGTAACCATCTCTCCCACTGTGTCCTTCTGACCACAACTTCCTTGCAAGAGAAATGGGCTTTTCTCCTGCATTTGTAGAATCCTGGAATGGTTTGGGTTGGAAGGCATCATCCAGTTTGACCAACCGCTGCCATGGGTATGGACCCCTCCCTCTAGACCAGGTTTGTCTCCCCCATTGCTGCCCAACTGCCTCTCCCCGTGAGCATGGGAGGAGCTGGAGGTGGACGAAGCCAGGGCAGATCTTGCTGGGTGCAGCTCATCCCAACTGACGATGGCTCAGGGGCTTCAGTGCCCACCACGGCGTCAGCCCCTGCGTCACGGCGGGGATGTGCAGGCATTTCAGCTGAGCTCGGGGTTAGTTGAGGCTGTGACAGCCGAGCCCTACGAGGAGCACCCAGCGACAGAGGCTCGGGGGGTGCTGGTGGGTGCCCCTGGTCCAGGCAGGGTGCTGGTGGCCCCGAGGGGTTGCCATGGATATCCATCTCTCAGGCAACGGGATGTGCTTCCCACTAGATGTCGCTTCTGCCTGTGCCCTCAGCATCCCCTGCGGGTTGGGGTACCCAAGCTTTGGGGGGCCACCTCCTCTGCCCCAGGCTGGCCTGGGAATGCAGCCCCCTGTGTGCCCGCTGTGACAGCCTCGGCCGGGAGCCGAGCAGCCAACGGAGAGGAGAACTCGGGGGGCTGCGACACCAGCAAATCCCTCCGGCTTTGCCAGAGTGACCCAATCCCGCTGCCAGGCGCCCCCGGCTGTGAGCTGAGCCAGGGTCTGCGGAAGCATCCAGCCCCATCCCCTTTGCCAGCTGGGAGCAGCCCATGCCCTGCCCTCCCAGTCCCCCCAGTTCCTCCACTGGTGGGGCGGGAACTGCACAATCCGGTGGCTGCGCATCTCTGGAACGAATGCAGGGCCCCAGGATCCTCGCAGCCCCCACGGCGTTGGCTTTCAGCTCCGCCGAGACACATAAAAAGGAGGGAAAGATGGAAGATGGATGCTTGGAGAGCACCCCCCAGCCTGGCTGCCCTCCCCCAGGACACAAAAGCCCCTTTGAGGACTGATTTTACACCGCCCGAATTAGCATCAGCAAAGGGAGCTGCCGCCACCGGCGGTTGTCGGTGCTGCTGTAAAGTCCTCAAACGAACCGGGATCTCCCATCCTGCGCCCGCTGATGGGGTGCTGGGCCCAGAACCATCCCCGCGTGCCCGCGGAGGCGATTCCCCGAAGGGCTGGGGCTTGGCAGCAACGTGGCACCCAAGGAGCCAAAGTCGATCCATGGACAACCGAGCTCATTCTGCAGACGGGGAACCCCACCAGCACCGTGTCTGGGGACCAGCTTGAGGATTTCCCACCTCTGGGTGATGCTGGGGGCAGCTGGTGGGCCCTGAGCCGCTCTGTGCCCGTTCCCCCCGCTGAAGTTTCCCATTTTGCACAAAGCCGGTGGCGGGCATTGTCCGGGCTGCATCGCATTACCCAGGGCTCCCGGAGAAATCACTTGTATTTCACGCTCCATTGAGCAGCTGCCTGTATATATTTTCTGTGTTGCACTTTTAGCATGACAAAAGGAGAGGGCCTGTGAACTCCTTGCTCTTCAGACCTCTCCGACACATCCCCTGAGCGGAGCCCCCCTCGGTTAGCATAACAAACTGCCACGCTCCCTCCGATGTGCTCCCACTCCCTCCCGGCCCCTTTTCCCTTGGGTAATTTAATGTATAACTCAATATTTGGGCGTCTGGGTCGTTGGCGGCGGCGGACGAGCACGTGCTGGCGGGGTTCGGAGGTAGGGATTCCAGCAAGGATGCTCTTCCGATGCATCCGCAGAGGAACAATTTAGGATGGACGTTAGGAAATAGTTCTTCACCGAAAGAAGAATTGGCAGAAGCTGCCCAGGGAGGCGATTGAGTCCCCATCCCCGGAGGGGTTTACAAAGCGGGTAGACGAGGTGCTTGGGGATGTGATTTAGTAGTAGAGAGGTATGGTTGGAACTGATGATGTCTAAGGTCTTTTCCAACCTAATGATTCTATGATTCTAAGAACCTGCCCGGTCCCCATGCTATGTTTAACCAGGAACGCTGGTGGGACCTCGTAGCCATCCCTGGGAAAGGATCGGAGCTGGAGCAGCCCTGGCTGGACCCAGCGCTGACTCCGTGGCTCCAGCGAGCCACCAAAGCCACCAGCCTCTGCGGTGACGCCACGCACCGAACTCCGTCTGCTCCTGGAGGTGCTGGTCTCCAGGCTCTGGTTTTGCCTTCGTATTTGACTTAAAGACAGAAAAATGAGAGATGTTGAGCTGGAGAGAATCTTAAGACCCGCGGCACCAGTTGTGCCTGGAGCAACCGATGCACTGAGAGCTGGTTGTGCTGGCCGGGTGCTTGTCCCTCCCAGGACCCTGTTTGAACACCCTGTCCCACCCGTCACCCCCGAGGAGCCCTGGGGACGGGAAAAGTGGGGCCAGACCCCATTCCTGGCTGTGGGGTGGAAATGAGGAGAGGAAGAGAGTGCAATGGTGAGGTGAGATATGCCCGTTCCCACGCCGGCCAAGCCCAGAGCCAGGCTGTTCCTTCCTCTCCCAGCCCAAAAGGGATGGGACGTGGTCCCCTCTGGGGGACCTCAGGGCACCCCACACCCATGGGAAGGAGAGGCTGGTGAGATAAACGCTTGACCCCCTGGGAGGAGAACCCACGCTGGACACACGGGGATTTGGAATGTCCTGCAAGAAACAGGGGCAAAATCCTGCTCAAACACCAGTGGCGCGAGGGAGATGAGGCTGTGACACTGCTGGGGGCTTTGAACACCTTTAATGTACATCATAGTTTTTCCCTCCTTTCACCTCCTTGAGCTGCAGACCTTATGCTCCGGACGCCTCGGGCTCGGTGGCAGTGTCCCCTCAGTGTCTTGGGATGTCATCTCATGGTCTGCGCACTCCGTCCAGCACCGAATTGTGGGGCTGCCCCCTGGGTAAGTCGGATATCAGCCTTGGGGCTGCTTATCTGGGCAGGGAGGGAGGGAGAGACCCTTACCCTGGGGACAGGAAAGGCATCCGCAGGGGTCCTGTCCGCTCTTCAAACTGAGCTTTGGCTCTTCTCCAGCCTTTCTTGGTCACCTGGACCCCATGGCATCTTCTCGCCTCACCTGTTAATGGGAGAAACTGGTGTGAGCCCAGTCCCTGCCTGGTGAGTCCGGTGGGGTGGCCGGGAGGTGACAGTGTCACGGCCACACTAACTCCCTGCCCCAACGATTTCTGCTGCCCCTACAACCGCAGTCCCCATCCCACCGTGCACTTGGAGACATTTCCACTGGGGTGTGGCAGTGGGGACGGGCAGGAGTTTGGGGTCAGAGGGTATTTAAGGGGCTCAGTGACCCCGTGGGGCATGCGGAAAGAGGGCAGGGGACAGTGGGAGCAGGAAAAACCATGGCTCTGCCAATGCCTAACGGGGAGGAGAGCTCCCACCAGGGCAGGAGATGGACTCATGTCCTGCAAAACTCACCTAAGTCCTTTAAGGTGCTGCTCCCAAAGCATCAGAGCTCTGGGGACACCCGGGCGCTGCTGTGGGGCTCACGGGGTCCCCACCTCCCACCCCATTCCCATGGGATGCTCCACAAAATCCTCACCGGGAGCCGCGCTGGCTCTCTTGCCAACAGGCTGACGCTCACGCTGTCCCCAGAGCACGTGGTGGCACCTCTTCGCTCACGTCCTTGTTGCTGCCGGTCACTCTCGGGCGGTCCCGATGCCCGGGATGTGGGGTGCAGTCCCCAGAGCCCCCATCCCGGCGCCGCGCAGCTGCCTGCGGACAAACATCCCAGCGTTAGGAGATCAACAGGCACCGGGGCTGCAGCGCAGCGTCGCGGTGCACGCACCCCTCGCCTAAATCCAGTCTCCTCTTGCGTTTTCCCCCTCCAGCCTTTCCCTTATGCCATTGGAAGGGTCCTGAGCCCAAATTTGCTCATTAATTATCCGTTTGGGGCATCCTTGTGCCCTCCCTTCACGTTCAGCCCTCAGCCCTGCTTCATGGGGTGCTAAAGCTGTGCTGGCGGGTGCTGCGTGGCATAAACCAAGTGTCTGTTCTTGTCGGCCCACGAGGGCTCTGCTGGATTTGGGGTTCAGGTCCACCCCTGTCTGTGGTTTGGGGGGTGGATCAGTGCAGGCATCGCCTTTCCCTGACACCGATACCCTCGGGGATGCCCACGGGGCCGCGCACCCCCACCTGAGTGTGTTTGCATGTGCTGAGATTGCCCGATGCTCCGGAAGGAGCATCGCATGTGGAAAAGCTCCTTCTAGATGCTTTTTATGCTTCGGCTTTGCCAGAGCCTGGTTGGGCTCTCCCTCTGGGATGCTGCAAAGCTGCTGGGATGCAGGGATGATGCTCGCTGCCGGTGGGCTCCCCTGCACAGCCAGGCTTCCTGCAAACCCAACCTTTCCCACTGCAATCCCATTTAAACCCTCTTCTCAGCTCTCTCCTGCGCTGACAATACCACCTCTGTGCCCCATCTCAAAGGACTTTTGTCCGGGGGATGCAGATGCCCCGGATCCCCCTTTCCAGGGGTCGCTGCGCTGCTTCCTTACAGGATCAGGGCAACACCACACAGGGGCTGCCCACACTTCCCGGGAGCTTGGGATTCACAGTGGTGCTCGTTCTATCTCCCTGCAGCCAAGGGGGTGCCCCTGTGCCCCCCATCTCCCCTATCCCATGGGGTGAGTCCGCTCGAGCCAAGGATCTGTGCAGCGCCTGGCGCAGGGATGGCCAGGAACGGGATAAAGATCTCAGCAGCTCACCCGGGGTGATGGGAAGAGAAAGAACTCCATCTCTTTGCCTCAAACGGTGTGAAATTAATAAACCAAGGTGTGTTTCCAGTATTTCCTCTTTACCAAAACGCTCAGCTATTTTCTCTTTCCCCCTAACGGACTGCCCAAGCCCCGTGGCTTACGAGGCACGAAGCGACCTCGTCGGATGTTCCTCCTCCTCAACCGTTGCTGAGGTGCAGTGAGAGCCGTGGGCATCTTCTCTCTGCTCTGATATGGGGACAAGAGGTGAGTGACCCCCAGGGAGCCCTGGGGTGATTTGTGGGTGCAGACCTGGGCTGGTGGCACTGCTCAGCCCTCCCGGGGACAATAACCCCTGGAGAGGTGGCTGTAAGGTGGGAATTGGGGTGTCCGGGGAGTCCACACACCCTCCCTCCCCCTCCTGCCCTGCCCTCGCCAAGCTGGGAACAGCTTGAGTGTCCAGGCAGGGAATTCATTTAAATAAATTTCCATAGGGATTAATTTCGCTCCCTCCCTGGCAGCGCGCGGAGGCGAGAGGTGTATGAGGAAAGCTGAGCCTGGCTTGGGGGGGGTGGGGGAGATGAGGAGGACGGGGGGTGCCTTCCTCTCTCCACAGCCCCATCCATCCTCACTGCCCTTCATCCTTTCCAGCCTCTGGAAGGTTTTAAGCCCAGCTCGGTGGGTGCCCGGTGGATGCTGCTCCCAAGCTGGACGAGCACCCAGTGCCAATCCTCAAGTGCCCAAAACATCAAAACTTCACAAACAAAGGTAGAAGGAGCCAAGAGTCAGCTTCAGGTGGCCCAAAATACCATCCAGGAGGGAGAGATTTGCGGTGATGGGAAGAAAATCCATGGGATTTGCCATGGTTGAAAGCCCTCGGATGCCCCCACGCCACCCCAGGATCCTTGTCCTGGCTGTGTCCCTGTGCAGGGTGACACAGGGAGGGCTTCTCCATCCCAGGGCTTCTCCATCCGAGGGCTTTTCCATCCGTGCCGATGGGCTCCGGCAGGAGAGGAGAGGAGAGGAGAGGAGAGGAGAGGAGAGGAGAGGAGAGGAGAGGAGAGGAGAGGAGAGGAGAGGAGAGGAGAGGAGAGGAGAGGAGAGGAGAGGAGAGGAGAGGAGAGGAGAGGAGAGGAGAGGAGAGGAGAGGAGAGGAGAGGAGAGGAGAGGAGAGGAGAGGAGAGGAGAGGAGAGGAGAGGAGAGGAGAGGGGGACACGGGGAAGCCACCAGCAATTCTTCTGCTGAGGAATCCAACCCACAGGTCCCCCCGATCTCTGCTCACCCCCATCCTCCCCCACCGCCAACAGGGATAAGCGAGGGCTGGGAAAATGCTCCTGGAGCAGCCGCGCCGTCTGGATGCTTGGAAAGCCCAGAAGCCAATCATGTTATGATGGTTTTTTGGCTTTTCCAGCCCTTCCCAGGACTCCCGGTGCAGGGAACACCCTTTCAGAGAGGAGAAATGAAAATCCCCCTCCCCTGCAAGAGCATCTAAATGACAGATGCTGGGTTTTTTCCACTCTGCTTAGGATTTGGGATTCAAAACACGCAACGGATTGAAATAACCGGGGTAAATAAAATAAATCAGGGCTAGCGAACACTTGGAAACAAGCGGAGCGATAGCTATTTTTGGCTGTCAAATTTGGGAGGTTTTAAGGCTCCTTCAGGGCACGAACTGCTGCAAGAATTCATTACCGCTGCAGCAAAAGAAAAGCGCGGTGAGGAAGGAGTTTCCTTTCTCCTCCCGGGGAGATGGAGACGGGCAAACCCAGCAGTGCCAGGTCTGCCGGGGGCTTTGCACATACTGGAATGCTGATTTTTGGGGGCTCTAAGGTGGAAAATGGGGATGCTGGATGATTCCTGGAGGGAATGTCCCATCGAGGGTCTGTCCTGGGAAGATGCTGTTGCTCCGAAGTGGAGCTTTTGAGGATGGATATAGCAGAATTTAACCTGTTTGGAGCTTTTTGAGGATGGATATAGCAGAATTTCTTTGAAAATGCCCAGCGGAGCGCAGAACACTGGGATAGTTTAAAAGAAATACCCTTTCCAAATGGAGTTTTTGCATGGATTTAAATTTGTAGGTGCCTCGCATCCCTTTGGAAAAGCAAAGCAGTGGAAGGGCAGCTCTCGCCCTGCAGTGCCAGCCTCCACCAGCTCCGGCTCTAAAGCACCCAGACCCTCTTTGCTTTGGTGCTGCAGCACCTGCTGGCACCCAGCGCTGTCCCGGTGTCCCGTGCTTCGTTTGCTTGGGTTCGTTAAGGCTTGAAGATGCGGGCAAGCAGGGATGGGAGGAAAGCGTGCAGCCTTGCTGGTGGCTGGGCTCGTTTTGGAAGCCTGGGCTGGTGGGTGGCTCTGCCTCGAAGCCCCAGGAGCTGCAGAGCTGGGATGGAGGGGATGGAAATCAGCTTTTTGGGGTGCACACTGTGCCTTAAGTCCCCCTTTTCTCCAAGAAGACGCTCTGCATGTTGCTCACCTCTCGTTCCTGGGTAAACCACCCTTGCTTTGTGTCACAGGGCTGCCCTGGAGCTCGGAACAGGCACCCACGGTGCATCCCAGGACACACAGCCCCTGGGGGTGCTGGGGGGCAGCGCCCGACTCCAATGAGCTGAATTATAGTTTAAGGCAAAGCTCGGTGTCAGCACGGAGGTTCTCTGCTCTTTGCCATGGAAACAAGCGTTGCTAAGGGATTGGAGGAAAATAGTCTAAAAATCTAAGTTTACGTGGCAGCAGGATGGAACCCCTGGTCCTGAGGGGGGGGGGGGGTGGATGGGGCTGTCCTTGCAGTGGCAGCTTGAAAGCTCCAGTTCTCCTGCAGGGACAAACCCCTGGTATTGGGAGAACTGGGGTGACGTGGGGTGGGCAAGGACTCCCCAGCAGCGTTGGCGTGGTCCTGGGGTTGCTCCCACACAGAGCTGGGGGTGCCAGGCCTGCACCCTTTAATCATATTTGTTATTAAATAGACTCATAAAAGGGTGCCCAAGGGATAAACCCACCAGAAGTCGGAGAAGGTGCAATGCTGGGCTCTGCACGGTGCCTCAGTTTCCCTTCCTGCATCACCGACGCGGCTTGCTGCCATCAAGACCCACTTCTCCCGACATCCTCCGTGGGCACGCTGAGCCAGTTAACTTTATTAATTTTATGGGCATGAGGAAAAGAGATTTGGGGGGGGAATAATATGGGCAGGGGCCACCTCTGACCTTGACCCCCGTCCTGGCTCCCCGCGGCAGCTGGGCCGTCTCGCCGACGGCTCAATGGGCGCTTTGTCTGCGCCCGACGGCCCCACGCAGCCCCGTCGCCCCCAATAATATTTATGGAGTCGGCAGTCACCTTCTCCCCTGCTCCCTGCATCTCAATAACAGCCGGGCTGGGGCGATCCGGGGAATCTGGGGATTTATAGTCCGGAGAGTGGCTGCTCTTCACCCCGTGGGGTGGGGAGTGCCGGATCCTGCCCCTCCGATACAGCTTGTGTGTGGGAATAACAGCTTGGGATCGCAGCGCTCCAGGCTTGCTTTCTTTCTTAAAAGATGCCTGTTTCAAAGCAAACAGGTGGGGGGCATTTTCTTGCTTTTCCCACGTCCTGCGAAGCCGCTCTGCTCCCAAATCAGCTTTGAAGGGGGGTGGAAAAGGTGGTGAAAATGCATTGATGGTTTACTCTGCTGTGGTTTTGCTCACCGGTCAGTTCTTCCAGCAATTAAAACAGCTGAAAGCTCCTTTCCGAAGCTCCAGCAAAGAATATTATGAATATATATATATATATATTATATATATAATAAAGTTCCTTCTGTCAGAGATGCTGTGAATGGGTGTTGGAGATGCTGGGGGTGGGTGCGGTCCCAGCACCCCGAGATGTTGGAGGACTCGGGTCTGCCCTGAGCCCATGGAGGGCCCTCAGGAAGCTCCCTCAGCACCTCCAGCTCTGCAGCTGATGATTGAAGCAAAGGCGTTTGTTCAGGAGGGGATGGAGCAGAGTAACCGTAGTGTTTGGTGAAGGAAGAGGAGGGTGAGGGAAGGCGCAGGGCGCGGCCGTCACCCTGAGTTGCTGGGATTTGGAAGATCCGGATGAGGGATAACTTCTCTCTGATGGGTGACGTGAGGCGAGGAAGGACCAGACGTGAATCCAAGTTCCTGCTGAGTTCTCTACCAATACCAGACCCGAATCCGGGGGGGAATTGGGCCAATATGGGCTGTTTGGGTTGTTCCCAGATGCTCTGGCTTGTAGGAACCGGGCAATCAAGGCAGATGCTATTGACGCTATTCTCGCATGGATAGAAGTGAGAACCTCTCAGTGTGGAGCAGATGCTGAGCGATGGGAAATTGCTGAGGTTCGTGTCCTTCTCTGCTTCTTGGAAGGAAAACCAGCCCAGAGCGGATCCAGCAAATCCCCAGGTGATTCACCGGGCATCCAGGCGTGACACCGACAGCTCTTCCAACAACCGTGCCAGATCTTCGAGGACCCTAAATCCCCCCTCACGATGTGGAGTTGCTCCCGCATGCCGTCCCCGTCCTGCAGAAAGTGGAGTTTGGGGCTGTTTCACTGGACTTCGGGAGATGCCCCAGGATAAATGAACCAAACTGGTCCTTTCGCTGTCGTCTTCTGATAAATCCTCTCATTTGGAGCAAATCAGCCCATGGGTGATCCATGGGGCAGCGCGATCTTCCTGTGCTGACAGACATTTCTGAGCTGATTTGGTCCTTCCTTCTGCTCATCAAGCTGGGAGGTAACGGGCAGAAAGCTGCTGGGATGCCGACTATGTCCACAAACCTCCCTGCACGGAAAATCCTCATTTTGGGCTGTTTAGCCCCAGAGCTGCAGGTACCGCTGTGCTTCAAGCAGGGCTTTCCCTGGGGCTGGAGGATCATCCTGACCCCCAAATACTGTATGACAGAGAGGAAGGATGCTGGGAAAAGCAGAGCTGTGATTTCCACGCATCCCAAGCTCCTTTTCAGCCGATCCATCACGGGATCAGCTACAACCCCGGTCCCCCTGTCCCCATTGCACCGGGGCACCAGAAATATGAGCATCCATCAGCGCTGCTCCCCATCCCATCTTGAGCCAGAGCAGCTTCCAGACTATTTAAAAGAGGAACCCAATCTATTTTCCTCCTCCTCCTCCTCCGGATGCAGATTGGAAGGCGCCGTGGAGCATTCCGCTGATGCTCGATGCAGTATCTGCGCAGCCTGGAGCTGCTCCTTCCCGAGGCCCCTGCGCAGGGGCTGCTCCTCGCTATGCCGCAGAGCATCTCCCGTCAGCCCTGCGCGCACGCGGCCTCTTCCCATTCCCCTTCCCCAGGGCTCGTTCAGGGAAATGCTGTGTGACACCGGCCCTCGAGCGCTGGCATCCGGAGATGGATCTGGAGTGTCACCTCCTGCCACCTCATCCCCAGCCTGAGGAGCGGATGCATGGGAGATAAGAAGCCGCAAAGAGCGGAGTGAGCAGAGGAAGATGGGGAAAAGAAAGTACCGAGAGGCAAATATAAACTGGTTTTAGTGACGCTGGAATGCCAGAGCTGCTTTATGCAAAGGGTTTGTGTTGCTCTCCACGCAGGGCAGGAGAAGCCGGGCTGGGAAAAGACGGATCCTATCAATGCCTTGGATGCCATGCGTTTAGTCCCGGTGGGAAACAGGGTTTTGCTGCACGAGGAGGGTGCAAGAAGGTGGCAGGGGCGCAGACAGAGCAGGAGGCAGCTCAGTGCCCAACCGATGGCTGCCACCAAGCCACAAACCGGCTCGTGAAGGGCTGGAGCCACGGCCACAGCGTCTGCCCGCGGCCCCTCGCGCTCCCTGGCCACCGGCGACGGGGAGTGCCGAGGCCGGTGCAGCCCTCCGGGGAGCGAGCTGCCGGCGGGCGGGTGGGCGATGGAGGGTGGTTGTAACAAGCATCATTGCCGGCTTGCTGAGCTAGGCATAATTGTTGCAAAACCGCTGCGCACATGCTGAGCTTCATAATTATCAGGCTTGTCTGCAAGGCTCTCCCTTCCCCCAGCGCAACGGCACACTTGATTATGATTATGGTGGCTAATTTTGTCTGGTGCATCTTAGGCATATGGGCCCCCACCTGCTCTGAATATGCAAACGCCGCTGATTTGCTCCTCGGCGGCCGGGGGCCAGTGGGCAGGCGGGGAGGGGGAACCTGCCCAGCGCCGCAGACAAAGAAATCCCACGTGGCGGCGCGGGCACAAAGAGCCACCGGCATCGGAGCTGCCCACGGCACGGCGATGCCCGCCTTGGGCGAGGTCTTTGGTGGTGTTTCCCATGGGCGAGAGGGAGCGTCTGTGAGCAGTGGAAGTGTGCGGAGCGGTGTGCACGTACACCGTGGCGTGTATGTACACCGTGCACATCTAAAACGCTATGAACATACCCCGTGGCGTGTCCATACATCATGGCATGCGTGTATACCATGGCATACACGATTACCATGCCATGCACATACACCAGGGCATGCATATATATCATGATATGCATGTATACCATACCATGGTGTGTATGTAGACCATGGCATGCAAATATATCATTGCGTGCACGTATACCGTGGTGTGCACGTATACCGTGGCGTGCAAGTACGCCGTAGCATGCACATACACCGTGCTGTGCACAAATCCCTTGGCATGCGTATACATCATGCTGCGCACAAACGCCATGGCATGCGCATATATCGTGCCGTGCGTCTATACCGTGGTGGGAACATACGATGTGGTGTGTGTATACATCACGGCACGCGCGTACACCGTAGGGTGTGCATACACCGCGGCACGCACGGACATGGTGTCATGCACATATACCATGGTGTGCACGCACAGCCTGGCATGCGCACATCCCGTGGGATGCACATACGCACCTCTACGCAACGCACACCCTACGGGCAACCCCTGCCACGCAACCCCCCAGCATTTGCCTTTGCTCTCGCCTGGCTTTCCCGCGTTGCCGTTGGATGCATCTGCATCCCGCAGCCTTGCAGAGCCTTCCCTGCCCACCGTAACGGATTGTTTTGTGAAATGTATGTCGGGAAGGCTCATAAAAGCACCCGCGCGACGGCGAAGGGCAGCTGAGGTGGGCTCCCGTCTGCCTCGCCGGGACCGCTGTCAGGGGGGCTTTGCCATGCTAATGGATAATTAGATAGGCAGACAGACTGACAAGGATCCAGATGGATGGATAGATGCCACGAGGATCTGGTGACAGATAAATAGGCAGATGCTAATGGGCAGCGCAAACAACAGCTTAGGCTCCTGCTAATTCCCACTGTAATTTTTAAGCTCTCCACCCTCCCCCTCTTTTCACCCCTCTCTCCCCCCACCGCGGAGCTCTCACCAGTGCATCCATCACTTATATTTATATTAATTTCTTTGCACAGAAGTAGCAGGAATGGCTGGTGAGGGCTCCGAGGAATAATGAGGAGCAGTGAGCTGAGGTGGGCGTCGTGCGGGGGCTCAGGGAGGTGAAACCCCTGGGGTTACCCTGGAACCGGCCAGCGCCGGGCTTGGCTGTCGAGGCGTCTTCATCCCCATCCTTCCATTCCTCCCACCGCCACCGTCCCAACACTGATTTATTTTTCAGTTAATAAAACCAAACCAGAAAAGGTTTGTCCCTTTTTTTTTAACCACAGGGATGAGAAGAAAATTGTGAATGGAGAAGAGGTGGATTAGAGCTGGAGAACCACAGCCAAGCGGGCGATGGAGACAAAAGAAAGCATCTTCTCTTGTTTTCCCTTGCCGCGGGGAATCCACGTGGCAGTTGCAGGAAGGTGGGGAAAGTGGGAAGGGGAGATAAATCCTGCTGGAAGGATTTTAGCAGCACCCACACCACTTGGGAGATTTACAGCCCTGCGCTTCGCAGCCTCCTGCCTGCCATGGGTGCTGCTCACCTGCTGCACGCGGCCGGGCTCATTAGGACCCCCGGTTAATGAGATATGGGGGTGTGGGGATGCTCGCGTGTTTGTAGACCTTGGGTCTTCCCAGCCTGGCAGGGACATCGCTGCCACCACTGCCACCCCCCATCCCAGCCTTGGTGTGAGCCGGAGCCTCGAGCATCCTCCCGTGGGTACCAGGCTGCCACACTCTACTGCCACTGGCGCTGCCTTATCTGCCCATCTCCTGCTTTATCATTTCGCCCTGATCTGTCTCTGAGCCCATCAGCCCTCTGTTATCTTTTCTTTCTTCCCCTCCGTGTCTTTTTATTCTGCATTTCTCTCTCTTGCTGGTCTCCTTCCTCCCCTGCGCCATAGATTTCCCTTCTCTTCCCCACCCTCTCTCTTCTCCTGCACGTTTTCCCTCTCTCCAGTGCGCTTTCTCTCCCCTCTGCCATCCTGGGAGAGGACGGCAGGACCGTGGCGGTGGGGACAAGACGGGGCTGTGTCCCTGGGATGCTCTCCTGCTCCTGTTTCAGGCTGAGCTGGGAAATACAGCCCAGGAAATGCCACGGGTGCCTCCTGCATCTCAGCAGAGCTCTGGAGCTCTGGAGCCTGGTCTGGGATGGGGCAAACTGGTCCTGAGTCACCCAGAGCATCACTACCAGACCTGGTGGGAGTGATCTGTTCTTGCCGAGGAGAAAAACGGGAGCCAGAGGAGAAAAACACCTTATTCCACCCAAACTGTGGCCAACGTCAAGGCTGGGGATGGGGAAGCATCCCCAGTCCCTCCGTGTCCATCGCCGCAGGACCACCGGCAGTGAGGAGGGGGTGTCTGCAGCGGCTCTGGGGTGGCCGTATCCGGCACCCGCTATCTAGGTCAGAGCCGGTGCGGCGAGAGCGCGCGTGGGGGCCCAGCCCTGGGGCTGCCCCTGCCGGCTGTCGAGCTACGGAGGGGATGGAACCCCTGGGAGCCTCTTAGCAGCACCCTAGATAGACCCCCCCCTCCCCGTGTCACCATAGAGAGATATATACGCACCCCATGTACGTGTGTACCTATATAATATATATTAAATACATATATTTGTATAACTCAGCCTTTTTCCGATGGAAGCAGCTTGCAGATGCAATTAAAAGTTTTACCAGACCTGACCGTGTTGCAAATATTCCAGGTTTGAAAGACGCTGATTCAGGTTCTCAGCCCCTTGCTGAGGCTGCGCCCGGGGGCTTTTCTGCCGTGTTCCCGCAGGTATTCCAAATTTCTTTCATTTGCTTTACAATGTACAGAGGAAAGAAAGAGAACTGTTTTCCTTATAAATAGAGATAGATGTATAAAAAATATTCCAGGGGATTTTTTTTTCCCTTGCACAGATCCTTCTTTCCAGGAGTTTTCCAGCCTTGGCTCCATCACCTTGCTTGGGCAGGTAAGGACCCAACTGAGAAGAATGGGTGGATGCAACTAAGAAATGCGGGAATTGGAAAACAATCCCTTTTCTGGGCACAGATGTAGAAAGCTCCTTCAATTCTCAATCATTTTCCTTCACAAACCGCCCTGGGAGAACCCCCAGAGCAGCTTCACCCATCCCTGTGCGTCAGCCCAGGGGACACTGGGACCACCGTGGGAAAAAATAAGACAATATTGAGAATGTGGGGATTGGAGAGGCTTAAATCGCGACCCCTCTTTGGGGGAATTAATTCTGGACCGGTTTCTTGCGGTGGCCGTCCCCTGCCCCGATCCCACTGCCTCTTTTGGGCAGTCGCCCTCACCCCTTTGCGAGCTCTTGCGGCTCTGGGGAGGATAAACGCGTGCAAACACAACCGTTGGCCAAGACAGACGGACGGAACCCCTCAGGACGGACAGAATGTGGCACGGGAAAGGGGGACGGCGATGGCATTGCCGAGACGTGGTGTTTAATTAAGATGCAGGAGCGGTTCTTTGGGTGCAAAAAGCGGAGGGGGAAGGGTTAAGGGGCGGCGGGAGAGAGGGGTGAGAAGAAAGCCTGAAGAAAAGAAGGGACCTCATAACACCGGAGGGGCTTGATGGCTTAATTACCATATTCAAATCTAATTAATTCCCCTTTGCATAAAAAGGCCACGGCGGGCGTGGGACCAGCCTTGCAGATGGCGTCTCATGCTCAGCACCATTTTGGGGCCGCCGGCCATCTTAGAGCGAGGAGGAGGAGGAGGAGAGCTTCGCCCGCGGCGCTGAGCATCTGCTCAGGGCACCCGTTGGGCACCGGGCTGCGACCGAGCGCCGGCACCTATGAACCCCAACACCCATGAACCCCAACACCCATCATCGACGTTGCTTTGAGGCTATTTAAAAGGAGGGGGGAGAAGGAAGGAAACAAAAATGGGTGGGAAAGGGCGATTTGAAGCGATGGGGCATCATAATGTGGAAGGATGAGTGCGCTCCTCGCCTTCGTTGGATCTCCCCACTCCATCCCCACGTTCCAGGTTCTCCAGATGGGATGGGCTGGTCTCCACGCCGATGGAGATTGGCTGGCGACGCGGGGATTAACGTCCCCAGGGGGATTTGTTGGAGGGGGTGGGCGATGTGGAGCGAGACCTATGTCTCCCCGGGTCCACCACCGAGCCTCGCTCTCCTAAAAAGCAGCACCGCCACTGCCGTGTGCCATGGACCATCCCCGAGCCACCTCCGGAGGGTGATCCCATGGGGATGCACCCCCATCCTCCTTGCGGTGCCGGCCAGAAGGAAAAGCAGCAAGAAATAACAGCCTCAAAGAGCAGATACCCAAACCCAGGCATTGTTTTTTTGGGAAAATAAGGGATAATATCCCTCATCTCCCCATGAAGAGTGAACCAAAACCCTGCTGGAAAACCATCCCTGAGAGCCTGGGCTGCCGACAGGCACCACGGCAGCGCCTGCGCCGGCTGCCAGGCTCATCCTGGGAAAGGTGAAAGTTATTTTTCTAATGTTTTGGACAGCTTTGCCGTCATGTGAAAAAAAAAAAAAAGAAAAAACAACCTCGGAGGAGCGAAGACCGCAGGCGATGTGGTTTTTCTCCCTTGACTGACTCCCAAGGATGCGACGCTGCTGCTGCTGCTGCGGGGATGCGCTCCTCCCTACCCCCTTCCCCGGTACTACTGGGGGCTGGGGTGGAATTGTCACCCCAAAACAGGCTTCTGGAAGGAGGTGGAAGTCGCTTGTGTGGCTAAATCCAGAGCCTGCCATCTGGAAAAATGAGATTTGGGGGGTGTTGGATGAGGCTGAAAGGGAAGATCTGTGGATGGTGGGGGAGGATGCACTCTCAGCTGGGGACAAAGCGAGAGGTGACGGGGGAAGATTCCCCCGTCATGCTGTTTTGCCATAAAAAAAGATGAGTTTGAGTCACAGAAGGAAGATTTTTGGATGTATATTAAATAGGAAAAGCGGGGAAGAAGTCAATTATTTGGCAACTAAAAGCTATTACCGATAGCCCAGCCTCCCACTAGCTTTGAGGGGGGAACCAAAATGTTTTCAAAGAGGAACATAAATAAAATGGGGACAAAAGCTGTCTTTTTTCTCGTGAAACAATGAGAAAAATATCAGTGTAGAACCTTGGAGCCTCGAAATCACAGCCACCTGCCTGGACATGGCAGTGAGAGCAGCGCAGCCGAGCACAGAGCCAGCGTGGGTCGCCCTGAACCTCCGTCCGGAGGGAGCCCGGGGCGAGGTTTTGCAGGGAAACCCAGTGTCGGGTTTGCAAGACGAGGAAAGCAAGAAAAGCCCAAACTTACCCCATCCAGGAAAGGTGAGGGGGTCTCGAGCATCCTTGGGGGACCAAAGCCAACTTCCCTTGCCTGGCTCCGCAGGCGCTGACTTTGCCGTGCAGGGATGCGACCAAACCCGCCCGTTCCCGACAACCGTGCATGACTTTGCTGCTGCAAACTGGTGCTGGGAGCAGCCTCCTCCTGGCCCGACGGCTCCCACGGTGCCCCACGGGGCTCTCCATCCTTTGATTTTCAGTGCTGTGGGGTGGGTGGGCTCCCCACGGCTCTGCCCAGCCTGGCCTGGGCGCTCCCCTTTGCTCTGGCTGCTTCATCCCATCCCAGACCACGGTGATGGACGTTGCTGGGCTGCGTTGATCAAAGCAAGGTGGGGATTTCTCCTCTGCAAAAAAACAAAACGAACAATGCTGTCACATTTAAAACCACACCGACCACCTGAAAAACCACACCGAACACCTCCAAAACCACACTGACCACCTCCAAAACCACATCGACCACCTGAAAAACCACATTGACCACATGAAAAACCACATCGACCACCTCCAAAACCACACGGACCGCCTCCAAAACACCGACTACTTCCAAAACCACACCGACCACCTCCAAACCCACACCGATCACCTCCAAAACCACATCGACCACCTCCAAAACCACACCGACCACCTCCAAAACACTGACTACTTCCAAAACCACACCAACCACCTCCAAACCCACACCGATCACCTCTAAAACCTCACCAACCACCTCCAGAATCACCCCAGTCTCGCTCTGCTCCTCATTGAGCCATTCTAAACATCCTCCACCCACACCGGGCAGGTCCACGCGGCCGAGACGGTGTTTTAAGAGGGTCACAAAGGTTTCTCGTGGTGCTGCTGGGGCGGAGTGAAGGGTCTCGGGGTCTCTGCACCCACCTCTGTGTACAAACTCAGCTCTAAGTACCCACATGGGTCTCTGCTTAGGGATGGGTTTCTGTTTGACCTTGTCAGCAGGGTCTGGAGAGATGGTCGAGTGGCTCCAAATCCCTATGGATCACAGACTGACTCCTGCATCCCATTTTACAGATGGGACAGCATCAGCAGGGAAAGGATTCAAACCTTCCAGGGAGCCGGTGGAGAGGAAAACCCCTCTATGTCAGATGACCCTCTGGATGTGCCCTTGGTCACAGAACGGTAGAATGGTTTGGGTTGGAAAGGACCTTACAGATCATCCAGTTCCACCCTTCTGTCCCTCAGCACCTCCTGCCATCAAGGCCTTGTTCTGCCCCAGAGAAGGCTTTTTGTCACCTAAAATCACAGGGTGGGGAGGTGAGGACTTCAGCCCCCCATCATCCATGTTCACCCTGCACAGCCCCACCCGGAGGGGCACCCATCAGCCTCGTTGCTTTGCTCCCTTAAAACTCATCCCCTCCAACACCTCTCAGCTCTCCCAAGGGTGTCCGATGGGAAGAGAGGACCCTAAAAAGACGGGAGACAGGGCAGGTTGACAGCACTGCCGCAGACGGGGGGGGACACCAAGGGGACACCCAAGGGGACGGGGGGCTCAGACACAAAGCTGCCATTGAGGGGGCTGCGCCGTGGGTCCCGGCCCTTCCTGCCCAGACACAATAGGGGCGGCCCCGCGCGCCACTTGTGCGCATTGTGCGGCAGCGGCCCCCCCCAAGGCCCTCCTTTCTGTCCCCCATCGGATAATGGATCCGCTTTGTGTGCTTGGCTGGACAAGGACTTTGTGGCGGAGAAAGAATCGGTGTTTGTCTGTCAGAAGAGATCGGCCAAGAAAGGGACAGGGAGGAGCGGTGGCTGGAGTGGGGCAGCGTCCCTCGCCGCAGCATTGGCCTTGTACTGCCGACAGCATTCCCAGTGATGCCGGCAGGGAAAAGTTCTTCCTTGAATTTGGGGGGGGGGGGTGCAGCTTGGTGACCGCTGTGCTATCAGATCCATCCCTCAAATATCCACCCCATCCTGGCAAGTATCATAGCGAGCATCTCAGTGAGCATCCCACTGAGCATCCCGGCGAGTATCCCACTGAGCATCCCGGCGAGTATCCCAATGGGCATCTCAGTGAGCATCCCATTGAGCATCCCAGTGAGCCTCCCATTAAGCATCCCAGCAAGTATCCCACTGAGCATTCCAGTGAGCATCCCGGCGAGTATCCCACTGAGCATCCCGGCGAGTATCCCACTGAGCATCCCGGCAAGTATCCCAGTGGGCATCCCACTGAGCATCCCGGCAAGTATCCCAATGGGCATCTCAGTGAGCATCCCATTGAGCATCCCGGCGAGCATCCCAGTGGGCATCCCAGTGAGTATCCCAGTGAGCATCCCATTAAGCATCCCAGCAAGTATCCCACTGAGCACCCCAGTGAGCATCCCAGCGAGTATCCCAGTGAGCACCCAGGCAGACACCGGCTCTTCTCCCCAAACCCAGCACAAACCTGTGGTGGCAGAGGGTCGGTGACCCCCTGCTCAGCTCTGGTCCTCCCAACCCCTCTGGGTCCCCCCCTCCCCGGCCACCATTCCTGGGGATGGGATCAGGAAATTAATTCTCTGGCCGCCTCACTCTCGCTGTAGCGGCGTGTGGAAGGCAGCCGGGATAATCCCCAGCTTCAGTGTAGCCAGAGTCGCAGAGAGCGGGATTAATGAGAACGAGGCTTTAATTTCAGCAGCCCTGAACAGGTCCCTTTTCCTGCAGCATTCCCAATTCCAGCAGGCTGGACAATTAACAGCATGAGGACTCTGCGTCCTACAGCCACATCCCAACTGCTCCAGGAGGGGAAAGCCAGTCCTGGCACCGTCCGGCTGCGTTTCAGCCCAGCCGAGAGGTCAGCATCGCGTGGGCAAACACATGTATGCGCCTGTGGGTACATGCTAACACCACGCGTGCACCACGGAGCCCCGTGTGCTCCATGGGAGTGAGCTCAGGGTCCTTCTGGCAAAACCCCTGCACAAAACGGGGCTGAAAAACAGCATTATTTCCTGTTTAACCAATTCAGCCAATCGGTCACATTTATCCTATCGGTGGGGGCTGAAAATCTGCCTTTTGAAATCTGTGCAAACACTGGTAATGTAGAATTTTGTTTCCCCAAATTTTAGTCTGGGAATCGGTTTCTGGATGTGCCGATGGGTCTGCGCCCACTGCCGGGTGCTCAGGTGACAGCTCAGACCCTTCCTAAGGAAGCCGAGACGGAGATGTGACTTTGGGAAAAACCCAAACCCCTTCGTCCTCACCCCACGGTGGCAGCGGCATTGCCAGCCCAGGCTCAGCATCCCGGGATTCCCACCGTACGCTCCACGCTCGGGCAGTGTATTGAGGGGACACCAACCATGGGGCCGGAGGTGGCATCTCGGCGGCGTGTCCCTCAGTTTACTGCTGATGTTTGGGGTCCGAGTTCCCACATAGGGTGAGCGTTTCCAGCAGCATCACCTTGGGGTACCCTGAACCTGCATCCCTGCGGCTGAGCAGCCCGGTTCTTCACCCAGAGGGGAGAGCGGCTGGACAGGCGGGATGATTAGGGTGGCCTGTGGAGTAATTATCTCATTGGGCAACTAATACCCTTTCAGCGGGAGCGGGGTGGGGAAGTATTGTTCGGGCTTAGGGATTACATCAACCCGGCTGGAGCAGACAATGTGCTCCCCCTGGGAAGAGGCAGCTCAGCCCCAGGGGGAGAGGAGAGAGGCAGGGGCTGAAGCTGTCTCAATTAGCGAGTGTCCCAGCCAGGAAAAGGGTGGTGGGGGCTCATGGGGGGACGTGGGGAGTTTAGCAGAGGAAGGAAAGCATCCTTAACCCTTCACGCTCCTCCCGCAAAGGGGCTCAGTCCTTCACCCTTGCGTTAAGCCCTGTAAGGACGAAGAGATACCGGATGCATCCCCTTCTCCTTGCGATGCCAAGGAAAGCGAAACACAACCAGTTTTCTCCTTTTTCTGCCTTCTTTACCCTTTTTGACAGCCCTATGCCAATCCCTTCAGCCACTTTATCCTTGTACCGGGGACGGGCGGCAATCGGGGGCAGTGGCCGGAGCCACCGCAGGGGTCAGCCAGCAGGTCCCCAACCCCAGAAAGCATCACTAGGGAGGATGACAACCACATTGGGGGAGATGATAACCCCATTGGGGGAGGATGACAACCCCATTGGGGGGGGGATGACAACCCCACTGGGGGGGGGATGACAACCCCATGCTCCCCCACCCAGAGAGACACAGCATTGGGGCACAGCAGGGCATTGGCATCACCCTGAAACGCCACCTCCAGCCCCACGGCCGCCCCGCTCGGGCTGGTGTGGGGTTGGCGTTGGTTTTGGTTGGGTTCATGGTAAATCAAGCGTGAGGCCGGCGGGCCGGCGGCAGCCACCGCGCCAGGTTACCGGCGGAGCGAGGGGCTGGCTCCACCTGGCCCTCGCCATCCGCGGGGTGATTAAACACGGGGCTCCCAGCTGCCATACATTTTTAAATAAATGAATAATACATCGTGGGGTGATAAATAAATAACGGCCACACATTTGAACTTAGCCTCTGAGAAAATCCTTTTAGTTCAAAAGGACCGGGGCGCTTGGAAAGGGGAGCCCATGCATTTTGAATGGGCTGCCATCAAGTGTCAGGGCTTGGCAAGGGAGATGAGGAGGGGGAGGGATGAAACCAGCGCTGACACAAGCCGGGGGGGACGAGGACGAGGGTGCTCGGGCAACACCAAGAGTGGCTTTGGTGGGAGCAGGGGGTGGCGGCACTCAGGGCTGCGTCCGCCCCGTACCGAGACCCGGTGTGCCCCGAATCGCTGGGGAGGAGCGGGATGGAGAGAACCATGCCAGGAGATGAAGGGCAGAACCCAAGAAGGCGATTGGCACATGAAAGGTCGGATCCTGCTACCCCTGACTGCACCGAGGAGAGGTCCCCGTTTAGGAGAGCAAAGGCAGCGTTTACTTAGCAGTGGCCGTGAAGAAGGGGTGGGTGGCCCTGAAAGGCGGCCCAGGCAAATACAAGGGGATTAGACAAGGGAAAGGTGTGAGCAGAGGGGCGAAGGATGCTCAGGGAAGGCTGTTAGCAGGGACACGACCAAGCAGCGTGCACAGCGAGGGGGTGGCCGGGCAGAGGCGGGTGGAAGCTGGATGCATAGAACTCTATTGTCGCCTTTTTTTGCTGGGAGAAGAGAAAGACACCCCACATCAGAGGAGGTGGAAGGGGCTGGGATTAGCTCTGAGGCTGGCTCGAGCCCGTCCTGGGGCAGCTGATGGCACGCACCTGCCCTAACGTGTGTCTATGTCATACGCAGCCATGCACATGTGTGTCCTGGCCATGCACAGTCATGTACACACGTCCCAGTCATGTGCACACGCGTCCTGCCCATGCACAGCCACATACACGCGTGCCCTGGCCATACACAGCCATGTGCACACGTCCTGGCCATGTGCACGTGTGTTCCAGCTTTGCACACGCGTGTCCTGGCCATGCACAGCCCCGCACACACGCATCCAGGACAGGATCCCACCAGGACTCCCTCCCTCGCCCCTTCACAAAGCCCGAGAGTCACGGAGCCAACTTTAATTCTTTGCGCAAACTGCTCCCACTCGCTTGCATCGCTAAGTGGGTATTGATTTATTAGGCTGTAATTTAAGGCAGAACGTTTTCAAATGAACTCACACACCAAGCCTAGGCACGAGAATAAACAAGACCTGATTTATTTGCTGCCTGTTTCTCAGCAGATGCCTGGCCGGGCCAGCGGCACCTCGGGGTGAGGGGGGACAGGGAACGGCTAAGGTAGAATCCTGACTTCTGGGAGACCAGGAGGGGAGCATCTTCCCTTCTCCCTTGCCCCAGGAGGGCTGCGGAGCAGCCCCACGTGCACGCACACTGCACCACCCTCCAGCAGCTCAAAGCATCGTTCCCCAAAGCCCCCCTGGTGCTGGGGGGGCGCAGGATGGGGACAGTGGCAGTGAGGGCAGGAGCAGAGCTGCCGGGATCCAGGCTTCCCACCCTGCGGGATAACGGAGCGCAGAGAGCACAAGGGCAGGCAGGAGGGCTTGCTCCTGGCATCACTCGTGTCCTACGCTGCTGCGACATCGCGTCAGGCCAGGTGGTTGCAACTGGATGATCTTTAAGGTCCCTTCTAACCCAAACAATTCCGTGTTTGTGGCTGCCCCATCCCTGGAGGTGCTCCAGGCCAGGTTGGATGGGGCTTGGAGCCCCTGATCCAGCGGGAGGTGTCCCTGCCCATGGCAGGGGTGGGACTGCATGGGCTTTGAGGTCCCTTCCAACCCAAACCATTCCATGATTCGATGATTCTACATCTGGGGAGACCCCTCCGGCAGCAGCGCTGGAGCCGCTGGGATCACTCCCTGGTCTGGAAGCTGCAGGCTGGGCTGGGATTTGAACGAACCCTCGAATCTGGCTCCAGCCAAGACCCCCAACTTCATCCTCCCGACAAACAGCCATGAGGCCGGAGCTCCGCCGGCATCAATCAACCACGCTCCCATGAACGCACGGAGCTGGGCTGGGGGCGAGGGGGGGGGGGTGCATTTCACACACTCCCCTTCAGCTCCTCATCCCCCACCCTCCTCCACCAGCTGAGTCCCGGGTGTCAAACCCCCGCCAGGTCCCATCTGCAGCACCCGGCCGCCGCGGCGCATTCCTGCGAGCCGGCCCCTGCGCAGCAGCTGCCGGACACAGCCGCTCGCCGCCGCCGTGGTGCGGGCAGCTCGTCTTGACCTTGCCGGTCAGGTGTTTGGGGGGGGTTGGAATAAAATAAATCCAAGAAGCCTTGGTGCCGCCAGCCGTCGCCGGGGCACGGGGAGGGTTTAATGCAGCGGGGACCATAATGGGGCCGGCTGGGGGAGCGAAGGCGAGGAGAAATTAGTGTCAGTGTGTGTGTGCCTTAAACAAACCTGCGCCGGGGTGACGTGAATGAGGGCACAGCCTGTGTATATATTAGTGATGGGATCTGACCTCGCTGGGAGGGCTCCTTCCCTCGCTCCGCTCCTCTGGGCGTGGGAAAAAGGCCTGGGCTCTTTTCACAGCTGTTCTCGCTGCTGCACTGAGCTAATGGAGGGGCTGCCCGGCTCCCTCCTCCCCCTGCCGCCTTTTCAGTCCTTCAGCAAAAACCCCCCTTTCACAGTCCCTTAAAAACACACCTCATTGTTCCCGCCTGGGCTGCATTGAAATGCCACTCGCACCCCCGTCTCCCAGAGCAGACGGCCCCGACTCCGGCTCGCCTGCGTGTGCACACGCGTGTGCAAGCCTGGGCGTGCGTGGGAGCGCGCGAGGGTGCCCGTCTCGGGGGTGTCGCGCTGCAGCTGGCGCGGGGGTTCATCCCCCAAAGCTTGCGCTGAAGGAGGGCTGAGGAAGGGAGTGGAGGGGGAAATGAGGGACCAAGGGGGGGTTTCCACACCCGGGGCAGTTGAGCCGGTGTTAATGCCCCCAGCCTGGACCCTCCCATCTCTCTCTTATCCGGATGCTTCAATTTTGACAGAAGAAATAACCTATAAGGCGTCAGTGCCCGTCTCCAGTCTGCAAACCCAGAGGCTCATCGAGCAGAGGGGACACAAGACTGGTGACCGTATCCCTATCCATGACCCAACCGTGGGGATGGATGGTGACCCCAAACACCCCAGCACCACCCTGAGCTCCGCAGCCCCAGCCGGGGGCGAATACTCCGCGATAAATCCCCGCCTGACACACGAAGTGATGGGATTCCCCGCGGATGGGGTGCGTTGGGCGCATCACACCTTGATTTCCCCTAACATCAAGCCCTTAGGTTGCCCACAAATCCTCTCCAAGCTCCATGGAAATCCAAGATTTATCGAAAACAATAAACAGCCATGCGAGGATCAGCGCTCGCCTGGTTTCCCAGGGAATTAGGGCAGAGAAAGTCTGGGCTCAGCCTCCCAGGGAGCCGCGGGGATGGCAGAGCCGGGGGTGCTGGTCCTCAAAGCCCGAGCCAGCCCCGAGCACAGCCCCTGCCCCACCATCTTCCCTTCTCTGCCGGGGTCCGGACCCAGGAGAGCCCCAAGATTGTGCTTTTTATTAAAAATAAATAAATATAGTTCTAGTGGTCGTGGCAGAAGGCATGAAAACGCCATCCCCAAAGCCCTGAAAGCCAGAAGGCAAAGGCAGCAAACCTCGCCGTTATCATTTTCTTTTCAACCAAGCGGTTGGGATTTTTTAAGCTGCTTTCCTGCCTTCCTTGGGGAGAGGCATCACTGGTTGGCGTTCGCAGCAGGACGGACAGACGGACAGCTCAGCATCCTCAGGGCCCGCTCGTGCCTCCCCGCGTGCTTTTCCCGCTGACCTTTCCCTGCTGCTCTGATAGATACTTTCTGACAAACGCGGGGACTTCGCGCACCTTCCGTCCTTGCTCCGCGCCCGGCGCAGGGACATCGCCACTAGCTAGTCCCTGTCACCGGCTATTAGGGGGAGAAGGTCTCCGCCGCCGCCCTGCTCTTTCCACATGAGCTCCAGCGCCGGGGCCAGGCAGGGGGGGCCCCCCCCGCCCCGTCTCGCCCCCCGGTACGTAACACGTGCCCCACGTTTGCCGTTTATAAACGCAAATCTGTTTAACAGCCACACGCGGGTTTGTTGTCGGCGAGGATGAGCCCCAGCTCTTTGAAGTCAACATATGTAGATGATGATGCACGTATGTACGTGACCTACATTCGGGGCCGTAGCGCTTTCCTTGGGTGGGCGATGCCCACGCCAGATGAGCAGCAAGGGTGCTCAGCCAACCCTCACCCACCAAAGCCCCTTCAATCCACGTTTTCCCCGTGCTGGAAGGATTCCTGCTGCGGGGAAGGGCTTTGGCAAACACCGCTTGGTTGGATCATCCTGCAACCCTCTTGCTGAGCAGCCCGGGCGAGGGGTTTGGCTTTGGAAGGACAGAGAAAGCGCAGCCACCACGGCAAGGTTCTCAGCGCATCACCGACACACGGAGGGTCCCCGCGCCCCACCCTGGCGCTCACCCCGCAGCCTGGCACCCGCGGGCACGCGCCCTGCTCCCCTCGCTGTCAAATACTGCCATTTCCTCAGCTGGTTTTGACTTCTCCACCCAGTGCAGCCATGGAGTTTCCATAGAAACATGAAGATATTAAACTGTAACTAATAATTTCTCCATAAAAGAAAAAAAAAAAAAAAAAAGGAAAGAAAGGAAGAAAGCGAGGCTCCGGCACAACGTGTGGGGCTGGGAACAAACCCCAATGTTCTGGGGAGCCAACCCTGCCCGTGGGGTCTCATCTTGAGCTGAAAGAGGGAAAATTGAGATGAGATCTTAGGCAGAAATGTTTTGCTGTGCGGGTGAGGAGCCCCTGGCCCAGGTTGCCCAGAGCAGTGGTGGCTGCCCCATCCCTGGAGGGGTTCAAAGCCAGGTTGGATGGGGCTTGGAGCCCCTGATCCACTGGGAGGTGTCCCTGTACATTGAGGAGTGGGACTGGATGGGCTTTGAGGTCCCTTCCAACCCAAACCATTCCATGATTCAATGATTCTACGATCTCACGCCCAGGCTGGGTCCAGGAGCCCCACACCGCTCCGGCATCGAAGAAGAGCCGAGTGCTCCCACACCCCTGGCTCCACCGCTGGCACCTGACATATCCAGGCTGGAGGCTTCCGCCTGACATCTGCAAAAATCAGCAGCTAAGGAGCGGTCCGGGCCATCCTCTGCCAGCTTTGGGTAAATAAATGGGAGCTTTTGCAGCAGCAGTGACACACACCTGATGGGAAGGAATTGATATTTACCGTCACCTGCTCAATGGGTGTTTTTAAATGGCCCAAAGTTAAACACATCAGTGTTTTTCATTTTCTCCCGCTTGGGGATGTGCTTTTGTCTGGGGCTTTTACCCTTTCTGCCTATTTAAGAGATACTTTTTATCATAAATTACTTTTTTTTTTCCCCCCTCCCTCCCTGCTATCAATTTGCAAACCACCAGCCTGCAGCAGCAGGAGGAGGAGGAGGAGGGAGCGGTGCTGGGGGGCAGCAGGGGGACCCCCTCACCCAGGGACGAGGAGCAGTTTGGGGAGCATCGGCCTTCAGGCACACACGCGCATGATGCCAGCGGCCGGGACGGCTGCAAACACGGCTCTCACCATCCATCCCGCGTTAAACGTGAACATTGCATTGCTGCCAGCAGAAGATGGTCTTGGGTAACATTAATTTTAGGGGTCCAGCAGGTGAGGGGCTGGCACCGCCGGTTCTCTTTCTCAGCCAAGCTTGGTGGCCGTGAGGCAGAGGTGCGGCTGCCTCCCAGCTCCTCTTGGCACCCCAAATGCCCGTACCCCCCAGCTCCCTCCATCCCTTCCAGCAGCCACCGCACTAAGGGCTCCTCCTGCCCCACCACCAAGCCCAGGGCCAGATCCTGACCACCTAAGCCAACCACCAGCACCATCCTGGGATCCCAACATGGGCAGCAGCTCCATCCCAGCATCCCAACAACACCCAAGCTCCCTATTCCCGTCTCCACAGCAGGGCCAAGGGCTTGGGCGGCTCCCCATTGACCCCCACCCGCTCTGCCGTGCCAGCACCGGGATGCTCAGGGATGCTGGCACCGGGATGCTCAGCCCAACTCCTCTCCTGGGGCCAACAACCAGAACAACTGGAGCCCCCATTCAGGCTGAGCTCCCACCCTCCATCCGCAGCCCCAAAGTAGCCGGGCCAAGCGCCCCGGCAGCGCCTGGGATTATCCTCAGCGTAACATCCCCCGGGAACAAGATTGCAGCTTAGGGCCTAATGGAAAAGAGGAGAGAGATGGGATTAAAGGGAAAATAATGACTATTTCTTTAGCGAGGCCAAGGAAATGAGACGGGGATTAGCGTCCTCTTTACCAGCAGCCCCCAATCCCACTGGGCGGTCCCGGACCCATCACTCCCGCGGGTGGCGTCGGGGCTGCTGGCATCAATCCCAGAGGGATGAGCCTGGCTGTCCTGAGCACCAGGCTGAATTGTCCGTGCTGGATCCAGCCCGAGCACCCACCGCATCCCTCTGCCACCACCTCTGCCCGCACGCTGACAACACAAAACGAAGGCGATTTTGCAAATATTTGCCAGTGCGGTGATTTTTTCCTCTCCCTGCAGATTCACTGGGAGAAATTATAAAGTATTCTGCAAGGAATAAAACATTGAAAATTAAAACTTCACTTGCAAAGGCACAAGCCCGAGAATAAACCTGAAAGGCTCCTTTCTCTCGCCTTCGGTTGCACACACCACGCGGCGCAATTGGCTGCTTCCCTGGAATAGATTCAGTTGCTATGATACCAAGTTTGCTTTTAACGAACCCCAGAAAATTAATGGCATTCAGCAGATAAGTCCTTAAAGTGGAACCTATTTTAAGAAATTCTTGCTGAATGGTTTACAAGTAGTCAGGAGGGAGGAGAAGGGTCCCTGAGCGTGGCAGAGCCCGCACCAGTTCTACCTCTGCTCCCAGATGGGATGTTGGGGTGTATTTTGGGGTACACTTCAGCCTGGGGGTAAGAATCGCGAGGGCAGGATTGGTGCAGAGCACAAACTCCCGTTGCTGTGCACCGTGCATCCCTCCCGCTGCTGCACGGCGGCCGCTTTGCATCCTCCCGGCTGTCCCCACGCGGCCTCGCTGCTGCTGAGATGCTTCTCCCGCCAGCCAGCGGCTTCCTCCGCCAACGGTACGGAAACAGGGCAGCGCAGGCAGCGCCTGCCCAAACCCGCACACCGAGCTAGGGCATCCTCAGCTCGCCCGATCTTGGAGAGCCTGTAATGGTCGAAGGGATGCGAGCACGGAAAGCCTGCTCCGACAGACACCTGCCGTCTCTGGAAGAGCTCAGGGCAAATAAGCAAGGAGCCCGAGAAGGTTTTCCTCCCAGCACAGTGCCCCATCCATCCATCCATCCATCCATCCACCCATCCATCCCCGCGAGCAGAGCGCAGGGTGGCATCGGCCGCCAGACAGGGCATGTTTTCCCCAGTGACCTGCGTTTCCACCAAGGAGACAAGCCGGTGCCTCCGGAGGCTGCAGCTGCTCCGTGTTGTGCTGCTGCAAAGGCTCTCACCCAGCTCAGCACTGGCACAGCTAAATCACCGCACTCCTATCCCCGTCCCCAAGCTGCAGGCGGAGCAGCTCCGTGGGGTACGCGGTGGATAAGGAACCATCTCGTCTTTATCCCACACCGTATTTTGGGGTGTACGAGGACTGCCCCCACATTATCCCACGCTATGTACAGGGTCCATCTGCTGCCTACTCAGAAAAAGGCCCTAATTGGGCAAACCCGGGGGGGCTGAGCAGGCTGGGGGTGCAGCATCAGTGCCAGGGATCACAGAGATCCAGGATAAGGAATCTGCCCATCTCCTGCCAGAACAAAGCAAGACCTGTCGAGATAGTGGAAGGCGCATCCCTGCCTCTCACACTCCCATTCCTCCTCTGCTGAGGAGTCCAGCAACGTCAAGCGAAAGAGGAGGCGCAACCCCACGGAGCAGCAAAACCCTGGCCAGGACACCCAGGGCAGGGAGAGGCTGACGGGGCGAGGGATTGAGGTGTTGAGCTTTTAGTATTTGCAGCTGATGCTCTTTCCCTTCTGGTTTCTCAGGGAACCGATGCACCGAAGAACCCAGCAGCGAGGAGGGTGCGGATGTGACCCAGTGCCAGCGCCCTGCTGGAGTTGCTGCATCCGATGGGAGCGCGGTGAAGGGTCTGGCATGGCCAGGGCCTGATCCTGCACTGGTTTGAGCACCTGGGTCAGTCTGCAGAGCCTCCCTGCTGGCAGCTGCCGAGTGCCCGAGAGCGAGGGGCCAGACCCCGCGGCCACAGAGGGGTCCCCCCTCACTGCCTTGTCCAACCCGTGCCCCGAAACACAGACCTGAACGCGCTGCTGCCCTTTCCCTGAGCTTCCCAGGAATAACTGGGGGGCACCCAGCCTTCGGGGTCACAACTTCCAGCCTTTCCCTTCTTCCAGCCATCAGGGCCGGATCCAGCGCTCCTCCGCCTGCGTGGTCCCCGCAGCCCCTGGGCTCAGCTCCACATCCCTCGCGCTGGCGAGTCTCCCCGGGCACGGCGGAGGCCGAGAGGAGCCAGAGCAAGCGGGAGGGAAGGAGGGAAGGCTGCACGCAACACCTCGACCCAAGGGCAGCGAAGCAAGAGCACAAGGGGTCTGCAAGGGACCAGAGGGAGGATGAGACTGGAGCCCCCTCAGCACGATGCTCCCAAATCCCCCCTCTCCAAAGAACAAAGCTGCAATCTCTCTGCAGACGCAGAATAACTGAGGAGCGACGGTGATTTATTTCTCTTCCCCAGTAGATAAACTGGCCTCGGAAACGGGTTAGCGCTAAATTACTATTTGCATGCGGTAATATATTTAAGCAACTTTCCTTCTACTTCGTTATAAACAGGGATTCTGGGCGGGGGGCTGAGTGTGTATTTCTGAGCTGGACCAGTTTCGCGTACCTCCAGCACACCCGGCGCAAATGAGCTTAATTGTTCGCATGGAAATTAAAACCACAGAGGAAAAAAATAATAAAAGAAAAGAATTAATAAAATAAAGGTGCTGGGTTTGTAGGCAGCGTGAGGAACCCCGGGCTGGGTGGGAATAATCACCCAGGCACAGGCGCTAGCTCTGGGCCTCGATAAAAATGATTAAAGAGACAAAACCCCACCGAAATTCCCACTCCACAGCCGTGTTTGGCTTTCAGCGGCTCTCCCCCAGCAAAGGCACCGGGGTGGGTGCCTGGAGGAGGCCAGCGGCCACCGAGCCCCTCTCCTGACGGGAGGGCAGGGCTCTTCTCCCGGAGAATAGCGAGCAGGTTTTTACATTCGGTTCTCTAGCTTTATGATATCACATACACTCATACAGCTAGATAACCAAAGAGAAAAACCAACCCAGGTCTTTACAAAATGGGCCTCGGCCGTGCCCTGCGCACAGGGGGGGGATTTTCTCCGGCGTCGGAGCCCCCCAGGGTGGCCGCGATTCTTGTCCCCTCACCGCCAATAACGAAGAACCCCCCCAACGGCTTCAGTGGGAATCTGCCCCAGCACTCCCAGATGCAATATGCAACCCCAGCGCTTCCCAAAACCCACCTGAGCCCCCCCAAACCAGACATCTGCACCCCAAAGCTGACCCCACACCCCAAAGCGCGCTCAGCCCTACACAGCACCCCCGTGGCCCGGGAGCCGTCGCAGGGCAGGATGCTCCCGCAGGCTCCATCCCTGCGGCCCAGGGATCTGCCTCCTTGCCAGCCCCAGAGTAGCCCCCAGACCCACCCCGGAGCCCACTCCCACTTTATAATTACTGTAATTACTGGCATGGAACTGCTGAGTCATGAGAGTGGCGGGGGTAGGGGTGGGCCCGGCCAAAAGAGCCCCTTTGCGGGTCCCCAGCGCAGCCCCACTCCGCTCTCCTCTTCCTCCCTTTCCCTGCAGCCGAGCCACAACCCTGGGAGAGACCCCACATATCCAGGGGGTCCGGGCCGTGAATCTCCCAGGGGTGAAACACCCCGTACCCCCCAGGACAGATCCATCCTCGCCCCTAGGGAGCCTGTGCCCCGGCCGGGAGGCTCCGGTTACCGGCTCTGGCCGGGCTGGAGCGAGGGATGCTCCCGGAGACATTCCCATCCCGGGGGCCCGCAGCGGGGCAAAGCTCCCGAGGCAGGGAGCGGGAGACCGGGGGGACCCCGGGGAAGGCAGCCGGGGAGGAGGTACCTGCTCGCCCCAGCGGGGCCGGTGCTGCCCGCGGTCGCCGTCGGTTCCCGGTGGGTGCATCCTTCCCAGGGAGGAGGCTCGGCCCGGGACGGAGGCTGGATGCCCCCCGCCCGCTGCCGATGCCGGTGCAGATCCCGGTCCCGCTCCCGCTTCCCGGCGCCTCCGGGACCTGCCTCTAAAGTTGAGGCAGAGCCGGCGGCGAAGGGATGGCAGGAGGGCGGGGGAGGGCGGGAGGAGGGACGGGGCGCCCGGCGGGGACAAAGCCCGAGTGGCGGGGCTGGGACAGCCCGGGTGTGGGGCTGGGGCAGGGGTCAACCCCCCCCCCTTCCCTTGGGGGGAGGGAGTTGCCATTCGCTACGGCCGCCGCTGTCCCGGGGGGCCGGCCCGTCTGCCCGCCCCGTCGGGGAGGCGGCGGTGCCCCGGGGGTAACCCCGCTCGGGCTGTGGCGGAGCCGCCCCCACCCAGCCAAAAGGTGGGGTTAAACCCGACGTAACCGGGGCGGGGAAACGGCCGGGGAAGGGGGGGCGGCGGGGGGCACCGGACCCTCCCGTCGATGCTGCGCTCACGGGGTTCCAAGCAAAGGGGAAAATTTGCGTCTGCTCCGGAGTAAAACCGGTCTCGACACCCCCAGTCCCCGGCGGTAACGGGGTCCTTTGACCAGGGACCCCCCCAGGCTCGGGAGAAAGCCGGACCGCGTCTCGGAGGGACGGCGGGGCAGAGCCCGGGACGCGGGGCCGAGGTCCGGCTCCACGTCCCCCCCGTGCGGCCGCCCGGGGCCGGGCCGGTGCAGGGGTCCCGCTCCACTCTCCCGGTAACGGCGGGACAGCACCGGCCAGGGGCAGGAAAAGGGGGGCAACGGCCTTTCCCAGGCATCCCCAGCCGCTTCCCACCGGGAGCGCACCGGCGGGCACAGCCGTGACCCCCGTGTTCGTGCATCCACCCACCCAGAGATGCTCGCGTACCGGTGCACCCCCCCGCCCCGGGGCGCTCACGCCGATCCACGCCCCGAGGGTCTCACTCATCCCGGTTCCTGCACGGCCCCGAGCACACCCCGACCCACTCGGGACACCCCGGCTCTCCCCAGCTTTGCCCCGGCCCGCCGGCTCGCAGCCCTCCCGGGGTCGCCTCGTCGCACCTCGCTCCGGTGAAAAGGCGTTAAAAACGAAAGCTGGGCATAACACCGGCCCCGGGAACCGCGCCGCGCCGGTGCCCCGGCTCTGGGCAGCTCCGGACGGGCTGAGCTTCCAGCGGGAACCGGGAGCAGAGGGTCGGGGCGGGCAGCGGGGCCCGGCTCCCGCTCATCCCGATTCGGGGAGGAGGCACGGAACGGTCTCCTCCCCGCACACCCACCCTTTTCTATATATCCACCTATATATAAATATATATTTTATATAATATCGGTGTTCGGAGGCGCTGGGAGCGATGCACGGCGGCGCTTGCAGAGATGCCAACCCGCAAGCACCGGCAGCTCCCTGGGAGCAGCGAGGCTTTGTGCCCGGCACCGGGGACCCCGAGAACGGGGGTGTCCTTGGCAAGACCCCACCCGGGGGGTCTGGGGGCAGCCCGGGGGGGTCGGACCCGCCCCGGACACCGGCTACCGGCGCTGCCGCTCTCCGTGGTGCTGAACCGCCGCGCCCCGGGGCCGTGCGGGGTCGCGCCTCCTCCGTCCTTCTCTTCCCAAGCCGCCGCTAATTAACGATTATTACTATTGCTATTAATTACGATCGTTATCATCCCTGCCGTTCCCGTCGCTCCGGTGCACGGCCAACCGTTGCGAGCGGAAAGATGGTGCAGCGAGGCAGCCGGTTACCGAATTAACGGCTCGTGTCCCCGCACACACCCGGTAGCTGCCGCCCACGCTCCCCACCGTGAGCTGAGACGGTGCCGTTACCTCCTCAACCGGGCTCCGAAATGCCTCTCCTGCCCGGGCCCTGCGGGCTCAGCCCCGCTGCCGTCCACACCACCCGGGGCAGCGGCCCCAGTGGATTCCGCTACCGAACTGCTCCTTCCCCGGTCGGGCCCTGTTCTTCACTAAAGGGTAAAAACCCCAACAACGACCGCGGCCCTAAAGCTCCGCCAAGGGAACGAACGGGACCGGTGGAAAGGCGGGGAGCACCCTCGGGCCCGGCACCGGCTCGGGGAAGCAGCGCTTGGGGCACCGGTGGGACCGGGGAACGGCATCCGCCCTCGCCTCGCTACTCCGCGGGCCCCGCTGGCACCGAGCAGGGCCCGGTTGGGCTGCGGCGGCCCGGTTCGCTCCCGCTCGTTGCCGGTCCCCGCTCCCCACGGCTCCCTGACCCCGAGGGAGCTTTGGCAGCGCCGGCACGGGAAGGGCGGCCGCCCGGGCCCGCTCCTCCCGGCACTTACCGGCTCGTCGCCCGCCGGTAGCCCTCGCCCCGGTGGCTACAGGGGGCCGGCTCCGGCCCCGGCGCCTCTCGTCCCTTCGCCTACACCCTCGTGTGAATCAAATACCTTCACTACAGCAGCCATGTTGGGCTCCGGTGCGAGCACGGCGCTCGCCGCAGGAGCCGCCTCGGCGGGCAGCAGCGCGGCTGGGCTCGGAGCGGGGAGCCCCGGTTCCCACCGGAGAAGGGGAGCCCGGCCAGCCCCGGGCAGCCTCACCCCATCGCACCGAGGGATGTCGCGGTGTGCCGCTCCCCACCAGCCCAGGAACTTCCCACCGTTACCGGTAATTGCGGGTCCCGCACCTGCCTGGCATCCCTCCGGTAGAACCGGCCGCATCCCAGGGCTGCTTTTCGGAATGAGGTAGGGGGGAGCCGCCGTTACCTCCGCCTGGCCCGGTGTGCCTATTCCCTCTGCGCCGCTCGGCTGAGCCCACCTGGAGAGGGAAAAGAGAGAGAAGAGGCGTCAGGAGGAGCCGCCGCAGCCATCGCTCCAACTTGGAGCAACTTTCCCGGCGAGGCTGGCAGCGGGGGCGGGCGGTGGGCGGTGCTGGAGCCCCTGCCCGGTCACCCGGGACGGGTCCCACCTGCGGGCAGGGCGTAGGATGCCCCCAAACCTGTCCCTTCCACCCGTGGGAATGAGGTACCCCCCCTTGAGCCCCGACTTGAGCAGGGGGGCCAAGCCGGGACACGGCCTCTGCTGCCGGGAACGCACCGGAGACCCTTTCGGAGGGGCAGCCCCGCGCCCAGGGTCTGTCTGTCTGTCTGTCTATTTTTAACGGGCCCAGATCCCCCGCGCTGTGGGCACCGGAGCCTCGCACCGGGCAGCGGAGCCCCTCTCCCGCCCGGCCCGGAGCCCCTCGAAAGCGGATTTTTCAGCTCGTTGGTTCCCCACCACCACCTTTTCCTCCCACAGAGATTTTTTTTTTTTTTCCTCTTTATTTTCCCTTTTCCCGCCCCATTTTTTTTTTTTTCCGCCGTTTGATTCCAACGTTGTCGCTGGGAATTATTTGCATTTAAAATACAACGACTCGTTCCCCTGCACATCGCTTCGCAGCTCAATTCAACCGACACCGAAGAGAGGGGGACCGAGCTCGAGGAAAACGGATCCCCAAGCCAAATCTACCCGAATTCCTGCCGGGCTGGAAATATCGATGTGGGCGAAAACCAAAAATTTAACTGATTTTAATGATTTTCTTTCCGCAGCCGCTGTCACCCAAAGGTGTTGTGGCAACAAAGAGAGGGAGGGGATTTGACGCTCATATTTTTGGCCTGTTCCCGTGCAGAAATATTCCTTCAAAGCCCCGAACGCTTTGCAAAGAATGATCTCTAAAGAATAAAATCAATCACGTCCCGCTCTGGAAAGCGCTTCGAAAGAAAATCTGATTTTTCTCTCCATGCCCTCATCGCTGCTGCGCCCGTCGGAGCACACACACACACACACCCCAACGGCACCCGACGAAACTAATAACGAGGAGGGAGACTGGAAACCAAACAACCACCCATCCCCAGTCCAAACTGGGGCGAAAAGGGTTCCCCCAGCGCTCGGCAAAGATTTCCCTGCTCAGGAAAAACAACAAATCCCCGCCGTGCCCGCTCGGGCAGAGCCAGGCGCTTCGGCACAGCAACCACCCCAGCTACTTATTTTTTTTTAGGGGGAAATAATAATAATAAACAAGATAATTATTTTTTTTTTAATTTTTCCAGATATGCCGAATTTACCCCCAGACTTTGAGTGGATTCCCCCCCTCCCGTTTTATTTTTGGCGGTTGGGATACAGCCTCGCATCAACTGGGATGGGGAGCGATGCCCACCCAACCCACTGCCCCAGCACGGCAGCCTCAACCCCCTCTCTCCCCTACTCCCCCTCTTTTTTTTTCCTCCCAAACCTCCCCCAAAAAATAGCTCCACACGCCGAAACTTGGCTCCGGCAGCCCCTTACCTCGGGCACCGGGCAGCCGGTCCGACCCGCCCGGGGCTATTAAACCCCGGGGGTGGCTTTTGTGAGTTTGTCGGAGTTTCCCCGGGCTGTCCCCTTTTGTGTCCCATTGCCATCTAGAGGCCCTGATTAATTAATTTCACACCGGAGCTCGGGAGAAAATTTTCCCACAAAAAACAAGTGGCCGAGGAGATGTGAAACCCCCAAAGAAAAAGGAGTCAACATCAAGTTCAACAGCATGCGGGGAAAAGGCCTATTTCCATCACAATCGCGTCTGAGCGGGGGCCGGGCGGGGGGGGGGGGCGGCGGGCGGCGGCCCCCGCGCCCCCCTCCCCGCGTTCCCAGGCTCGGAACAATCGCGCTCTGTTTGCCTCGCACATGCCGGCGTTTGGGCACGGAGGCTGCCTTGGGATAACAGGAATAATGAGGGGTGGGGAGGGGGGTATCGGGGAAGGGAGGGGTGTTTGGGAAAAGAAGGGGGTGTTGAGGGAGTGATGGGGCGGGGGGGGGGAGAGCGATAGAGGGGTGGGAGACGGGGAAGGAGGTGGGAAACGGGAAGGAACGCACCTGGGGGCTGTCCGGTACCGACCTGTTGAGCCCCCGGTGGAGTTTGCGGGAAGAGCAAGGATGGGTGAAAAGGGAAACCCCCATCCCCAGGACCCCAAAACCCGGAGGGGACGGATCCGGCCGCCGGGATGGGGTTGGGGGGAAAAGACTTTTCTCCAAGTTTGGTGCCCCCTTCCCATCCCTGACCACGCGTTTTTCCCACAGCCCCCGGGGGAACGGGGGGTGGCGGTCCCGGGGGAGCGGGCGGTTGGTGCCCCGGGGGAGCGGGGGGCCGGGGGTGGCCGAGGCGGTGGTGGACGTGTCCTGCAACCCAAGCAGCTCAGCTCCGCCGGGCATTGTCCCCACGGAGCCCGTGGCCATTGTTCCCGGCGCTGCGGGAGCCGGAGGGAGGGCAGCTTTCCACGCCTCGTCCCCCCATTCCGCCCCCCTTTTCCCACCTCGCCCCCCACCCCAACACTCCCACCGGGGGACGGACCCGCAGCCTCTAATCCGGGGGTGGGGGGGAGGCAAAACCCACCCTACCTACCCCACCAAAACAAAACTGCCCGAGGGGAGGGGGGGGTGTCGGGGTCCCCCTCGCAGACTTCCAGCAAGTTGGGAGCAGCGGGAGGGGCAGCGGGGCCGCTCCCGGTACCCGCCCAGCCCGGCCCCTCCGACGGGCAGCACCGGCGGCCACGCCGCTGCCCCGGCCGGGCGAGTTCGGTGCGGGGCAGGGGGTGGGGTGGGGGGGGGAAGGCAAAACAGCCACGATAAAAAGGGGAGGGGGATTGTTATTTACCTCCCTCCGCATATCTGCATCCATTAATGACTTAGCGTGAGCCGAGAACCGCCGGGACACCGGCAGCCTCCGGGGCGGGGGCTCGGGGGGGACCGCGGCACCGGTAACCGGGGATCCCGGCGATATCCGACCGACGCAGAGCCGGGCTGCGGCTCCCGGAGAACACTGCCAGGAGCTGCGGGAAGCGGAGAAACCCCCGCGATCACGTTGCCTTTACGTGGGGTTAAACAGATAACGGCTACCGGGGGCTTTAACCCCAGGAGCCCCCAGACCGGGGAACCGGACAGCCCCGACCCACAGCCTCCTCGGGGGGAGAGGGGCGCGGATTCCGCCCAAACATCCATTTTGTCCCTTTTGGAAATGGAGATAGGAGGGAAAAACGCTCTTTTTCCACCCACACCCCCCCCCCCTCACTTCCCCCCCCCCCCTCACTGCTTTCTCCATATTTTACTACGTAAGGCATGACGTCCTCACGTCGGGAGGAGGATAGGTTAGCCCTGCGCTGGGGGAATGCACCGGGCTGGGCGGGGGGGCCGCGGGGGCGGCTCCGGCAGCGGAACCTAAAAATAACGGGGATTTTGTTATTTAAAAAAAAATAAATATATATATATATATATAATAATCATCCTGGTGACCCCGCGGGTGCGGCAAGGGAGGCAGGGCTGGATCCGGATTTCCCCCCCACCCCCGGCACCTCCTCCCGGCCCCGGGGACCGTCAGGGCACCCCATGGAGAGCGGAGGGGAAGATGCGGGGGAGTCCTCCTGCTTTACACCCCCACCCCAGGCTGGGGCAGAGGATGCGCAAGGTCACCCCGCTCCCCAGCTGGTGCGGGATTATTCTAAGGAAAAGAAGCAAAAAATCGGGTGTTTTCTAATTAAACCGCCTTCCCCAGGTGTTAACACCTCCAAACGGACCGGGAGCGGAGCCCCCCCCCGCGCCGCCCCGGGATATTCGGTGTGCGTTAAATAATCGGCGGCTTCGCGCAGCGCCCGGCGGGGTTTGAGTCCCAAATTCGGCCTCGGGGGGAACGGGGGGCAACGCATCCCACTCTCTCCAACCCCCCCCCCCGCAGACGCCGAGCCGTGGAGAGGGACCGGAATGGGCTGCAGCCACCGGAGAGAGAGAGATGCGCCTTCCCCGCCGCCGAGCCGGGACGGGGTCGGTGCCCGGTTCGCCCCCCGCCCCGATTCTGCCCGGGTGGGGGGTGGGGGGGGCCCGCCGGCTCCGCGCTCTCCCCAATGAGCTCCTCTTATGCGTTTTCCCCTCAACGAATATTTCCCTCTGCTGGGTAGGGGGGACCCTGGATGCTCTGCCCCCCGTCACCCACCACCCGTCCCGTCCAACCGGGGCTTCACGGGGCCTTGGCCGGTCCCTCCCGGCCCGGGGGGGCAGCAGGAAGCCGGGTCTGCACGTGGGACACCCCAAATCCTGCCAGAAACCCCAGAATAACTATGCTTGGCAGCGGGGTGCGACCCCCGGACTAGCCGGGTCGGGCTCCTCCAGCCCCCGGTCCCGGTACCCCGCTCCCCACCCCGAAGGCAGGGGTTTGGGGGTGGGGGTGCAGCGTTTTGGCTCCCCGATAACGTTTTTGATCAAAAATTCATTAAGAGGCGCTAGCGCAGAGCCATGAATATTTCAGGGCATTAGCAGAACAACAAAGTGGTGTTTGGGGGTTTTAATAGCTTAAAAACCCCAAAAAGGGGGATTTGAGAGGAAATCAAGGAGGGACGAGGGGGACCGGGACCCGGCTTGGCCCCGGGTTTGCTGCGGCGGGGGGAGAGGAGCTGCTGGGCACCCCCCGTCCCCTCGGGGCAGGGGCCGCATCGCTCGCCCCCAGCCCCGAGGTTGTTCTCGCCCCGTTATAAGGTGTGAAACGGCTGCCGGTAAACCGGGAAGGGAGACCGGGCTCCGGCTGGGGTGGGCATCCCGTCCCGTCGGGGTCAGGCAGCGCGCAGCCCCGGCAGAGTACCCCTCCCCAGCCCTGCCCGCCCCCCCGGGGGTGCTCTGCCGTCACGCGTGGCCGGGGGGCTCCGAGGGGCCGCATCGTCCCCGTTACTGCATCCCGGGACAGGCCCGGTGAGGGCAGAGCCTCCTGGGTGGGGGCAGCAAGGGGGACCCCATCCCCAGCTGGGATGTCCGCCCCCCATCACCACCTCGAGGGACACAAACCACCCCCTCACATCCCCTGGGCTGGGATTCAGTGGGATGGGGCTGCTCCCTTACGGCTGTGCCCCCCAAATCCAACCTGTCCACCTTTTCCCCAGCGAGGGAGCACCCCGACTGCAAGGTCCGCAGCCCCCCAAGTCGGGGTACAGAGCACCGGCGGAACAGCCCCCCCTGAGCAGAGAGAGAGGTGCCAGCACCGACCGCGAGACAAAGCCCCACCAGCTCCGCAGCCCCGAGCCCAGCACCCCCACCATGCTGGGCCTGCAGGTAACTGGGCTTTACTGGGACAGCTGGGAAAGGGATACGGAGGCACGGAGGTGGGGAGGTGGCCCAGGACCCCGTAGGGTGGGTGGGTGGGTGGGGGACACAGAGCAAACGCAGATGCTCTGTCTGTTCCCGGTGTCATCCCAAGCACCATCTCCTCCCAACAAAAGTGGGGGGGCCCTGGGTGCCACCTCTGTGTCCAGCACAATGGGGTGTCCCTCCACCTCCACCATCCTGAAACCATCTCCGCCGTGCTGGGGGGTCGCTAGGCGGGTAGGTAGGGGTGCAAGGCTGGGGGTGAAGGGTGAGAGGGGCCTCTCTGTGAGACCAAAGCCAGGCTGGGGGCATCGCAGGGCACCCCCCACCCCAGTTTAGGGCCTCTCACAACGGGGCGTTACTGGACCTGGAGGTGCATGGCTCCGGTCAGCTCCTGGGTCTCCCGCTGCTGCCCTCCACGTCCCTCCGGCCGCTCTCGTGTCCCCACGGTGGGATGCAGCGAGTCCCCCCAGCAGCCCCAGCCCCTCCCCGGGGCTCACCTCGCCCTGACATTCCCTGGCGCTCCTTCCATGCCAGCGGGTTGCCATAGCAAATCTAAATCTTACAAACAAAACCAGGAGAAAAGCCTTATTAGCATATATTCAAATGAGCCATGCAATAATGCAAACCATAAATCATGCAGTCATTGCTATTCAATCAGTGTGTCTTACCCAAACCCCCACGCTTTCCCCCCGTGTCTCGCCTCCTCCCTGCACACCGAAGCCCCTTCCCCACCCCAAGGGTGGCCCAGGAGGGGACCCACCAGCCGGGGGGGGCTGAGCTGAGCCCAATCCAGCACTGGGCTCACGGAGCCCCTAATCCCGGCTGGTATTTATGTTGCTTGCCGGGCTCTGTTAAACAGGGCAAACTCTTCCCAGGATTAATCTCCCACCCGGGTTTTAATCGCGGGGTTTGGCCACCACTAATCCCCCCGCAGGAAGGAGCTCAGCGTTGGCGAGTGGCTGGTGTGGAGGAACCCCCATCCCTGCCTGATCCCAACCTGTGGGTGCCCAGGCAGTGCTGGGGGGAAACCGACACCCACCCCCCCAAAACCTGAGGACAATGGGCAATAGTGTCCCCTCCTCACCTCTCTGCAGCGTGGCCGTGGCCACAGACCACGAGCACGATGGTAGCCACACGCAGCCCACCGCAGGCCCCAGAAGATGCTCCTCTGCCCCAGGGAGCAGCAAAACCCCCAGACCCCACCCAGCCCTGAGTGATAAGAGATGGAGCTCAGCTGGGTCTGTCCCACCCCTCCCCTCCCTTAACCCTCCAGTTGCCCCCACCAATGCTGATCTGGAGGGCACGGAAGGTGTTTTCCCTCTTCCCATCCCCTCCCAGAGCCAGGCTGTGGTGTTGAAACCTCATGAGCAGCTTTTTGGGGGGTCTCCTAGGGAGCTGAGGGGTGGGGGCAGCATGTCTGGGCCCCAGGGACCTGCTGGGAGGGACCTGGCTGTCCCCCACGTTGCTGGGTCGGTGACCCTGGAGAGGTGGCTTTGAGCAGGGGGGGACACGGGCAATGGAGCTGAAGGGGGTCAGGACATGGGCCACTTCACCCCTTGGGGACATTAATGACCTGCCACTCATTAGCCACTCCGAGCAGTGCTGCCCAAACCCAAAAATCTCACGCCAGACACCCCGACACCCCCAGCTCTTTATTGATGAGAAGATAATAAATAGAAAAGAGCCCCTGGGCTGGGGGAGCAGCCCCCACCGCCGCCCCCCTGTCTCCCCCCACCCTTCCCGCCATGGGACCCCGGCAGCACCCCCGGCCAGGTGCAGGATTGGGCTGGGGCTGCGCAGGGCTGGAGTTGGTGCTCAGTCCTGCTGCCACCGCGCGGCACCTCCCAGTCATTCCCACTGCCTTGGGGACACGCTGCTGCACGGAAAAACGGACGCGGATGTACAGTGTCCGGCACCGGACAGGGGAGTGGGGTACCACCCCTCAACCATGGGGTCCCGGCATCACAGGGCTTGGGGGGGTCTGAGCTGTAGGGATGGGGGGCCACCAGTGGTGGGGGGGGGCAATGGGGTGAGGAGGGGGCTTGCTGGGAGCTGCAGCCCCAGAGTGGGGGACCCCATGGGAAGCGCTGCAGCATCGCCGACCCCTCCGGCAGCATCGCAAAGGGCACGGGGAGGGGGGGTTTACAGGGGTCTGAGGATGGGGGTGAAGCGGGGGGGCGGCTCCCCCAGGCTCAGCCCCCCCCGCCCTGCACCCCCTCAGCCTCGCTATCTCTGCCAAGTGTCCACGGCCTGCGCCCGCCGCGGGGGCACGGGCGCTCGCTGCTCCTCTGCCAGCGGCCGGGGGGGTCCCAGGGGGTAGGGGTACCCCTTGGCGTAGTCATCCCGCGGCTGGAGGTCGCCGGGGCCTCGGGAGGCTTCGCTCAGGGAGGCCAGGCTGGCCAGGGGGGGCTGGGGGGTGCCCGAGGGGCAGCCCAGCCCCGGGGAGACCCGCTCGGACTTGATGCTGATGGCTTGGGGCTGTGGAGCGGTGCCAGGGGTCACGGCTGGCTCTTCGGTGGGGACGATCCGGCTGCTGACCCTGGGGGGAGAGCGGGGGAGCAGAGAGGTTGGGTCTCCCTGCATCCCCTGCTGAGATGCACAGGTGGGGACGGGCTGAGATCACCCCCGCTTTTCCTCCCCAGAGGGGCTGAGACCCCCCAAACTCAGCTCACGCACCGGCTGTGACCCAGCTGGACCCTGGGCCATTGCCCACCCGGCTGCTGGGAGCCTGGTGTGTGACTGGGGGGGCACTGGGACCGGGTCCCCTGAGGAAAGCGACCGCGGCAGATGTGGGGGCGATCCCCGCACGCTGCCGTTTCGGAGCGATGCTGGACAGACCCAGCCCGGCAGGTGGAGGGGCTGCACCCGAAGTGGCACCCATGGGTGCAGCGGCTCCTCACAAACAGGCTCATCCCCCCCCTCCCCATGTTTCCCCCCTCCCCGCGCCCGTCCCCCCATCCTTACCCCAGCGCTGCCATGTCCCGTGGGTGCTGCCACGCCGTGGGGCTCGGCTGCAGGAAGCCGGGGGGCTGTGGGGCCTCGCCAGCCCCAAACTCTGCCGAGCAGGAGGCCAAGAGTGAGCAGGAGCTGGGGGGGACCCGCAGCCGGGGGCGATCCGCGCTGCCCAGGAGCCAGGACTTACCCGCTTGGGCTGGGGCGAGGAAGGGGAACGCGGCGAGGCTGTGGCTCGGGACGCTGGAGCTGCCCGGGCTGAGCACGGGGCTGAGGGTCTGCAGAGTGGGGTACAGCGGCCGCTGGCGGAAAGCGGGGTGCCCCCTGTCAGGCTTTGTGCCTGGGGGGGGGGACATAACACCTCCTCTCCCCCCAGCCCCCTCCCACGCGCCCCAGCTGTGGGAAGAGGAAGAGGGAGCGGATGGCAGGAGCTCCGCGCTGAATTTGGGGAGGGGGCACCCTTGTGGCCTCGGGGACACCGGGCATGGTGACCTGACGGCAGCGAGCTGGGCCTGCCCTGTTGCCCCCTCCCGCCACGTCACTGCTGGGGAGGGGGTGCTTAAGGCCACCGAGCATCCCGCTGTCACCAATCCCAAGGGAACCCCATAGCCAGGGGGTCCTTGGAACACCACCAGGGGACCCAGAGCCAGCCCAGCCTGGGGCTGCAGACCTGGTGTCACCTCTGTGGCACTCACCGCCGAGCTGCCGCCGCTCCGGCTGCTCACCAAGCTGCCGTGGGCTTCGCCGCGCCGACCCTCTGCCCCGAGGTACAGCGGTGGGGGAGTCTTGGTGGCCAAGGCTCTGCTCAGGCTGCCGGTGGGGAAGAGGGGGTAGCCGATACCTGGATGGACAGAGGGACGGGGGGATGCAGGGGCTGGCCGGGAGGGAAGCAGCATCCTCGGGGGGATGCCCATGGGTGGCCCCGGTGCCCTCGTGGCCGCGGGCAGCCGTGCGTGCCTGCGTGGTGCCGCGCTCCGGCAAACCCACTTCCTGCGCGAGGCCGCCGCCGGCGCACCTGGGCTGCGGCTGCACGCTGCGAGCGGAAACGGTGCACGAAGGCAGTGGTCGGATCCGGCCCTGCGGCCAACAGGCTGCAAACCCCTCCAGCTGGACCCTGCCCTGGGGAGTCCCCTCGCCCCAGAGAGGCTCCTGCGAGGACATCCAGCGTGCCTGGGCCACCCCCCCAGGAGATGCATCCATCTCTCTGCATCCTGCGCTGGGAATATCACCCAGACACCACCGTGGCATCTCCCACCCAACCGAATGGTTTCCACTGCTCAGATGCTTTTCTCCCAGCCGCCTTTCTGCTGCGTGGCTCTGGATGCACCCGTGGCCCCATCACCACCCGCACTGGTGCCGTCCCGCTGGGCAGGATGAGCTCCTCATGCCCAGCTCCGAGCTGTGGGCACGGGATGCCCGCGGTGCTGGGTGCCGTCAGGGCGCAGGAAGCAGCTGGATGGAGGCAGGGGCCGGTGTTTCCACAGCTGCAGCGGTGCTACCTGCCCACGCACTCGCCGCGGCCCCGCTCCCGGTAAATCCCCAGGAGATGCTTCAAGAGGAGCTTTGCATGCGGCCCCAGCCGGCAAAATCCCCGCGAGGCTGATGGGGATGGGTGCCCACGGCGAGGACCTTCTCGGCGGCAGCTGTCTCCCCACAGCATCCCCGGGCGATGGGGCTGAGCCTACCTGGGGGCAGTGGTCCTGGCGAGCGTCCCGATGGCTTCGGCGCCGCAGGTTTGAAGGCGGGCAGGCGCCCCTGGCCCGGTGGGGAACCGCTGGTGCTGCCCAGGGACGCGTCGGCAGCTGCCGTGGCGCTGCCGTAGGCTGACTCCGACAGCGGTGCCAGGCTCTGTGGGGCGAAGCAAGGGTGAGGGGCAGGGAGGGGGCAGAGACCCTTGGGGACTCCCTGCTCTATGGGTCGGCAGCGACTCACACAAAACCTGGGTCGTGCCACCGACAGGTCCATCCCCTCGCTCAGCCTTCGCACCTTCTCCCCAGGATCCGGCCCCTCGTCCAGCTCCAGCTCATGGCTCTCCAGCCCCAGCCCCTTGCGCTTCAGCGTCTGCGGGGAGTGGGGTGGTGAGTGGGGTCCCGCGCCCGTCCCGGCCCCCCTGGTCATCCCCCGCCGCTACCTCGAGGATGTCGGAGTTGGTGCGGCTCTCGTGGGGTTCGCTGTACTCGGTGTACTTGAGCAGCACTTTGTCCATGTCGGTGCTGGCGTACTGGAAGAGGCGGTTGGTGCTGTTGAAGATGATGAGGGCGATCTCGCAGTCGCACAGGACGCTCAGCTCGTACGCCTTCTTCATCAGCCCAAATTTCCGTTTGGTGAAGGTCACCTGCACGGCAGGGAAGGGGATGGGATGCTGCACCCAGGAGCCTGGATACGGCCCCAACCCCTCCTCCTGGGGCCCCAACCCCTCTTTGGCTCTGCAGGACCCAACACCCGCGGGGAAGATGGAAGCAGCGCGGCTTTGCCTCGTGGCCTCGTGGCTCCCCATCCCCTTCACCTCGTCCCCACGCAGCTCCTACCTGCCGGTTCCGCTGATCCAGTATTCGGCTGATCTGTATCTTTTTCCTGCCCATTTTTTCCTCCTACACTCCAGACGAGGCTGGAAGAGAGCAAGAAGCCCCTGAGCTCCCGCAGCCGGAGGCCGACCCGGGCGAGCATCCGCCCCGGCACCGCATGCGCCTCCTCCTCAGCAAAATAAGTTTTGCTGAAAAAAAAATAAGTTTTCAGAGGACGTTTCGGCATTTTTTTGTCAGCAAAGACGGTGGCAAAGTGAAAAACGGGAAATTTTGCTGGGGTAGAGGGGAAAAAATCCTCTTTGCTCTGCCCAGGCAGCTCCACCGCCCCGGCTCCATCACCCTCAGCCCAGCACCTGCGTGTGCCCGATGGGATGCCGTGGTGCCAAGTCCCTCTCTAGGAGTACGGGATCGGTCTTTGCACCCCCAGACACCCTCCTGAAGCCACAAGGGCTGCTCTGCGCCTGCCCCACGCACCGATGCCGCTCACCAGCGGGTCGGTCGGACACGAAGGGCGGTTATAAGGGCGGCCGGGCTGGCTGTGGGGAGGGTCCATACAACAAAAGGGCTGATTTTAGGTTCAAGGATGCTTTTTTTTCTTTATTACTTCTTTTTCATGGTTTTATTATTATTATTATTTTTTTTTTTCTGACGCCAACAGACTAAATTTGACCTCCGCCATTCGCAGGTCAGGAAGTGGCTGCACGAGGAGACAGCAAAGCGAAACCACCCACCTCTTTGGGCCATGTGAGCCCATGTGGGAAGGGTGAGGGGTCAGGGGACCCTGCACCCCATCCCGGTGCCAGCACCCATCGCAGCCCAGCGTGGGTCTGTGACACCCCCACTGTGACATCCGCTGCGGGGACACCTTCCTTGCTCCTTTTCTTATCCCCAGAGCCCCCCTGGGATGCTCTGGTGCCGTCGCACCCAGCGCAGAGCCATCAAGACGCTCCCAATAGGACTCTTGCACCCAGCACCACCATCCAAACTGGGGTGCAGACCTGGCCCAGCTTGGTCCCCAGCGTCCCCGAGCCACGGCAATGGGGCAAGAGCCCAGCTGGGAAGCCAACGGGGCTGGGAGCTCCGTGCTGCGACTCCCTGGGGACAACAGCCCCCCCGGGACCCCCCGAGCCCGGCCAGCAGCCCCCCATGGCAGGGATGCACCCCAGGGTGCGGGCTGGGGACCGGCCAGCCCTTGGCCCCGCCAATGCCCCAGCTCGTCCCGCTTCCCCCTCTCAAGCGTGTTGCCATTTACCATCTTGCTCAGCTGCTATATTTAGCTGATCAAAACTAATTTTAATTTATGGAAGGAAATTGCACTGCCGTTCCCACGGCCCCGTTGCCACCCTGTGTCCGGGGGCCCACGCACGACCCCAAGGTACGGCGGGTGCTGAGAGCACCCCAGCCCCGCCGGAAAAAGCCAACGAGATTCCCTGGTGAAACGGCAGAGGATTTTCCCAATAATTTCTGCTGCGGTTCCAGCACCGACCCTCGCGGCGCAGCATCGGGGTTGGGCACCCCCAGGCACACGGCCCGGGTCAGGGCTCACCTGCCCACGCCCACCCCACGATCTTTAATTTGGGGGGCAGAAACAGGAGCTGTTTGGGGGGGGGTGCAGCTCCCAGCTGGGTTTGGCCCAGTTAGGTCAGGGGATGCTCATCACGGGGGTTCCAGAATCCTGAAGCTGTGCAGGGATGCAGGGACTTGGTACCCATCCGGGACACCTGCAGCATAGTCCTGTGGGTCTCGGTACCCTCAGGATCCCCCACGGCCTCACCCCAGGGGGATTTAAAAAGGCTCCGAAGCGCTGGGGATGGAAGGATGCATCCCCTTCACCTGCAGTGGGGACACGAAACACTGCCAAGGGCCCCCTTGGCTGGAGCGAGCACCCCAAGCTCCTGGGATGCTGTGGCACCCCAATGCCCTGCTCCAGCACCCCGAGATGGGAAGCACTGAAGGAGATGGTCCTTATACTGGGACTGATCCTGCGAGTCCCTGCCTGGCCTCAGCCTGCCCCAAAGCCCGGCCGTGTCCCCTGCTCCGTGCTGCTCCGGGCAGGCGGGGCAGCAGCCACCCCGGGGTGCCAGCATGGCTCGGAGCCCTGGAACGGCCGTATCTGTCCAGGTGGGGTGCTCTGGGGTCGCGGCAGCCATGGGGTGATGCTGGGGTGATGCAGGGGGGTCCCAGAACCCATAAGCCAAAGCTATGGTGGTCCCAGTTGGGTACTGACACCCATGGAGTAATGTTACAGGGGTCCAGGTGTGTCCCAGCACCAACAGAGTGAGGTTGTGGGGGTTCCTGGGGGTACCAGCACTCACGGGATGCTGCTGCAGGGGCTCCAGTGGGGTACCAGCACCCGCAGGGCGATGCTGTGGTGTCCTGGAGGGGCACTGGAACCCCTGGGGAGATGCTGGGGGGATCCAGGGTGGGTATCAGCAGCCATAGGGATGAGCTGCGGGGATGCCGGGGGGGGACCAGCACCCATGGGGTGATGCTGTAGGGATCCCAGCCCAGAATAACAGGTGGGGGTGGGAGGCAAGAGGAAGCAGCAGCCACAGCACCATTGGGCCAGGGGAGATGGGGACCCACTGCAGACAGACTCACGGCCCGCCTGCCGCGGGCTCGTCACTCCGGCAGGGAAACCGTCTGAGGCCTCGTGCAACACACGGGGCGGTTTCATCAGCCACCTCCTCGAGCAGCTCATTACGGCTCTGCTCCTCCTGGGGCATCTCCTCATCCGCTTGGCCATCGAGGCCATGTGGGACCCACGGGGACATGTCCTGGCCGGGCCACTGCTGCCACGCGCCGGGGTCGTGCAGGAGGGTCTTCAAGGCCAGGTTGGATGGGGCTCTACCGGCTGATCCGGTTAAATCCATCCCTGCTCCTGCACAGAAGCTGGACGGGATGACCCACAAAGGTCCCTCCCAGCCCAAAGCATTCTAGGATGGGCGCAGGGTACAAGGTGTCACAGCTCACTGCTGCACAAATCCTGGTACCTCGGGCACCGCAGCGCAGCTCTGCTCCCCCCGGGGGGTGTTAAGGGCTGGGAGGGGGGACTTTCACTCTGGGTTTTAGCTGCTGCGCCGGGCGCTGAGCAGCATCGCAGCTGCAGGGGGTTATTGCAGCTGGCAGGGACAGGGACAACAGGGCAGCTCTGCCACCTTCATCCCATGATCCAGCTTGGTGACACCCGCCAGCCTTGTCCCTGCGGGCAGGGACATCACCGAGGGGGCAGCTCGGCTCCCATAAGGAGAGCATCCAGTGAGGGCTCGTGGCCAGGGACCCCCGAGCAGGAGGGAACGGGGTTGGGATGCCGGCCCTGGAGACACCCCGCAGCCCCTCATTTTCATCTCCACCAGGTCCCACCTTGCGCAAACGGCTCCTCGTCACCGTGATGGGGACTCCTGTGTCCCAGCTGCAGGGATGAAGAACCCTTCAGCATCATCATTACGAACCAGGCCAACAAAACCAGCCCAAGCAAAGCCCTCGAGCCTTCAAAACCTCTCAGAGAGGAGACGCTTTTCCCCAGGCAGAGGCTCCCGCGCTGCCTGGCATCCCGCCGGCCTCCACTCCCTCCCACGCGTGCTTATCTTTAGCCCGGGCTCTCTGCTCACTCACACGCACCGGGCTCGCTTCCGCACCCAGGCACAGCCCCTGGACCCCACCGTCCCTTCGCCAGCGCCCGCAGCGAGGTGTCACCCCGACCCCTGGGCTCCAACGAGGTTTATAATTAACTGCCCGGATCCTGTACATCTTTAGGGGTCCTTTGCATCACGCCGGAGCGTGTAAACGTCCTATCCCAGCTCCTAAGTAGCGCGTTGAAACCAAGCGAACCCCTTGACTGCAATGTGTTTTTCCATGTGCCGCAGCCCTGGCACGGTGTGGGATGCTTGGTGTGGTGCTGAGGGGTCCCAGCGCTGCCTTTAACACCTTTACATCCTTCTCCATCCCTAAATGATCCCGGACACGTTAGATCCACCAAGGTTATCCTAACGTCAAAGCCATGGGGTTATTAGGGGAGGGTCTCAGGCGCTCCTCTCTTAACCCCAGGTCAAGGTCCCTGAGCTCCCCAGCATTTCCTCTTCCCACCTCTCCCATCTCCACGGGACGAAGGAACGTCGATAAAGTAATTGCGGATAAAAAGGCCGTTTTCACTGAACTTGCAAATCTGAAAGCTGCTGTAGAGATGGGGAGGAGAGGGAGGAAAGCAGCCAGCAAGTGCCTGCAGTCGGCATTTGTCAGCTCGCAAAAAGCGTTTTGTTGGAGAAAAATAACGATTAAAAGCAAGAGAAAGAGTTTCCATCCCATGTTTTATAGGGAGAAGCAGTGAGCTCGGCTGGGAGAGGAAAATCTGAGCCAGGAGCAGTGAAATCCCAGGGGGTCAGGTCAGATGCTGCATCGTTGGGAGCGGGAGAGAAATGGGCTTTACGGACCACCCGTCAAGGATGGACACACGGCACTGGACCACCAGGGGCCACATCCTTCCCTGGGCAGTGCCGCCCTGCTCCCAGCTGGGGATGTGGCTCTGGCTCTCACCGGTCCCCGGGGAACGGCAGCGCTGGGACCGTGTGGTGCGAGCAGCATCCGAGCCCGGCGCAGGGAAAAGTCAAAGTTGAGCAGAGTTTCTGCCGAGGGTTGACAGACCCTTCTGCTTTTTATAGGTTGTTTAAACAACTAACCAGTATAAACCAGAGCAGGGCTGGCAGCACGGGAAGGGGAGCGGGGAAGGCAGGAGGAGCCTGTTGGGAAGCAGGGGAAAGGAGAATCCAGAGGGAACGGGGCTCTGTGAGAGCTTGGGGAGTGCTGGGGCATGGGGAGCATGGAAGAGTTCTGGGACCAAGGGGTTCACCTCCTCTAACCACGTTCCCTATCTCACAAGCGTCACCCCAGCACAGTCCCTGCGGCAATTATAATCCATTTATCCACCCCCGTCACAGCACAGGGCCGAATTATGGCATTGTGGCATTATGACATTATCGTCCTGTGCCCCTCCAGAGCCAAATCTTGGAGGCTCAGCACCATCCAACCCCGGCTCCATCCTGCTCAGGGTGACAAAGACCGAAAGCCCTGCCCGCACCCGGCACTGCCGCAGCGCGGTGCCGTGGGGCGAAGCGCGGCGATGGGTGGAGGCTTCTCGGTTCCAAAATGACTGTGTGGAAGGAGGAAGGATTGAAAAGTCCCCCCAAAATGAGGCAGCTCTTTTCCTTGGAAAGACAGATGGACACACAGACCCCCTCCTGGGCCGAGGCCACCTTTTTTTGCTCGGCGTCAGCAGCGACGCTGCAGCTGGGCATCAACACGGCAAACGATGCTGGAAGGTTTGCCGGGGGCAGCCAGAAGTTGCTGCTGCCTGGCCTGAGCCCATCCCCACCGTGTCAGGGCTGCGTGGCTTACACATCTGGTTTGCTCCTGCCAATCCTGCAGGAATTCTTGCAAAGAGGAAGGAAATCCAAGAGTCTTAAATACACTAATTGCCCCCCGAGCCTTTTGGGCACCGCCGCGGCACGCCGGGCTCTCCAGCTCCCTCGCTGCTGGGATGCTTCTCCTGGGTGTGAGCAGGAATCTCTGTCTCCTTGCAGCAGGCAAAGTTTCTCAAACTCACTTTTTATCCCCACTGCTTCGCCAGCCGGCTCACAGCACCGGGGTACATCCCAGCGGCTTGAAGGCGAGCAGGGATGCTTGACATCCTAAACCAAACGTGGGGCCTGCACCTGCATCTCCGTTTCCCCCCATCCCTGAGCCGCGCGGGTCTCCCCAACACGTCACTCACGTGCGATGCATCCAGGGACGTGGAAAAGGGCCAAAAGATGACTCCCTGGATGCGTCGCCCATGCTCCTTACCCAACTGGTACCCGATGTCCCCAGGGATGTGCATGGACCGAGGACACAGCCCATCATCTCCCAACCGGCACACAATGCCCCAAGGGATGTGCATGGACCGAGGACACAGCCCATCATCTCCCAACCGGCACACGATGACCCAAGGGATGTGCATGGACCGAGGACACAGCCCATCATCTCCCCAGCGCTGTTCCTGCCCTCCAGCTCACGCGCCACCTGCCACGTTAATCCGTTACCTGCAAACCCCCATCTCCAGAGGCAGCAGCTCTGGGAAACTTTCTCTCATTAAAGGAGTAAAGCCCCGGGGATGGGGACTCGCTGGCAATGGGCTGCAGCGGGTGGGAGGATTGGGCAGAGGATCCACCTCCCTCTCCTCGCAGGGACGGGTGACGGATGAAGCCTCGCGCCTGCTGGGCCGTGCTGGAGGTGCCACGTGCGGGCAAGAGCCACGGACGGGTCACATCCCACCCGGGAAAGGTGAGGGACCTCGCTGCAATTCAGCACGTGCCATGAATCCGGTGTGGCACCCCGGCAAAGCTCAGCTGGCATCAGGCCCTGGCCCTGCATCGGGGCGTCGCAGCGCTGCCTCACCGGTGGCATCACGTCAAGCCAACGGCGCCGTGCCTCAGTTTCCCCCGCGCAGGGCTGGCTCAGCCGCAGCGCAAAGGGCTCGCCGCGCCCAGGGGTGGCGGGGAGGCGGGCGGCGGGGCCGGGGCAGGGCGGCTGCCATCCAGGCTGCACTTTTGGGTTAAACCCGGGCGTTCCTCCCTGCACAGACACGAGTAAAAATAACCGGCGCAAACCACAGGCTTTTTATAGCCCGCCATCCCTAGACGGCGGGGCGAGGGACGGGGCTCCGCCGCGGCCAGGTCAGCCCGAGGGGCGCCGGCCCGGTCCCCCCGGTCCCTCCCGGTGCTGCTCCCCCAGCCCGTGAGCCCCGACGGCGCGGCCGGGAAGGTGCGAGGGGCTGCCCGCCGCCGAGGGGAGCCCCCCCGGGACAAACGGACGGGTCTGGGGCAGAGGGATGGCTCTGATAGAGCTCTGCCGCCCCGACCCCCCTTCCCCGGTCCCGGGGATACCGGAACGCGGCTCTGCATCCCACCCCGGGACACGCACCTGAGCACGAGTTCCTCCTCCTCGGCAGCCGCCCCCTGCTCGGCACCGGGTGTCCCGCGCTGCAGCGGAGCCGGCCCGGGCCCGGAGAGGCCCCCGCCGCCCCCCGGTGCGGTCCCGGTGCGGTCCCGGTCCCGGTTCGCGTCCCTGGAGCCGCGCGCTGCCCGCTCGAGCCGCGCCGGCTACATTTGCATAGCCCCGCCCACCCCGCGGTTATATTTACATAGACACGCCCACCCATCGTGGATATTTGCATAGCGCTGTCGGGCCCGCTCGCCATTGGCCACCGGCGCGGGTTGATTTGCATAGCCACGCCCACTGCCGGGAATAGGCGCGGGGACACGGAGAGAGTGCGGAGCTTGGGGGGGGCTGAGGGGCTGGGGAGTGGAACTGGGGGGGCTGGAGGGCTGGAAGGGGGGTCCTGAAAAGGCTGAAGGGCCTGAAAGGGTCCTGAAGGGGGGCTGAAAGGGCTAAGGTGGGGGTTCTTGGAGGGCTGGGGGTGTTGAGGATGGGGGGCTGGGATGGGGTGAGGCTGCAGGCACTTGGGGGGCTGGGATGGGGTGAGGCTGGGGGGTTTGGGGGGGGCTGGGATAAGGTGAGGCTAGGAAGACTGGGGGGCTGGGAGGTGTTGAAGCCAGGGGGCTCGAGGGGCTGGGATGAGGTGAAGATGAGGGTGCTTTGGGGGGCTGGGATGGGGGTAGAGCTGTGAGGATTTTGGGGGGGCTGGGATGAGGTGAGGCTGGGAGGACTTGAGAGGCCGGAGGGATGCTGTGTCCTTGCCTGGGGGCTCGGGCTGAGCTGGAGGGGTTCTGGGCGCAGGTTTAGGGACAGGTTCTGAGTTTGTCCCACAATGGATCCCCGGGAGCCCCCGGGCACTGGGGGGGTGATTGCCCCCCAGCACTGGGGGGGTGACAGTCCCCCCGTCCCCACCGTCACTGAGGGCATCAGCTCAAAACCCCTCATCAGTGCAAAACCCGCCACTGGTTTGCGACTCCAAAAGGAAACAGCCAACACCCTCCCTCTTATTTTCATCTTTAATCTCCAGAAATGGGGTGACCTGCCCTGGGTCCCTGTGCCACGAGCGATGCCACCCCGCTGCGAGTGACCCCCGAGCCCTGCGCAGGAGCCACTAAGAACGGTGACACGACACGAGGGGGGCTGTGGGGGAGCGATGGGGTCACTGAGCAAAACTTCCGCACGCAGCTCACGCGCTACCAGCGATCCGCTCACCAAAAGCAACGCCAACGCCTGCGTGCTGCAAACCCCAACGCCGCTGTGTCCCCTCATCCAGTGTGCAGACGAGGGAACGGGTCCTGGTGACACCTGGGACAAGCCAGAGCTGGGATTTCCTGGCACTGTCCCCACTCCGGGCAGAAATCGGCTCTGCGCTGGAGCATCTTGAGTGGAAACCAGAGGATGCAGGTGGCTGTGGATCCTGCAGCTCGAAGCTCGTGAAGATGACCCAGAGTGGACTTTGCAGAGCAAAGGGAGGCAGATGCTGCTCCCATCGCACAGTGACAGACCCACAGACAGACTGGGTCTGATGAGGGGGAGCAGCACAGCGGCGCTGGGAGTCCGTGTTTCAGCCGGAGGGCGCAGAGCAGCGAGGCTGAGAAGGTGCTTTTCCCCAGAGTGAACAGAACCTGAGCTCGGAGGAGGATGCTGTGCCCTGGCTTTGCGTCCGGCTGCAGACCTGGCTCCAAAATCAGCCCTGGAGAAGGCTGATTTACACCCACACTTGTCTCTTATCCTTAGGTGACCTCTGGCGAGGTGGAGACTTTCTTCACTGAAAGGGTTGTGGAGCACTGGAAGGGGCTGTCCAGGGAGGTGGTGGAGTCCTCATCCTTGGAGAGGTTTAAAAGCCGGGCAGATGAGGTGCTCAGGGATGGTTTAGCAGTAGAGAGGGATGGTTGAACTCGATGATCTCAAAGGTCTTTTCCAACCAAACAACTCTACGGTTCTACGACAAAGCCATGGTGCAGGGTCAGGGGTGACAGTGACCCCCACGCCCGGGTGGGCGCTGTGCACCGTGGGGCACATGGTGGTGCCGGGGGTCCCACTCGCAGTGGGGGGTGAAGGGCTGTCCGGGAGCTGCTCTGCATGGAATTCCCGCAGGGAGCACCCGTGTTTACAGCGGCGAGGGGGGACTGATGCAATTCCCAAGCTCCCTTTATGCTACGTGAACGGAGCCGCCCACGCAGCAGGTGGGAAGGGGGTTACCAAGGGCTCACTGCAAACCAGCTCGGAGCAAGACGCTTCCTTCCAGCCCAGCCATGGCTGAGGGTCCGGAACTGGTGGGTTTGGGAAGAGGAGCTGGAGAGAAGGAAACTCTGCATGAGGCTTTCAGTGCAGGCTGTGCTGGTGGAAAGGACCTGGCATCTTTTTCAGAACTGCTTTAGATGATTTAGAGAGGGCTTCAGAGTGCAATTAGCACGCTGTTAATTAGTCCTGCTCGTAATCCTGAAGAGAAAACGGGAGGGAGAGGAGAGGTGCGAGTGCATCTCAGTGTTGTGTCGGTGTCCAGATGCCCTGTCCTGCTCCTGGCTGGGGTCTGGGGGGACGCAGGGTGGCCCTTTGCCTGCCCAGGCTGGGGAACTGCTGCCCCTTCCCCTCGGGCTGCCCAGGGCGAGAGCTGAGGCTCCTCTTTGGGCACAGGGGCTGCCCGGACCCCGGCGTCAGGGGGGGCACAGGTTGGGCTTTGCTCCATGCAAGCTCCAGGTTAGCAGCTTGAAAGTTTTGAGCTCTGTCTTGAGGCTCTTCCTGCCCCAAACCCCTGTGCTTTGGGGGAGCCCAAGCTGCTGGGTGCCCCAAGCTGAGCCCCACAGTGCTTTGCACCCTAAATCATAGAATGGTTTGGGCTGAAAGGGACCTCAAAGCCCATCCAGTCCCACCCTCTGCCATGGGCAGGGACACCTCCCGCTGGATCAGGGGCTCCAAGCCCCATCCAGCCTGGCCTGGAACCCCTCCAGGGATGGGGCAGCCACCGCTGCTCGGGGCAGTGACGCAGCCCAGAGGACACGGCTGAACCCCGTCACGCTCCCAGCCATGGGGCAGGGACAGAAACGTCGTCACCAGGAGCTGGTTTGGGGACACTGGGCTGAAAGCCAGCGACAGAGGCTTGGGGAGCGTCATCCCCCCCAGCCAAAAATGTGAGCGGGGCTGGACCGGAGCCGCGAGCCAAAGCCGCGTTGCTGCCAAGGCCAACACACCAGCTTTCAAAATAGCCCCTGTCCTGCGCGGCTCCGGCCGGAGCGGAGAGTGCCAGCAGGAACCACCCACGCGGGACGGGAAGGCCGGCAGCGCCGTGGCGGGCAGCGCTCCTTGGCCAGACGGAAAGTTCGCCCCATCCAGATCCCACAGGCGGGACTGGGCACGGGCCCAGGAGCTGAGGACACCGGGCTGGAGGAGGCCTGGCCCTGGCAGGGTGCCCGGGACATGCATGGAAAGGCCACATCCTGATGTCCCTGTGTCTCATACACAGGGGAAATTGGGTCTGGGTTTGAGTAGGGAAACTCTGCCTCAGTTTCCCCACTGCTCCCAAGGCGCAGGGTTTTTCCCAAGGCAACGAGTGACCTATAGAGTGAATTTGCCTGAGTTAATCCTCCTCTGGTCCTCCCCAGTTCCCGGGGGGGACCCACTGGAAGGGCAGATCGCAGGCGGAAAGGTGCTTCTGCTTCCCAGGATATTTATAAGCCACGGGAAGCTGATGCTGGCCCCAGGGCCATGGCTGAGGGCAGGGCAGCGCCTCGCGGGTCCTTTTTCAGCCTCGTGGGACTGAGAACATTCTGGGTGCTCCCACCGATGCGGTGAGGATGCTCCCGCAGCAGGTGGAGACCAAACGCAGCTCTTTCCCAAGGAAAGAGCGATTATGTGATGGTGGTGTCTCCTTCTCGCCACCCTCCCTCTGCTTCGCCCCCCGAGGCTGGTCTTGTGTTTCTGGGGGTTGATCCCAGGATTTTCCCAGGAGCGGGAAAGCTGGGGCTGGCCCCGGAGAGCCAAGGGAGCAGTGGGATGCACTGCTCAGAGCAGCTGCAGCACCTGCCTGTCCGTCCATCTGTCCCTCCACCTGCCTGTCCCTCTGCCGCTTCACCTGTCTGTCTGTCCACTCACCTGTCCCTCTGTCCACATGCCCATCCCTCTGTCCATCCACCTGTCCACCTGCCTGTCGCTCTACCTGCGTGTCCCTCTATCCACGCACCCATCCCTTTGTCCTTCCATCCCTCTGTCCATCCACTCACCCATCCCTCTGTCATAGACTCACAGAATCACAGAATGGTTTGGGTAGGAAGGGACCCCAAAGCCCATCCAGTTCCACACCTGCCATGGGCAGGGACACCTCCCACTGGATCAGGGGCTCCAAGCCCCATCCAACCTGGCCTGGAACCCCTCCAGGGATGGGGCAGCCACCACTGCTCTGGGCAACCTGTTCCAGGGCCTCCCCACCCTCATGGTGAAGAAATTCCTCCTCATGTCCAGTCTAACTCTGCCCCTCTCCAGTTTATCCCCATTGCCCCTCGTCCTGTCACCACAAGCCTTTGGGAACAGCCCCTCCCCAGCTTTCCTGGAGCCCCTTCAGGCACTGGAAGCTGCTCTGAAGCCTCTTCAGAGCCTTCTCCAGGCTGAACAACCCCAACTCTCTCAGCCTGTCCTCGTACAGGAGGTGCTTCAGCCCTCCGATCATCTTTGTAGCCTCCTCTGGACCCGTTCCAACAGCTCCATCTCCTTCTTATCTCCTTCTTATCTCCTTCTTATCTTCTGTCCCTCCACCTGTCGCTCTGTTCCTCCTCTGCAGCCCCGGGAGCTGCTTCGCTACGGGACGAGAGACCCCCGGGGGTCTCGGGGCGGTGCGGGGGCCTCGGGGCGGTGCGGGGGTCTCGGGGCGGTGCCGGGGGTCTCGGGGCGGTGCGGGGGTCTCGGGGCGGTGCGGGGGGCAGGCGGGTCCCGCCCCGGGAGGAGGGGCGATCCCGCGGGGCTGCAGCTCCCGCAGCGGGATTGGTTCCCGGTTCCCCGTCCCGCGCTCGCCGGGAGCGGAGGGAACGCAACTTTGGTGGCACGGAGCGGCGTCTGCCGGCCCCGCTCCCCTCCGGTTCCCGGAGCCTCCCGGTACCCGGTATCCCCCCCGCTCCCCTCCGGTTCCGGAGCCTCCCGGTACCCGGTATCCCCCCCGCTCCCCTCCGGTTCCCGGAGCCTCCCGGTACCCGGTATCCCCCCGCTCCCCTCCGGTTGTCGGACCCTCCCGGTACCCGGTATCCCCCCCGCTCCCCTCCGGTTCCCGGAGCCTCCCGGTACCCGGTATCCCCCCCGGTACCCGGTATCCCCCCCTGTTCCCGGCCCCCCCCGGTTCCCCCGGGGTTCCCGGTGCCGCTATGTCCGCCGCTTACCCGCCGCGGGCTCTGACGGTGCTGCTGCTCTTCGGGACGCTGGCGGCTGCCATGGCCCTGCTCGCCTCCAGCCTCATCTTCCAGCTGCCGGCGGGGCGGGCGGGTCCCGGGGCTCTCCCCGAGCCGGTGGCCGCTGTGCTGCTCCCGGTCTCGGCCGTGCTGGCGGCGCTCTGCCTGGTGCTCAACGTCAGCTGCCTCCTGCTCTGCCTCCTCCACGGGTACCTCAGCACCGAGCTGTGCCGGGGGCAGCCCGGACCCCAGCGGTGAGAGCTTCGGGGGTGCAGGGGGGGTTCGGGGGGCTGCAGAGATTGGGGGTGCAGGGGGGGTTCGGGGGGCTGCAGAGCTTGGGGGGGCAAGGGGGGCTCGGGGGGCTGCAGAGCTTGGGGGGTGGCTCGGGGGGCAGCAGAGATTGGGGGTGCAGGGGGGACTCGGGGGGCAGCAGAGCTCGGGAGTGCAGAGGAGTTTGGGAGGCAGAAGAACTTGGGGGTGCAGGGGGATTTGGGGGACAGCCAGGCTTGGGAATGCAGGGGGATTTCGGGAACAGTGGAGTTCAGGGGTGCAGGAGGATTTGGGGAGCAGCAGGACTTTGGGGCAGCAGGGCCTGGGATTGCAGAAGGGACTGAAGGGGACAGCGGGGTGTGTGGATGCAGGGGGATTTGGGGAGCAGCAAGGTTTAGGGGTGCAGGAGGGTTTGCGGGGCAGCAGGGCTTGAGAATGCAGGAGGGTTTGGGGAGCAATGGGGCTTGGGGGTGCAGGAGGGCTTGGGGGCAGCACAGCTCGGGGGTGCAGGAGGGTTTGGGGGGCAGAGGGGGGCTCTAGAGCCTCAGGGGTGCAAGGGAAGCTCAGAGGGGTCTTGGGCACCCGGGAGGGGAGGGGGGCAGCAGGAGCTGGAGAGGAAGGTCTGCAGGGGAGGGAGGGTGCTGGGGGGGGGGGGGGGGGGGGCAGAAGGGACTGCGGGAATGAGGGGTGCAAGGAGGATGAGGGGTGGCGCCGCTGACCCAGGACCTGTCACTGGGCACCTGTCCCCTCAGCGTGGGGATGCAACCCTGCCAACCCCTCCTGCACCCCAAGATCTGGCCTTTGCTGCCCCCCCCGCCCCAGGCACTGCCCTGTGAAAGGGGGCTGCAGGGGGAGAACAGCTTCCAAATGATCAGATTTAAAGGCATTTTGGTGGAAAATGGTCTGTACGTGGAGGTCCCTCAATGTAGCTCATGCGATGGTCCTCACAGGACCGTTTTGGGACTACTCTGAATTAAGGAAGTCAAAACTCATTTAAAGTAGATAATAACGCTTCAAGTTACTTGTGTCGCTAATTAGACAAACCCATCAGTGCTTCATGACGGCTGGAGGGACTCCAGCAAGCAGCGTCTCCTCTCGGCATCTTCCAAGCGAAGCCAATGCTGAGCATGCTCATTAACGAAGGAGAGCAAAATATTTCTGTGAAACACAATGTTCCCACAGCAAACTTGGCTTTTGGTGGGACCTCAGCTTCTGCGGGAAAAACTGTTAAAAGCACTAAATTCTCTATCAGCTGTAAATGTGTCTGAGATCCAGAGAAGAGACGGCTCTAGGGAGACCTTAGCGCAGCTTCCAGTACTAATAGAGGCACCAGGAAAGCTGGGAGATTGAGCTGAAATCTTAGAAAGAAATGTTTTGCTGTGAGGGTGGGGAGGCCCTGGCCCAGGCTGCCCAGAGCAGTGGTGGCTGCCCCATCCCTGGAGGGGTTCCAGGCCAGGTTGGATGGGGTTTGGAGCCCCTGATCCAGTGGGAGGTGTCCCTGCCCATGGCAGGGGGTGGGACTGGATGGGCTTTGAAGTCCCTTCCAACCCAAACCATTCAGTGATTCTATGACCCGGTATTGATTTGCGCTGTAAAATACTCAGTTTGGAAGTTGTGAGGGTCAATTTTGTAACCCTGAGGGTGAAACAGGAGCAGCGCTAATCAGGCAGCTGGATGCAGAGCCACAGGTAGGGAGATGGAGCGTGCCCCGGCCATGGGACAGCCCACATCCAACAGCAGCACCTTGTTCAAGGACTTACAGGACAGAGCAACCATCACTGCACCGCTGCAGACCCTGCTGGTTCCTCTCAACAGGCAGGGCAAGATGTTCCCAATTTGGTTTTAAATAACATTTCTGTGCTCTTCTCCAGAGCCCCCGGCAAAACAAGAGGCTGCTCTGGGCTCTGCTGCAGGCGATACGAGGTGTTGGTAGGGTTGGGAGCCAGGGTTGGTGTCCTTCAGGCACATAACTTAGTCTGGCCGTGCCTCAGTTTCCCCAGCTGCGACCTGAGGGTTACACTTGTCTTTGTAGGAAGGGATGCCGTCTGCAGGCTGTCCCAGGCAGGAGGTGCTGGTGGGACGCAGCACCTCTCCCCAGTGGCGTGGAATGCCATTAGCCGCCGTCTCTTCGTGGCCGAGCTGGCCTGGCCCCACCGGGCGCCGGTTTCATTAGGGGATCCGCTCACGTCCCAGGGACCTTTCCCACGTTGGGCCTGTCACACTGAATTACCACTCCACTTCTCAGTGCTGTGCTCAATAGTCCGAGCCAGCTCCAAACAAAGTCCTTCTCCTCCCTGCTAATCCCTCTCCGACTCAGGTAATTAATAAAACAAAGCGGCTGCTCTTCCCCACCAGCAGTGAGGAGCGGGAGCAGGTCCAGGCTCTATTAACGGTTCTTGGCTGCGGACTTCTCGCGCAGCCGGCAACGGCTGAGGGGCTACAACAAGCCCCGGAGGACGGGAACAGGGCACAGCATCCCAGGCTGCCGAGTTCACTCTGTGGGGTGGAAGGAACTGGCATTGCAGAGGAGCAACATGACAGCTGGTCCTGGCAGGACAGTTGTGCTGCTGCCCCTTCAGCTGGTCCTTCCACACCAGGGCATGTTTCCAAAGGGCTCTGTGAGGCTTCTGGAGGTGGGTGGCAGGACCAGCAGTGCTCTGTGCACCCCTTGTTGCTCTGAGGGACAGTTTGCATCTTCCCAGCATCCCTCTAAGCACTCCCACTGTATCCCATTCCTGCCAGCATCCCTCTAAGCACTCCCACTGCCAACCCTCCCCGAGTTACCCGGCACCTGGCTGCCACACTACACTGCGTTTCCTAACAACCACATCTCGCCTTCCCAATTAGTGGAGGCATCCTCTGGTGGCAGCTGCCTCCAAAACCCAGTGAGGACTGAGATTTGCCAGGTCAATCTGGCTCTGAAGATGCCCAGGCAGAGCTGCTGGTGCCTTGGCGGAGGAAAGCGCAGGCAGCCGGCGCAGGGGTTGGTGCAGGATGGGAAACAAAAGCCCTGCTGGAAAGAAGCTGGTCTTTTCACGTGTTTTAAGAACAATTCAAGTACCAAGCCCCTTCGAGACAAAAGCCTTGCAATCCGAGCTGAGCACAGAAAACCAATCCCAGGGGTGGAGAACCTGGCCTTGCTTAATTCAGTGCACCAGCACTTGACTTGTCACTCTTTCTTAAAGGGGGAGGCTTGACAGCCTCAGTTTCATTCCCTGCTTGCTCTCAGGGTCAGCTGAGCAGCGGCAAAAAGCCTCCAACCATTTCTCTTCAGCTCCCCTGCTCCATCTGCGCAGCTTGAACCAGGCAGGGAAAGTTTGACATTTCAAGTAATCTCAAAATCTCCCGTTCCAGAGTGGGAACACCACAGCCCAGAGCTGTGCAATCCTGCAGCCTGACCGAAACCCCAGTTCACAGAGGTCCTTGAGCTCATGACCCATCTTGGAAACTCTTCTCTATGCAAACCCAGTGTTTCAGTTTCTCAGCAAGAGCCTGAGTATTGGTGTTTTTCCTGTGCTGAGATGAGGGCCAGGAGATAATGCAGACCTGTGTTTTTCTCCTGTTTTGCAGGGCAGACTGGTTCCTTCTGGACAGCCGGACAGTTCGCCATGCTGCCATCGGCTTGTTCTGCTGCGGGGTCTCAGTTTACCTAACAGGCAAGTGCTCATTTCCCACTGTGTATTTTCAGCCCAGCCCATACATCCTGTGCTGGCTGCTGAGTGCTCGTGAGCTGCTGAGGTTCTACTTCAGCATCGGGTTTGTTTTGCAAACGGCTTTGCCACTTCATTCCTGTAGTGCAATCTTTCTCTTCTCAGTGACCAGCCCTCATGGAGACTAAAGTTTGCAGGTCAGCTGCATGGCTTTAGTCTTTCTGGCTCCTCAAGCTCTCCTGTGCTCTCCTCTCCTTCCAGCTCTCGCTATCTACATGCTGTTGCTCTTTGAACTGGAAGCCGGCATTGCCAGCGCTTGTATCCTCTCCTCTGGCATCATCGTCCTGCTGATCACGGTGACGCACGCCCTGGTACGTGCTTCCCAGGTTTCACGCCGCAGCCGCTCCGAGGTCTCTCACACCCTGTACGAGAACGACTCTGCCCAGCACGGTGAATCCTCCACCAGCGATCTGAACAACAAGAACGTGGCTGCACCCCAGCCTGAGATCCACCGGGAATTTTCCTTCCCTCCTTTCCTGGAACACAAATCCCAGCTGGGCTCTCCAGCCAGCAGCAACCTCACTTCCTCAGGCAGTCCTGGGCTTTGTTCTGAGAAGGAGAGCTACAACCTGCCACGAACGCACCGGACCCTGTCGGCAGAGTCAGCCCTGCTGCAGGCACAGGGTAAGCCCTGGAATGGTGTCACGCAGGAGATGAGGAACGTGCTGTCACGCAAACCCGGAGCCTCGGGCAAGGACTCGACTCTGGTGTGAGTGGAAGTGGGACCTTTTCGTCTCATCTCATCCCAAGGGAGCTTCAGGCACTGGAGCGAAGATTTGCATCTCTTAGAGCTTAACAGAGGTCCCCAGGAGAACAGAGCCAACTGTCCAGGGTGAGGATTGGGAAGGGGTTTGCACCCCAGCCCTCTGCTGTTTGCAGGGCAGAAAGCACAGGGAGAGGCAGCAGCTGTTACCATGAAACACAAGCAGGTTCAGCTCACTCCGTCGCTGCCGTGACAGGACACCATGCTGGTTGCTCACAGCCCAACACTCCACCAGTCCTGCCCAGGCCCAGGGAAGCAGCACACTCAGTTCTTCCCCAATTCCTTATCATTCAGCAACCAGTAAAACATTTCAGGGTGTGGAGGCAAACCGATTCAGTTCCCCTCTCACCTCCCATGCTATTATCCCGAAGATATCTGTTATCCTGAGCACAGCACCATTTCTTCGGGAAGTCTAGCACTGCTTTGATCCCTGCATCCTTGGTAAATTCCTCAGCAGAACAGAACTGTTGGTTCCAGGAGAGTTTAACGCTGAAGTCGCATCCTATTTAAAGTGACCTCCAAAGCCGTGCGCACAGCTCTGCTTCCCACTGCTTGCCAGGGGAAGAAGAAAGTCCTTTTTTGTTGTTGTTTTTTTTGAAGAACAGGACAGTTTCTTTTTTTCACTTGAAAGGCCTCAACTCTGCATGTCTTTGTTTTGCCCCATGCCCTTCGAAACACGCAGAGCCAGCAGGCTCCAAGACCCCCCAGCCCGAGTGAGCAACAGGGGAAGGTCTTAGAACTTTCTTGTTTTTCCTTTTTATTATTGTTCTCACTAAAACCAAATTCAGCAACTCCCCTGGCACACGCGTGAATAGCTCTCCTTGCAGAATGCCTCCTGAACAAAGCTGAAGTATGCCCACATTATGTCTTTATACGCAGCTGACTACAAAACACTGAAAGCAAGACCTAGTTTTTCGGACAGATTTCTGTGGCCAAGAGGTAGAGAGAAGAACACCTCATAGCAGTCTGCCATCAAAAAGAACTAGAAAGGATAAATCCTCCCCATTTCCCTTTAGTGAAGTGCTCTGGAAAGGGACACGACTGCTCCCCAAAGCACCCCGCAAAGGTAGTCCTGGCCCCAGTGGCAGCGTTTGCCTTCTCAGGTGCAGCACCTCACCAGGAACGGAGCGGCAGACAGAGGGCTCTGTGCAGCTTCACAAGTTAAGCCAACGGTTTCTTACTCCTCCCCGTGGTTGGAGAACATAAAGCTGGGCTGGAGAAGGGGGCGGAGGGCAGCCAGTCTTTGAAATCACGAACTAGCTGGAGGATTCTTGGCTTGTGGGGCAACAGTGCTGTAAAAAGAAAGAGAGAGTCATGTCCAGAGGGGCAGACAGGGCACCGGCAGCTGTAAGAATGCGAAGAACCAGGGGCTCCCTCCAACAAAATCTCCCTGCTTGCAACAGGAGAGCGGCAGAGACGAGGACACCTTTCAGTGCGCTATGCAGACCATGGAACAATGCACCCCAGCCCCCATGGGTGTGAAGGTGGCAATCTTCACAGCAAAACCCACTAAAAATGGTCTGAGCTGCACAGTGTGACCCTGCCACACAGGCAACTGGGGAAACATGGAACCTGAACCACAACTGCCTAAGGCAGCACCATTCTGCAGAGACAGAGCTCTCTGTTTGCTCCAGTTGTTTCATCAGGGATGGGCATTTGGGAGTTTTCTCACTCCTCCTCAGTGAGACCCCAAAACTCAGACCATTCTCTGGAGAGACAAGCAGACTAGACTCAAATGATCTGCTGGAAGGTGTTTTAGTAGCTGCAATTCAGCTGCAAACATACAAAAATGCCTCACCATTCTGCTCCATCTGCCAGCATCACTTATCTCTATAGAACTCTGCCCAAAAAGAGCCACTGAGATGACAGAGAACAGCACCAGATGCAGCCTCTCGCCTACTCCATCTCAGCAGCATCATCTCAAATGCCATCAACACAAAGATTTCATGTTTTACACACCAAACAGCCCTTTTTAAACAAGGAAATAAATTATTTTCCAGTTGCCCTTTTGTAAACAAGATTATTTGCTTCCCAGTAACAAAGACAGAAGATCACTGGAAGGCAAGCAGAACACTCCTTCAAATAATAGTCTAGAACTGAGACAAATGCTTGGCGTGTTCACACTGGGCGGCATTACACAGAATCAAAGAATGGTTTAGGTTGGAAGGCACCTTAAAGATCATCCAGTTCCAACACCCCTGCCATGGGCAGAGACATTTTCGACTTTCTATGTCCCGAAAGCCAGCACAGTCACTTGGATAAAGAGGCAGTGTTGTATCCCTCTGCTACCTGCGGCCCTGGGCAGTGTTCAGCTGATCCTTCAGGGCTATGGCGTGTTTGAGCAGACTGTCGATGCTCTTGAAGTAGACACTGCTGTCAGTCATGTTCTTTATGGCACTGAAAGGAAAGAGAGTGGTGGAGGGAGATGGAAGACTGGTTAGTGTTTCCAAAGGCACCCTGGTTTTAGAGCAGACACCCGCCGACAGAGAGGACTGTTAAGAAACCTGAGCTTCATGAATCTTCACACTCTAGCTAGTGGGTGGATTTACTGCAGGAGACCAGCAGGTCTGCACCGTGCACAGAACTGGGGAAGAAGTGTCACACTCATCACAGTGAAGCCCCCAAGATGCAGGGAGAACCGCCTTGCACCCTCACACACCCACCGACTGTGGCTTACACCAGGGAGGCCTTAGGAAAGTGCAGGCAGCTTCTGCTTTGCTCCTGCAAATCTGAGCCTCATGCTTGGAGGAGTCTCCTGTACCTGCAGGCGTACTCCACAGTGTAGATGGCGCCTTGGCTTTGCTCCTCCCAGTTCTGCATGTCGGACTGGAAGAGAAAAGAAGGTGGCATCGTTAGGTGCACACGGACAGGTGCAGCCCACAGCCCTTACCAGACAAGGGCTCTGGCTGCCTTGCACTGGAAACTGCTTTTGGATTCTGTCTCCTGCTTGAAAGTCTGTGACAGCTCTGTGCTCCAGGTGCCGTGTAGCACTTAAAAGAAACACTTATTGCATGTATTTCTGGATGGGCTACCGGTTTTCAGATGTTTTAGCCCACAAGCCAGCTAAGAGCCATGGTCACCAAGCAGCTGGTTGCACCACTGAACTGAGTGCAATGAACCAGCCGGATGTTGCAGAGTATTGGGATGCTCAGGCAGGCAGTCAGGATCTGAACTAACACAGCTCTCACAGAGCCCAGTCCTTAGTCCTGGATGCAACACCAGTTGAAAGTTTCTTTCACAACACTGCAAGTTCTTACACCGTTGGACCTGCTGTTCTCACAGCCATGAGCGGCCCTGTCCTCCAGTCCGCTCCGAAACTCTGGCATCTGATCCCAAACAGCCGTCAGCACCGTGCCCTTCCTTTCACAAGCATGAGGGAACCCTGAGAGGATATGCAAACTCAAGAAGCACTGCATGCAGCCAGCGCTGGCATGCGAGGCAAGTGTACGCTGCAGCTCCAAGGAACAGGAAAAACAAACAAACCCTCAAATCGTGGTGAAAGCCCAGCTGAGTTCAGAGCTGCAGCTCAATAGGTAATTATTTCAAAAGTCCTGAAGTAGTTTGAGCACTCTTTAAAACATGTTCTCATGGGACCTGATTCTCCCCTCTATTCTGCTGGATCTAGTTACAAGCCAGAGGAACTCCAAGGGCCTCTTTCTGTGGCTGAAGGAGCCTGGGTAGGAGCTTGGACTGCATCCAGAATCGCTCCTGCTGTTCAAAGCCTGCCCTGCATCAGGATGCTTGACCACATAGCTTCAAACTACAAAAGAAACAAGCCTCTACATGCAGCGCCCTAGGCAGTTCTCTGCAGGAGAGGGGCCTTCAACCCAGGACTTGCAACCCGACCGAGATCACGCTCATCCCTGAGTCCAATTGTGTCTAACAGAACTCCGTCTGTTGCTGGGAACAAGGTTTGTGTGCAGAGGCAGCTGCTAAAGCCGCAGGCACCTTCCTGCAACTCCTCACCCTGCTCTCTTTGAGAGCAGCCAGATGATCTTCAACAACTGTTTAGACCCCAACACACATCAGTCACATCACAGCCGCTTCCATGCTTCTCCCATGTCTGAGCACCCATAGATTGGAATCATTCCCCAGAATCAGAGCCGGTGACATCTGTTCCCGGCATTCCCACCAATTCCTGGGATACTCATGTCCTTAACTAGGAAAAAGATCTTTCCTTAGAGCTCCTCACTTCTTAATCTTTTCTTGATGTCCTTTCTTCAGTTCCCAGGACGTGCTCTTGGATGCTGTTTAAGAGCCAACGTCATCTATTAATACACAATAGCACTAATGATGTATTACCGTCACTCAGAAGTAAATTAATGAGGAGACAGAAGTTCTCCAAAGACACGGGGAAATCCAGAAAGGCCGCTCCGTGTGGAGCAGGGCTTAGCGCAGCTGGGACACGCGGAGGTGGCAAGGGCCTGGCATCATGCTGTCTCTTATCAACAAGGCAGCAAATCTGTTTCAAGAGTCTGAGAAGGTGAGGAAGATATTAAGGTTATTGTTTTACCAAACCACATGAAACTGCTTGTTGTAAAGGCATGGAGGTGACCTTCTCTGTGTAGAAACTTTTCTCCCAGACCCCTCCCTCCTAATTTTTCCTAAGTTTAATCCCTCTGGGAATTTCAAGGGCTGCATCTCATGAGAACTCATCCAGCCAGAGACAGAGTTGCTGCACAGCTCAAGGAAAGCTAGAAACCACCAATAAATCGTGTTTCCTTTATACATTACCTACATTCTGGGACTAAATTATCTGAGAATGGATCCACACAGAGCATTCCTTTTTTTTCTGTTCCGAGGAATCAAACCCACTTCACTTTAATGCCTTCACTCTGATGTAGATAAAACCTGACAGCGCTTTCACGGTGCGCAGCCCTGCTGACACCCTCCTGTTCCAGTGTCTGGCCACAAAGCCGATGGGCTCTGGCAGAGCAACCCAAAATATCCATCCCCATCTACCGGAATGCTCCGCGGGGATGATAGTCCTGTCAGGGCCTCAAGCGTGTCCTTGTCTCCTGGGGTTTGGCTGCCTTGGCTCAAGGGCTTGGTAGGCCCAGCCCATTCCCTGCAAACAGCAATGCCTGAAAGTTGGATAAAATGAGACTGGGATTAAGGACAACGGAGAGAACTTGACCACAAGCCCATTACCAGCAGCCCGGAAGCACAGTCGGGACACTGGCCTAGCCAAGTTATGTTTAACCTTCCCAGTTCCTACCTGGGACTGGTTTATCAGCAGGGAGGAAGAGTGTGTTCCCAGACACAATGCTGCAGCCTCAGAGCAACCGAGCTCAGGAGCTGACAAGGCTGGACCAGAAGGCACGAGCAGCAGCTCTCGATCTGCTGTTGTTCCAGCCACCACAAATCATTTTCCTTCCATTTTCTCCCAGCTCATGTCACATCAGCACACAACTGATTGCAGCCAGGAACGAGGAATGCGGTTAAGAAGCTGGAATTGCCAAGCAGTAGGCAAAAAGAAACGGATGTGAACAGCAGCACCTCTGAGCAAGCATCAGGAACTGTTTTTGAACACCAGAGAGGTAAACAGGGACTGGGGTGGCACCAGCGCACTGCCCCGGGACAGAGAGCACCGTGTGGTTGGGTCAGCTTTGTCCTGATGAGTATGGCGAGCTCTTCCTCAGGTACAAACCCCAGGGCAGAAGGGCAGCTTCAAGGCTGTAAGTGAGGCAAAGACCAAAGGTATCTACAATCGTGCAGGGAATACAAGGTTGCTGTATTTGCTGCTGGTGTCCTGTGTGACCTCCTTTCTCACAGGAAGAAACTGAGAAACAGCAGCAATTTTGGCTACAAAAGAGAATTCTCTGGGATGGCTGCAGCTAGGAAATGAGCTTCACTGAGCCAGAGAGGTCACAGAATGCTGTGGATAACTGCGATGAGTGTGCTGGGCAGGGAAAATGAGAGAATCAAAGGTTTCCAGAGATTCTGCCCAATATATATCCTGCTGCCTAACAACACGCTCTGTGTCCAGTGCCTTCACTTGGCTGTCGCTTCCACTAGCACTTCTGCACTGCCCCTCATCCCCGATACACAACGATGGAAAACGATCTCTTCCCTCTGCATGACTTGTCATACAATTTGCTCAATTTCCTTTTGTTCAGGATGCATTCCCTGAAACTGGGACTATCTTGATTAAATGAGAACGAGCGACAGCTCCGCAATAACATTACAAAGCTGTCTCCCGTGTGCCAGTGATGCAATCGCACAAGCATGTGCTATACATACATATACATCCCTATACCTACCACTGCACACAGGCACGTATATAAAACGTTAATAAATAATTGAATAATAAAGTGTCACAATGCAGGTTAATTTGGAAAGCAGGGCTGTAAAGCAAAGGTGAAAAATGGAGCCTGACAGTGCATTAGCATAGACATGAAGCAGTAATCTATTCATGAGACATCACTCCTAATGAATCATGACTGGCAGAAGAGGGAGAAGGACAACAAGGCTGGCATTAAAGTGTCTGTGCTCCGTGCTTGGGAGGAAAGCAGGAACACAGCTGTGAGATGCGATTCATTACCCTGCTTTGCCTCATGTGGGCTCTTTGCACTTGTTCCCTCGCGCTCCCCCTTCCCTCTTCTCAACCTCTCCCTTATTTTATGTAGGAAATAAAACCCTCGCAGCGCAGGCAGGGGTAATATGATTTAACATCTCCCTTCTCCCTGGACAAGACAGACTATTCATTTTCCTTTGTTTCCACACACAACTCCAGACATGTGAGCATGGGGTTGGGCTCTCGAGGGTTTTTTTTACCCCTTCAGGTAAATTTGCAATGCCTCTGCATGTGCAGTTCAGACCAAGCAGGGTCCTGCAGCACCTCAAACCCTGACGGCTAATCTCCCTCCTTCCCACTTCTCCCCAGGGAGGTGAAACAGGGATAAAGTGCCAAGTCAGGAAAAAACACAGCTTGTGTCCAACTATGTCACAGTTCCGGAGTTCAAAGTGAAGCAGAACTCACCTTGTGCTGCGCAAGCTCCGGAAGGGATCTCCGCACGTGCTCCTGGAGCCGATACAGTGCCACGGAGGGCTCGTTGGCCAGGACGTACATGCTCTCTGTGAATTTGTCTGTAACTGCAATGAGAAAAAACAACAGCGTTATGGGAAGTGGGGGCTCTTGATCAGGGAGTGCAGGGACAGGACAAGGCGGAACGGTTTTCAGCTGGTAGAGGGGAGATTGAGATGAGATCTTAGGAAGAAATGCTTTCCTGTGAGGCTGGGGAGCCCCTGGCCCAGGCTGCCCAGAGCAGTGGTGGCTGCCTCATTCCTGGAGGTGTTCCAGGCCAGGTTGGATGGGGCTTGGAGCAACCGGATCCAGTGGGAGGCGTACCTGCCCATGGCAGGGGTTGGAATCCAATGCTGGTCCCTTTCTGACCAGTTTGGAGGGGCCAAGAAATGAGCAGAGCCCAGCAGTGGCCCGGCTCCCATTCCAGTGCCCCGCAGCCGCCCCACCCAGCTGGGAACACCACATAGAATCATAAAGGTTGGAAAAGACCTCTAAGCTCATCCAGACCAACCGTCAGCCCAACCCCACTATGGCCACTAAATCACATCCTGAAGTGCCACGTCTACATGCATTTTGAACCCCCTTCAGGGACAGAGATTCCACTGTTTCCCTGGGCATCTCCCAGTCCGAAAGCTCCCTGTCTCGTTACCAACCCTTTGGGTTCATCCCTGCTCAGAGCTCCAAGTTCTCCTGTGCCTCAGCCACTCCTCGCTGCAGGGTCCTCCTGCTGCTCCCCTCCAGACGCCTCCCCGAGGTGACATCCTAAACACGTCCACGGAGGCGACACAGTGGATGCAGACGTGAGCTTGGGAAGCTTCAGTGGCCTTCCAAGCTGCTTCCCCCTGCTCCCACCTCTCTCCTCCTGGCCCAGCCCGTCTGGGTTTGCATAGCTGCATCCCAGCTCTGCCCTCTCTTTCCCTGCAGGTTTGCAAGGTGAACACTGACAGCTCCTAGTCATTAAGAGTCACAAAAACCAGAGATGCTTTCACTGGAGGTGAATCCAGGAGGGTTTTGCCAGGCAGAAGCAGAGCACAATGTTGTGTTTTAAGAAAAAGGACTCTCCTCCTCCCTCCAGAGCTTATTGTTATGCCAGCACAAAGACTGAGCCTCCTGAATAGGAATGGGAATAAAGGGAAAGCTTTCCAGGAATAATTGCACCCAGCCGGGGCAGACACAGCTCCTGTCTGTCTGTCTGTCCTCCTGACACGAGAGACCTGGCAGACCCTGGTGGCAGGGCAGGAAAAGCAGAGATGGGGTGGGAGCAGGGGGCACAAGGCAGCTACCAGGGTGCACAGGGATCCCAACAGCCCCCCCCGCCACATCCTCCCCTGCTCTGTCACGACATCCAGCTCCCCATCACGACCAACCCCACAGGCCTCGCTGTAGCTGCAGAGCCCTGTCACCGCCTGCGACACCCTGCCACCATTCACCCACCACACCTTGCTCTCCCTCAGCCTACCTTTGACCCTCATAACCCACAGGGCCCTGTTGTGACTCTTGTTGTCACCGTGGGGCCCTGTCCCGACTCCTACTGTCACCACGGGGCCCCATTTTGACTCCTGCAGTCACCGCAGAGCGCTGTCACCACCCGTGACACCCTGCCACCACCCACTCTGCCGCACGTTGCCCTTCCTCAGCCGACCCTTCTCCCTCAGGACCCTGTTGCGACTCCTGCTGTAACCACTGGGCTCTGTCACCACCTGTAACACCCTGCCACCCCCCACCCTGCTGCAACTTGCCCTGCCGTGGTCTATTCTTCTCCCTCAGGGCCCTGCCACGACTCCTTCTGTCAATGCAGGGCCCTGTCCTGACTCCTACTGTCACCACGGGGCACTATCGCGACTCCTGCTGTCGCCGCAGAGCCCTGTCACCACTTGTAACACCCTATCACCAACCATCTTGTCACACCTTCCCTTGCTTCGCCACCCTTCTCCATCACGGCTCTGTCGCGACTCCTGCTGTCACGGCAGGGCTCTGTCGTGACATCTGCTGTCACCACGGGGCCCTGTTACCTCCTGTGATACGCTGCCACCCTCCACCCTGTCGTGACTTGCCATGCCCGGGTCTGCTCTTCTCCCTCAGGGCCCCGTCGTCACTCCAGCTGCCTACAGGAGTCGCGACTCCCGCCGTCGCCGCCGCCACCACCCCCGGCCCCCTCAGACCCGCGGAGCCCAGCCGCGATCGTCCCCGTCGCCGCTCCCACCTTTCTTCACCTTCAGCTGCATCTCCGGCTCCTCCATCCCTCCCCGCGCCTCTTCCGGCTTCCGTGGTGCGCGACCAAAACCGCCCTGGCCGGAAACAACGCCCCCCACAGAGCCACAAAGGGCCCCGGCTGGAAACATCTCCTCGGCGCATTCGTTCCGCCCCAGTCCTCCCCCCCCCCCCAAAAATTATTTGGGTGGAAAAGATCTTTGAGATCATCGAACCGTTCCTGTCCGCTACTGAAGCACACCTGAGCACCTCATCTGCACGGCTTTTAAATCTCTCCAAGGATGGGGACTCTACCACTGCCTTGGGCTTCAGCACTCTGTCAGTGAAAAAATTTTTCCCTACTATCCAATGTAAACCATGGTGCAACTTGGAGCCATTTCCTCTCATCCCATCACTTTTTGCTTGGGAGAAGAGCCCAGCAACCACATCACCACAAACTCCTTTCTGGGAGCTGCAGAGCGATGAGGTCTCCCCTCGGCCTCCTCTTCTCCAGACCAAACACCCCCAGGGCCCTCAGCTGCCCCCACACCCTCTGTTCTCCAGAGCCTTCCCAGCTCCGTTCCCTTCTCTGGACACACTCCAGCTCCTCAGTGTCCTTCTTGGAGCGAGGGGCCCAAAACTGAACCCAGGATTCCCTAGTCAGGATGAGGATGTGAACCCTACTCAATCACAAACTCTCCCTGCCTGATCTCCCTTTCCTTGTTCCATCACATGCTTCCAACTTTGATTAACTCCACAGTTCATAGTTTTCCTAAGATGAAGTGCCTACGCCCTTGAGCAGAGACCGGGATGTTTATAGAAGACATGAAGTCCCTGCATCTCCGGGCAGATATTAGGATGTTTGTAGAAGATACCAAGTGCCTGCGCCCCTGGGATCAGGATGTTTGTACTGAATAAAACGAGGTGCAAAATCCATTCGAGGCTGGAGCACCCAGGGCAGGCGGAGCAGGGGGATCCCATGGGGGATGAGGGATGAATGGGGGTGACCTGTGTGTCCCCCCACTCAGTGGGGAACCGCCTCAAACTCCTTAGCACGTATCACAGAATCACAGAATCACAAGGTTGGAAAGGACCCATTGGATCATTGAGTCCAACCATTCCTAACACTCCCTAAACCATGTCCCTAAGTACTTCATCAAAGATAAAGAGCGAGCAGGGCTTTATCCGAGATCCTCTGCTAAATCGTGTGTACCCGTATCAGTATTTCGGTTTCCTTAAACCAGGTAAGTGATACCTATTCATTAACATTTTTCAAACACCTCTTGAATACCGTAATTATTTTGGGGAAATTATTTACATCCATCTGTCTCAGGGCTATGTCATCACCATCTGTCTGCGCAGGTCCAAAATTCTCCTTTTATCAACTTTTTTTTTTTTGTGGTCTCCAGCAGAGTAATGAGTGTTCTCCATCTTCTCCTGATGATCATGTGAGAATTAATTGGTAAGTTTTGCTGCGGCTGTTTTGTGTGTTTAATTATGTCATCATATAAATCTGTCTTGTAAGATGTAGCTGGTTTAGGTCAAGAGATAACCCGTCTTAGGGCTGTGAGAATTTATTAATATGCTTAGTTGTCTTGTAAGATGCAGCTGTTGTGGGTCAGGAGAGAACCTGAAGGGAGTCTCCGGACAGGGTTGGATAATCTAAAAAAAAATAATGAACATTCTTTGAGGATTTATATGGTTCTTTGTCTAAAACTATATATACCCACTGCTTTTGTAAGATGATATGCCTTTTTTTAGAAGGGCATCCAATTCAGAGCTGAACTGTAAAATAAAAGTATTATTGCCTTTGCTTCGAAGACTTTGTCCTTTTCAATATTTTGCCAGTGAATGAGTGTTTCTCACAATCCTTAACACTGTAGTCCTTTCTCCTTATACAGTTTTATCTTATCTTACAGCACAGACCACCAGGGCTTGTTTATACACAACCCACGCTCATCCAACGCCTTCCAGGAAACGCTTGCTGTATTCACACGAGCTCCACGCACTCGCAGACACCGTCCCGTACGCGGGATGCCGGTGATCACAAGGTCACGCTGACTCAAAACAAAGCTTGCACAAGGAAGAAAAGAACAGAAAAAAAAAAGTTCAATCCACAACGGTAAGATGGCCACGCCGTCCCCCGAAAGGGTCTGTCGCTTTAACGCCAGGCTTTCCGCCTTGCCCAGCCTCCGTTCGTCAGCGCAGGTGGAGCTGGACTGGGGACCCACTGAGCCCCCCGCTTCCCTCCAGCAGCCCCCCAGCCTTGGCCAGAGGAAGGGGCCACAGGCGGGAACGGGGAACTCCTGCACCGGAGGATGCTGGGGGTGAGCCCAGAGTCCTTGGCGCGGAACGGCGGCTTGGCTTGAGCCCCGCCAGCCAGCTTGGGGACAGGGGGGCTGGAGGCGGCAGTGGGGTAACTGGGGAGCCCTACCAGCCAGCCTGGGGATGGGGGGGCTGAAGATGGCAGTGGGGTAACTGGGGGAAACGGGAGGTTTCCTCCAACCCTCCCTGGCTTGGCCCCACTGCGAGCGGGAAGACAGGCATGCTGGGATGAGTGGTTTGGCGACAGTCCCGTGATGGGAGCTTTTGTTGCCACCATTGCGGGGAGTGTGGCCAGGGAGGGCAAGCGGGACCCCAAACTGCGCTGCCGGCACAGAGGAGTTTGGTGGCTGCAAGTGCTCGGGGACCTGGCAGCCTCCCCCCTCCCTGCTGCCCCCTCCATCCTGGGAGACATCTCCACTTTTTCCACCTTCCTAACGTGCTGTGTGTGGCAGCTGCCCCATGGAAGGTGAAGAAGCCTCCACTCGTCTCGTGGAGACCCCCCCGAATGATGAGGATGCCCAGGAGCTCCAGAAAAAGGGTGAAAATGAAGCCAAGGGAGCAGCATCCACAGAGGAGCTGGCTGTGAGAAGGGACACGGGGGACAGCAGTGCCCCCCGGGAGCATCTGCGGGCAGACCAGGACAGGACACGCTTGGACCACAGGGACAGTGAGTGCTGGGGGTGACAGGGTGGTGGGGGCTGAGGTGGGACATGCATGGACCTGGGACCCTGCAGCGTCTGTCCCTCTGTAAACTGGGATTAGCCTGCCCTGAGGTCGGGATGTACGCAGGTTGGGTCTCATCATGCCACAGCTTGCTCCCCAAAAAGCAGAACCGAGGTCCCTAACGGCCACACTGGTTTCACAGGTGGAGCAGACGCTCTCCCGAAGCCCTCAGCTGCCTGGAGGGACAAGCAGAGGAGCACCAACCTCTCCGCCCTGGACAGTGAGTGTTGCGGTACCTGCTGCGCACAGATGCTCAGGCTCAGCCCCAGTGGGAGACAGGCATGGGAGAGGTCATCTGGGTCTGTCGTTCCACAAAGACAGCTAGAAAGAAGTCTTTTACTGCTGCCAGTCCCTCCAAGTCCAAATCGAGATGACTCGTGACAGCAGTGAGAGGTCACTGCAGCTCTGGGCAGTAGAACCAGAAGCTCTTTCTGTATATTTTCCTAATTAAACTACAAATAGCTCACTGAAAACACATTGCGAATTCCAAGGGAAGTTCTTCAAGGGTAGGAAATATGAGTGCATCCCCCAGACTGTCCCCCCTGCAGTGTACCATTTGCAATTATGCCATTAATGCCAGATCTCTGCTTCTCGTGGTGCCCCAGATGGACCCTGCCCCTCCTTGGGCAACTTTTATCTTCCCTGCACGCTGTTCAAACCGCAGTCTCCAGGCTCTTTACGTGCGAGGGGATAATTCCTTTTTCACCAGACCCAGTTTCTGCCAGGGACGGGAGGGAACAGATTTGGATAAGTTGCTCGAGACCTGAGCTTTCATGAAGCTCTTGGTCTTGAGTCAGTGCAGCTCCTCCCTGACTCTCTCCTCTCTCCGGAACAGGTTTCCCCCTGAAGCATTCGAACACGCTGACCAACAGGCAGCGAGGCAACGAGGTCTCAGCCCTCCCAGCCACGCTGGACAGTGAGTACCGCTGGGCAGAGCGGGCTGTGCACCCCGGGCCGTGGACATACCCTGCTGTCTCCTGCTGCCACGCTCTTCAGTGCCCTCTCAGGCTTCTCCCTGTTGCTCTCAGCATTTGCTGTGTCCATCTGTTCCCGCCGCTGAACAGCGTTCGTCACGGTTTAGCCCCACTCCCAGCCTGGATGGCAGCTAAACTTGGGCAGTCGTATCCCAGTTCCCACCACCAGACGGAGAGGGGAAAGGGAAATGAGGGGGAGAGATCCATGGGCTGGAAACTTAAAACTGAAACAGCTTTCATGAAACAATAATAAGGAAAATATTAATAAGAGAATAATAAACCACATACAAATATACAAAATTGAACCCCTCAATGACTACATCACCGCTGATGCTGCAGGGCAGGCGTGGGGAGAGGTCCCTGGCTGGACTCAGCAGCAGAGAGGAGATGGATTTGGGAACGCGTGGATCAGGATCAGGCAGCAGAAGGATGTATGAGGTTCTCACTAGCTGCCAGCCACTGAAGAAGAGGTCTTGACCCTTATGATCCCTCAGTTTTATACCGGGCATGATGTATATGGCATGGAATACCTTGTTGGGTAGTTTGGGGTCAGCTCTCCTGTCCAATCCTCGCTGCAGGTGCCCTTTAGACTTACGGCATTGCACCAACTCCAAGATGGCTTTGGTTTCTAAAGGAATAAGCATAAACAGTGGCCTTTCTGCATATCAGTGCCCTGTTACTTTGGTGATTAACTATAAATATTAAACTTTATCACTTCTAGAGACAGACACCACCTGAAAGACGTGTTGTAAACTCTCAAAAACTGAAGTTACTTAGAAGAGGCTTAGCTGAAAAGTTAGAAAATCGGTCTGCTTTAGCTCAAACCAGAACAGTGTCAGTTACTCATTGGGCTTTTTGGGGCTTGGATGGGTAATCGCCTCCCAGACTTGCAGGGACCAACCTGTAGACAGTGGATGCTGAGCTGGGGAAACATTTTGTCCTGATGGGTGAACTCCTTCTGTCCCTCAGCGTTGTCCATCCACCAACTTGCTGCTCAAGGAGAGCTCAGCCAGCTGAAAGAGCATCTTTGGAAAGGTAGGTCTCTTCTGTTGGGTTCTTACCCCAGATCACACAGAGTCATAGCAGGCCTTTTGCTAAACCCTTGGCTTCATTTAAAGCCTTCACTGGGTTTACTGAGGCGACAGGGAGCAGAGGGGGCTTTACCCATCCTGTTTATGATGTGTCATCCGTGTTTGTGCAGGTGAGAACTTGGTGAACAAACCCGATGAGAGAGGTTTCACGCCACTGATCTGGGCTGCAGCCTTTGGAGAGATCGAAACAGTCCGTCACCTACTGGAATGGGTAAGGCCATGCTCACACAGACCCTGTTAAAAGGAAACTTTCCATCTCCAGCCCTGCTGGCTGTCAAATTGTCCAGCACTGTCCTGATACCATCTCAGCCAACCTTTCCCATGGCACCAAACAGGACGAGTTTGCAGAGCTAACGGCTCAGACGCTGTTGGATGCTGCTCCCCACTGGGCTATGAGCTAAGTCAGGAGCATGAAGAGTCTTATCTCACAGCTAGCAATAACTGTTTGTAATTAAATATCTGCTTATTGGTAATTTGAGATCAGGCTTACCACTTGGGCCCTGTAATCTGCCAGCAAATGTGTTCGCCGAGGTATCGTTGCAGTTAATGAACTCATTGCTGCATCGTCCTTGAGTGCCGGGCTTGCAGTCGAGCACCGTCTGGGGGTGAGCAGGAACCACATCCTCCTGCTGTCTGGATCAAGCTGCTCCCCAAAGCTCAGTCCCACATCCATGTGTCTAATGACCGCTGAACACTCACGCTACATAAAGGCTGGCCAAACTCTGGCTCTCTTACTGTATTAGCAGCAAAATCACAATGCATTACCAGAGAGACAAACCGAACCCAAAATAAATGAGGTGATAAAGGCTATAATGAAGTCCAGGAGAGGTCCTGGTTGACAGGGCTTGGAGGACAGGGAGGTTTTCTATGTAAATTGGTAATAAAGGGATGGAGGAGACTGTACAGGATCTAGACAGGGCCAGTAACGCTGAGAGTGGTGATGGGGAAAAGGGCTGAGTAACAGGAACCATCAGGCGTAGTTACTGACACGTGAGAAGGGCTTTTAAGTCCTCACCTGAGAGGTTCGATGATGATAAAAACATGCCCAGTAAGGACTTTAGCTAAGGAGAGGTCACTGGGAATGTGTGAGCCGTCTCTGCCCCACGAGGCCATCCAGGATCAGCCCCCCTGGGGTACCCAGCAAGGCTGTACCGAGCACGCCGGGTCCCATCAGGGCTCTTCCACCCCTCGAGGCTGACGCCTGTGCCGTCCCCAGGGCGCGGACCCCCACACGCTGGCCAAGGAGCGGGAGAGCGCCCTGTCCCTGGCCAGCATGGGCGGCTACACCGACATCGTCATCATGCTGCTGGAGAGGAACGTGGACATCAACATCTACGACTGGGTGAGTGCCGCCGCCGCGCTGGGAGTGACACCGAGCGCTGCACGGGGCTCCGCAGAGCTCATTTTAAGAAGCAGCGCCTCATTTTAAGCTCTGCCCTCGCCGGATCCACGCTTCTCCCAGAGGGTGGAATGGCCACAGCACCTCACACCCAGAGACACTCCTTCCTCAGGGCAGGAAGAAGGGAGCAGAATGAGTTCCCATCATTCTGGGCTGTGTTAGCAGCAATTGCTGTCTCCCAGCTGCCCCCCAGGCTTGCAGCGCTCGTTTGCCTGCTCATGCGGTTGCTTCGAGAAATTAATCCAGATAATAATTTTAAACGATTTCCTCAGCTGCTCACACTGGTGATGTTACCACAAGGAATCGGCGCTCAGAACTTCAGGTTGCCTTTAAAACGACACAGTTTAAAAGTTAATTGTGTGGCAGACAGAGAGAAGAAATCTTGTGCAGAGCTGCTCTCTGAGAACACACCGAGCCTGGTGCTGGGAGAGGGTGGAAAGGGGATCGCGGTGGGTTGGGGACCTACAGCTCTGGGAGAAGCAGGAGTTGCGTGAACACGGCCCGGCGTGAGGCCGGCAATGACACAGCCCCTTCCCTCTCCCTGCAGAACGGTGGCACTCCTCTGCTCTACGCCGTGCGCGGCAATCACGTCAAGTGTGTCGAGGCCCTACTAGGTAACAGGGAAGATCCGCTCTTAGCCTCGGCCTCCAATCGCTACTCGTTGGTCATCACCTCGGGGAGAGAAACCAAGCAGCCCAGGGGTGTCGTGGGGGGCTGCTCAGCAAGGACGGGCACCTCTTGGGGGTCCCCTCACCCTGTGTCTGACCTGGAGGGGCTGCCGTGCCGGCAGGGGAGTGCTGTGCCCTGATCCCCACTGCCTGCTTGCAGCTCGTGGCGCCGACCTGACAACGGAAGCAGATTCTGGATACACCCCGATGGATCTGGCCGTGGCCCTGGGACACAAGAAAGGCAAGTGTTCCCTCCGTGCCTGGCAGGGAGCCCTGCCTTCCCTTCCCGAAAAGCCTCCAGGCAATTCCCAGCTTCCAGCCTTCCTTGGGACTTGTTTTAACCTTCCAAAGCTCCCTAGAGAAACTAGGATGGGTCCTGTTCCCCCTGCTTGCCCTCTGAACCAGAGCCGTGCTGGGACAGGGCAGATGGCAACAAGCCTCTGGAAAAAAGGATTTTCCAGCCTCCCACTGGAAAATGGGAGCAAAACAGTGACCAGATCCTGGCCACAGCAGCACTGGCTTCTCACAGGCTTGACTTCCCTGGGTTTCACCCCTCTCTCCTCCCTTAGTCCAACAGGTTATTGAAAATCACATCCTCAAGCTCTTCCAGAGAAAGGCGCTGGAGTGACACAGCACTCACGCGGTGCTGCTGCAGCTCCAGGGCTTCTCCCGGATAACGCGAGGCTCTGGGACCAAGGCAGCCTCACCCAGCCACCCCGAAACAGGGAGCGGCACGACGCTTTGAGCAAGGAGCACGTGGAGGAAGCTGGGAACCACCTGCCCTCGGCACAGCCACGCTTCTCCCGCGGAGCAGCACGCGCCTCACACCCAGAGACACTCCTTCCTCGGGGCAGCTGTGGCTCTGCCCTGTCGGGGCTCGGCTGCTTCGTGCGTCTGCATTCAGGTATTGCATTACTGGAAGTAAATTTTCCTGCAGCCTCTGAAGCCCTGTCCGCTGCCTCAGCCCATCGCAGCTGCCAGTCCCTGATCCCAGCACCAGCTACTGGGGAACTGGGCCACCCACCTCCCCTCCCCGTGCCACTTGATGCCTCTCCAGAGATGTCTCTTTGAAGAGGGAATCTCCCTCTTGCACCCATAAACTTGCCAAGCCCTCCCTGCACGCAGCGCTATAACCAGACAGGGAAATATCCACAGGCAGGAGCCAAATCCTGCAGGAAATCACCCTGCACGGCCCTGCAGGGCCACAAAAGCCCCTCCAAGAAGCTCTGGGGTGGTTAGCAAAGGGAGAGAAGCCAGAGCCACAGCACAGGGAGGTGGCACTTCTCTCTCCCGCTCAAGCCACGCACCAGCATGGCCACAGCAAACCCCTGGGTTGCCTCTTGCCCAAGGAGCCGCCAGGAAGGAGTGATGACACCATTTATTCAGCCAGTTACACCGGCTGTGTCCCACCAAAGGCTTGGAAGTGGATGTCTGCACTAGTGTCCCTCTGTCATTGCCACCCGTGGGGTGGGATTCCCTCTCAGAGCCTCAGGGGGCGGCTGGCAGGGTTTGCTGTCCCGTGTCCCCCCCACGGGGGAGCGCAGGCGATGAGGAACAGCCCCCCACGCTGCCCTAGAGCTTCTTCCCCAGCACCCCGAGGTGGTACACCACAATCCTCCCGAAGAAGTCTGTGCTGTTCTCAAACGTGATCTTCAGCTTATCCAGCACCGTCTCCTCCACCTGGAATCTGTGTGGGGCCCATAAAGGAGAAAAACAGGCAGGGGGATGTCACGACACGTGGGAGACCTGCTCTGAAGGGGCTCGTGTGGGGCTTGCACTGCAGCCAGCGATGTCCAGATTTGCTCCAGCTCCGCTGAATTGCTTTAAATGCCATCTCTGCCATCACCTCCCTGGCTCTTCGCAGCTGGAGGTGGCTCTGAACCCACCCACCAAGCTGTTCAGCCCACCCCACAACATGGCAAAGGATATCTGCATGGCATTGATGTCCTGGGGGTACAGGTCAGATATTTTCACCAGTTCTTCACCTGCTCTGCAGCCTGTGGAGGGCAAAGGTGGAGGCTCAGGTCCTGGGGAAGGTTCTGCGGGCTGCCACGGCCACAGAAACCCCCAAAATTCTCCTTGTGTCGCCTCTGGGAGAAGGGGTTCATCTAAGGGACCAGGTTCCCATTTGCACCCAAAGCATCCCAGAGAACCCCAGGTCACAGAATGGTTTGGGTTGGAAGGGACCCCAAAGCCCATCCAGTCCCACCTCATGCCATGGGCAGGGACACCTCCCGCTGGATCAGGGGCTCCAAAGCCCCATCCAACCTGGCCTTGAACCCCTCCAGGGATGGGGCAGCACCACTGCTCTGGGCAGCCTGGGCCAGGGGCTCCCCACCCTCACAGCAAAACATCTCTACCTAAGATGTCATCTCAATCTCCTCTTTCAGCTGAAAAGTGTTTCCCCCTTATCCTGTCCCTGCCCTCCCTGATCCAGAGCCCCTCCCCAGCTTTCCTGGAGCCCCTTTCCATACTGGAAGCTGCTCTAAGGTCTCCCCAGAGCCTTTTCTTCTCCAGGCTGCACCCCAGCTCTCTCAGCCTGGCCTCATACAGGAGGTGATCCCGCCCTTGGAGCATCTCCATGGCCTCCTCTGGTCCTTGTTCACCCCTCTCTGCTCCAGCCCACAGCCTCAGCCCCTCTTAGGTTTCAGGAACAACTAACAAAGTCCTCTGGGCCTCAAAAACTGCTGTGGGATCCAGGTGTAGGTAAACTGAGGCAGAGGGCTCCCCCATGTCCCCCAAACCAGGTCCTCACCTTCCAGTATGCACAGCCGGCTGGAGAATCCTCCCTGGAACTGGATGTGGAGCTGCGAGACCTTGACGGTGTGGGGAAAGTCCAGGGTGACCCACTGACACGTGCCCTGGAGGCAGGAACGACACCAGGGCTTCGTCACAGCGGGATGTTCCCCTCGCGCGTGGCTCTTGTCCCATGCACGGCTCCCATCCCGCCCTTCTGGCGTCCCTCATCCTTGTGCCCCCCACCTGGTCCGAGTTCCAACACGTCTCCTCGCTCGTGTCAAACATGTGCTTCTTCCCAAACTGCTTCACATCCCGGTTAAGCACGGAGCTCACCCTGCGGGGACACCACCACCATCCCAGGGACACGATGGGGACAGCGTCAGCGACGGGATCTGAGTCCCCTGCAGGGACAGAGGACAGCGCGTGGTGCCCAGGAAGGACCCTCCTGGCAGAACCCGCTGCCTGCTGCCCCCGGGGCCGGGACTCACCGCGAGGCCGTGTTGGCGCAGATCAGGGGCTCCACGGGCATCGCTGCCAGCGGCCGAGCTGCCTGTGGAGAGACGGGGTCAGCGAGGGGCGAAAATGGGGACACCCAGCAGCATTGGGGACACCTGGGCAGCAACACAGACCCCCAAGAACCACTGGGGACCCTTCAACTGCATTGGGGACACCTGGGCAGCAATACAGACCCCTCCAAGAACCACTGGGGACCCTTCAACTGCATTGGGGACACCTGGGCAGCAATACAGACCCCCCCAAGAACCACTGGGGACCCTTCAACTGCATTGGGGACACTTGGGCAGCAATACAGACCCCCCCAAGAACCACTGGGGACCCTTCAACTGCATTGGGGACACCTGGGCAGCAATACAGACCCCCCCAAGAACCACTGGGGACCCTTCAACCGCACTGGGGACACCCTGGCAGCATTGTGGACCGCTGGGCAGCAATGGAGACGCCCAGGGCATTATTGGGGACACCCTGACAACACTAGGGGTACTCAGCAGCATTGGGGACCCCTGGGCAACACTGGGGACCCTTCAGCAGCACACAGACCCCCCCCGGGCAGCCCTGGGGACCCCTAAGCAGCACTGGGGACCCCTTGGGCAACACTGGGGATCCCCTGAGCAGCACTGGGGACACCCCGAGGAGCACAGGGAACCCCCAATCGCATTGGGGGCACCCGGGCAGCGCCGGGGACGCCCTGGGAAGCATTGCGGACCCCCCGAACAAGCCCTGAAGACCCTTTCGCAGCACCGGAGACCCCCACCAACCGCCCCCCCCCCAGTTCCCTCGCCCTCACCTCCCGGTGCAGGAAGCGGCGGAACTGCTGCCCCGAGCATCCGGGAACGCCCCCGCCCCGCCCCTCCGGGCTTCCCCCCTGCAAAGGCTTCGCCCCCCACCCGCTCCGGTGCCTCCACGGCCCGGGGTACGGGGCTGACCCCCCCCCTCCGGTACCGCGGACCCCCGGGGGCGCGGCTGGGGGGGCGCGGGGCGATCCCGAGCCTGCCCGGCAGAGGGCGCTGTGGGAGCGCGGCTGAGGGCGGGGGGGCGCGGGGGGGTCCCTGCATCCCAGTACAACCCTACATCCCTGCATATCCCTGCATCCATGCATCCCGGTACAACCCTGCATCCCAGCATCCTTGCATTCCGGTATAACCCTGCATCCCTGCATCCCACTACAGCCCAGCATCCCTGTATCCCTGCATCCCGGTACAACCCAGCATCCCTGCATCCCAGCATCCCTGCCTCCCGGTACAACCCAGCATCCTGGCATCCTAGTACAACCCAGCATCTTGGCACATCCCGGCATTCCAGTGCATCCCGGCATCCTGGCGCATTCCAGTATACCTGCACATCTCAGCAACCCAGCACATTACAGCATCCTGGCACACTCCAGCATCCCTATACATCCCAGCATCCCTTCATGCTCCTGCCTCTCTGCACATCCCAGCATCCCTGCACATGCCAACATCTTAGCACACTCCACCATCCCTACACGTCCCAGCATCCCTGCATGCTCCAGTGTTCCTGCACACCCAGCACCTCCACATGCTCCAGCATCCCTCCATGCTCAAGCATCTCTGCACACTGGGAGCATCCCTACATGATGGAGCATCCTTGCTCTGGTGCATCCCTACACGCCTCAGCATCCCTACACCCTCCAGCACCCCCACACCCCCAGCGTCCCACACCCCGGCATCCCCTCACCAATACAAGACACCAGCACGGAGCACCGGCAAATCCAAACCCTCCCTGCTGCCTCTGGGCCAGCACGGCAGGGCCGCTCTCCTGGGGGGCCCAGAGCAGCTGCGCAGGGAGAAATCACACTGACACCCCCCAAAGATAACACAGCAGCTGCTTAGAATTATCCTTTGCAGGCTTATGGTCGCGCTGCGCTTGCCCACGGTCTTTGTGGACGTGCCCTGGTGTTCAGTGAGGTTGCCAAGCCTTGACCCCGCGGTGGTCCCACGTACCCAGGTCGCTCTCACAGCCACCGTGCGGGGGGAGACGACGCAAGGACACAGCACGGCAGGGCTGCACAGCCCTCCCTATCCTCCGCGGGTGCTGAGCTGCCTGCGTGAGTCACAGCGGTGGCGCTGAGGCTGCCTGCGCTCCACCACAAGCAAGAATAAAGCCAGGCGAGAGCTGCCAAGCCATCACCTCCCCCATCGCAGCGCGGCTCCGGGGGCTCAGCCCCCACTCGGGGGCTGCACACACGCCTGCACACGCATGCCGGTGAGCACGCGTGTGTGCACGCACACGCGGTGACACACTGCAGCACATGCGTGACACGCTCTGTCTTCCTCCTCCTTCCTCCCCTTCTCCCCTACCCGAGTTTTGCCGGAGAAATTGGGTCAAAAACCACAGGAGCCTTAATTGCCCCACGGCACATTGTGCGTCGGGGACGCATCTGCCAGTGCTGCCACTGTGTCACCGCGTCACCTCCTGCCTGCACATGCCAGCACCGTCCCCTCTCGCCCCAGTGACTCCCAACCCCTTGCCTTGGGGGGTGGAATCAGGGCTCTTCGGCCTCAGCATCTTCCTCACCCTCCTCGCTGTCGAGGAACGAGGCAGTAACTCAGCTGTTTGGTGCCGGGCTGTGCCGGGAGCAGCTTGGCTGCGTTGGCACCCGGTCGCCGTCCAGCCCGGCGCTCAGCCGCCCGCTGCGGGGGGCCTTTGCGTTTCATCCAAGAGCTAATAGAGAGCCCGGTGCCAAAGCAGGCGCAGACACGGATCCAGATCCCCTGCTCCCACCCGCCAGCCGTTGGGACGCTGGCCCGGTGCCACCGTGGCCACCTCGCGCCGGCGGTGCAGGAAATGGGGTGCCGGTGCCTTTTGTGCGGCGGGTGCCAGCGGGTGGGTTTTGCTGAGCAACCCCGGCTGGCGCTGGGAGCCGCTTCCGAAGAAGGAGCGGGTGTTGTGCCCTTTGCCGTTAATTACTTGCAGCGATTGATTTCCACTTCCGTGTAAACACTGGAGATTAGCGGTGAATGCGGCACAGGCGCTTATTGAACATCGCGGCCTCTCCGCCCGGCACAGGGCATCGCCTGTTCTCCGGGATGCGCCGCTGCCTTTATTCCCTTTGGAGGGGCCGAGGGTCCTGGAGGGGGCGGGAAGGGCAGGATTTGGCACAACCAGTAATTTAATGCTAAACAATGATGTGGTGGCATCTCCGTGCTGGGAAGGAACTGTGCAGCGCTGACACTTCTTTGGGATCGGGGTGGCGACGGGCACATCCCTCTGGAAGTGGATGGATAAAAGGATGGAATGACAATTATCTTATTATAACCCTGCTTTTTAGCCACAAAGGGGTGTTTCCTCCCAAAGGAGTGAGGGTACGGTGCTCATGGCCGTGCTGGTGTCCTCCCCGCGCAGGGGGTGCCAGGGATGCGGCACATCAGCCGTGAGCAGGTGTGGGGTGGGATGTGCCGTTAATGAGCTTGGATTTGCTAACGGGAGATGCTGCCTGGCATCCCTGTGCAGGCAGCGCTGGGAAGGGGGTGAATAATTAACGCCCCGGCTAATGAACCAGCACAGCATCCTGCCAGCCCCTGCTGCCAATTATTGCCGCTGTCGGAGAGGGACTGGCCAGGGCTCCCAGTGCCCGCTCCCAGCCCCGTGCCAGCCCTGCCGCCTGCTCCCTCGCGGTCCCCCCTCCGGGCACCGTGGTGGGCACCGGAGCACAGGATCAGGCGCCGTCCGTGGATGCTGTGCCGGTGGCATCGCCACTCGGGAGGGCACAGTGCCGCCCGTGTCGCCGGCGGGCGCTGGGTGCTGGCGGGGGCTGGGTGCTGCGGGAGGGCGAAGGAAGGGAAGGAGGCAGTTGCCATGGAAACAGAAAATAAAATCAATGCATCCTGCTGGCGGGTTTGGAGGGAAGTCGGGCCTGGCGAGGGCAGGGGCCCTGCAGCCCTGGGGAGATGCTGTGGCCCCCAGCGTGGAACTCTCTGCGCCCCCGCCGCTGTGCCCGCTCATGCCATGGGAAGACTTGGCTCTGGTGAGGGATCCGGGGCAGTGAGGATGCGGGTCCACAGCGCCAGCGCTCAGCCCATCCCCTCCGAGTGGTACCCGGGTCGGAGCATCCTGCATCTCACCACACCTCACTGGGGACCGGCACCAGCTCCTGGTTCACCTGCCACGGAGCTGTCCGTCTCTCTGTCCGTCCATCCGTCTGTCCACCCCCATGCCAGCGCCCCGAGCGCCGGCCCCAGCTGCGGTGGCAGAGCCCTCATTAATAAGCCGCTCTCCCGATGAATGTGGCAGCTCTCCTGGAACGGGCTTCATTAGCCGCCGGCGGACCTGAGCGGAATAACAAGCGGCTCCACGGGGCACGGGATGGGGTCCCCCGCGCACCCCCAGCCATGCGGGGACCGGGACACGCGGCCGCGCTCCGGCCATGGGGAGCGAAGGGGCTCCTCGCCACACAGGGAGGGTCCGTGGCACCGCGGTCCCCCAGTGCTCAGCGCCTGCAGGATGGCAGCAGTGATGCTCAGCACTCTGGGCACGGCACGGTGGCCCTGGCTGCCAAACCGGGCAGCACTGGAGCTCGGGAGGCTCCCGGCCTCGCCACCCCCAGACTGGCTCTGTCATTGAGGTGTTATTGGCTTTACCACCCGCTCTGGCCGCGATGACCCTTCCATCCCCCGTGGGACTCAACAGTGTCCCCATGGTCCCCACGCTGTGAGCGAGCCAAGTCACCTCTCTATTTTGTCTCTTGGGAGCGAGACCTGGCTGAGACCCATCAAACTCATGTTACATGTGGCCCCTCTGCTGTCCCCTGCGTGGTCCGGACCAATCCAGGTCTGTGCTGGAGCTTTGGGGACCCCCTAACCCCACGCCAGAGACGGAGCCTTGCTGGGTTTCCCCGGGGGCGGTGGGTCCTGGGACTTTGTGGTGGGAGCCCCTCGTCATCGCCGCCGCGCACCCCAACTGCCGGCAGCCGCCTCGCCGCGTCCCTGTCACAACAAAGGAAAACATCTCTGGATGGAAACTGCAGGAGGGTCGTCACGGCAACACTGCTGCAGGATTTCACCAGAAACCCAGCAGTTCTGGCTCAAAAAGACATTCGGGTCCGTGCCCACCCCTGCGGGCGCTGGTGCCAAACCCAGCGTGTGGCCCAGAGGGATGGGGTCACCCCCACATCCACTGCTCCGGGGGCATGGGCTGTCCCCCCGCGGGGTTGGGGACACCGGGCACAGCGGGGGGCTGGGGACAATGGGTGCTGCTTTGTGGGAGCAGCTCAGGATTGAGCCATCAGCGCTCCTGGGGCGATGGAGTGAGGGTGGTGTGATGAGGGGCTGGGGGTGCAGAAGGGACCCCAAGCCTGGCAAGGATGGGGCCATGGGGGTATCCCTCCACTCCAGGCAGAGCCGGCTCTCCTGCAGGATGGAGGGATGGGGACAGAGGGGTGTTAGGGCTCCAGGTCAGGCTTGGGGATGGGGACACTCCATGAAGTCACCTCCCGAGTGCATGGATGTGGTCCTGCTCCACCGGGAGCCGCGCTCCTCCACGCTGGACTGTCTTCTCCGAGCACAAGGAGATCGATCCCAACCACGGCGAGATGCTGGGGCTCCAGGCTGGACCTAGGGGTGGGGGCACCCCATGATCTCCAGCTGGAGAGATCACCTGGGGGGACACTGGGACCCCAAACTGGTGCTGGTAGAGGACCTGGTCCCCCCCAGCGCCCTGCGGATGGGCTGTGGTGTGCGGGGGGAGAGGTGTCTGTCGAATCCCGGTCCGCTCTGGGTGGTGTCTGTTATGACATTTATCTCCACTCAAGAGGAGAGCTCCAATAACTCACTGCCAGCACTTTCCACAGCAAGACAAACGTCCGGCGGCGCATCCGCCACCCTGGCCAGGCCCTGCGTCCCCCCCTCTGCCCAGGGCCCCTCCACTCTCCATTCACCTCCCACTTGCTCCTCCAAACCCTCAGGGAGGTTTGAGCCCTCAGGTGTCTCTGGTTCCGCTTTTCCCACACCCTCTCCGCTCGGCAGACCCATCCCTGGGTGCCACTTTGTCAACGCGCCCGTTAGCGAAGGGTGGTGGGAGGTGGGTGCCAGAGGGACCCCCGAAGGAGCTGGTGCTCAGGTGAACCCATCTCATCCCCGCCCGTGCGCGATGCCTCATGCAGATCAGCCCCATTCCCGGATGGAGCTTGGGAAGACGAAGCGTGGGAAGAAAGTTTTGGGCAGCGCTGGGAGCAGCACGGAGGCAGCGGGCGGGTGGGATGAGGGTCTTGCTGTGGGTGCAGGACCTGGTTGTGGTGGGGACAGAGGGAGCATCTTCACCCCGAAGGGTGCCGGGGCCGTTGTATGAGCATTTGGGAGCCGTCTCCACCTCGTCGCGCGTGGGCAGCGGTCCTGACTCCACTGGGAGTCGCACTTATCCACACTTGACCGTCTTCTTCAGGCACACGGAGATGGGGCAGCGAACCCCACCCAGCACCCATGGGTGCTCTTTGCAAAGCAGGCCGATGGGATGGAGACCCGTAGGGTGGCATCACCAACCACCTGGATCCGCTCGGAGCAGGAAGGAGTCGAGACATCAGGGCGAATCCCCTGGGACCCCCAGTCCCGCTTGGCAAACACCCTGTGGGGGTATGAGCCCCCCGTTGCCGCCCCCCACACGCGGGCACCTACGCGGGGACGGGGACGGCAGCTGCAGGCGCATAAAGAAGGGGAACAGAGGAGCTCTGTGTGCCGGCAATGCCGGGGTTGTGCGAGGGGGGTTCACAAAAGGCAGGAAACGCCACGGAAAAAAAGAGTCTGGCACAATGGAGTCGGAAATGAGAACTTTGCTCTCGGGTTTCCGCGGACTCATCCTATGAGGAATATAAGAAGGGGGAAATCTTTTTACCCTGGTTGTTGCCAAGTCCTGGGAGACAGGGTGGCATTCTCCATCCACCGGTCAGAAGGTGACCCCCCCTAAACCCTCCCTAACAGCTCAGTGACGGGTTTTTCCCCCCCATTTTGGGGGTTGTTCCTGGTATTGCAGCTCCCTCAAGGGTCTCACCCGGTTTTGTTGGAGTTGTTCAGGCTTTTTCAAGCCTTCATCCATTCTCAGCATCTTCGAGTCCATACAGGGGTGCAGAGGGGCTGGAAGATGCTGCTGGTGGACCCTGTGTGGCTTGGAAGGGGATTTGGGATGCAGAAGAGGCTGGAAGATGCTGCTGGATGCAGCCTGTATAGGGTGGAAGGGGTTTTGGGGTGCAGAGGGACTGGAAGATGCTGCTGGCAGACCCTGTGTGGCTTGGAAGGGGTTTTGGGGCGCAGAAGATGCTGCTGGATGCAGCCAGCGTAGCTCGAGAAGGGGTCCAGGGGTGCAGAGGGACTGGTAGATGCTACTGGGTGCAGCCTGGATGGGTTAGAAGGGGTTTTGGGGTGCAGAGGGGCTGGAAGTCACTGCTGGTTGTACCCTGTATGGCTTGGAAGGGGGGTGGAAAATGCTCCCCTGTTCGGAGACACCCTAAAATCCCAGTGGGTCGCAGGGCAGGGATGCCAAGGGGTGCAGTCCTTGCGGGGGGTGACACAACGGGTCCCACTTTGGCTTAGGGGGGCCTGGAAGGCGCTCCCCCGCTTAGGGGGTGCTGGTCCCGGCTGGGGGTGGGGCGCAGACCCTATTGGGGGGGGCTATGGATGGGGAGGGGGTGGCCCCGGTTGTGTGGGGTGGTTACCTCGATTATGGGGGGCAGCTCCTCTGGATGGAGGGGGGGTGGGTGGCTCCCGTTGTGGAGGGGAGCCTTGCTGGGGGGAGGGGGCGGCTGTTGGGGGGGAGAGACACCGGGGGGGGGGTGCAGGGGGCTCCGGCTTGGGGGGAGGCAGCTCTGCTGGCAAAGGAGGGGGCAGCCCCGATTGGGGGGGGGCGGCTCCAGTGGATGGAGGGGGGGTCGGCTCCTGTTGGGGGGCGGTAGGATGGGGGGGGGGCAGCCCCGGTTGGAAAGAGGGGGGGTGAGATGGGAGGGGCGCAGCCCCGTTGGAAATGGGGGGGTGAGATGGGGGGGGGGCAGTCCCTATTGGAAATAGGGGGGTGAGATGGGGGGGGGGCAGCCCCGCTTGGGAGGGGGGGAGGCGGCTCCGGGCGGGGGCAGCCGCGGCGGGGGGGGCTCCGCTGGCTGGAGGAGGGGCAGCTCCGGTTGGGGGGGGGCTCAGGGGGGGGGTGTCCCCGGTCGGGGGGGGGCCGGGGGGCGCATGCGCGGGCGCTCCTCGCCCTGTGCCGGCGGGGAGCGCGTTCGCCGGCGCTGCGGGCAGGTGCTGCGGGCGGCACCGGCGGCGGGGGGGCCGTGCCAGCCGCGATTGGCCCGGCCCGGCCCGGCTCGGCCCCCTCCGGGGTGGGGGGGGGGCCCGGCCCCGCTGCCCCCCCGCCCCGCTCCGCTCCGCGCCCCCCGCTTTTAAAGCCCCCCGGTGCCGGCGGGGCGTTGGGCTCCAGCGGCGGCGATGAATCCCGGAGCTCCCTGAGCGCAGGTACGTGCGGCACCGGCACCGGCACCGGCACCGGCACCGGCACCGGCACCGGCACCGGCACCGGCACCGGCACCGGCACCGGCACCGGCACCGGCACCGGCACCGCCCGCGCCGCCCCCGCGCTGCCGTACCCGGTGCCGCGGGAGCGCACGGGAACGGGAACGGGGATGGGAAGAGGGATAGGGGACGGGAACGGGGATGGAGACAGGAACAGGGATGAGAATGAGGCTGGGGACAAGGAGAGGGGACAGGAACGGGGGTGAGGATGGAAACGGGGACGGAAACAGGAATGGGGGTGAGGATGGGAACGGAGATGGGGGACGGGAATGGGGATGAGGATGGGAAAGGGAGCAGGGATGGGGTTGGGAACAGGGACGAGGATGAGGGTGAGGATGGGAACGGGGATAACACCAGCGCTGCAACGGTAGGAGAAGGATGAATCCGTGGTAGGTGACGTGATGGGGACAACGGGGCTGTGAGGGCTGGGGGAGACACTGGGATCGGGGACTGGGGAGCACTGAGACGGGGGAGACACTGGGATCGGGGATTGGGGAGCACTGGGATGGAGGAGACAGTGGGATCAGGGACTGGGGAGCACTGGGATGGGGGAGACACGGACTGGGGATGGGGACACTGGGATGGGGGGACACTGAGATCAGGGGACACTGGGATTGGGGATGGGGACCACTGGGATGGGGGAGACACTGGGATTGGGGTGGGGGAGCACTGGGGTGGAGGGGATACTGGCACTGAGACTGGGGAGTACTGGGATTGGGGCTGAGAGGCACTGGGATTAGGACTAGGAGACACTGGGATGAAGGGGACGCTGGAGCTGGGGGGCACTGTGGGGACCAGGATGGACAGGGATGAGGAGCGGTGGCGCTGGAGTCGGGGAGATGCTGTGACTGAGGGTTGGGGACACTGAGAGGACTTGAGGTGTCAGCGATGCTGGGATCGGGGCTGGGAGGGCTGGAGGGGATCAGGAGAGGGGTTGGGGGCACCAAGGCAGGGGGACAAGGGGGATGGGGACACTGGGGAGACCAGGGCTCCCAAGTCTGGGGACACTGGAACTGGGGGCTGAAAGGGGCTGAAAGGGGCTGGGGGACACGGTCAGTGGAGCTGCTGGGACAGGTAGGGCTGGGGGACACTGGCGGGAGAACGGCGGGTGCTGGCGGGTGAGTGCCCACCGGGAGCCGTGTGCGCCATCGGTGCTGCCAGTGGTTCCCTGGCAGGGAAGGAGCTGGGAAGTTTGGCATTCCCGGGATGCGCTTGGCTGCCAGGGAGCAGGAAAGGCTGGCAGAGCAGTGAGGGCTCAGCACCGCGGGCAGAATAAGTCTCATCCTGCGTGCCCTGGAATGGGGATGCCACGCGGTGAGGCTGGGATGGATGGGTGGATGGATGGGTGGATGGATGGATGGGTGGATGGATGGATGGGTGGATGGATGGATGGATGGATGGATGGATGTGGGTACCAGTGAGGGCTCTGTGGCTGCTCGCGAGCTCCTCTCTGCCATGTGCCAGCCCAGTGGTTGGCAAATCCAGCTGCGAGGATGGTGCTGGAGGTGCAATCCTGTGCCAGGCCCACCAGCCTGGTGCTCTCCTTCCCATTCCCGGCACCGCTTTCGGAGTCGCTTGCCGGCATGTGGCTGAGCCGCCCGTGGGGTTGGGGTTTGCTGCGATGCTGCATCAGCTTTGGGGCTCCCGTGGCGCTTTCAGCTTCCCGGGAGAGACAGAAAGCAGGGGGGAAAAATGAAAAAAAAACCCCAAACCATAAAGAGAGGGGCAAATTCTAAAATAAAGGCTGCAGACTGTCTGCCTAATAAAAATCGCACCCGGCAAAGGGCCCATATTGGACGGGATCACAGTTTTCCGAGGTGCTAATTTATTCTCGTAGGCTGGGGGGGAGCGGGAAGCATCACGTTGGCTGTGAGATGTGACGGCAGCGAGGTTTGCAGAATTCCTTTGTTGTGGGCAGAGAGGAGGGGACGCGGAGCCAACCTCGTCGCCGGGTTCCCACCACGGCCGCGCAGCCCTGGGGGGGCCCTCGGCGGACACCCCCTCGCCGCTGGGGCGGTGGGGGCACCGTGGCGCTGGGAGGGAGGTGGGTGCCGCGGGGATCGGGGGCTGCGCTGGCTTTGGGGGTGAGGGGTGCGCGATGGGCCCCGCGGGGTGCCTGCGCTGGGGGCACCCCCAGGCTCGGTGGGCACCCCCAGGCTCGGTGGGCACCGGCGGTGCTGCCGACCCGAGTGATGCGTGCGGACGGCAGAGCGCGTGGGGGCCGTGTCGTGGCTGGGGGGCAGCGGGGGGGCACCCCGAGGGCTGCGGCGTCCCCAGGGTGGGGAGCACCCCCATATCCTGTGGTATCCGTTTCACCTGGGTGAGTGGGTGGGCAGTGCCCTCTTCACCCCCATTCTGCGTCTCCCCCTTATCGCAAACATCCCCTTCGCTCCACGGGGACCCCGTGTTCCCGAGCTGCCCCCCCAGCCCGGCCCATGGCTCGAGGGAGCTTGGGGTGAAAGGACACCCCAAAACTGGCCGTCCCAGCACCCAGTGGCCTGTGAGGAATTAAGCTATGTTTCAGCTGCAGCTAATCACCGGCCCCGAGTTTGCATATTCATGAGGCAGATGAATTATTCATGAGGTGACAGCTAGTGACAGATGTGAAAATGTTCGCCCGGCTTTGGGGGGGCGGCTTTGCACCGCCGTTATTTTAGATTTCTCTGTCTGCCGTGGGGATGGGGACCCTGGTGCCGCCTGTGCCGGGGGCATCACCGAGCCCGGAGCCCCCGGCATCGCCCCGGCTGCGGGCAGAGACCCCCAATCCGCATCAACACCAACCTCGGGGGGTCCTGGCAGCACGGGCAGCGCTGGCTCGCGGTGCCACCCTCCTTGTCTTGCTGTCACCGCTGGCGATGCCGTGGTGGTCCCTGGTGCGGCTGAGCCTGCAGCCCCCTCCGTGGAGTCCCGGGACGGATCCTGCCCCACTGGGATGGAGCTGGTGCTGCTTTTCCCCTGTGGTGCTGAGCCTGCGGCGGCGGCTGGCACTGGCTCTGCATGCCACCCTCTGTGCTGTCACCGCTGGCGATGGCGCGGTGATGCCTACAGCCCTCTCCGTGGAGCCCCGGGACGGATCCTGCCCCGTCAGCATGGAGCTGGTGCTGCTTCTCCCCCTTGGCACAGAGGCTGGTGGTGCTGAGCCTGCGGTGGGGAGCCAGGATGAGGCCAGGGCTGATCCCGGTGGTGCCACCGGGTCACGACTCAGCCGTGCCAGCCCCGGGCTGCCTCGCTGGCACGGCCGGCGCTGGATTGTGGGTTAGTGGATCAAGAGGTGGGAGGGAGACGGTCTCAATAATTAACGAGGCGCCGAGGCTGGGAGGATGCCGAGGCTTTGGGGGGCCCCCGGCGCAGCGCGGGGGTCCTGGCGTGGGGGACACCGCGTGTGGTGGCACCGGCGGGGCTGGAGGCCGCTGTGCCGCTTGCCCTGACCTTGGGATCAACTTTCTGCTGGCTCAGCGCGGGGCAGGGCTCGGTGCCGGGGGTCCACGGTGGGGCTGGGGGAGAGCAGTGGGGACCTCCCTTTGTCTGCAGGGTGGGAGCGCGATGCCAGCGAGAACGCGGTCCCCACGTGCTCCGAGGTGCCAGCCGGGTGTCCCCGAGGGAGCGCAGGCTGGGGCCGTGTGCCCTGTGCCCGGGGCTGGGGTCCCCAAGGAGGCAGCGGGGGCTGCCGGCGGTGCAGCTCTCCCCACCGCAGCACCTTCCCTGCTGCGAAAGCACAACCTGCAGAAGTGCTGATGTCAGGGAAGGCGGCAGCTGCAGATGGAGCCGCGCAGCCCTGCGGCCTCCGTCCCCCCCAGCCCCTTGGTGCCAGCAGCAACGGCTCCCCACGGTGCTGCCAGCCTGGGGTGCCCTGCTGGGGGCCAGGACCATGGTCCCATCCCTCCATCCTATCCATCCCATCCCTCCCTCCCATCCCTCCCTCCCATCCCTCCATCCATCCCATCCCTCCATCCATCCCATCCCTCCATCCATCCCATCCATCCCACCCCTCCATCCATTCCATCCCTCCATTCCATCCCTCCATCCACCCATCCCTCCATCCCATCCCTCCATCCATCCATCCACCCATCCCTCCATCCATCCCATCCCACCATCCCATCCCACCATCCCATCCCTCCATCCCTCCATCCCTCCATCCATCCATCCACCCATCCCTCCATCCCTCCAATCCACCCATCCATCCCATCCGTGTGCCGGCTCAGCAGCCGGCTGGGATAGCAGTTGCGAATCCAAGGAGCAACTTCTCTGTTTAACATTTAAATAAACCCCGGGCTGTTTGCTCAGCGCCGTTTGCTCAGCGAGGACCCATCTCCAGCACAGCGGCTCTGGGTAAACAACCGAGAGCTTAGAGGAGGATCTATACGCTGGCACGTGAACGTGGGTTTTCGGGATCTCTTGGATCCCTTCGGCTCCTGCTCCGTCCCACCATCCCAGCGTGGCCTTGGGGCTGGAAACGGGAGCTGGGGTGGAGGGAGGAGGGATGGAGAAGGGGAAGGTTTTGGCGATGCTGTGGAATGAGAGTTGGTCACTGCTTTGCCACCGGAGAAGTTGTCTTGTTTGCCCTTGGATGGGAAAAGTCACCTGGAAGCTGCAGCAGGGGGGAAGCGTGGAGGGATGCGAAGAAGAAAATTGGGTGAAAAGACCATAGAAAAGGGGCTGTGAGTGATTGGAAGCTCTGGGATGTGTGGGAGCACGGCTTGGGACACCCGTCTCACCTGGTGCTGAGTGCCTTGGATGTCCCCATCCTGCACCCACCCCTTGCTCAGGGGCTCCTGGGGCTGTGGCTCATCAAAGGACCATCCCACATCCCAGTGCTGATGGTTTGTGCTGGGAGAGCTCCTGACACCCCAGAAAGAACATTCCAACGGGGAGGAGCTGGACCCTCCCGATCCCAGTGGTGCCAAGCCATTTATCTCCCCTCCCAGTGGGAAGACAGGGAAGAGTTTGGTGCTGTGGAGGCTGTGAGCCTGGGGGATTTCCATCCTGGAGCATCCCTGAGTGGGGAGGAAGGAGCTGCCGTCGCGCTGCTGGTGCTGTGGAGGGTCCCTGCGGCTGCTCGAGGGTTGTTCGGGAGGTGTGTCTGCGAGCTGCAGCCCCCCGCCAGCCCTGCACCCCAGGAATTCTGCTCTGCCACCGCAGCCGCGGTCAGGTCACCTCCACATCTTTCATCCACAGTGGGGTTTGGAGGCAGAGGGGCCCTGGAGCTGCTGCGGGAGAGGAGGGGGCTGCCAACGCTTTCTTCTTTAGAAGAGAGAACATAAAACCCAGTTCTGCACCCCTAAAAGGGCCTTTTCCAGCACTGAACATGGGGGGTCTCCTTTTTTTTCCCTCACCGTTTTGCTCTTTCTTGCTATTTTTGTCCCATAAAAGCAGAAGGGAACGGAATGAGGGCTGGAAAATGGAGCATCAGGGATGAGGGAACCTGTGGGCTGAGCTGCAGCCTTTCCTCGGGGCAGCTGGCAGAGGGATGGGGGGCTCCTGGTGTCCCCCAAAAGCTGAGTGCTCCCTAGCTGGCCCTTCCACCCAGGGGACAGAGCAGAGGTCACCGTCAGAGCCCGAGACCAGCAAACCCCATGCTGGACCTGCCGGAGTGTGGAGAACCATGGTTTGAGCGCGCTGCCGTGTGGTGCTGAGCTCCAGCCTGGCCCCGTTTGGGGGTGCTGGTTGCATCCCTGCTGCCGCTGCTTGGCTGGTTGGGCAGCACGCGATGCCGGAGCCTGGTTGGAATCCCGAACAAAGCCAGAGCGGGGCTGCGGTTGCGGTGGGAGCCGGGCGGTGGTTGTGCCCGCGCCGGGTGGGCGATGTGTCCGAACGCCCCTGCGAGCCCGGAGACCAAATGATTTGGAAATACTAATCACCGCTGCCGTCAAACAGATGGATGGGAGATTCTCGGCGAGTGGCCGTGCCGGCTTTGTGCTCCACGCGCCGCACGCCGGCTCCAGCAGCCGGAGCATCCGCTGCATGTTAATGCTGGGGGCAGAGCGAGGGCTCGCTCCAGCACCGACAGCTCTGGGGGCTGCGGGACCCCCAGGATCGCCCGTTGTCCCCACCGTGGAGATGCGTGTCCCACCTGCAGCCGTGCTCCGGGTGGGTGGCACTGCGGGTGGCACTGGTGGCGGGGGACGCAGAAGGATACCGTGACGAGGTGGCCGGGGGCTCGGTGGGTTGGCGGGTGGCTCCATATGGGTGCTGGGATGTCGCCGTGGGTGGCAGGGGACGCAGAGGGATGCTGTGACAGGGTGGCCAGGGGCTCGATGGCTTGGTTGGTAGCTCCGTAGGGATGCTGGGATGTCACCGTGGGTGGCACTGGTGGCAGGGGACACAGAAGGACACCGTGGCTGCATGGCTGGGGGCTCGGTGGGTGGCTTAGTGTAGATGCAGGGGTGTCACCGTGGGTGGTGGTGGTGGCAGGGGACACAGAGGGATGCTGTGATGGGGCAGCTGGGGGCTCAGTGGGTCAGTGGGTGGCTCTGTGATTGTGGGGTTGTCACCGTTAGTGGCACTGGTGGCAGGGGACACAGAAGGATGCTGTGACAGCATGGCTGGTGGCTTGCTGGGTGGCTCTGTGTGGGTGCAGGGCTGTCACCGTGGGTGGCACTGGTGGCAGGGGACACAGAAGGACACCACCATGGGGCAGCTGGGGGCTCGCTGGGTCAGTGGGTGGCACCGCGTCCTCCCTTCCAACCCCACACCGGCTTCATGCTGAGAGTGAAATCAAACCCTCTTTGGGCCAATGGCATCTTATTAAGCGGGGCTAATCCTGCTCCCTCCCTGCAGCTCCCGGGGTTGGTGTCAGCTCGGCCCCGCGCTGATTTATGGCCCATGATTTTGCCGAACAAGCAGCGGCCTCCACCCTCCCTCGCTCTCCGTGCAGGTCAAGGATGGTCCATGTGATGGGGGATGCGGGCTGCTGGTTCCTGCTCGGGCTCTCCCTGCTCCCCATCGCTGTCCTGGGTAAGTGCCGGGGCTAATTAGCCCATAACGATAAACAGCAGCAAATAATGAACTATGACCCATAATAAATAGCGAGGGTGAATAATAACCAGGGGAGGGCTCCCCCGGCCCCCCCACCCTGGGCTGCGGGGGATTAGCGGGGGAGCAGCCCCCAGGCCACCGTGGACACCCCCCGCGCTGGCATCTCCGCAGGCGAGACCTTAAATCCTTAATCCCGTTGGCGGCACCCCCGTCCCCCTCCCCACTGCGGCGCTGAGCTGAGCCCCCCGGGGATTTGTGGTGTCTCTGAGCAGGAGAGCCCATGTCCCCCCCCTTGTCCTGCGTGGTGGGGCGAGGGGGATCCCCCACCCTGGTACCCCAGCTCTGCACCTCCTGGTGAGCCAAGGGCTTGGGGGGCGATGGAGGGTGGGGAGCTGGGGAGGGCGCCAGGCGGGGATTAGTGGCTGTCCCCAGTCCCCAGCTCTGCGGGAAGCATCTCCCAACCCCGCTGCGCAGGGAGAGCTGCGCCACGAGGGGCTCCGAGAGTGGGGGGATTTGTGACAGCAGAGCTGGGAGCCGGCACAGCCTGGGGCAGGATTAGTGCGAGAGGAGGAGGAGGAGGTCACCATCACTGTCGTGCTTTATCCCCGTGTGGGGATGGCTCTCCCATGGGTGCTAAAGCGGTTGGGTGGCACAGGCACTGGTGCGGGGAGTACGGTGTCCCCACGGCACCCATGGGTGCAGAGCAGCAACTACAGCCCGGCAGCATCCTGGGGGGCACAAGGGCTCGGCCAAATTGGGGGTTCAGGCCTGGAGGGGCAGATTTAACTGGCAAAGTTGGTCTCCAGCCACTAAATGGGAAGGCTGCTCATCATCCTGCTCCATGCTTTGCCTTGCGGGGGGCTCAGGGTGGCCCGTCTGGAGCCCCCGCACCCCGCAATGCCCCCAGCTCTGCCCTCTGTGAACAAGAACCCTGCAGGAACTCACACCGCCCATCCCCGTGGTCTCTGGGCACCTCTCCTTCCAGGCTCCCAGGACAATGGGAAGGTGATCCACATCAACAGGGTGCAGCACCAAGCCGTGCGCGTGGGGCTGGGGGAGCCCGTCGCCCTGCCCTGCCTCTTCCTGCTCCAGCCCTCCGCCTCGCTGGGGCCCAACGAGCCCCCCGACCCACCCCGCGTCAAATGGAGCAAGGTGCGCTCGGCCACCGGCCAGAGGGAGGACGTCCCCATCCTGGTGGCCAAGGACAATGCGGTGAAGGTGGTGAAAGCCTACGAGGGTCGGGTGGCCCTGCCTGGCTACCCCCGCGACCGCTACAACGCCACGCTGCTGCTGCACGCCGCCCGCGCCAGCGACGCGGGGCTGTACCGCTGCGAGGTGGTGGCTGGCATCGATGACGAGCAGGACCTGCTGCCCCTGGAGGTGACGGGTGAGCCGGGCACCATCGCTGGGAGAGCTTGGGGGGCACGGCGGGGACCGCGGCGGCGTGGCGCAGGTGCTTGTGTGGGGTGTGAAGCTGTGCGAGCCGTGCAGCCCACGTGAGCCACGTGCTCTGTGCGAGCCGTGCGCCCCCGGTGAGCCGTGCGCCCCGTGCCTTCGAGACGGGCTGTGCTCCTTGTGCAAACCGTGCCCCCCGTGTCCTTGGTACGAGCTGTGAACCGCGTGCAAAGCATGCACCCATGCACCCCGTGCCCTCTGTGTCCCCCGTGTCCCCTGTGCCATCAATACAAGCTGTGCAAGCCATGTACTCTGCGTGTCCCCTGAGCTCCACAAGCCGTGTGCCCCGTAGAAGTCACGCACTCCATGTCCTTCACGCTCCCCGTGCATCCCATGCACCTCATTGAAGCCCTGAATTTTGCACGAGCCACGCACTCCGTGCATCCCACGCGCCCTCGTCCGAGCCGTGCCAGCTGTGCGCCCCATGCCAGCTGTGCCATCCGCTGTCCTTCCAGGCGTCGTCTTCCACTACCGCCCTGCGGGCAAGCGCTATGCACTGACCTTTGCCGCCGCCCGCCGCGCCTGCCTCGACAACTCAGCCGTCGTGGCCTCCCCGCAGCACCTCCAGGCTGCCTTCGAGGACGGTTATGACAACTGTGACGCGGGCTGGCTCGCCGACCAGACAGTGCGGTAAGAGTGTGGCACATGCTGCCGGCTGGGCACAGCTCGGCAGCGGAGCTCAGCACCCACTGTGCCCCCGTCTGCAGGTACCCCATCACGCTCTCCCGGCCCGGCTGTTATGGAGACCGCAACAGCCTCCCCGGTGTCCGCAGCTATGGGTGGAGGGAGCCCGGAGAAGAGTACGATGTCTACTGCTACGCGCGGGAGCTGCGAGGTGAGCGGTGCCGCGGTGGCTCGGTGCGCGCCGGGCGGGTGCCCAGGGACATCACTCCAGGGCGATGGCTTTGGTTGGGAGCGTGGGCATCTCCGGGCACCTCCAACTGCAGGAATGGGTGCCGGTGCTGTGCCAGCGCTTCGTGTCGCCCTCGGTGCTGAGCAGAGCGGTGTGGCTGTTGTGCTTGAGTCATGGAGACAACCAAAAAGCACTGCTTGGTTCTGAGCCATCAGGACTTTCCGTGCCCACATCCCCACCGGGCTCTGCTCTCTTGCAGGGACGGTGTTCTACGCCGCGGTGCCGGGGCGGTTCACCTGGCAGGGGGCCCGCAGGCACTGCCGGAGCCGCGGCGCTTCGTTAGCTACCACGGGGCAGCTCTACCTGGCGTGGCGCGAGGGCCTGGACCAGTGCGACCCAGGCTGGTTGGCCGACGGCAGCGTCCGCTACCCCATCAGGTTCCCACGCAAGAAATGTGGTGGTGATGCCTCTGGCGTCAGAACCCTCTATCAGTTCCCCAACCGCACCGGCTTCCCCCCCGCCACTTCCAAATTTGATGCCTACTGCTATAAAGGTAAGAGTGACCACCGTGATCATCGAATCCTGGAATGGTTTGGGTTGGAAGGGACCTCAAAGCCCATCCAGTCCCACCCCTGCCATGGGCAGGGACACCTCCCACTGGCTCAGGGGCTCCAAGCCCCATCCAACCTGGCCTGGAACCCCTCCAGGGATGGGGCAGCACCACTGCTCTGGGCACTCTGTTCCAGGGCCTCTCCACCCTCACTGCAAAACATTTCTCCCCAAGATCCCATCTCATTCCTCCCCCTTTCAGCTCAAAAGCGGTGATGCTGGCACTGCATTCACCCCCCTACCCCTTCCCCAGCCCTGGCCCTTCTTCCCTTGGGAATCGATGGGCATGGCCAGGAAAATTGCCGCAGATGAATATTTAATTGGGGAATTAATGAGATAAATGAGGAGAGCTGTGCTGGGAGGGAGCCCAGCTCCGTGCATCACCCTGGCGGGGGATGCAGTGCCTGGCGCTGAGCCCCAGGGGCTGTGTGGGTCCCGGACGTGTCCGTGGGGTGCCCGTCCTGCCCCTCCGTCCCACTGCCGGCGCAGCTGAGGCTCCTGCGGTCCCCACAGCACACGCAGCCGCGGGGCAGAGGAAGCTGGAAGAGCCAGTGCCCCCCACACCCAACCCACCGAGCAGCGACAACGTGCTGGTGGAGCACGGTGAGGACCTGGGCACGTCGGGGGACACCCGGGACGCACTGCCGGAGCGCTACGGCATCGTGCCGCAGCCGGGGCTCGCGGAGCTGGGGGAGGACGAGCAGTTGCGGCCAACGATCGGCAGCCCAGCGGTGCAGCGCGGCGACCTCCCCGCGGCTGCAGCGTCGCAGGCGATGGTGGCTCAAGGCCTGGGTGATGGCACATCCCTACCTCCCGCCGCGGGCTCCTCACCGGCGTGGCCCCACGAGGATGAAGCTCTCAACGTGGTGGACCAGGTGCCGTTGAGCTCCTGGCAGGGTCTGGCCAGCACCAGCCCGGCACTGCCCGTGCAAGAAGTCCCTGACCCCGAGAAGCCCGTGGACACCTTCCTGCTGCAGTCCCAAAGCCCAACCAAGGGGCACGGCATGGGGTCACCACCAACACCACCTGGGATGGGGATGGTGCCTAGCGCGGCAGCAGAGACCCCCGGCACCCCGCCAGCCGGCTCCCGCGCCCCGAGGCGCAGCAGCTACGCTGGGCTGAACGGGCGCCACTTCCAACTACAGCAGCAGAGCCGGGACCCCGCGGTGGCAGCCGGGGACCCACCGGTGCCCAGAGACCCTGTGGTGGCTGGGGATGTGGTTGAGACGGTCACCCAGGCCCCCGTCCTGGCCCTGGAGGTGAAGGGGGCTGCAGCCAAGGCCATGGAGACATGGAGCATCCCCAACGCCAGCACTGAGAGCGTCCTCCCCCGCGCACCCTCCGATGCGGTGGAGGAGGAGATCAGCCCTGGTAAGTGATGCCCAAAAGTGGCCGGGGCGGTCCTGGCGGGCGCTGCGCCCGCTTGAGGACCCCATGGCTCTGGTGTCTTTGCAGAGCTGATGGCATCAGCCACCATCCCGGTGTCCCCGTCGCCGCAGGCACCTGCCGGGAGAGATGCACCACAGTGGAGCCCCCGCATCGCCCCCCGCCATCCCGGGGGGGCCACATGGACACCCCTTGCACCATCCCCATCCCTGCCCGCCGCCACCGCTCCCCACGATGCTCTTGGCCACCGGGACAGCACCACGGTTGGGGTTCAGCCCCGCGCCCCCAGTGCCCGTGGTGACTCTCCCCGGCTGCCCGTGGATGCCACCGAGGACTTCTCTGGGGACACCTTCTCCCAGGAGGACGGTGGCTCTGTCTCACCGCAGCCCCCACTGCCCCCAGCCCCGCTGGTGGCCGAGGGCCCCGAGATGGTCCTGCAGCCCCGCTCTGATGGTGGTGATGGCAGCGGGGCCCTGGCTGATGGCTCATTGGAGAGGCAGAGGAAAGCGGTGACCTTCTTTCACCCAGCCAGCCCCTCCGTGGGTCATCCCATCACCTCCAGCCCCTCCGTGGGGCACCCCATCACCCCCAGCCCCTCCGCAGGGTACCCCATCACCCCCAGCCCCATGGAGGCAGCTTCTCCCCAGCCCTGGGAGATGCTGAGCCTCACGGCTCCGCGTGGACCAGCCGAGCCGCTGGCCAGGTATGGGGGTGCCGGGGAAGGTTCGGCCAAGCCAAGCAGCCAGGCAGCCACGTCCCCCCCAGCACAAGATGTTCCTTCGCCTTCACCCCCTGTCTCGGCCAGTGGGGTGACCCGGGGGGCCGGTACAGAGTGGCCAACGGAGGTGGAAGCGATGGAGCCGGTGGCCAAGGAGGTGTCCGTGGGATTCACCTCTGAGGCTCCCCAGCCCTCCAACCGCACTGTGCCGGAGCTCGGGGGAGCGGAGCATCTCCTCCTGTCCCCTCCGGCCCCTCGGCAGCCCCCCGGCCCCCAGGGTGTCCCCATCCACAGGGGTGCACTGACAACCCCCAGCGAGGAGGATGCCTCCGGGGAAGCGAAGAGGGAAGAGCCCCCCAGCCCAGCCCCCCCCAGCCCCTCGCCATCACCCACCGCCCCCCACCCAGGGGTGCTGGAGGCACCCGAGTCCCTGAGCACAGAGCCGCTCTTTGAGCCCTCCACGGTGGCAGAGCTCGGGGGGCTGGGGGGGTCCCCACTGCTGGATGCCGATAGTGGGAGCGGCGAGGAGCCGGGGCTGGAGGAGAGGGAGCTGCTGGCCTGGGTGGGTGCCTACAACACCAGCCAGGAAGGTGAGCTCGGTGCTGGGGGATCATCGGGGTGCTGGGGGATCATCGGGGTGCTGGGGGATTGGGGTGCTGGGGGATCAAGGTGCTGGGAGATTGGGGTGCTGGGAGATTGGGGTGCTGGGGGATCATCGGGGTGCTGGGAGATCATCGGGGTGCTGGGAGATCGGGGTGCTGGGGGATCGGGGTGCCAGGGGATCGGGGTGCTGGGAGATTGGGGTGCTGGGGGATCGGGGTGCTGGGAGATTAGGGTGCTGGGGGATCATCGGGGTGCTGGAAGATTGGGGTGCTGGGGGATCGGGGTGCTGGGAGATTGGAGTGCTGGGAGATTGGGGTGCTGGGAGATCGGGGTGCTCAGGGCACCCTGTCCCACCCCACAGCTCCGGCGGACCCCTGCCAGAACAACCCCTGCCTGCACGGCGGCACCTGCCACGCCAACGGCACCGTCTGCGGCTGCAGCTGCGCCCCGGGCTTCACCGGGGAGAACTGCGAGATCGGTGAGTGACCAAAGCATCCCCCTGTGCCGGGGCAGGATACGGCCCTGTCTGCGCCTCACCAGCACCGAGCCATCGGAACTGGGAAGGGGAATCCAAATCCTGCTCCATCCCTATCCCTGGCACAGGGGCTGGCGGAGGGCATCCGTCTCCATCCCTGCCCTTGGCACCGGGGCGAGCAGAGGGGACAGTGGGCTGGGTGGGTGGTGGCGAGGGTTTCCACGTGCCCATTGCTGTCCTGTGTCCCCGCAGACATCGACGATTGCCTGTCCAGCCCCTGCCAGAACGGCGGCACCTGCATCGACGAGGTCAACTCCTTTGTCTGCCTCTGCCTGCCCAGCTACGGCGGCAGCCGCTGCGAGAAAGGTGAGGAGGGGCAGAGATGTCCCCAACGCGTTGTCACCGCGGGATGGGCGAGAACCCCACAAGAACATCGCCCATCCCCTGTCCCTTTGGGAGCTGGGAAGGGGATGCAGGAATCAACCCCTCTGCTGCGATGGAGAGGTGCTCCCTGCATCCCTCACCAGGCGCCGGGGGAGGTCCCCCGCACTGTCCCCACTGTCCCCATCTCCCTGCAGACACGGAGGGCTGCGACCACAACTGGCACAAGTTCCAGGGTCACTGCTACCGGTACTTTGCCCGCCGGCGCTCCTGGGAGGATGCGGAGCGGGATTGCCGCCGCCGCGCCGGCCACCTCACCAGCATCCACTCACAGGAGGAGCACAGCTTCATCAACGGTGCGGGGCTGGGGGGTGTGAAACCCTATCCTACAGCCCAGCGAGCATCAGCACCCCTGGGTGCTCCTCACCCTCGCGGTGTGAGCCGTGGGTGCCTCTCTCCGTAGGCTTCGGGCACGAGAACACCTGGATCGGGCTCAATGACAGGATTGTGGAGCAGGACTTCCAGTGGACCGACAACACTGCCTTGGTGAGAGCCTCGGAGTGGCTCCTCCGGAGGCACAGGGTGGGGGGCTCAGGGTGCAGGACGCGGGGGGAGCAGAGCCTCACCGCCCATCGTGTCCCATCAGCAATACGAGAATTGGCGGGAGAACCAACCCGACAATTTCTTTGCGGGCGGCGAGGACTGCGTGGTGCTGGTGTCTCACGAGATTGGCAAGTGGAACGACGTGCCCTGCAACTACAACCTGCCCTACATCTGCAAGAAAGGCACAGGTACCACCTTCCCCAGTGTTTCCATCCCTGGCATCCCCGCTGTCCCCATCCCACGGCTGCTGGCTTCTGTGTCTCCATCCTGCAGCCCCCAACATCCCTGTCCCATAGCCCCCAGCACCCCTGGCATCCCTGTCCCATAGCCCCCAGCATCCCTGGCATCCCCGTGCCATAGCCCCCAGCATCCCTGGCATCCCTGTCCCATAGCCCCAGCATCCCTGGCATCCCCGTCCTGCAGCCCTTGGCTTCCCCATCTCCATCCCACAGCCCCAGCATCCCTGGCATCCCTGTCCCACAGCCCCAGCATCCCTGGCATCCCCATCCGATAGCCCCAGCATCCCTGGCATCCCCGTCCCATAGCCCCATCATCCCTGGCATCCCCGTCCCATAGCCCCCAGCATCCCTGGCATCCCCGTCCCATAGCTCCATCATCCCTGGCATCCCCGTCCCATAGCCCCAGCATCCCTGGCATCCCTGTCCCATAGCTCCATCATCCCTGGCATCCCTGTCCCACAGCCCCAGCATCCCTGGCATCCCTGTCCCACAGCCCTTGGCTTCCCCATCTCCATCCCGCAGCCCGCGGCATCCCTGTCTCCATCCCACAGCCCCCAATATCCACGTCCCACAGCTCCCGACATCTCCATCCCGCAGCCTCCAGCATCCTCATCCTTCAGCCCCTGGGCCCCTCCTCATCCTCAAGAAGCCTCTCCCAGCCCCCAGTCCAGGAAAACTCAAGCAGTTCCGCTTAATCTCTGTTTTTTTCTTTCTTTCCCCATAGTCAATTCTTCCCTCTTCACTTAATTTGTTCGATTTGCCACCATTAAAACTATTAAGCTCCCATTCCTTATCTTGAAAGTTATATTAACCTCCAGCTGCTCATTTGGAGCCGGAGGCTCGCGCCGCCCTCTCCCGCCGGCCGCGCGTTAACGATGCGCTCACCCCGATAAGGCCATTAATTAATGAAGTAAATCTTGGGGAGCACCTCATTGCCAACCCTGATGGAGGAACCCATCCTTAAAGCCGCTCGGGCTCCTGGAGAGAACCGGTGGCGTTGGCGGGGTGTCCCCGGGGGGGTGACGGGGGTCTGTGCCTCCCCCAGTGCTGTGCGGACCTCCGCCGGAGGTGGAGAACGCCTTCACCGTTGGGAAGAAGAAGGAGAAATACAACATCCACTCCAGCGTGCGCTACCAGTGCGAGGAGGGCTTCGCCCAGCGCCACGTGCCCACCATCAAGTGCCACAGCACCGGCAAGTGGGACCGGCCCAAAATCCTCTGCACAAAACGTTAGTGGGAATGGGGGGTCCTGGGGTGGAAGGGGGCGTCAAGGCACCTCCCGGAGCCGCGGTTCCTGACCCCCCCGGGTCCCTTCCCTTGCCCCTGTTAGCCAGGCGGTCGCACCGAGCGCGGCGTCACCACCGCCACCGGCACAGCCACCCCCACCACCAGCACCACCACCACAAACCCCGCAAGGAGCGGCGAAAACACCGCAAGCACCTCCGGCTGGACTGGATGGAGGAGGGCCACTACTTCTAGAGACGGGGCGCCAGGAAGCACAAAGGTCCCCCGTGGGACGTGGTGACGTTGCCTGCCCCCCTCCTACCCCCAACCCTCTTTTATAACCCCCCCTGCCCTTGGCTTTAGCTCCTAGGATGCCCAACCCCGTAGGGAATAGATCCGGAGGGGGCGGCTGCGTGTGCGTCCCCAGCCCTCCCTGCATGCCCCACGCTCAGCGCCCCCCGGAGCTGGGGTGCAGCCCCCCCTGCCCTGCACGGGGACCCCCGCGCACGCGGAGGCTGCGCCCTGGCTGGGCTCTGGCCCCCTCCCCAAAGGAGGGATCCACCCGTTAGCCCCCATCTCCCCCCCGGGCCGTCGTGTCTCGCTGGCACAGCGTGGCTCTGGTTTTTTAGCACCCCCCCTGGCCCCCATCCTCCCACCCCAGCCCCAGTCCTGCCTGCTGGGGCACCCCCGCAGCCAGGAAGGGGGGACACACGATGCTGCCATCCCGCTCTGCCGCCTGGTTTGGGGGTTGGGTTTTATTTCCCTGTGCCCTCGTTGTCGGGTCCCCGTTGGAGTTGGCGTATGTGTGCGTGTGCGTGTACGGCGCTTTCTGATCTCTGCTGTTTGCGACGTGACTGCCGTGTCCCGAGCCCCCTCCCCGTCGCTCCCCCCCCCCCCCGTGCCATTTCTGACTCTGCCTTTCTGTACTGCTGGACATTTTAATAAATTTTTTTAACAGTTGAGTGGCCCCGAGACTGCGCTTTCCTGGGCGGGGGCAGCGCAGGGATCCCAGGGGTGCTCCCCCCGCAGCCCTTGCCTTGCCTGGACCAAGGGTTTCCCTCGCTGTGCTCTCCATCTGCATCCTTTTGATGCCACTAAATTCATTCTGAGCAACCCTAATCCTCCTCCCAGCGCCCGTCGTGGCAGCCCTGTGCTCATGGCACCCATGAATCCTTTCCGGCGTTCCCTGCCGGCCCCGGTGAGATGCAAAGATGCCGATGGATTTATCAGGGTGCTGCCTGTGCGAGCCATGGGGGCAGGAGCTGCAGCCCGGTTGCCATCCATCAGCATCTGGCAGCCACCACCTGGGGCTCTGGTGGCCACGCGGTCCCCATTTGCCCCTCCTGGGGGTGGCGATGGCTGCGGGGTTGCATCTCAGCCGCTCTTGGTTGTCATCAGTGCTGGAAGTCAGCAAAGGTGATGGATGGATTGTGCTCACCTGCGCTGGGTGTGGAGGAAGCCCCGAGTCCCCCCCCGGGGTCCCCACCCCAGCGCTGCCGTCCCTGCGGTGTCTCCGGGTCCCTGCCAGCACCACAAAGCCTCAGCTCTGCTGATGCTGCTCCCTTGGATCTGGTCCCCATAAATGGGATGCTGGGATGCTCCGAAGGTGCCCGTATGGAGGGCACAGTGGGACCACGGACTCCAGGGCTTTGGATTCGGGAATGAATAAAAGAGCTGCAGGGCAGCCCGGGGTCCCCTTGCACCCGAGATGCCCCTTGAGGGTGGCACCAGTGAAGGAGACACGAGAACGCGGCTCAGCTCTCAAAAGCAGCCGAAGCTTTTATTTCATCTACGTCCAGCTTGTGAGCGCCGGGGCTGCGGGGAGCCTCGAGCTGGGCGGGCACGGGGCGCGGTGCCCGCCTGCTGCTTCCCCGCTCCCGGCATCGGCCGCTTCTGCACGAAGCCAAGCGCGAAGGAGCCGCCGCCGCTCCAGGCTCGCAGCGTGGCACTCGGCTCGCCCAGCGGCAGCCCCGCGGGGTGCCCAGCGATGAGCGGGTGCATGCGGGCGCTGGAGGGGCACCACCAGCCGCACGGAGCCAAACCAGTGCCCCCAGTCCTTGCCCAGCGCCAAGGTGGGATTTTGGGGATGAGGAAAGCTCGTGACAGGTCAGCATCCGTGCAGAGATCCTGGTCCCAGGATGCTGGTTGCCTGTGGCGTCTCCTGGAGGGTTCAGTGCTGTGTGATCTCAGGGACATCTCCAGGCATGAGGATAGGGACATCAGGGGCTCAAGCGTGCTTTGCTCCGGATGGGCCTTTAGCACATGCACTACGCTGGTTGATAAGCAATGAGCTGGGGAGCCGGCCCTGGATCGAGCGCAGGCTCCGGGCTGGGCTACTGAAGTTGCTTCCCTCCTGCTGCCTCAGTTTCCCCAAGCATCACCGAGCTTTGTCTACAGCCTGCGGTGCAGCATGGGCACCTCCTCCCAGTCCAATGCAGGGGCTGCCCGCAGCTCCCCACGCTGCAGCGACGCCGGGGAGCCCAGCACGTGGCGGGGTCCCCAGCCAAGTCTGGGGGTGCTCCCAAAGTAGAGGAGCCTCACACGCGATTGGGGTGCACCCCACCCGGCGCCTTCTCCGGGTCAGCCTCACCAGCCTTTTTGAAGCAATAAACCCCAAAAAGCTTGTACTTCTTATCCGGGAAGCCCAGGTTGCGCACGCCGGGCTCTCGGCCGCCGCAGCGTGCCCGGGGGTTGACGATGGGGTAGCGGATGCTGCCGTCCTCCAGCCAGCCGGCCTCGCAGCGGTCCAGCAGCTGGATCTTCCAGGCGGCGTAGAGCTGCCCCACCTTGGCCACGGCCGCGCCGTTGTTCTTGCAGGCCTGCACCGCCTCGTTGTAGCTCAGCTTGCGGTACGTCTTCAAGAAGTAGACTTTGCCTGGGGAGGGGGCGAAGAGGGGGTCGTTGGGGATGGGGAGGGGGCTGCAGCATCCTGCACCGGTGCGGTGGGACGGGGCCGAGCAGTGAACCCCCCAACACGTTACAACTCATTCCCTCTGCCTCGAGGACGGGCTGAGAGAGTTGGGGTTCAGCCTGGAGAAGAGAAGGCTGTGGGGAGACCTTAGAGCAGCTTCCAGTAGGGAGAGGGGCTCCGGGAAAGCTGGGGAGGGGCTTTTGACAAGAGCGTGGAGTGATAGGATGAGGGGGAATGGCTTTACATTGGAAAAGGGAAGATTGGAATTAGACATTGGGAAGAAATTCTTCACTCTGAGTTTGGGGAGCCCCTGGCCCAGGGTGCCCAGAGCAGTGCTGCCCCATCCCTGGAGGGGTTCCAGGCCAGGTTGGATGGGGTTTGGAGCCCCTGATCCAGTGGGAGGTGTCCCTGCCCATGGCAGGGGTGGAACTGATGGGCTTTGAGGTCCCTTCCAACCCAAACTCTTCCATGATTTTGGGGGCTCGGAGGAGGAGGCAACCGGCTGGGTGGGCTCTGAGGAGGCACCGCGGTGTGGGCAGATTTATGGGGGCTGCGCAGTGGCAGTTTGGGATGGCTCCTCGCGGCGATTATGCCTGCTATTTATCCCGCCTGCCACCATTAAATAAACATCGGCAGAGACCCCCCCCGCACGGCCCTGCCAGCAGGGAGGAATTTACACAACCCAGGAGCCCTCCCGGCTCCCATCTGTCTTGCGTGGCCCCAACCTCATCCATCACCGGGGCCGTTCGCTGCTGCGATTACCTCCATCTCCTGCTCCTGCCCGGAGAAGATAGGGCTTGCTAAGACCTGCCCCAGCCTCACCGGTGATGGAGCCAAATCCTGGTCCCTACTGGGGGTCCCCAGCACCAAACCCCCTCTTGATGCGCTGGGGAGCCAAGGGAAGGACAGGCAGCCGCGTCCTTCTCTCACCCACGGTTGAGCACCTTCCCAGACCATTGTGGGAAGCCACCCCCTACCCAGCCAATCAAAACAGTGAGCCGGGTACTCTGTGCCTCAGTTTCCCCCTCTCTTCCATTACCGTTGAGGTTGGAGGTGAAGCAGAAGGCGTCGTAGTGCTCGCTCTCCTTGTGCCGGTAGCCGTAGTTGCGTACGCCCACCGGTGTGTCCTTGCGGCCGCACTCTTCCCGCGGCCGGGAGATGGGGTACTGCACGGAGCCGTCCTCCAGCCAGCCGGCGTTGCACCAGTCCATGCCCTCCAGCCAGGCCTGGTGCAGCTGGTCGTGCGAGGCCAGGATGCCGTCCTGCTCCAGGCACGCCTGCTGTGCCTCGTGGAAGTTCAGGGTGTAGCGCCCCAGGCGCGGGTGGTAGGGGAAGATCACACCTGGGGGGCACAAAGAGAGAGAGGGGCTGGGGGTGGGAGCTCCCCAACATTGTTTTGCACCCAACGAATGGGGTCATCAGCGCAACGGCACCAGGAACGGGGGCTGCTGCGGGCCGAGAGACCCAGCTGCGAACTCCAGCGACAATGAGCTGCCATCGTCTCTGCTCGGCGAGTTTGGGTGCTCGGTAACGCCAAAGCTCCCCCCAGCCCGTGGCTGCGGGTGCTGGAAGGGCTGTGGGGGTCCCCCAAACTGCACGAAGCCAAGCCCAGTGCCCCAGTCCTTGCCCAGAGCCAAGGAGAGATGTTGGGGATGGGGGGATCCCATCAGCATCCCTACACAGACCCTCTGGTCCCCCCCCGGACCCCCCGGCACCCGCGGGGGCTGCTGCTCTGCGGGGTGGGTGGTCTACGTGCGGGGTCTCAGCGAGCCCTGATGTCCCCAGAGTGAGCCCGGAGCAGCGCGGCTGTGCCTCCCGAGCCCCCAGAATAGAGTTCTCCCCCTTTCCCAGTGTCCCCAGCTGCAGACGGCTGTCCCAGCGGGCTCGGAGCCACGCGGGACACCCACACGGCTGCCACATCGCGGTCCCCCCCCCCGATGCTTTACGACGCCGTGCCACGATCTGTCTCTAGTGTTTATTAGCTGGCAGCCTGTAAACCTGGAGCAACAATAAAAGCCAATAACAGAGGCAATAAACCACGGCACACGCAGGAAAAACAACAGCCATAAAGCAGGACCGCGTCCAGCCCGGGGACGCGGCACCGGGATCCGTGTCCTGGCCATTCCACGTGGGATATGGAGACACCTGAGGTCCTTCCCATCCCCATCCCTCCCCGGTGTAGCCACATCGCTACCTTCAAGGTCCAGCTTGACCATGCCGGTGTCGTCCTCGAGCTCGTTGGTGACCTCGCACTCGTAGCGGCCGTAGTCTTGCAGGGTGACGTTGCGGATGATGAGGGAGGCATCGCCGAAGCCGTCCTCCTGCAGTGCCGTGCGGCCGCGGTAGCTGCCGAACGCCCGCCGCGCCTTCCCCAGTGCCACGAAGACATCCACAAAGTCCATGGGCTCTGTCACTTTGGTCCACTTCAGGCGGATCTCGGACGGGTCGTGGGCAGAGACGTCGTAGTGGTACCGGCAGGGCAGGATGATGGTGCCGCCCCGGTGGGTCACCACCTTCCCCGGGGCCGTTTGCACCACCACAGCTCCGCTCTCACCCTCTGCGAGGGACACCGAGCTCAGGGGAGTCCCTGTCCCCAAGCCAGCCCCCACCTCCACCCCAGACAGCGGTGGCACACGGGCAGGACCCTCGGCAGGGACAATGCAAGCTGGAGCCATGGGACAGCTGAGGGGACCAACTTGGGGGGAATTCCCTTCTTTTAGGGGCTTTGAGATCCCCAAAGAGGGTTGGGCACCTCCTGGTCAGGGTTGGAAGGGCACAACGGGCGCTCCAGAGCCTTTGCTCGCACTTTAATGGGTTTTAAATCCAATGGCTCCATGGCCGTAGGATGGCTGCTCCCATGAGGAGAGGCTGAGAGGGTTGAGGTTGTTCAGCCTAGAGAGGAGAAGGCTCCGTCGAGACCTCAGAGCAGCTTCCAGTGCCTGAAGGGGCTCCAGGAAAGCTGGGGAGGGCTTTTTACGAGGCCATGGAGCGATAGGATGAGGGAGAATGGCTTTAAATTGGAAGGGGGAAGGTTTGGGTTGGACTTTAGGAAGAAATTCTTCACGCTGAGGGTGGGGAGGCCCTGGCTGAGCAGAGCGGTGGTGGCTGCCCCACCCCTGGAGGGGTTCCAGGCCAGGTTGGATGGGGCTTGGAGCCCCTGATCCAGCGGGAGGTGTCCCTGCCCATGGCAGGGGTGGAACTCAATGGGCTTTGAGGTCCCTTCCAGCCCAAACCATTCTGATTCTATGATCCCATCCTATTCCATCCCATCGTATCCAATTCCCTCCCATCCTCTCCAGCCCAGCTCCCCGCTGTGGACCCTCATCCGCACTCACCCATGACGTGGACCACCTTCTTCCGTCCCCGGGTGCCGGGCAGCGTGTCGGAGGCGAGGACACCGGCCAGGAGCAGCAGAGCTGCCGGGGCAGCAGCCCACGGCCTTTGGGGACGCATCTGGGGAGGAGCAGAGCCGCTCAGCACCCACCGCCCCCCAGGGAGGAGGAGCGGTCTGTGAGCAAACCCAGCGACGCCGAACCCCAGCCCATACCTCGCGGGTGATGCGCCAGGAGACGCCGTCACCCGCTGACACCCCTCGTAGCGAAGCCCCCCACCTAACCCCACCTCACGCACCCCAGGTGTGAAGCTTTCTGCTTCACCCCTGACCTCAACTGTAGCGGCAGAGGGGGGAAACTGAGGCACAGAACACTCAGCTCCCTGCTTTGGTTGGTTGGTTGGGGGGTGGTTTCTCCAGGCAGAGGGGAGGTGATGGGCAGTGCTGGGTCACCCCCGGCCCGTAGGGACCCCCGCATCCCCCAGCACCGCCGTGCCCCCCGTCTGTGCCGGCGCTGAACTCCGCTTCACCCGCTCAGTTACAGCCGGGATGAATATTTCATGGCAGCCGCGCCGGGCTGGATCTCCTGAGTTATTTATGTCAGCGTTGGCACATCTGGAAACTGAACTGATGGTGCGGGAGGGTCTGCGGCTGCCGGAGCCCCCCGAGACCCCCCGCTGCCTGCCCCTCCCCTGCGGACAGCAGGGGGAAACGGGGCCCACAGCCCCCCAGTATTGAGGGGATGCAACCCCCACCACCCCCCCCGACCCCGACCCCTTCGAGAGCGCCCGGAGCCCGGGCAGCACCGGGGGGAACGGGACCCCGCAGGGCTGGGGAGGGGGAATGGGGGGCAGGACAGCCCCCCCGGTGGTCCCGGGGCTCAGGCATGGGGGTGGGGGGTCCCGGTGTCTGCTCAAGGGACAGGAGGAGTGGGGCAGGGGGTCCCGGGGCAGGGTCGGGGGCAGAGGGAGCAGGGCAGGGGGTTTCAGGGGTCCCGGTGCAGGGTCGGGGGCAGAGGGAGCAGGGCAGGGGGTCCCGGGGGTCCCGGTGCAGGGTCGGGGGGCAGAGGGAGCAGGGCAGGGGGTTTCGGGGGTCCCGGTGCAGGGTCGGGGGCAGAGGGAGCAGGGCAGGGGGTCCCGGGGGTCCCGGTGCAGGGTCGGGGGGCAGAGGGAGCAGGGCAGGGGGTCCCGGGGGTCCCGGTGCCCGGGCAGGGGGTTTCGGGGGTCCCGGGGCAGGGGGACAGAGGAGCGGGACGGGGGGGCGGCGCAGGGGGTCCCGGGGAGAGCTGCTGGTGCGGGGTTGCAGTGCGGGGCAGCGGTCCCGGTGTTGCAGTGCGGGGCACTGCGGCGGCCCCGGGGCTGCGGGACACCGGGTGCGGGCAGCGCAGCGCAGCGCAAGGAGAAGGAGGAGAGGGGGGCGAACCGTCCCGGAGCATCCCCCGCCCGGGCAGTCGGTCCCGGGGGTCCCCCCCGCCCCACTCACCGCGTGGCCGCCGGTAACGGCCGCAGCAGCGCTCGGTGCTGCCGGTGCGGCTCCGCGCAGGGGGCGGCACCGGGAGCTGCCGCCGGCCCTGCCCCGGCTCCCGGCACTGCGCACGGCCGCCGGCTGCCAAGGTCACCGGCCCGCCCGGTGCTGCCGGTGCCCCCGGGACCCCCGAACCGGCCGGGCTAAAGGAGTTCTACCGGGAAACAACCCCCCAAAGCCCCTCCAAGGGCAGCCCCGAGGGCACCTCCCGAACCGTGTGCTCCCCCCACCCCTGTGCACCCCCACCCGGTTGTGCAACCCCCCATCGTGTGCATCCCCCACCCTCCGCACCCCTCAACCCGTGTGCGCCCCCTCCCTGTCTGTGTGCACCCCCACTCTCGTGTGCATCCCCCCCACCCTGTGCACCCCCTGACCCATGGGCACAGCCCCCACTCTCGTGTGCATCCCCCCCACCCTGTGCACCCCCTGACCCATGGACACAACCCCCACTCTCGTGTGCATCCCCCACCCCTGTGCACCCACTCATATGCACACTCACCCTACCCGCGTATGCACCCCCACGGTGCTCACCCCCACCCCTGTGGACACCCCTACCCGTGTGCACGATCCCCTCGTGCATCCCCCTACCCCTAAGCACCCCCTGTGCACCCCCCTTGCTCGCACCCCTGTCCCCTCGCAGGTGCGCCCCTTCCCCAGCTCCCCCCACCCCTGCACCCCAATGGGTTGGAGGGGGCAGAGGGGGGAGCCGGGGGGGGCCCTGCAGTGATGGGGGGGAAATGCAGGACATGCACGGATGCTGCCACAGGGGTGACATCCCCATCAGGAGCGTGGACAAAGAGTCAGGGGATGGTTTGGGTTGGAAGGGACCCCAAAGCCCATCCAGTCCCACCCCCTGCCATGGGCAGGGACACCTCCCACTGGATCAGGGGCTCCAAGCCCCATCCAACCTGGCCTGGAACCCCTCCAGGGATGGGGCAGCCACCGCTGCTCTGGGCAATGTGAACCCTCTCTCCTTTATTCTGTAAACAGCGTTTTCCTGGCACGGTCCCCACTCCTGCATCCTGCCAGTGTGGCTGGGAACACTGGAGCGGGATGGGGTCCCCGTGGCACTCAGGCACCCACTCAGCTCCCATAGCCCCCCCACCAGGGAGATCCTGGCTATGGGCAGAGCTGTGGGTCCAAGACCCCCTGGGGTCCCCCCAGTGCGCCCCACAGCTTTAGGGGACACGGTGGGGACCGGAGCATCCCTGAGGACACCTCTGCCAGCCGGGTGCCTCGGCAGGCTGCTCCGGCTGCGAGGGGGGAGATGTGGAGCTGCCCCCGGACAGGCATGTGGGTCACTGGAGCTTCTTGCCCGGGCGCAGGGAGGCAGGAGTGGTGGGCAGGAAGAAAGCTGTGCTGTGCAGGCAGCGCAGCGCCAGGAGCTGAGGGCCCAGCGCGTAGAGGACGTTGGTGAGGAGGAAGCTCCACCAGACATCTTCAGGGGTCTGGTAAGGGAAGGGCGTGCGGGCGTGCAGCGAGGAGCCCACGTGGGAGAACTGAGCCTGGGGACACAGCACAGAGGGTGGCACAGGCGGTGGCAGCGATGCAGCCCCCCCAGCACCAACGGGTGTTCCGCAGGAGCACATCCTGCGTGTCCTATCTATAGCCCTGCAGGCCGTCTCCAGCCTATTTCTGTCAAACCAATCCCCGGCTCCACCAAGATCCACCGAGGCCAAAGTAATTATCGGGCAGCGGCGGTGGGAGCTGCTCCACATGCAGCCGCCGTGGTGGATCTGTCCCCCACCCCAGGCTCAGCCCGAGCTCTCTGCTTGCTGGGGACCAAACCCCAGCACGAGGGTCCCACCGCGTCCCCCCCTCTGCAGCTCTCACCTGCGCGAAGGCGCCGGCGAAGACGAGGCTCCAGTCGGGCAGCCAGGAGCAGCCGGGCAGCAGCAGCGCGTAGACGCAGAGGCAGAGGAAGGGGAGGATGTAGAACAGGTAGATCAGCATCTGGGGGGGACACCGAGAGGGTCACCCTGTCCCCTGCAGCACGCCAGAGGGCTCCAGACCCTCCCCAACCCCACTCACCTGCACTTTGGGGTAGGCGACGGGGTCGCGCAGGTACGGCTCGTGCTGGTAGATGTACTCGAAGCACGAATCGGCCGGACAATCCAGAACCACCTGGGGACGCGGGCATGGGGTGAGTACCCCCGCTCTGGAACCCCCTTGGCCCCTCCAGGACCCCCCCACCTCCTTCAGGACCCTCAGGCAGGGACCCAGCGCTCACCATCCCCCTGAAGAAGGTGAAGGCGGCAGCGAGGAGCAGGACCAGGATCAGCCCCACGTCCTGCGGCCGCTGGTACAGGCGCTTGCGTTGCTCCTCTGCAACCTGGGAGAGGGAAAACGCCGTCTTTTCCGCTCCTGATCCTGCGGTCCAGCCCCAGGAAGAGGATAAGGATGAGCTCCCAGCACAGCTCCCGCAGACCCCCAGCTCCAGCCCCCAGCGCACCTTCTCAGGGCTGAGGCACGGCAGGACCTTGGGCTGCTGGAAGAGCCTCCTTCCAGCCCACACAACGATGAGGACGTAGGGCAGGTTGAGCAGAAAGCCAGGGCTGAGGTCGGAGCTGTATTTCCCTGGGGAAGGAGAGCACGTGGTAGGCTCAGCCCCCAGGACCGGTGCCCGCTGCTTGCCCCCATATCAGCACCTTCCTCCTCTGCCCACGGAGCGAACGCCTGGGAGCAAACCCAGAGGGCAGACGAGGGGGTGGGGGCAGCCAGGAGGGCTCAGCGAGGGTGGGTGTCCCCCCACCCCCTCTGCACCCCGTACCGATCAGGTTCCCGAGCAGGAAGACGGTGACACTCATCATCAGAGAGCCCAGCCAGAAGAGCCCCAGGTTCCTGTAGCTCTTTCTGCAGGGACATGAGGATCAGGCCCCTCCGCCAGGCTCGGAGCTGCCCTCCCTGCAGAATTCGGGATGTTCCAAGGTCTCCCGCTCACCTCTGGCCGATGGCTGCCATCATGGCGAGGTAGAGCCCGTAGTGGACGATGCCATCCCAATAACAGATCATGATGCCGTGTGCCGTGCGCAGGTAGGGCTCACCCTGCCCGTCCGGAAGATGGGATCAAACGGGGTGGGGGTAAACACCTTCCCACACCGCGTCCCCAGGGAACCCCACGGGAGCTGGGGTTGCTCCACGAACGCTTCTCCCGCAGCACGAGCAGCTTCGGGAGCAGGACCAGCATCCCAGAGCCCAAGGCAGGGAGAGGTGGTACCTCTCTGACGTAGACCTCCATGAAGCCCGAGATGTAACCATCCTCCTCCAGCGCGATGATCAAGTCGACGACGGAGGTGAAGGAGAACAGCACAAACACTGCAGGAGAGCGAGCCAGCTCCGAGCGGGTCCCACAGCTCTCCCCAAATCTCTGCTCTCTGCCCTTGGCATGGGATCAGTCCCCACTCCCTGAGGGGACTCACCACAGAAAAGGGGGTTCTGGAAGTGGCTCACTCCGGTTACGAAGAAGATGATGGAGGTGAGGCCGGCGAGCACCAGTAACACCGTGAGCATCAGCGACAGCGGGCTGCTGCAGAACAGGGGTTCGGGTCTGAGCGCCCCGGGCACAGCCAGAAAGTGAAGCCCGATATCCTCTGGTTTGGGTGAAACACCCGAACCCCCACCGATTTTGACCAGTCTCCACCAAAGCAGGGGAGCGGCAGGATCAGACCCTCGGCACAGGATGAGACCCAGGCGTGCTGCTCGTCCTCTGCCGGGGGAAAGGCTCCTCCACAGGGTCTGAAGGAAGGCTGGGTCTGCGACGGGGAAGGGGCTGCCTTGCCAAAGCTCCCGTGCCAGCGCAGGGGACAAGCCCCAGCGTGGCCACCCTTCTCCAGCCCGTGGCCATGTGTTATAGGAGACTGGAGAAACCAATGGTCAAGCGAATTGATAACGAAGAGACAGATACTGAAAACCCGTCCTAAGAGAGTGAAGAATCACAGAATGGTTTGGGTTGGAAGGGACCTCAAAGCCCATCCAGTCCCACCCCCTGCCATGGGCAGGGACACCTCCCACTGGATCAGGGGCTCCAAACCCCATCCAACCTGGCCTGGAACCCCTCCAGGGATGGGGCAGCACCACTGCTCTGAGCAACCAGAGAATGGGAAAAGGAGGATGAAGGAGAATGAATGGGAACAAATGGGAAAAGGGGGAGGAAGGGGAATGAATGGGTAAGAAGTGCAGTAAAGGAGCACAAGGGCAAACCCCACGGCAGGTCCCGGGCTGAGAGACTGGAAATAAGAGAAAACCAACCAGCCAGAGTGTGCGCTTCCGTAGAAGAGAAACAAAGGCTGTGAGGAAGCGGTGGGGTTCTGTCTGGCCCACGGGGAGCTGCCCCTGGCTAGTACCGAGCCCCCCGATGCGAGGGTGCCTGTTAGGGTGAGCTGAGCAGCCCGGACGCGGCTGGGTTGGGCATTCCCTCCGCAGGCAAACCGAAAGCCGGGCTGTTATCAGGCAGCGGGACGGTGACGAGGCTCGGCGGAGGGGTGGCATCAGCCACGCTGGGACATGTCAGCAGCTGAGTTGCCGGGGGGTTGCCCTGGGAGGGGTCCAGGGAGGCACGGCTGTGTCCTGAGGGGGCACCCAGTGTCGGGGGTCCTGTCCGTCTGGTGCTGGGGGGGCTGGAGAGGATGCTTATGAATCAGGGAGGCACCCTAATTCCCAGAGGATTTGGGTTGTTGGAGAGCCCTGTTCCACTCCGCGTTGTGCAATGAGCCTGAGCAACCCTGTTGTGTGCCCATCCACTGATAACGGGATTTAAAGACGGAAAGGCAGCCATGAACCCTGTCGACACAATCCCAGTCTGCGGTGCCCTTCCCGTTGGCTCAGATGGGGCAGGAGCACCCAGACCAAGCCCTCCCGTCCCGGCCTGGATCACATCACCCCCCAACCCCAGAAGGGACCCAGCACCCTGCCCTAGACACCGTGCCCCCCTCCCTGGGTCCGGATGGGACCCAATGGCCCAGTCCGGGTGGGATGGCTGCTCGGACAGAGCCTTACCCTGAACTGGACTGGTTGCTTCCCCTCCCAGTCTCAGACCGGACGCAGCATCCATGACCAGCGGAGGGGAGGACCCAGTGCCCTGCCCCGAGCTGGACCAAAGCATCCCAGCCCCACAGCTTTGCCCCACACTCACTCTGTCAGGGCGGTCACGCTGTTGATGCCAAAGGCCACGGGGATGGCGAGCAGGGAAGGGGCGAGCACACCCGGCACGGCCAGGAGCTTCATCCCCGGTCCGGCCGTCACTACTGGAGCCTCTGCGGACTTCGACCCCGCTGCCGGTGAATAGGCAGCACCCTTAAAGCACCAGACCCAACCGAGACGAAGGCCGGAGGGTCCCAGGAGGGGAACAGGCAGCAGCCGAGCACGCGTGGCTCTGTACAAGGGCCTGTGCTGGTCTCAGTGCTTGAGGACTGCACGGGAAGGATAAAACCACTCCAGAAGAGGCTTTGAAAGCTCAGGCACCAGTTGGGATATGTTTCCAATTCATTTTGGAAACCTTAAGTACTTAATAGAGCCAAGAGGACACATCTCTTCAGATCTGTAAGAGGAAAAGAGAAGGAGCGAAGCGCATGAAAGCCAACAATTCATCCCTGCCTTTAATAATGAATCGAATTGAGCAGAGAGCAGTGGTTTCAAGGTCTCTGTATCCAGCTGGGAGCCCAGTGTTCCCCTGACCTCCTGTTCTCATTGCTCTCTGCTCAAAACACGAGCGCTTACCTCCCCACTGGCGCAGGCCGAGACCCGGCTCAGCGGTCCAGAAATGGGCACACGCTTAGAAACTTCCACGGTTCTTAGCGGACCCCCAACGCGGCCACTCAACCTTTCCCCTTCCTCGCAATCGCGCCGCTGCGTCACTCTCTTGCCCTCTTGCTTCAGAGTCCGGGGGCTGAATCAGCTGCTCTGCACTTTGCCCTGGGCTTGTTCGCCGTTTCTCTGTACCAGAGGAACTCCACCGCACCTCATCAGCAATGAGGTCACGAGCCAGCTCGTTGCTGATGAGGACAGCTCGTTAGGCAGGGCCCGTTGAGCCTACGGTGAAGGGAACACACCTGAGACCAAGGGAGGTTCAGGCTCCAGGGCTCAGTAATGAGACAGGGCTTTGCAACCGAGAAACCACCCACCAGCCCCATTTGTACAGGGAGACGCACAAAAAGCAGCATGAGACCCTTTCAAAAAGAAAAGGGGGATGAAACCAGGTAATTGGGGGTGATTTGAAGCAGGAAACTTTAGATCTTCCAAAACACCAAACCCTCTACGAGCATCACTTTGGTCTCCCAGCTCTCAGAGCAGTCACTTGCGGGTAAACAAGTCCCAGACGGGCGATTTCACGGCCTCCCTGTGCCGTGCTCACCACGGGCACTCAGGCTCAGCCACCGGGCGCTCACACCAACCCCTGGCTGGCACCGCATTTGCACTGGGAATTCACTCTCTGATCTGACAGTCCAACAGTGACCTTCTGGGGACAGCGCAGCAGTCACTCATTTGATTTGGTTTCTGCAGACTAAACCCCACTTTGTAGCTAATGATGGCAAGGAGAGGAGCGTGCTAAGTGGGTTCCTGCAGCGCTGACCCCTGCTCACTGCTCTCCGCCGCAGGGCACGGGGAACAGTGTGGGACTTACATCACCGTAAGGAAAAACAGAGCAGAGCAAAGCACCTACTGACCAACACCCTGATTAAGAGAAGAGGCTCGGGAAGACCAAAGCCACTGTCAAAATAAAGGACTAAAATGACTTCTGCCACATCAGTGAGGTGCACAGGGATGGCTGTAGTACCAGAGCAGCTTCAAAGACGCAAAACTCTGCCCACTCACCTTTCCTTTAGAGGTGACCAGGGCACAGTCAGTCCCGAAAGGATGTCAGACTATGTAGGCTTGGAATAAAGACTGAAAATGCCTCTAGGCTTTCTCTCGCATCACCACAAGCCCCAACTCCTACAAAAGCCAGCAGGAAAATTAGCAGCTCAGGCTCAGCCTTACGGTGCCTCAGTCTCTGCTCATCCAGCAGCTCTGGCTCGTGCCAGCCAGGATCCAAGGGCAAGCAGCGCTGCCAGGACAGGGAGAAAGAGAAGAGAGGGGGTGTCCTGACTCACCAGGAATGCACGGTTGTCACAGTGACCTGAACCACCAGGGCAGAAGCTTGGCTCCACTGAAAACCTGCCAGATTTCTTATCTTTATTTCCCAACCTTCCCTGATGATGCGCCAGCCCACGTGGAACATCCCGGTGTAAGAGCTGCAGGGAGCGCACCCGCGGAGCTGGTACACCAGGAGCCAGCACCGCCAGCTCCAGGGGTCTGCAAGGTGCTCACGCATTTTGTTTTTTCTCAAATGAAGCCCTGCTGAATTCACCATTTCAAATGCTTTTATTGAAAGCCAAGTCCTTGACTCCACGTTGTTAAGAAAAGTTACCAAAAGAGAATCGCACGCCAAGTATTGGGATTGAGGGGAAAACAAATGTAAAAGAAACCAATCAACCCCACTTTGTGTTCTCAAAGATGCCTGGAAGGGAAGAAACCCAGAGCAGCCTCTCAGCCTACGACAACCCACAGTTAGACTGCTCTTCCCAAAGCTTCAGTGATTAAAATTAAGGAATAAATGAGGTTTATTTAATTTACAGACTGAATGATTAAAATCTGTATTTGTAGAGGGGTTCCTTACAACTACAAAACCAAACAGCCTTTGACAAACTGCGTTTGAAGGCTCAGTTCTTCATCACCCACCCCACGGTGTCTGCAAGTCTCATTTCACTTGGACGCTGGGGGTGAACTTAGTGTTCAAGAAACAACAAGGCTGTGACCTCTGGAGCTGAGTGAGCTCTCCCTGCGCCCCTCGGCCCTCGCAGCCGTGCTGACACTGCCTTGTCTTCTCTTTTGCCTCTGCCCCACCACCAGGCACTGGTGTTCAATGACAGCTGAAGGTCAGGCTTTAGGATAGCATCAGGGAATAACAGCCTGACTGAACCACAGCCCCTAAAGCTGGGGAAGAGACAGCCCTGCGTCGTATTTGCAACTGAAAAAAACCAACCACCCCCCCAAGAGCAGCACAAAGTGCACTTCTGAACAACGGAGCAGCTGCTGGTGGGCAAAACGTGCCTTCCTTGTAACATAGTGCTGAGCTCACCACGAATGGAGTCGCTCAACTATTCCTACCGGTATCTTTGGTGCTGCAATTCCACTGTCAGCAGGCACCGTGGAAAGACCCCCATCCTCACCTTCTCCGTTCTCCTCTCCAAACACCACCCAGGCCTTTTTAACACCCAGTTGTCACGAGACTCCAGCGTGCAGCGAGTGGGCTTGCGGGCCTTTCTTCTGGGTGAGTGATGGTATTGTGACTTCAATCAGTTTTACAACATTAGCAAATAAGAGAACGATAATGCAGTTTCATAACATTTCACAGTCAAATTACAATTGTTTTGAAAAGACATTGTCCCCCAAAAAAAAAACCCCAAACATTCTCAGTAGTAAGGTCGTCGTGGATTGTTCTGTGGGGAATAACAAGAGAAAATTAATCAAAATTGCTGTCTTCACAGAACAATGAGCATCTGAGCTTAATTATCTGGAAAGGCATTGAAACGTGACATTTCTGGCAGTGAAATCTGAGGTTTCCCACCAAAAATCACAAATGTAGCTTTCTAGGTGTGCGGGCACGCTGGGGCAAATGCAAACTTAGAAGGCTTTTGCAACCAGGAAAGCAATTATTCAAAGTAACCCATGGATTCATGGACATCCGCTTCCTTTGTGCCCAGAGTTTAGACTTTGGATGGACCAGAGAAATCTAAAACCAGGGGCTTTTGTATTGGAAAAAAAAAAAAATTAACAGCAAGGAAAACTGCACATCCATAGATGTTTTGGCAGTGAAATTCGCAGAGTGGCCTCAGTGGATTTGTCAGTGTGTCTGATCTGGTTTCAGGAGCACCTTACCAATGGATTTGGTCGGAAGCGGTAGGCAAGCATCATTCGTTTACGGAACGCCTCGTACTCATCATCCTCCTTGGTTAGCTCCGCAGGACGGTCAATGCCAAAACCAGCTCCATCCACAGCAGTTGTCCCCCTGTTTGGAAAGAGGGAACAAAACCTCCGAGGTCAGAAGTGGCGGATCAACTTCTTCCCAGAAATACCTGCTCAGGTAACACTGGGAATCATCACCCAGAGTGCGCTGCACCATGACAGACAGCTAACACTGAGCCGCTTACTGCGCCTGCCGAGTTTCTATGTTGCCCTTCCCAATCAATGATGCACAATTCCTAGATGGAAGCAGCAGTGTCCACATACATTTTCTCACTCTTTGAAAGCCGGACCAGAAACAGTCGGTGTTTTGGGCCCCTCCCTGCTGCTGCTGAACGTGCCTACCTCCCATTCCTTCACTTCCAAACAGTTCAAAAGAGGAAGCAATTCCTTTCTATCTGCAGTGGCACTTTCTCCCAAGAACATCAGAGAAGGCAGAGTCCAAGGAAATCTCAACCCTGTGACGGAAAGGAGCTGCCTGCCTTCTGTTGCTTGCAAGCCTCGCTGCTTTGATTACAGCGATCCTTTATCACAGGACTTCTTTGAACCAATAAACATGGTGCTGGAGAGATGCTGCAAAAGCGGAGTGCGAGTGCTTTGTAGAGATACTTTCTATTACACAGTAAACAAACAACTGCTATTTCTAAAAGCATTTAATGCTAAAAAACAAAGCAGAGTATTTCTTATCCTAAACATTTGGTTTGAAAGCTCAGCATATCTACCAAGCAGATGATCCACCTAAAGTGATGCTCATCTATTTGTGGATAGAACTCTCAGGGCTGTGTTCTGTACAAAGTGTTGTCAAATTGGAGTATCCCATGCAAGAGACTGACGGGAAGGCAGTGGCATGGTCACACACAAAGCGCTCTGAACTGGACTGAAACATCTTCCAAACACAGATCTACAGGTAGCAAATATCACAGAATCTTTGGTTAGAAAAGACCTTTGAGATTATCAAGTCCAGCTGTCCCTGTCCACTACTGAACCATCCCTGAGCACCATGTCTGCCCGGCTTTTAAATCTCTCCAGGGATGGGGACTCTACCACTTCCCTCGGCAGCCTCTGCCAGTGCCTGAGAACCCTTTCAGTGAAGAAACTTTTCCCAATAACCAATCTAAACCTCTCCTGGTGCAAATTGAGGCCACCTCCTCTTGTCCTACCACGTGTCCCTTGGGAGAACAGGCCAGCACCCACCTTGCCACAACCTCCTCTCAGGGAGCTGCAGACCACCAGGGCCACTGCTGGCTCACCCTCAGCTGCTGTCAACAAACGCCCCCAGGCCTTCTCTGCCAGGGAGCTTTCCAGCTGCTCCTCCCCAAGCCCAGAGCGCAGCATGGGGTTGGTGTGTCTCAATTGCAGAAGCTGATACTTAATACTGTTAATCACCTTCCCTTCACAGTTACACCAGGGAGCAGCTAGCAGGCACCAACGGCGCTTCCAATGCAAAAGCAACATTCTTTAACATTCAAATAAACTTATGACCTTAAATACATGAGTTAACCCTCACACGCCCTGGGAAGGGAGGTGCAGACAAGTGTTATTTTCATTCTATAGATGGGGAAACAGAGAAGGCATCTCTCAACGAAGGCACAGAGATCAGAAACAAAACACCCTTGGCTCAGATCGTGCCTCCAGCCTGAGATAAAGCAAAAAACCCAGGCCTTGGGGGCAGGGAACCCCAAAGAAATCAGGAATTATTTTTCTCCTTTGCTGCACGGATTCCATATTCTGTTCCAAGTGATGAATTACAGTCGCATTCATTGCAGCTGCTCCAGGAGGCTGGGGAAGGAGCATCAATTATCAGCCCAAGAGGGAAGGACTAAATCAATAGCAGAACTCCGCTTACTTGCTGACGGGGTTTTTAATCCCCTGTCCATCCGAGCCAAGTCCCTCGCCTTCCTTCCAGCCCATCTTCATTAGCATTTGATAACCTATGTTTTCCACAGTCAGTTTGAACTCTTTGTATTCAGAATAATCCGGCTCACGTCCTTCCTGTGGAGACACAAAGGCAGCAGTGGTTATTTTTCATATGCACCTATTTTTGTGGGTCAGAGGACAGGGAAAACAGCATCAGCTGCTATGAGTTCGAATGGTTCTTGCAAACAATTAATAACCTGCACAATTCCTTGGTATCCCAGTTTGGCCTCACCACAGAGAAGGAAATGGGTAAGTGATGAAGCATTGCAGAGTCTTACAACATAATCAACAAGAAGCAGGAAATGCTACAGTGAGATTAAGCTGAGAAATATTTAGCTCCTGTATTTAAAGTTGCAGACTGGATCAAGCCTCAGATACAGTTCTTATTTAAGCCAGGAACTCCAGGGAACGTCAGACCCCATGCTGGTTCCATTATCAGGGATGCGCCAGCATCAGGATGTTCTACAGCTCAGGAAAAATTGGCAGGTACTGAAGTGCTTTGCATAAGCTTTTTGTAGGTTTTGTATTTCTTACTTTTCCTGCAATCGTTTGGATAAAGACTCAGATTTTCCTTGCCTGGCATGAGCAACAACTTATCCTAACCAGAAGGGCAGGCAAGTGGTGGATGGTCCAAGAGGCTTGTCTGTCATTTCAGCTAACCCCCAACCACTGCCCCGAAAATAACTGTTTTCTAATTCACTACAGCCATTTCTCTGCAAACAGCAACACCCTAGTCCCTTGTTTCTTCTAGGAGTAACAGAACTCCCAGTGTAAGGGCAGAAGCACCTCAAGGCCGTGAGGCAGAGCAAGGAAAAGGGCTAGGCATGCTTGAGATCATTCCCTCACGGCTAGCCTGAAGCACTGTCACCACCATGAGGTCTCTGCTATTTTACCTTCAATGCCTTGAACGTCTCCATGAATTTCTCCAGCTCGTCAGGCGGAAGGAAGTCTCCAATAAAGTGTTTTCCTCTGCCCATCTGGGTCAGCTGCTCGGCCCACTCTGCCCAAGACACAGACAGAAAACAGCAATAACACAGCAGTCTCTGACTTTGAGTTTCGGAGGGTTTGCGAAGAAGCACAAAGCCCTACAACAACAGACGGTTATTATTGCTGCTCAACAGGCAGCGAAGCCACAGCACGGACCAGTGCAAAGCAACCCTGCAACTCCCACACCAAAAATGGCATCTCGGAAGTCTCTGCACAACCTGAGAGCAAGGCACTGGCACGGCAGCTCCGTACCCACCTCGTGTCTTGTCCATCTCCATGCGTCGAAGCTGATGCTCCCACGTTCCCAGCTCACTGTCCACCTCTTCATCGCTGTCATAGCCATGTTGGTGTTGCTGAATTGCCTTTTCCCACATCATCTGCATCTCCTGCATGGCTCGCTTGTGCTTCATGATCATATCGTACATCTGTTGCATCTACGGGAGGAGAGGTGACAGTGCACTCAGTATGACAACCAGTTCAGAGGCTGCCACGGAGGCACACGGAGCTCTGCAGCAGAGCCTGCGCCCACCCCAGCTGCCGTACAGAATTCAGGTTATGACAACTACAAATCCCAAAAGGCTGTGCTGTTGCTTGATCTGATCCGCTTACTTCTCAGATCAAACAGAGGCATTATGTTCTGGTTCCTCTGACAGAAGTACCTTGATACTAACACTGAGGCCTGCTGCCATCTGATCATCCCCACACGGTTTAAACATCACCTTCACATCCTGGCAAAAGCCAATTCTGCTCTCGTTCCCCCAAAGCTTCCAAGTTCCCACTCACCTTCTCCTGTCTGCTAAAGCAAAACGTAATCAGCTGCAGATGTGACACAACAGACCTTATAGATTTGGGGGTTTAGTCTGGTAGGACCGCAATTGGCTGCCTTAATTCATATTCCCCAAAGCCCTCTAAGATTTCTGCTGACTACAGCATCACATGATTCCTTGGCATCCAGAACAAATCCTAGAGATTTATTTGTAGGCCACTGGGAAAGTTTCTTTGGCATCTCCACCTCCACTTTCCCATCTAACCCAGCAATGCAGTACGTTGACACATAACTGAATCTGAAGATCACTTTGGGGCATTACCTCCTGCTGCTCCTTCAGCTGCTTCTTCTGGGCTTCAGAGAGCTCTGTCACACCCACCAAACCAACCGGCTTCCCTTTGTCATAACCAAGACCCTTGAGGTCCTGAACTGTAATAAACACATGGTAAAAGACTTTAAAAAAAATCCAAGACAGATGTTAAGACCAGCAAAACCATGATATCAAGATCCCCACGTGAAGTTATCCACTCATTTCATTTCCAGCATTGAGACACTTCACTGTGGAACAACCGCCCAGTAGGACTTCGGAGCCACAGAGAGGCAGGAAGCCCTAAGCACAGGCAGGACATGGATCTGTTAGAATGAGTCCAAAGGGAGCCACAAAGATGATCCAAGAGCTGGAGCACCTCCTGTATGAGGACAGGCTGAGAGAGTTGGGGTTGTTCAGCCTGGAGAAAAGAAGGCCCTGGGGAGACCTTAGAGCAGCTTCCAAGAGGGAAAGGTGCTCCAGGAAAGCAGGGGAGGGGCTTTTGATCAGGGAGTGCAGGGATAGGATAAGGGGGACAGTCTTCAGCTGAAAGAGGGCAGACTGAGATGAGATCTTAGGGAGAAATGCTTTCCTGTGCAGGTGGGGAGGCCCTGGCCCAGGTTGCCCAGAGCAGTGGTGCTGCCCCATCCCTGGAGGGGTTCAAGGCCAGGCTGGATGGGGCTTGGAGGCCCTGATCCAGTGGGAGGTGTCCCTGCCCATGGTAGGGGTTGGGACTGGATGGGCTTTGAGGTCCCTTCCAACCCAAACCGTTCTATGTTTCCACGAAAACCACTGGGCAGCACCTCCCTCACCAGCCACCCGCAGTCTCCCTGGGCCAAGGCTCTGCCCGTGTCATGTTAGCAGACTCCCAAATCATGTCTCGCAGCCTCGGAGGTCACACTGCATGGCAACCTGCCACACAACGCTTTAAAAATCATCCCTCTTTAAGATTAATTCCCCTCATAAGGCTTCCTTGTGAACCCCAGCATCACAGAGAGCGACACTTAATTATTCAGCACTGAGTCACAGGCAGATCGGAGCCCGTCAGCATATTGTCCAACTTGCGCACGTAAGTGTCTGCTGATTACTATGTAAACAGCAACTTCATTCAAAATGAAAAAGCAAATGACCACATTAGAATAAAGACATGAACGTTATGCTGCTTTTGGAAGTTGCCATTCCCCAAGGAGATTTTAGTTGCTAATCTACAGGCTCAGGAGCAGCACTGCCAGGGACATCGCCCCTGCTTTCAAAGAGGGAGTATTTTCAGTCTCTGCCTGACAATCCCATTGATGTATCCTTCTTTTCCTGTAGCATCCCCTTCTGGAAGCACTGCCTTTGGAATGATTTTTTCTGTTGTATCAGGTATGAAATGCTTTCATGTGAGGGCGGGGAGACCCCGGCCAAGGTTGCCCAGAGCAGTGGTGGCTGCCCCATCCCTGGAGGGGTTCAAGGCCAGGCAGGATGGGGCTTCAAGCAACCAGATCCAGTGGGAGGTGTCGCTGCCCATGGCAGGGGCGGCACTGGATCATCAAGGGTTCTCACGGACTGGCAGAGGCTGCCCAGGGAGGTGGTCAAGTCCCCATCCCTGAAGAGGTTTAAAAGATGGACAGACAAGGTGCTCAGGGATATGGTTTAGTAGTGGACAGGTACAATTGGAGTCACGGATCTCTTTTCCAGACAAATGATTCTATGATCTTTAAGGTCCCTTCAAACTGAAACCATTCCATGATTCTATGATAAGCCCTGAAATCAGATATTAACGTTATCCACTGATTTACAGTGACCATATGGCATCCTGAGCTCAAAGGGCAAGGGAAAGGAAAGAGGCGGGGGTAAGGGAAACCTATTTGTACTTGCTGCACTACAAAAGAGTGCAACAGAAGCGTTGCTGGGGCTGCAAAAAAATGAGATTTACTGTGGAGACTGCCTCGCAAACTTGGTTCCTATCTCTTTAGCAGGGCTGGCAGCTCCCCACTAAAGCACCTAGGGGCTAAGATCCCCACAGTTAAATATTTAAGGGATTAAAAGATGACACACAACCGCACTTGAAAGAGCATTGCATTTTTCAATACAAGGGAAAAGATTTCCTCCTAATGACTGCAAAAACCTCCATTTGAATGTAAGTCCAGGCTACAGTTAAATGATGCTTCATTAATTATTCATTATCTATTAATTATGAAGCCCCATAATAATGGGATCATTGTTCATGACACCAAATGTCTACACAGCATGCTAATTAAGCCCCAGAGGTTGTCTTCTCCCTTCCTCTTATTCGCACTCTGGGCAACTGATCCCAGCACTCTTATCTCCTCTCCCTTTCCACCTGCTTTTGGCTGAGCGCTCCACCACTGGAAAGTGGCTTCCCTAACTCCCAAGGAGAAGATAAAGCAGCATATCCACCCTCCTCTGCACAGCTACAGCTTTTGCACACTGGCACCGGTGCCGGGAGGCAGCTCTGCAGGAAGAGTTATGTAAAGCACTGCAAGAGATTTTCCAAGGGAAGGGAAGCAGGAAGGCGGGATGCGCCAGGCTTGGTGCTAGGATAGGCACTTTCAGCTCAGAAATAAGAATAAGTAGTAAAATAAACCTGTCTATTATTGATAAATAGCACGACTTCAGTCTGGGAAAGCATGGAGATGTGGAGACAACTTGAATGAACGCACTACGCCTATTCCACAGAAAAGAAGGATCCAGCCCCAAATGTTACGTGAGACTGGGGCACTTCGGCATCAGCCCCAGTCAAAGATTCACCTCCTGTCTCAGGGCATGGGAAAGCTTTCTCTGAATGCACCGAGGAAGACACTCTGCCCTTCGCAGAGGTCAGTAGCTCTTTGGCTTCGTTCTGAATTGCATAAACACTCAGGCAAAGAGCCAGACGCGGCTCTGGAGGCCCCGCGAGCTGGTGGCGTGCCAGCATATACAACCCCCTTAAAGGAGAAAGGTGAGGCTGTAGCATCTCCTTTTCCCTCCCAGAAAGCATATGCTGCTGCTCCTACTTGCGCTAAAGCTACATCTGGTTCGTCTGACTGCTGTGGTGCCTCACAGAATTTGTGCTGAGAGATGCTGGAAGAGTCACTGCAGAAATTCAGCTCTGGGGGATAATTTTGGAGTACTGGCCTAAAGTAGCACAAAACTGGCAGAGTCGACAGGCAAAGCTCCACCCCAAGTCCACAGCTGAAGGTAGAAAAGTCTCCAGAGGGCTGGAGCACCTCTGTTATGAGGCCAAGCCGAGAGAGTTGAGGTTGTTCAGCCTGGACAAGAGAAGGCTCCAGGGAGACCTTAGAGCAGCCCCCGAAAGGGGCTCCAGGAAAGCTGGAGAGGGGCTTTTTACAAGAGCATAGAGTGAAAGGACGGGGCGGAATGGCTTTAAATTGGAAGGCAGACGATTTAGATTAGACGTTAGGAAGAAATTCTTCACTCTGAGGGTGGGGAGGCCCTGGCCCAGGTTGCCCAGAGCAGTGGTGGCTGCCCCATCCCTGGAGGGGTTCCAGGCCAGGTTGGATGGGGTTTGGAGCCCCTGATCCAGTGGGAGGTGTCCCTGCCCATGGCACGGGGTGGGACTGGATGGGCTTTGAGGTCCCTTCCAACCCAAACCATTCCAGGATTCTAAGTCACTGCTGAAGATAGAAAAGTCTATTCATATACAAGATCATATATTTGCATAATATTCATATATAAGATCAATATATTTACATAAAAATAGATAAGGTTTATAAGTTTCTTACCCTGGTCTGGCACCAGGCAAATGCTAAGTTAAAGATAAGGAGTTGCTGCTCAGTCTTACGTTCAGCAGGCTTGGGAAAGACATTATTTTCCTGGAATAACATCAGCTTTGCCTACAGGGTTAATGGTGCAGTCTATCTGCAGCATTGGCAGGAGCCTACCTGAAGGTTCACCCCTTTCCCACACGCTCGAAGAGGAGCTTCTTACAAGAGAAGTGAAAGTCCTTTAAGGACAGCAGAGAAATCCCAATACTGAAGTGCCTGATTTTTTGCTTCCTAGTCTGAAGATCTCACTCAATTAAAACTAATCAGACTCAAACCAATCCAATATCAGGTTTCAGAAAACTCTAATGACAGCCTGTAATTTCCCATTAGCTCACGGAGTTCACTAATCACAATATGCCTGCTCTGCTCAGGCTTTCCAATGTATCAGTCCCTGCAGTCTGTATGCAGCTAAGTGTTTTGGTATCAATTTATTTAAGAGAAGCCTTTTTTTTTGTCCGAAACGGCTTCGCCTTCTCCACTCTGTGATACTGATTTATTACTAAGAGTAGACAGGAAAAGAATCAGAACAGTCCTTCACTAAATCCAAAGCAATTGCTAAGGATCAAGGACTAAGACACTGATATTTAGGTACCAAAGCACACTGTGCGAGTCCAACCTTCCCCAGGAGCAGGGGTACAATCTGGAATTCTCTTCACCGGTTCAAGATGTTAATTTTAAGAAGGGATTAGCCCATCTGAACCGATAAAAAAGAACCCTTCCCCCTGCAGAGTATTAACAGCGCATTAATGCTTGATTTGTTATGCCTGGCAAATTGTTTGCTGTCCTTTTCTTCTACTTGACACAAAGCCCTGCAGAAAGTGAGCAGGAGCACAAGGAGCAAGTCCCTGTCTAATTAAGGGGAGGCTAAAGAAGCCGGGGAGATTTCAGCAGGAAGTATGCTGGAATGAGCACACGGATACCCCTGCAGCCCCCACTGCAGGAGGGGGCATTAAGATGGAATCTGATGCTTGTTTTGATAGCGCCCGCCCAGCTTTACCCTCGAAGCCTCATTATTGTCTGCAAGAGAGAAAAATACCCTAGAGGTACAAAACCAGGAAAGAGTTTTGCATCAGATTCTGCCTTAATACAAGCAGCAATTCAAGGTCAAATGTGTGAGCCACTCGGGTGGGCATCTTGTCCTGTACATACAGGGATGTCCTGTACATGGGATGTATTGCCAAGACTGCTGTACAGGGCTGTGATCAGAAGATGCAATTCCAAAGAAATGTCTCTCCATCTACATTTGAAGTGCTGCATTAGGAGATGGAGCCCTGTCTTCCTGACCTCGGTAGAATCAACGGACACAACAGCATACACAGCCACCTCTACATCGTACCCAAGCCTAACAAAGCTATTAATGGCCGAGCAATTACCTCTCCAAAACCTACCCAAAAAAGCAAAGACCCATGGATTAGTTGGGGCAACAAATCATAGAGGATGACCGCGCATTAAGAATTACCTGTGGGCTCACTCTACAGCACAGAAAATTCCAGCTTGCTTTCTACTACCTGTCCCACTTCACCTGTTCTGCTATTGCTTTGTGAGAAAGGTCCTTCCTCAGACAGGTCTTTATTACGTCTCCCATGACTCTAGCCTCATACTATTAATTCCCTCTTTGCCAACACCAATTGCCTTCTCTTTATCCTTCTCTTTATCCTTTTTGCATCCTTTCCTCACACCGCATTAATTGGGCAAAGGATTCAAAGAGGCAGTCTTAAAATGTCTCCATTTACCTGTTATCCTTGAGCAACTCAATTTCTGCATCTCTAACTGCCTGCCTAATTACCTATCTGCACATGCACCAGAATTCAGCCTCCTTGGAAGTGCCTCGATGGGAAGAATCATCTCCGAACACTCAGAGATCTGCATTCCCCGGGTGAACTTGGCAGGTGAAGTAACAGGAGCACGAGCCTCATCACTGGGCGAGGACTGCGAACCCCGCCTGTAATCAAATGAACTGAAACAGGTAGAAATTGGAACTGGAAGTAATACTCGCACCCGCCACCACTCGGGAAAGAGCTTTTCCCATTTAGCCTTCTGATCAGTTAAGAGCGAGATGGAAGTGCTGCCTGGGGATTTTATCCTACGATGAGGAATAAGCACAGTTCGGCCTTTGATATTTGTTTTCTGACAGCCTCTCTTCCTGAAGTGCAATAGCCCTAAAGAGTGTAGAGGCTGAGGCTGTAATGAGCTATAGCACAGCAGGGCTTTAGAGATAGCTGGAGAACGGTAAGATCCAATCCCCGGTGTCAGTGAGATAAAGTGGTTTATCTGGGTTTCCACACAGGGGAGAATTAGCTGCTAGACCCAGCTGGGAGAGAGGGGGCTGGCAACCGCAGAGATTACAACGGGAGATAAGACCCGCTGGGTTTTCTGTTTACAGAGCCAGCTGGGCTAAGGCAGAATGCACTCCCCAGGAAAACCAGTTATTCAACGTGATATACAGACCCACTGACCTGAAAGAGGGGAGGGAGAATCCAGCTGCTGGACCAGCTGTGGGAGGGGCAATTCAACCTTGTCCTCTTCTGGCCCCCACCTGCTCTTCCGCTTCTTTTTAGTCGTGCCTGGAGCTGTGGCTGTAGCTGTTGATGTTGCTGTTGTTGTTGCAGGAGTCGTTGGAGCTGTCTGATCAGGCGGAGTTGTGGAAGATGATGGGGAAGGCGAGGGCAAGCATGAGGGAGCAGGAATGGGCACAGGCGAGGGAACGGGCATGGGTAAAGGCGATGGAATAGGCAAGGGTAGAGGCGTGGGAACGGGCAAGGGTAGAGGCAAAGGCGAAGGAAGGGGTAGAGGCAGAGGAGAGGGAACGGGCAGGGGCAGAGGAGAGGGAATGGGCAGGGGCAGAGGAGAGGGAACGGGTAGAGGCAGAGGCAAAGGCGAGGGAATGGGCAAGGGCAGAGACGACAAGCACAAAGGTGACGGCGATGCCTCAGGACTGGTCTTCCTTTTCAGACTGGACTCTGCAGGCAAGGGGGCACAGACAGTGCTGGTTTTGGCCTTACGAAATTCCTCCAGTTTCTGCCGGTAATACTTGTAGCCTTTGCTGTTTGGCTCATATAAAAACCTACGAAGGAAGAAAAAGCATCTTTAGCTGTAACAGTCACATATGAGGGTCGGATAGAGCACAGTTTGATCAGGGCTGCTCTCTCCTGCAGTGCTTTCGCACAACCAGCTTTCCCCTCACTTCCATGCTCTCCAGCACCATCCTGTGTGTACGCCCATGCAATGCAGGGCTCCTGCAAGGTAGGCTGCAAGTTTTGAGGTCAGGAAGCCTATATCTCATCCATGTGCAAACCACAGCTATTTCTAGTGCCAAACAAACACACGGTACTGAAGGATCATGTTATGTTTGTGGAAACACAAAGTCCTCCCCCAGAATTCACCTGCCTTCCAGACCACGTTTGGAAAAACTGCCAGGACTCCGCAACAGTCAGGTTTCAGCTCAGAGGTAAAAAACACAGGTCTTACCAACAGGAACGCCAAACCACTGCCTAAAGAAACTTCTCCCAAGCTCTCAATTCAAGCTGGAAGCGTTGACATTATCAGTCCGCTTAATTACATCACGACTCCTCCTGCATTCCCTCATACATAAAAACATTGCTCTATTTGCTACTGCTTTCAGAAATAGACATCTCTGACCTTTTAGGTAAAACACAACTCCTCAGTCTCTGTGGAAAGAGCATGAACAACCCTCAACGTAGCAGCTACGCAAAGAAATCAATACAGTCACGTTTGTTCCAAACCTGATACCTCTTTGGGCTCCCTCCCATTGAAATATTGCACACAGAAAACTTGTCTGTTCCCAAGTCCTCTACAATCCTCTCTTTTTAGAAGACCAATTCAACACTTGATAGAACCTCTCCTCGGAATAGCACCTGCTCCCACAGGAAACCACCACAGATGACAGCCCTTTCCCATCTTCAGCTGCACAACAAGCACAGGCAAACACAAACAGCTCTCTGACGTGTTTAAAACTCACTAAATGAGGTCTTGCCTCCTTCCACTTGAATCAACAGCACTAACAATGGCTTCAGAGCCTAGCAGAGGGCAGGATGGGACCCTCCGAACAGCAAACTTGATGGAATCCTAAGAGGAGACTCTGTTTAATATGAACGTGCTCCAGAACACAGACGGGTTTTGAAGTAAATAATGAAGCAGCTTGGATATCAGCACATCTGCCTCTCCACACAAGGGCAGCACCCCAGAAGGCAGCCAATAAAACATCAAAATATCAGCACAAAACACGGCCTGCTGAGCCCACATCACTTCAAGGGAACACGGAATTGTTTGTGAGAGCAGAACAATACAACCTGGATGAGCCCAAAGGGAGGTATTAAACAGCTGTCAGTGAGCACAGGAGAGAATGGTTCATATCGGAAAGGCTGAAGAAGATATTCCAAAGGGGAACCTAATGGTGAAGAAGCGCTACCTGTACATCAGTGAAGGTACTGCACAAAGAGCAACTCAGGAGAGTAATTGGAGAGAAGTGATGTGAGGGGTGGAGGGTGCCCACACCAGCACACAGCTACAGCGAAAGGGAAGGTCAGAGTTCTGGAGTCCTCGGCACAGGAAGGACATGGATCTGTTGGAGTGAGTCCAGGGAAGGCTACGGAGATGGTCCAAGGGCTGGAGCACCTCCTGTATGAGGCCAGACAGAGAGTTGGGGTTGTTCAGCCTGGACAAGAGAAGGCTCCAGGGAGACCTTAGAGCAGCTTCCAGAACTGAAAGGGGCTCCAAGGAAGCTGGGGAGGGGCTTTTTACAAGAGCATAGAGTGAAAGGATGAGGGGGAATAGCTTTAAATTGGAAGGGGGAAGATTTAGATTAGACATTAGGAAGAAATTCTTCACTCTGAGGGTGGGGAGGCCCTGGAACAGGTTGCCCAGAGCAGTGGTGGCTGCCCCATCCCTGGAGGGGTTCCAGGCCAGGTTGGATGGGGCTTGGAGCAACCGGACCCAGTGGGAGGTGTCCCTGCCCATGGCAGGGGGTGGGACTGTATGGGCTCCGAGATCCCTTCCAACCCAAACCATTCCCTGCTGGCACACTGAACAGAAACCTGGCAAGGAGAGGGTGAAATCATAAATTAATTCTGGAGGAAGCAAATATATTCCTGTCCCTGTGCTTTGCTTTAAACTGTGAAGCTTGATAACATCACAGTACCAGCGCTGTAAGCACCCCGTCCTTGTCGTTTCAGACCCATCACACGATTGTCTATTATCTCCCCTTTGAAACACCCAACCCAAGCCCACCCAAGCGCCCCTCACATTACACAGCAGCAGGTTTCTTTACCTGAAAGCAGGGTTCTCTCGGTTGTTCTGCAAGGCAATAGTTTCCACCTCGGGACCCCCGTCTGCTACGAACCGGGCCAGTTTCTCAGCAGAGTTCTTTGTCTCTTCGTCGTCTGGGGGTGAAACTTTAAGCAGGCTGTCAGTACTGGGCCCAACTCACACAAGCAACAGTCAAAGCCTATCTGTTCTAAGAACCCCAAGAGCAGAATAAGGGCAAAAGGTCGAGTTTAATTTTCAGAAACATTAACACATCAACAATTTATATCACAAAAACATGATATTGCATATCGCTGCACAATAACTTTGTAACCAGAGGAGCCCATCAGCTTCCTCCATGCCCACAGCAGATGAGAGCAGATTAACAGACAAACCAGCTTTCGTCCTCAGTGACATATACTCCTTTCTCTCTATCCCAGAGGAATCCCGTTTCTTCCTCGTGGCAGATGCTTTTCCATAGGGTTACACCTCAGCACTGGCTTCATAGGCACAGCGGTGCTTAGCTGATGGTTAGACTGGATGATCTTAGAGGTCTTTTCCAACCTTTACGATCCTCTCTAGCTTTGCCACTGACATTCCCAGGAGTAACAGGAAGGTCTTAAGTGGCAAACAGACACCACACTGTAATCTTACTCGTGCCTACTGTCAGTACACATCTGCTGGCCATTTTAGGGCTGTAGGACAGAGGAAATTCTCTATGAAACCGTCCCAATCCTCACCTGGATGAGGTGGCTACTGCAGCCTTAGTCCAAAGGCACAGAGAAGGCTTTGATCATTAATTATTCAAGCATATTTGACGTTTATAAGGAGCCAGGCAAATATGTTATTTAGCCACGACAGCCTTATATGACATTTGCTACCTGCACAGTCCCAGTGCCAGTACTCCATCATGCTGGCACAGGACCAGGAGGCAGAAGACATGATTATAAGCCATGGAGAAGTCATAACCTTCCCATGCTTCAATATTCCACATCTGTAAAGCATGGATAACACCACTTAACTTCCAAACTATTTTATCAGTCAGTTGATATTGGTAATTTCAGCCTACAGTCTATTAAACCACAATTTGTTGGAGCTGTTAACTCCTCAGCGTGACAGCAAAATGGCATTAAGGCTCCTTTCACAGAGAAGGAAGCTGACACGGAGAGGGTGAGTGATTCAGCCTGCCAGGGCAGGCCGGCAACAGGCACTGGAGAAGCGATCAGCGCCTGGCCCACAGACCACACCTCACCCACGTCATTTCTGTCTCTTAACATGGTTAATCAGATGCCACTTCCCACACCACCTGCCTGTTGGCAGATCAGCCACTGCTGCTGCTTCCCCACCTGAAAACACAGAGCCTTCTTTGCGAGGATGTATGACCCAAGCAGAACACAGAGGCTTCAGACAGGGAAATGGCAGCAGAAACAGGGATTATGTTCAACAAGCAAATCAAGCATTTTCATTGGTAACAAAGCAAATAAGAACATCTGAGAAAAAGCGCTTCTCCTAAACGCATTTACAGGGCTGAAACGCCCCCCAAAACACAGACAATGGGGAATCATTTCAGTTCACTTTAAGGATTTTGGAGAAACAGAAGGAAAATCTCTTTCAAGAGCCCTTTACACAGAGCTCAGTGCAGCATGCTGTGGGCTTGGGCAACAGCCGCTGTGGCACAAGGGTTTGATGCCAATACAGTGGTGTTTTATCACCATCTCCTTCCATTTTGAAATGGCATTGATTGACAGCCAGATATCCACTCCAACAACCGCTTCCAGAATGGATGTAACATGCGGTTAAGGAGAGTGAAGAAGTCAAATTTGACTTATGCAGTTCACGTTCTCCCAATTGCAGTCTTAATTACCTTTCTGAGAAGAGGATGCCTGAGAACTTTGATTCTCTTTTCTTATCTCTGCCACTTTCTTTCTGTAGTAAAGGAATTCTCTGCTGTTCTTATCATGCAAAAACCTAGGGCAGATGGAGGAAAGAAGTGGAAAAAGATAGGCGTCAGCAACAATTATACACAAACATTGATACATTGGGATATAAACAGCTCAAAACAAAGAAATATAAAATAGATTACTCAGAATGCACTTAAAATCTGGATTACAAAGCCTTCAGTGTGTAGCTTTAATGTAAGGACTTGCATCCAAATTTTTTGCGTCACTTGAAGGGAGATAAATAACAGAGGAGGGAACTCGCTGCCCACAGCCACAGCGCATCAACAGCGGAGGAGACAGGACCAGCCCCGTGGCTGAGCTCAGTATCCTCTCGCGCTCCCTGTTGGACAAGGCAGCCAGACCTCCTCGGCTGCATTCCCAGCTCCAGCCGATCCACCTCCTCAGCACCATCGCAGTATCGCTTTCTGGCTCAGTTTCCCCCAGCTATAAAACAATTACTCAACTCCACCAAATAATCGTTAAACCAAACGCGTCCATGAGAACCACATCCTGATGGTTTTCTCCTACAAAGAGACAGTGTCCTGCTTTGGCAGACAAGAGTTATCGCCGCACTTACGAAAAAGCTGGGTTATCCTTGTAGTCTTCCATAGCGACCTTCTCTAATTCTGGTCCCCCTTCAGCCACGAACCTAGCCAGCTTTTCCACCACTTGTCGGGTCTCCGCATCCTCTGGGGGTAAAACTTTAAGCAGGCTGTCAGTACTGGGGTTCAACTCACACACCAAACAGGCAACAGGCACATTACTTCTAAGAACCACGGCGGCAGACAAAAGTAGAACGGGAATGGGAAGAGAAAGGATGAAATGGGGGATCCGGTCATAGACAGCTGCACAATCATAATCCCTAGGTCACTGTTAGCCTCTGTGCTCCCCTAGCGGGAGGGCAATATTCTGTCCAGATTTTTCCTACTAGGAAAAGCCCACGATTTGGATCACCACAGCTTAGGGCACGACTTCAATTGCAACATCATTTGCTTCTGACAGTTCTAATCCACACAAAACACATGGCAGGGAAAAACGGGAATTTGGTTTGTTTTTTTCAACCACCACACGACTCACTCCAGATTCCTGTTCCCAAGACACAGCTCTGCACCCAGATAGCAAAGACAGATTGTGTGGCTGGAGCACGCGGTTCTTCCTACTGGGATTTACCCATGTCTCAGCCCTCGCTTGGAGGGCATCCCAACAGTGACAACGCTCCGTCTCCAAGAAACTGCATTTTGGCTTCTGTGCCGAGAAAGGAACCCACTAATGCCGACGGTGGTTACAGAGTGGATGCAGAACACACGCAATGGGAACCACACACAGGCACGTGTCTAGAGAACGCGCAGGACCCAAGCTGTCCTCGCTGATCCAGACAGGATTCAAACCCCAGATCTTTACATTAAGGGTCCTCTTCACTCTCTGCAGCCAGAGGCAGTTTCTCACACTCCTGCAGCGCATTTCACACCCGAGCTCAGACTTTCCCAGTTTGTGCAGTTATGAATCCCACCAGAAACAGCCAGACGTGTTTTTGAAAACATACAATGAGATAAATTATGACACAAAGCTTGGTGTGACTTATTTAGCAACTCCAATCTAATTTTATACTTGATTAATATACACGCATGAAATTCCGATTATGAAGCCAATCTGCCTTCTGGCTCCCTGGCCTAGGTTACCCAGATAAACTCGATTATTTAAGCACTGCAATATTCTTTGTTGGTTTTCTGTCCTGCTTAAAGCAGTTGGGACCTAGAGGGGAAGATTTTCTAATGAAACTTTGAAAAGAGGCAGGAACACTGATTTTACACGACTACAGTTCTGTGCCCAACGTGTAATCCTATTCATTAACACAGATATTTTACACAGCCACTGCCAAACTGAGGACTCTTCATTTCCTATCATTTGAAAAACTAAAAGTCCATTTTAAACACAAACATTATAAACACCAGGGGCCATTTAGGTTGGACATCGGGAAGAATTTCTTCACTGAGGATGGTGATGCCCTGGCAGAAGCTGCTCAGGGCTGTGGAGGAGTCTCCATCCCTGGAGGTGTTTAAAAAGCATGTGGCAAAGGCATTCTGGGACACAGTTTATTAGGCAGGGTAGGGTTGGGCTCACGGTTGGACTGGATGAGCTGAGAGGCCTCTTGCGACTTTAACGATTCTACAATTCTATATCCATATACTTTCTAGAGATCTCAGCACCAGACATAACAGATTTCAACTGTACAAAAGCAGAATTCTTCTCATTAGCAAACAATTAGCCCCATGAAGACTAGAAATGTGTTTCTTCTCTACACGTTGTTCTCAGAGAGACTACAGATTGCACTTGCCTTGGTATCTTGGAGAAAACAAACCTTCCTAGGCAGAAAGCCGGCATAACTATGGCGAGTGACCCATCTCCCACATGGAGCTCAAGCTGGAGCTGTGATTTCCTACAGCATCCAAGCCTTGGCTCTTCTGCTGAAGCCAGCATTGGAGGAGTCTCCCACCATTAACCGATGTAATTTGTATTTCATGATGCAGAACTCTGCACACAGGAACTGTGCCAAGACTATCAATTTAAGGAAAAACAATCCAACACTCCACCGGGGGAAAGGAATCCTGTTCCCACACTCAACTCCTATCCCTAGGGTAGGTGAGCCTACTCCTCTGAACAAACACCACGGTACAAGGTGTCACTTACCTTTAATCTCCAACCACTGCTCATAATCTTCCTCCTCATCTTCGTCTGGCGACTGAAACACACTGAGGCGGTTAACAACCGGGCTCTGTTTGGAATGGGAGTAGTTCTTCGCTTGGTGCAGCATGCTGCTCAGGACCTGACCGGGCCGCTTCCCAAACAGCATAGGTTTCTTCCCCACATTTGGTGCAGGAGCGTTTGCCGAGTTATTAGAACTTGGAGGAGGTTCTTAGAAAAGAATGAGGGGAAAATAATTCCTGTGCATCCTTATTGGTTTAATCTCAGGTTACAAATAACAACTCAGGCAGAAACGGGCTGGTATTTTCAGAGCAGGTTTAAGACACAGACTGGTCAAAGCTCCATAATGAAATCCAAGCCTTTTTACAAGATGAGATTCAAGCTAGAAGAGGGACGTTGGTCTTTACAGCACCTACGGGGGGGAAGGGAAGAGGGCAAACCTCCCTATTGCACCTAAAAGAAAGACTTTGATCCAAATTTAAAGGAGTCATCAGTGCTTTAGAACTGACTCCTACCAGTAACAGCTCATAGCGGGGTTTCTAGAGCGAACATACACAGGGGCAGCTCAGCAAGACTGCCATCATCAGGAGGAGGAGGGCCTCCTGCAACTCAGAAGTTGACCTACCGGCACTTGACTTTTCCTTCTGCAGCTTGAGAAACTGCTGGAGGAAACTGCCATCATTAACAAACTTGTTGGAAACACAGGCTTCGTTGTCAGTACCGTCATCTCTGAACAGAAAGAGAGAAGCAGGTAATGGCACTCATCACTCCCCAACTCCCCTCACCTGCATCGATTTCAAACACAAAACACAACAAACACCTGTGACCACTGATCTCTCCCATTTAACACTGAAACACACTGGTTTTGCAGAAGCACAAGAACCACTCTGCGTGCTGCTTGCAGCATTGACCCACACTCTCCACCCAGCTTGTTTACTGCTCCCTTGAAATGGGATTTCTGCTCACTCTGCTTTCAAGAACCCCAGGCAAGCATTTAACTGGAGAATGTTGACTCTTAGGAGACGTGGTTATAAGAAAAATAACAAACAGGAAGCAGAAGGGAAGTGCAATAACACCCTGTTAAAAATAAGATTGCTATTAGCACATATCTGTTCTCAAGAGTACCTGAAGAGCTTGGCTACATCAACTGAAGTGCAAGCTCCCCATTCCAACCTTTCCTGTTACTACTTCCAGCTGTCTCTGTGTTTGCCTCCAAGCACAGAGCTTTGTGCAGCCCATCTCCTTCGTTTCACTGCACACACACACATTTTCTGCCAGCAAAGCTCCCACCTAAAGGCACCACAATTCACACGTACTCTCCGAACAGGGGCAGCTGCTGGATGCTCAGGGAATTCTGCCTCGCCTGCTGCTCCAGCCGGGCCTCGATCTCTCTCTTTTTCTGTGCTATCAGCTCCTCTTGCTGAAGAATGTTTGCATTATTCTTGGCTGATTTGGACTGTGCAGCCCCAAACCACCGGTTTGCTTTCCCTATGGGAAAAGCAAGGAGGAAAATTTATGGTGAGACCCCCACAAGTGCTGCACTGAGCAGGGCGATGGGGGCCAGGAGCTGATGGGAGCGGGGGGCAACGCGGGCCAAAGCGATGGGGCTGAGAACGATGGGAGAGCAAGGAAGAAAGGCACTGGGGGGATGGAAAAGGGGACAATGACAGCGATGGGGATAGAGGGGAGGGAAGGGAGGGAGCCGAGTGAGGGAAGGAAGAGGCCAAGGGGAGAGCTAAGGCTAAAATAGGGCAACGGGGAAGAAGAGGGGGACCAAAAATAGAAAAGAGGGAGCGACAGGAAATGGGGGTGAGCAATAGGGGAGAAGAAGCGGGGGGGCGACAGGCAGAAAGGGCCAAGGAAGAAGAAGGGGACTAGGGGAGAACAGGCAGTGGAAGAAGAAGGGGCTGGGGGGGGAAGAAGGGGTAATGGGGGAGAAGGGACGGTAGAAGAAGAAGGGGGCGGGGGCGCGAGTGCGACGGGAGAAAGGGAAGCGGAGGCGCGATGGAGCCCAGCCTCACACGTCCCGTCCCCACCCCACCTCCCACCACACTGGCTGCCCACAGAGCAGCGGGGAGGCCGCCGAGCCCGGGGCCCGCACCGCCCGGTGCTCGGCAGGACCGGCCGTACCTGGCGCATCCCTAGCGTTGTCCATTTTGGAGCCCCCGTCCCACAATGCCCCGCGGCGGGCGGTGGCGGGCGGAGCTGCCGCAAAGGCTTCTGGGACTTGTAGTCCCGCAGGGAGCCTCCTGCCCCCCCTCGCCTCACCCCACTCAGCAGGCTGAAAGGTGGAGGGTCCCTGCGCCCCCCAAGCTCCTTCCCCAGCCCCTTCTGCCCCAAGAACTCGTTAGTATTACGAAAAATGTAATAAATAAATAATAAATAAATAATATTTATTAAAAAAATGTAATAAATAGTAATAGCAATAGTAAAGGAGAGAGGGTCCGGCTTTGGAACTCATGTGAGGGTGGGGAGGCCCTGGCCCAGGCTGCCCCATCCCTGGAGGGGTTCCAGGCCAGGTTGGATGGGGTTTGGAGCCCCTGATCCAGTGGGAGGTGTCCCTGCCCATGGCAGGGGTGGCACTGGATGGGCTTTGAGGTCCCTTTCATCCCAAACCCATTCTATGAGACTACAACTCTCATGATGCTTTGCGCCACGCGCCCTCCGCGGGCCGCAGCTGCCGCGCGGACTCCATTTCCCGTCGTGCCCCGCGGCCCCGCCCCGCCCGTGTTGTCGCGGCGGCCCCTGAGATGGCGGCGGTGGCGGCGGGCGCGGCGGGCGGCGCGGCCCCTCAGCAGCAACCGCCGCCTCAGCAGCAGCCGCAGCCGGCGGCAGGCGGGGCGGCGGGCGCCGGGGAGCAGGGGGGAGGTGGTGGCGGCAGCGGTAGTGGGGCCGGTGCTGGTAGCGGCGGTGGAGGAGGTGGAGGAGGAGGAAGCGGTGGAGGAGGAGGAGGTGGAGGTGGTAGCGGTGGCGGAGGAGGAGGTGGCGGCGCGGGCCCCGCAGCGGGGTCGGGCGGCCCCGCTGGTGGAGGGGAATCGTGGTACCTGGCTCTGCTGGGCCTGGCCGAGCATTTCCGCACATCCAGCCCGCCCAAGGTGCGGCTCTGCGTGCACTGCCTGCAGGCCGTGCTGCCCCGCAAGCCCCCGGCCCGCATGGAGGCCCGCACGCACCTCCAGCTCGGCTCCGTCCTCTACCACCACACCCGCAACGGCGACCAGGCCCGCGGGCACCTGGAGAAGGCGGTGAGCGCCGGGGGAGGGCGACTGGGGGGGGCTCTGGCAGCGAGGGGTGCAGGCTAACCCGCTCTTTTTTCTTGCAGTGGCTGATATCCCAGCAGGTATCCTTTTCCTGGCCACTTCGCTCCGTTCTGATGAGAAAACGCCTATGTGGAGAGAGCCTGGGGGAATTCCTTTAAATTGGAAGAGGGGAAGGTTGAGCCTGGAGAAGTGGAGGCTCTAGGGAGACCTTAGAACAGCTTCCAGTACTGAATAGGGCTCCAGGGAGGCTCTGGAGGACCTTTTTATAGGGGCATGGAGTGATAGTATGAGGAGGAATGGCTTTAAATTGGAAGGGGGAAGATTTGGATTAGATATTAAGAAGAAATTCTCTGTGATGAGGGTGGGGAGGCCCTGGCCCAGGTTGCCCAGAGCAGTGGTGGCTGCCCCATCCCTGGAGGTGTTCAAGGCCAGGCTGGATGGGACTTGGAGCAACCGTGGGAGGTGTCCCTGCCCATGGCAGGGAGTGTGACTGTATGGGCTCTGAGGCCTCTTCCAACTGAAACCATTCTGTGACTTTCAGTCTGCCTCAGTAGTTGTGTGTCGCTTTCCTAGCATGTTCTGTAAAGGGATGTTGGCGTGTTGCTGTGTTCCAACTAGTGTTTCCTATTCACTTAACGCTGATGCTGCAGATCCCCCAGTTTGAAGACGTTAAGTTCGAGGCCGCCAGCCTTCTGTCCGAGCTGTATTGCCAGGAGGTGAGTGCTTTGAAAATGATCGCTGTCCCGGGGCTGCAGGGCTGTGTTCCTTTGGTTGTGGAACAACATTATTGCTTTTAGTAACAGGATCTGTGGCGCTTCAGAGTTCAGCTGCAGTGTGAGGGTAGGATACAAGCCTCAAAGAGTTCTGATCTTTCTTAGGGAAGTTGTTGCTGGAATTGCACTGTAGGCCTTCACAGGAAGGGGAGTTTACTCGCCCAAAGTGTTTTCTTGCCCTCATTTAGGCAAAGATAAGCTAATCTTGGGACAGGGAGGGAAGTAGATGGTTTTCCTGAGGCTTTTGTTTTGCTGGTAGGCTATTTTTATTCTGTTTCTCCTGAAAAGCCTTAAGTCATCTTTACTTTTTGTAAAGCAAATGTTTGCCTCTTCTCTCACATGCAGGAGAAAGCATGTCAGAGCAGCGGCAGAGGAGTTCTGTAATTCATACTCACGAACAGGCTCTCAGTCTAGTGCAGATGCATGGGCCTGCAAGTTAAATGCTCCATTTTGTTGCTTTTTGTGTTCTGAGGTTCCTGACTTGTGAGACTTCAGTGGGGAATCAACACAGAATACAAGCAGTTTCCATGTTCTTAGTGCTGGTGTTCCTGGTTGCCTGGTTTTTACATTGACCGGGATGCGTTTTTCTGTTTCAGAATTCCGTGGATACAGCAAAACCTCTGTTACGCAAAGCCATTCAGATCTCACAACAGACTCCATACTGGCACTGTCGATTGCTTTTTCAGCTCGCAGTAAGTGATTTATATGGATAACCATGTTACGCTGCAGCTCTGTGAGTGGAAAAATGGCTAGAAAATGTCTGTAGTGCTCTTAAAAGAGCTCTTTCTCCCTTCCCGCTATCATTACTGCTAATGGAGAGACAAACAAAGAGAAGTTTATGCTATAAGGATACATTGGTAGACTACAGATTGGATCAAGGCCTATTTTGTAGGGAAGAAGGCAGCAAGGATCATTCTGTGGGCTCTAGAAACACGTGACTGCAGAGGCAGAACGAAATAAAAGGTACCTTGTGGCTAACAGTGAGGGCAGATGTTCTTATAAAGCTTGCTGGAGTGGGAGCCCGACAGCCTGAAATATTTGTTTGATTATTTTTAGGCTAATTAGTGCACAGAGCAGAACCAGGGTGGGAAAGGCAGCTGGGGCAAAAAATTCCGAGCAGTGTTACTCTCCCTGTTCTGGAATATGCTACAAGTGTGCCTCCAGCTGCACAGGTCAAGCTGTCTTTACTCCTAGGAATAAGCTGGTGCACATTGAGTTGGAAGCGTTTAATGTTTGTTATGGTCTTTACTTCAGCTGCGTAACTGCTCTTAAAGTGCTGATTTTCCTGAGTGATCCCATGCTTTGGGCCAGGGAGCCTATCCAGAAGGTTAACAACAGTGGAGGGAGCAGGTTATTGCTGAAGAGCTCGCTTAATTTTCGCAGTTTATGCCTGTTCTCCGCTCCCAAAGAGCCTGGAGGCGTTTAACGTGAGAGCTGAGGTGTTTAACGTGTGCACCGAGGGAGTTAATGGCTCTTACTCTGCAGAGAGAGCTGGTTAGGAAGCAATTCTGTCTTTGAAGACTGTGTTAATAGTCAGCGGTTCTCGTCTTTTCCTCTTCCCATGAGTTTAAACAAGCAGAGCAACTTCGTTTAAAAGGAATTGCCAAGCTCCTTTGTGTAGTTTAGGAACTGTGAATTGTGGAGAGCCTGACTTTCCTATCGATTAAAGGACAAATGTTTACTTTGTGATGAGTTAATGCCTAAGTACTCAGTGGAAGCTTAAGCATTTTTCTCAGTGCTTCCTTCTGAATAGGCTCCTTCTTGACATTCTGTGCCGATTTCTCTCTTGTGTGGTATTTTCTCTTTGGCTTTTCCTTGGTCTCGGAGGCCTGTGTGTCTCATTTCCTTGGTGCCTGTTCTACAGCTGTGTGTGTTTCTGCCTGAGTTTGGAAAACGTACAGACATTGGCAGGCAGGAGGGAGCGCGAGGGGCTCTGCGGGCTGCCTCGTTCTCTCCCTGTCACCCCAAGCGCATCTCTTGGAAATCTCTGCTCTTCTGGTTGGAAAACGCACTCCATTGTTCCAGTTACTCCAGTGTAACAGTCCATGGTTGTATTGGAGCTGTTGGGAGCTGATCTGCACGTGATCTTAATGACTTACAACAACTTTGTGTGCTGTGGAACTGGGCTGTGAAGCAGATTGGATGGGGCTTTGAGTGCCCTGATCCAGTGGGAGGTGTCCCTGCCTCTGGCAGGGGGTGGAACTGGATGGGCTTTGAGGTCCCTTCCAACCCAACCCTTTCCATGATTCTGTGATTCTATGATTTTCTTTGAAATGTTCCAGCTCTTTTTGTTTTTTGGAGAATGCCAGGTGTTCCTGGAAAATGAGTCTAAAATGAGATGATTCGTTAGCAGGCACCTGCCACACGTACAGCACAGGAGTGATTACATTTCCAAAAATTGCCAGTTAGGTTCACAAGGAAAACTCTGGTCTCTTAAGGACTCTCTTTCTTAATTTCAGCAACTACACACGCTTGAAAAAGACTTGGTCTCTGCCTGTGACCTTCTTGGAGTTGGAGCAGAATATGCACGGGTGGTGGGATCTGAGTATACCAGGTGGGTCTCTAGGCATTTGTCCTTGGTTTCCTCTACATTTTTTCTTAGAGAGATTCTAGTTTTATTCAGAGATGTGATGACTAGTTAGGTTTTACAGACAAACCTATGTTTGATTATAGTCTGGCATTGCATTCACAGCTCTTCCTTTTTTCTGTCAAACCGAATAATGTCTGCTAAGACTCTGAAGAGTCTTTTTCCAAAATGAATTTGTTGTTTCTGTCAGCAGGTTTTCCCAGTGGCCTGGTTTGGCCTTAAACTGTGGAACTAGAACTGTCCAAAGCTTAGACCCAAACAGGGATGGCTGGGATTTTGATTCTTGGTATTATGGTTGGACTGTTCCATCTTGCTTTTCAATACGCTTTCTTGATACTGTTTGTCATCTTTGAGGGGGGAAGAAAAGCAGATGCTTGTTTTACAGAGTTTTTATGTACAGCTGTGGCTTGGGTACCTGTTCTGAGCAGGGCATCATTTTGTTTCGTTTCAGGGCGCTGTTTCTGCTGAGCAAGGGGATGGTGAGTTGGATGGGCTTTTAAGTAAACTGTTTCCTTGTTTAATGAGTGTGATGCAAGTTACGGAGCAATAGACTGTAACCTGCCTGAACATAGGTTATGTGTTTTAAGGCACCTTGCATGTTTAGCTGTGCTTGATATATTGTTTTATTCATGAGAGCATGGTATGAAAACATGCCTTAAGTCTGTAGGATTCTTGTGAAACTCTTGTAAATAGGTTTGGCTTTTTTTTCTTCTTTATTAATTTCTGGGAGAAAAAAGCATAAATGCAAATTATGACTGGAGCCTCTGTAATGGGGGATGAAAAATCATAGATCACAGAACTGCTTAGTTTGGAAGAGACCTTTAAGATTGAGTCCAACTGTAAACCCAGCACCACCAACTCCGCTGCTAAACTCTGTCCCTGACCACCACATCCCCACGGCTTTTAAATCCCTCCAAGGATGGTGAGTCCAACACCTCCCTGAGCAGCCTCTTCCAGTGCTTGGCAACCCTTTCCGTGAAGGAATTGTTCCTGATATCCAGTCTAAACCTCTCCTGACACAATTTGAGGCCATTTCCTCTTGTCCTAGCATTTCTTACTCAGGAGAAGAGACCAGCACTCGCCTCACCATAACCTCCTTTCCAGGAGCTCCAAAGAGTGATGGGGTCTCTCCTCAGCCTCTGCTCCAGATGAAACAACCCCAGGTCCCTCAGAACCCCTGGGCTCCAGACCTTTCTTCAGCTCTGTTCCACTTCTCTGGACGTGCTCCAGCCCCTCAATATCATTTTTGGAGTTAGGGGCCTGTGAAAAGGCTGGTGCTTTGCAAGGGGATGTCTTTGAATCTATGTTTGTTTTAAATAATAGATGACGGTATCTGGGCCTTTGCTGTGCTTCTGAGTTTTTAAACTGTTTAACACCAAAATAACGTGTTTCTGTTTACGATCGTAGCTCCTCCTGATGGAACGGAAGCTTCAGGAGGTGCACCCGCTCCTCACTCTTTGCGGACAGATAGTTGAGAACTGGCAGGGAAACCCCATCCAGAAGGAGTCGTTACGCGTGTTCTTCTTGGTGCTGCAGGTCACGCATTACCTGGATGCTGGGCAGGTACGTGCGAGCTGCACTGCTCACAGTCCTGCGTGGTGAGAGCTGCAGGAAGAGCCTGCTGCCTCAAAAATCACTGACTATTACACATTTTGAGGAATTTTGTTTTGCTGTGTTGTGCTTTTCCTTGATGGAACTTAATCTCTATAGATTTTAATCATGAATGAGATGAGGAGTGAAGAAATTACCACTTTTTCATCAAGGAAAGATTTACTATGATACGCTTATAACCGTGGCACCTGCTCTGCTTCTGTTTCACATTGGTGGAGATAACAGGCATTGTGTATTGTTTTCGAAAATGTTTCGAGTTGTCTTTTGTTCATTTATGCAAATATGAAGGGGTGGTTCTTGTTAATCCTGGAACGGCCTGAAGTCATCACTGTCCGGTCATGCTAGTGTTGTGATTTATGCATGAACTGATATTCCCAGCTAAGTAAATCATAGAATTATTCGGTTGGAAAAGACCGCTGAGATCATCAGGTCCAACCATACCTGTCCACTACTGAATGACATTCCTGAGCATCTTGTCCACCTGTCTTTTAAATGCCTCCAGGGATGGCCACTCAACCACCTCCCTGGACAGCCCCTGCCAGTGGCTGAGAATCCTTTCTGTGAAGAATTTTTTTATAACATCCAACCTAAATCTCCCCTGGTGCAACTTGAGGCCTTTTCCTCTTGTTCTATCCCCTATCACTTGGGAGAAGAGACTAGCACCCACCTCGCTACAACCTCCTTTCAGGGAGTTTGACTGTGATGAAGGTCGCAAATCCTCTCCTGCAGGTGAAAAGCGTGAAGCCGTGCCTAAAACAGCTCCAGCAGTGCATCCAGACCATCTCCACGCTGCATGACGATGAGATTCTGCCCAGCAACCCTGCCGATCTCTTTCACTGGCTGCCCAAGGAACACATGTGCGTGCTCGTCTACTTGGTGAGAAGCGCTTTTTTACCTAACGTATATTGCTAATTAACAAGGAGTTGGTTGGAAATTGCTGGGAGCCAGCAGCGATGGATTCTGCCGCCCATATGCTGCTCTGCGTTACGCTGGCAGTTTGGTCCTGCTGCAGCATCTGCGAGCCTGTTGCTTGCAGTGATGTCAGTGTTTGAGGAGACTCTGCAAGGAGTCTGGAAACTGGAATCTAACTTTATTGGTATCAAAGCCAAAGGGAGCAGCAATCTTGACCTCAGATTCCTGAAACTTGTTGCCCCACTTCTCAAGTGTGATTATATTCCCGAATGATGGCAAGATCTGTTGTAAGAAGCCGGGAGCTGAGGAGTTGTGGGAACTCTCAGACATTTCCTCTTTGCAAAGATAACTTTTTGTGACCTTGCTTGTGTTTCCTGGCAGGTGACAGTGATGCATTCCATGCAGGCCGGGTACCTGGAGAAGGCTCAGAAGTACACAGACAAAGCACTCATGCAGCTAGAGAAGCTAAAAAGTAAGGAGAAGGGTTATAATTTAACTCATGCTCCAAGGTTCCGTTATTTGTTGCTAATTTGAATTAAAACAAACCCACAGCAGCTGTATTTAGCTCGCTGGGCAGCCTGCTGCTAATCTTTCTGCTGCATCGAAGGACATCGCTCTGTTTGACAACTGGATGGGTGCTTTGAATACAGAAATCAAGTTTGGGGGCTTGTGTTGTAATTCGGTAAACTGGGCTGTAAATGCACGTGTTTTCATGTTGCCTTGCTGATTGTCCATGTATTCAGTTATCCAAGCTTTTTATTCTCTAAACTGAGCGTGTGTTCCCAAGGAGTTTTTCCTTCACTGATGCTCAGACTCCCGCTCCTGACGGTTCAGGCATCTTGAGTCTCTTAGGGGGTTGGGGATTGATTTGTTTTAACCTTGTGCACTCCTTGCTGAGGCACATGGAAGAGGAGTCACACAGTGCACTGGCTCCTCTGACACTGGATGGTCCAGCCAAAGACTTCACTCTTCCACAAAGGAATCTTGGAATGGAAGTCTTGCTGACAGCCCTGCAGCTGAGGAAGCTGGTGAGGTGCAGGGAGTCTGTGTGGTTAGGGTGTTGGTATTGTCTTAACTTCACTTTCTCAGTCACTGTTTCCCTCTTCAGTGTTGGACTGCAGTCCTATCCTGTCATCTTTCCAAGTCATTTTGTTGGAACACATAATCATGTGTCGGCTCGTCACGGGACACAAAGCCACAGCACTGCAGGAGGTAAAAATCGGGCTTCACCATTTACCTGGTTGTGAGCGTATGCAGGGAAAACTTCTAAAATATGGGAATTTCAGTCTTGAGGAAGATACTTGGGCTAAGATGGGGACTAATATAGTCAGGCCTGATGGTGCTCTGGATGATGCAACTCTGAAGCCATGGAATTAACCTCCTCTTAACGCTTTGGAGTTGCTTATGGAATCGGCAATGATCACTGGCTAAAACTGATGCTTCCTGATGCTGCCTTGCAGTTCAGTTCTGGGGTCTCTTCCCTTTCCCTCAAATTTATGGCTGAGATGGCTTTTAACTCTTCCTCTTAATAGTCCAAGTATCTCTCAGTGTTTAAGGTTCCCTGCCTTTTTGTCCTTTCCTCCTCTCCCATAGTTCAGGAAGAAGGAAGAGAGGGGCAGAGTTATTTAGTGCTGGAAAGAACTGGGCTATTTTTCCATTCTCCTGATATCTCTAAATCCCATTCACCCATCCCTTATTTATAGGCCCTGTGGCTGTGTCGTCTCAGCCGCTGCTGTCAGCCTCCTCCCAGACGTACGTGGTGCCGAGGGGTTGCTCAGCCTACTAAAGCAATACTCACCGGTTCGGGCTTATAAAGCTCATCTCAAGCACACGCCTTGTGGAAGGTTTTGATTCCAGTTTCTCTGTTGCATGCCAGCTCTGACTTTGAGCGTGGCAGGGATCTGTAACTGTATTTGCAGGTGGTGCCACCATATGGTGGAGCTGCTGCAAAGCAAATCATTCCAGAGTGGTTTGCGTGTGTCAGGACTGTGTGCAGTGCAGGCTGTGTGCCTTGGCTTGAGACAAGCCTGGCCTCCGCTTTTACCTAGGAGCGTGGCTTGGGATCCTTGAACCCATCACTGAAATGAACTGAACGACACATATGATGCAAGCAGATGGATTTAGAGCACAACGTGCAATGAAGAATAAGTATCCAAAACCCCTGTTTTTTCCTAACAGATCTCCCAAGTCTGTCAGCTCTGCCAGCAGTCTCCCAGGCTGTTTTCCAACCACGCTGCCCAGCTGCACACACTCTTAGTAAGTGTCTGCGATTCACAGGGAACCTTTGAGGACCCCTCCCAAGGCTCATACTGAGCAGACATCGGTATCGGATGGGAATGCGGTGAAGCAGGCAGCTAGGCTGGCCACATAATGGGTTCTGCATTAGCAGTTGCCATCGGGACTCACACCCGGTGCTGTTTAAGCCTCTCAAAGACCTAAATCCCTTTTTAAAATAAGCAGTGGGTAGTGTGATAGTTCCTATGTGAGGCAAATGCATGAGAGTTACTCTGTGCATGTTTGAGACAGCATGGTGTGGGAACTGCAAGGGGAAAAATTAATCTAGCATTGCTGTGCAAGTGTGAGAAATTGAGGATTTTCTTTTCCAGTATTGAAAGAGGCTCCAAGAAGGCTGGGGAGGGGCTCTTGATCAGTGAGTGCAGGGAGAGGATGAGGGGAAACAGTTTTCAGCTGAAAGAAGGGAGATTGAGATGAGCTCTTAGGCAGAAATGTTTTGCTGTGAGAGTGGGGAGGCCCTGGAACAGGTTGCCCAGAGCAGTGGTGGCTGCCCCATCCCTGGAGGGGTTCAAGGCCAGGTTGGATGGGGCTTGGAGCAACTGGATCCCGTGGGAGGTGTCCCTGCCTGTGGCAGGGGTTGGGACTTGGATGGGCTTTGAGGTCCTTTCCGACCCAAACCATTCTGTGATTCTACAATTTTGAAGGACTTTGGGTAGAAATTGCTTGTTTTCTCCAGAGCTGAGCAAAACTAAGACTTGCTGGTTACCGTTTTTCCTGCTAAATGCCCAGTTTTCATGGATCTGTGCATGCCGTTCTTTGTGTTCTAGGCTTGCTGTAATTGTATTGTGTGTTCTCTTAGAAGTATCGTGTCCTCTACAGGGGCTCTACTGCATTTCTGTGAACTGCATGGACAACGCAGAAGCACAGTTTACGACAGCACTGAGGGTAAGATGTTCTTCCCAGCCTATTTCCTGCAGCTGTTGGATCTGGAAAGGGGCTGTCTGCATTTGTTGTGTGAGTCGTTGGAAGGGAAATCTAGAGATAATATAAGAGATAATATAGAGATAATATGTAATATCAGACACCAAATACGTGATTTATATGGGGTGAGCAAATTCCGTGGTGGCTTTTTGACTGTGCCGTTGGTATCTGGTTTGTTTTAGCTCACAACACATCAAGAACTCTGGGCATTTATTGTGACCAACTTAGCCAGCGTCTACATCAGGGAAGGCAACCGGCATCAGGAGGTAAGCTGCTTTCTGGATGGTGCTCTAACAGCAGAGCTTTCTCAGAGCGAAAACTGCTGTGGTGCTTCGGTGATGCTTCATTCTGAGCGTTTTTGCAAAGCAGCTCCTCCATTCATAATGTCTGTTAATGCTAACAAACCAGCGCTGCTCTTGTTCAGGATCAAAGCAGAGGGGTCTGGATTGCACACGGAATTCCCTCCAGCACAGGGAGGGCTGGAGGGTGTGGTTAGCTCCATCGTCTTGATTCAGTCAACCTGTTTGCTTCAGTTTCCATCTGTTTAGGGAGGTTATTGTATTATCTAAACCCTCGTGCAGTTTAACCAAGCAGCCAGGAATTGGTGTGCGTGTGTTAATTTTGATTCAGATTCAGCTGCATGCGTTCCTTTAGTGCTGCGTCTGGTCCCTCTGCAGAGATGGGCCTGTAGGGCTCTTGTGCCGAGGCAGTAACTGCGCTGCGTGTAAAGCACACAGCACTTTGTTAAAAAGCTTAGGGAGCAAAAATAATAACAAAGTTGACTGGTTTTGCTCAGTCCTGGTGCTAATTAAATAGCAAATCCGATACAGCATTCGTTTGGGCTGGAACAGCTCAGATGTGGCAGCTCAAAGTTTTCTGGGAAATAGTAACGCTGTGTAGGAAGTTTGGTGTGGTCTGAGAAAGTGTATTTAGTATGAAACTTGATTTTTTTAGGCTCAAATGGACACGAAAGCTCCTAGTCCTGGATGTTTGTTCTATGACCTCACCAGTACAATGGAACTAGAGTGTGTTTGTGGTGACTGGCACTGTTTTGATGTGATGTGTGCTTACTATCGGTACTGTAACCCTGTATGTGTGAGAAACACTGATTATCTTTCTTTTCCCTTCCCTCGTTGTAGCTTTACAGCTTATTGGAAAGGATAAATCCAGACCATAATTTTCCTGTCAGGTGAGAATTCCAGAAACTGTCTTTGTGCCAATGTCGCGTTGGTGATGGTAATGCTGGGTTTATAGCAGGCTTGCTTTAAAAAGAGAACAAAATAATCAACTTCTTTTTAAGGCAGAAGTTCTGACCACGCGTTAATTGTAATGATTTGTCGGGAGAGTTGATTATTGGGCAGATTCCTGGAAATCTGGAACATACTCAATCACCGCCCAGTGCCCAGATTTCCATGCGTTGCTTTCTCCGTAGCTCCCACTGTCTTCGAGCGGCGGCTTTCTACATCCGAGGGCTCTTTTCCTTCTTTCAAGGAAGATACAATGAGGCAAAGTGAGTAGAAATCGGCACGTGTGGAAGTATTGGGGGGAAACTAAATCGAGCGTTTTAAGATAAAAATGAAAACCCTGAGGCCTTGCTTTCAAACCTGCCAGCTGCTTTTCCCTGTGGATTTAGCCAACCTTCTGTTTTCCTGGGGGGAAAATACAATGAAGCTGTTCGATTTAGATCCCTCTGGTTGTGAATGCTGATGGTAATCGTACGTGTGCATCTGAAACCAAAGCTTTTTGAAGAAGAACCCTCTGTTTATAGCCATTTTTGCTAAATGAAAGGTGAGGTTTGGGAATCACACCCTTTGTTTAAGGTCACCTGCAGCACAGGTTGATTCCCGAGTGCCAATATTTGCTGATCGCATTAATTCAGTTCTCAATGCTGTTTCTAATGGAAGTGAAGTAGTTTAAAACACTGTATTTCTGCTCTGTTTTGTAGGCGATTTTTACGAGAGACACTGAAAATGTCAAATGCTGAAGACTTGAATCGACTGACGGCATGTTCTCTCGTGCTCCTGGGTCACATATTCTACGTGTTGGGGAATCACAGAGTAAGCCCGTCTCTCTCTACTGTTACCATGTCAGTGTTTGACTTCTCGTTTGACAGAGCAAATCAGGACATTTTGGGAAATTAGTCTTATTTTAAGAATGCTCCTTTACTGGTGTCCTGCTGACAGCAGGTATCTTATTGACTGAGCTAATTCTATAGCTGGAATCTGCATGTTTAATAACACTTCAACAAATAGCAGTGTTTGGAGGCTGTTCTAGAAGGGTGTGTTTCTATAATGCTTGAAATCACTTCAAAAAAGGAGCTGAATAAAGGGCAAATAACATCATCCTACTGGATTGTTCTGGAAGGAGTTGTGGGTACAAGCTTCTGCATTCTCCCAGTGTTCCCAGAGTGCAGGAAATACTCCTCTTACCTTGCACAACCTGCGTAGCACAGTTCCTAGGACAGGGCAAAATTCCAGAGAGCTTTGGATACAATGTGTTTGAGTCAGTGTCCTATTAGCACTTATACTTGTTAGCTGGAATATGGCAGCAATTGGAGTAGGCAGGCTTTTTGTCACAGATTTAGCATCCCTGTGTGTATTTGGAAGAGGAGACGATGTCAGTTCTGTTCTGATGTTTGCGCTTCTCCAGGAAAGCAACAATATGGTGGTGCCGGCCATGCAGCTTGCAAGCAAGATCCCAGATATGTCCGTGCAGTTGTGGTCCTCAGCGCTGCTGCGAGGTGAGTCATGAACAGGTCCGAGATGATCAGAAGCAGGGAAGAGCCCATTGTCGCTAACAGGGCATGGTGTGGGGATGCGAGCAGTGCTGGCACGGGCTGAGAGGCTGCCGGGTTGTACAGAATATCCCTACAAGGGCAAGATTCCAGCTGCCGATCCTCAGCCCTGCTGGCATCCCGTTTGACTGCAGCCCTGGCACTGTGGTCAGGGGCTCCAGCAGTGTTTTGCCAGGGTGGGAAGGTCCCGCAGGGCTCCACCATCCCTGTGTGAGTGGTGCGAGGCAGCCGCCTGATTCCTTCTGCTGAGGCTCTAGCCAGTGACCTTTTGGAATGGGCTCCTATTCGCACCCGTAGCATCTATTCTGCTGCTGCTCTGCTTTTCTTGGACTGTGGTTCCAATTGTAGTAAACATTTGATTAAGTTGCACTTAGGCTTTGCTTCTGTGTGGGGGCTTTAATAAATATGAGAAACTATTACATGGCTTCATACATAAATATTGTTACATCTGACTTATGCAGGCCCCAGGATGCTTTGTTCAAATATTGACTGGCTCCTTGGCAAACCCTCAGCGTTAATGCTGCAATTGATTTGCTCTCACTAGAAAATAAAGCAGGAACTCTGCTCTTTTTCCAAGAACTCACCCTGCGGATTCCATTTATATTAAATTGTCATGTTTACTGTAAGCAGGGCGCTCAGCATTGAGCTCTGTGGGCCAAGCTTGTTTTCTGCTTTGCCATTGCCTTTGCTACAAAACTGCTTCCAGGCAATTGAAATACTTTTCTTATTCATTTCCAAGTGGCAGCTCACATACAAAACATGCTGATAGTACGGTGTAGACGAAACACCACCCCGTGTGCAAATGCTGCTGCCTCTGGTCGTATCCGCCAGCCTGGGAACAGCGAGAGGCAGTTTCCGTTCCGCTTTGATTTTTCTTAAGAGCTGGAGCACTTCTGCTACGAGGCCAGGCTGGGAGAGTTGGGGTTGTTCAGCCTGGAGAAGAGAAGGCTGCCGGGAGAACTTAGAGCAGCTTCCAGTATTGAAAAGGGCTCCAGGAAAGCTGGGAAGTAGCTCTGGATCAGGGAGGGCAGGGATAGGATGAGGGGGAACGGTTTTCAGCTGAAAGAGGAGGCTGAGGTGAGATCTTAGGCGGAAATGTTTTGCTGTGAGGGTGGAGAGGCCCTGGCCCAGGTTGCCCAGAGCAGTGGTGGCTGCCCCATCCCTGGAGGGGTTCAAGGCTATGTTGGATGGGGCTTGGAACCCCTGATCCAGTGGGAGGTGTCCCTGCCCATGGCAGGGGTTGGGACTGGATAGGCTTTGAGGTTCCTTTCAACCCAAACCATCCCATGGTTCTATGATTCCTCTCTACAACTAATTACCCACTCTTGAAGGAAAGGTGCTTGATAAAAAATAGCAGAACAGCACTGCACGGAGGTGCAGCGTCTCAGCCCCTGCCACTCTGCACTGCTTGTAATGTAGACCTGGAATTGTGGGAGTCTTTGTAGGTTACCAGTCTTAAATCTGATTGAGCTGATATCTGGGAGTAAACCTTGTGGAAGACAAGACAGTAGCATCAGCGTTCAGTGTGTGCAAAGTGGCAGGGTTCTGTACCCCCCCCAAGAGCAAGACTCGCTAAAGAAAAAGCGTTGCTTCAGCTCCAAAATTGGCATTGCTGAGCCATGCAGCTGCAGCGCAAACCCTGCGAGTCTGTCCTCATCCCACCAGATGGTGCTGGAAACCAAAGAGACCAAATGCAAACTGTGCCGGGGCTCTTGGTGCAGTGAGGCATTTGATTACTCCTTTTAGAGCGACTGTAATGTTATTTGTAATAGTTGGAAGTAAAATGACACCAAATCCTGCAACGTGCAGTGCCAGCACTGTTGGGGAAAGAGAAAGCTTCCCATTCCCCAGCTGCTTTGGAAAGGGTTTTCCTTCAGAAGGGATGGGGCTCCGGTGCATTGGCTGTTCAAAGCCTTCAGTCATCAGATATAATGAGTCTCTGCAGACACAAGCGCTGGTCAGTTGTAAATAAAGTACAAACGGCATTTTCTGGTGAGCACCCAACGCTCTTCTCTTTCAGACCTGAACAAAGCCTGCGGAAACGCCATGGATGCACATGAGGCAGCGCAGATGCATCAGAACTTCTCCCAGCAGCTCCTCCAGGACCACATTGAAGCGTGCAGCCTTCCAGAACACAACCTCATCACGGTAAACCATCCTCATCTTGCCGTTAGGAGTATTTTTGAGGCTAAATGCTTTGCTCTCCTTTCCTGCTCTTTTCTTCTGCTGAGTGCAGTCCTCGGGCAGCTGCCAGCCGGGTGCCTGTCTCCATGTGTAAGTGTGGTCCATGGGCCTAGCACGGAGGCGTTAGCCGGTGTTCCAGCTTTCCGTCTTCACTTGCCATTGCTGGCTTTTGCATAACTAGTGCTGCATTAAAAATAGGGAAGGGGGAGAGGGTTAAGAAACAAATATTAAGTGTGCCCATTTTGGAAGATTTTGACTAATGTAAGACAGGAATATTTTGATAACGGAATGAGTGAGGAGCAGAGGCTTTCCTGGCTCTGGGAATGCCATGTCTGCGGTGTGCAGTGGGCTCAAGCACATCTAACGTTGGGTGCCTTGTCTGTGCAAGCTGTAGTTCCTATGTTTGGATGGTCAAGAGTTTTACCTGGGAGAGCAGGAAATGCTCTCCTGGTTGCCATTCACTCAGGAGCCAGCACTGGGGTCTGGTAGGCTTGGAAACACGGCTTGCGGAGTGGTTGCAGTTCCAAAGCAGGATGGGAAGGGAGCTCCGCATGTGTGAAACAAAGTCAAACTTGATACACAGCTTTTGGGGGTGAAATCGTTGATTATCTTGAGGCAGTGAAGATCTGTGCAGCGAGCTCCGTCCTCTGGCTGCGCCACTTTTCCTCCCCAGGAAGGGGCTGTCAGATTTTCATGCTGTTTGTTACCTTCCAGTGGACAGATGGACCCCCGCCGGTACAGTTCCAGGCACAGAACGGACCCACCACCAGCCTGGCCAGTCTCCTGTGAAACAGAAAAACCATCGGGACAACGTGGGTAAAAATTAAAACAAAATGCCAAAAAAAAGGAGCAAAAAATTCATGCAAAATCTTTTCTTCAAAGAAAAGGCAGCGAATTCCTCTTCTAGCGAGGGCCTTGTAGGAAACCGAGTGCATAAAGACAACGTACATTTCATAGACTTGCAAAGCGAGAAGGGCGTTTTAAGCTGCTTTTACGTAAGGTGTGTGACTCTACAGGTAGTGTGTCTGTCCCTTGGGGTTTAATCCTCTTACCTCTCGCGAGAGCTCCAGGTTCGTCCAAAGGATGCTTGTTCCTTATGTTGCTGGGTACCTGCTGTGTGAAAATCAACACAGGCAATGAAGAAGACTCGTGGGTTTGAATACTTGTTGTAGTCTAGGTACCTAAACCCTGGAGGGTGGTGCATGCCAGCGCTCTGGTTTGGGCTGAAGCCAGTTTTATTCTTTTCTGTGCCCTTCCGCTCCTGAGAATAATTGGATGAAATCGCGATTGATTGTGGGGTGCCCTAAAGTTCTAAATTTCGTTTTTGAGGTTAAACTCTCTCCTCATTGTGTGCAAGTCGTTGCCCGTGCTGTTTGTAGCCATGCGGTGGTGAGCTGGGCGAGATCTGAGCTCTGATGGGCAGGGTGTTTGCGGCCGGGTGTGTTCGGGTCCTCGGCGGGGGCTGTGGGCTGAGCAGAGCAGGCTCGCGCCGTTGTCAGAGGAGCAGGATCCACCTCCTGGGTTCCTGTGCCACCGCTTTGTCCGTGAGAGGGTCTTCTGTCCCCCTGTGCTGACCTCCAGTCCCACAGAGGTGAGAACAGCAGAACCACAGCTCTCTCCATCTCTGCTCTGGAGCAGGGGTCGTGTGGAAGGAGGGAAGTTCTTGCCTTCCTGTCTGTTCCTTGAGAGCCAAGCAGTGGGGAACCAGAGTTGTGTGTCTGTGCTGCGGCCGCACCAAGGGGAGGCAGCATCTGTGCCTTAATGATTTTACAAGTTATTGAAGCTGAAGTTAAGCTGGGCACTTAGAACCCAGATCCAGGATCAGCCACTTACGATAGAGACTGAACTACAGCCCGGCAAAAACTTATCTTTCCAAACTGTTCCATGTTAGCGTTCCTGTTCTGTCTCAGTTTTCTGAACTCCTCAGCTCTGAATTCTTACTGTGTTTGCCTGTGCGTCTGCAGCTGCCTCAGAACAGGAGACCAGGCCCAAGTTTGTTCTGCAGAAAAGAGTACAAGAGGCGTTAATTCCAGGAAGCAGCAGCAGCTTTAGAGTGAGGATGTGTTCCAGCCCGCCATAGTGCCCTGTAAGGCTTTGTGAGGTTTGTGGGCCTGAATAAAAGTGTTTTTCTCTGTTGGTAGCTCTGCATATTTATCTCCTAGTTTAAAAAGGGGAGGGAAAAGGATTCTGCCAGAAAAATCAGTTGTGTAGGGCTGTCCGATTGCTGCTTTTTGTGAGAGAGAGGAGAAGGTTTTAGAGGAACTATTTGACTCCCTCTAAACCTTTAGAATTTTTAGCATGGAAGGGATACTGAGAGATATGTCTTTAATCATAGAATGGTTTGGGTTGGAAGAGACCTTAAAGATCATCTCATCATCTGTTGGGTGTGCGTGGGAAGCAGCGTCTCTCTGGGGGCTCCCTCCACGTGTCACTGAGCTGCAAGAACACCGTACCTGGTTTAAGCGCCTGAGTGCGATGGCCATTTTCTCAGCAGGGCTCTCAGCAGCTGAGGGACGACTCAGGACTGGAAAAGGTGTGCTTCAACATCTGCTGGAGTCCCATTTGGGTAACCCAGGGGTTCTGTTTGTCATCCAGTCTGAGGCTGTTTAACAGATTACAAACCCATGGCAACTATATTAAACTGTTCTAAATGCTGGCCAAAATAGTGCCGCTTCTATAAGGCAATATTAAAAACCCGCCAACTCCAGAGAGCTGTGCTTTGGGATTAGGGTTAGAAAAGCGTTTTGCAGCAGGCGAGGTGTCCACCAGTTCAGGTCTCTGCATTTCTGACCTCATCCTGCTGCTCAGGGACCTGCGGAGCTGGAGGTTGTGTTGTGAGAGCGCAATTTGTGGTGGCAATTTTCTGTTAGTGCTTGTGTGTGAACCAGGCTGCTTTGTAGTTGGGATTCCTTGCCCGTCTGTTCTCGGGAGAGAAGGAAGTACTCGAGGGAAAGGCTGCCAGCCTGCTTCGGATGCATGTGCACTCAGGTTTAACAGGAACCATTTCCCAAATGTACCGACAGCGGGAACAGGCTGGGGTTGCTCCGTCCGTGCCGGGGGGCAGCTTCACCCAGGCTGTCCTGCTCTGCAGAGCAGCACTCGGCCGCGCTCGCCCCCAGCCCCGCAGAGTTCAGACCCTTGCTCCGTTTCCAGCATCCTCTTCCATCACAGGATTTCAGAAATCATGTAAATTTGAAAATAACTGGGTGATTTTTTTATCTCTAAAACTCAATGTACATTTGTTACAATGTACAGCGCTTTTTAACTACACTTGTATATTAAATTATTGAATAGTTTTGCTTTGCAGTACCTTTTGTATGTAGCAGAGATTAAAACAAGGAACCTCATAACTGAAGTTCTTCCTAATTTTCGAATGCGTGTGTAAAGCTGAACGGAAAACTAGAAGTTTACAGTTAACAGAAGGTTCTGTTAAGTGCTTGCTCTGTCGAACTTGATCTGAACAACAGATTTCTAATCGTTCTTGTCCAATCGTTTAATTCTCTATAGAAACAAACACGAAGTGTTTTATGATCTTCTAAAAAAAAAAATTATTCTTCTAAAGATGTAATTTAGAGAACTGTACAGTTTTTTTTCCTCTGGTATTTTTAAATGAGTAGCAAGAACTCGCACCGAGGCATCTGCTCCCGGTCTGTAGATAGTGTAAAACTTATGTGTGCGTAGAGAACGCAGTCGGAAGAAGCGTTTGCCTGTTGTGTTTCAGTGTGAACACCCAAAAGGGCTGAGTATATGGGGAATCCGGATTGGGCAGCTGGGAATTAAAATAAGGATAAAAATGATGAAGACTTTCTCCCCTGCGACCCCTGTGTGCACTCACTGTGCCACCACCAGCCAAAGTTAACACCGACACCACGTCAGGGCCTCGCGCTGCCTGTGGCCACGCGGAGCATGGCACATGTTCTGTGTTAACTCACTGCTTTAATTGTATTCAGTTTTCCCAACCTCTGGAAGGTAAAGTGATGGCGGGAGGGGTTTGGGGATGTCTCGTATTACTTTGGGGATCGCTGCCCTCTCCACATCACACCGAGTGCTCCCGTTTCTGTAACGCGTGGCAGCTCTTTCCGCGGTGGTGAGAAGGAAATCGCGTCGGTGGTTTGGTTTGTACAGAACACGGAGAAATGAGGATGGAGTAACCCCCGTCTGTGCTTTTCTACTGTCTGTCCTAGCGAGCGTATTTAATTGTTTCCCGCAACGAACCTTTAAGTGTTTTGTCGGGTGTGTACACGGTGTCGTTATGTGTTTGTAGTTCTCCCTCGGTAGCAGGATGCGTACCTTCTGCCTGCGCTCCTCCTGAAGCTGTACATACTCGAACTTGTGGAATGAGATGGAACCGGGGCCATTCCTTTGCCTTTGTTTCCTCTCGTTTTCTATATTAGAAGAATTTTTAAATAAAGTGTAATTTTACTTCTTCTAGCAGCGTGTAGAATACAAATTCCTTCAGTTGATCGCAGGTGGTCCTGCCCACAAAGGATAGGGTTAGATGGCAGCAGTGACTTAGAATCACAAAATGGTTTAAATGGTCCAGTTCCACCGCAGGGACACCTCCCACTGGATCAGGGGCTCCAAGCCCCATCCAACCTGGCCTGGAAACCCTCTAGGGATGGGGCAGCCACCACTGCTCTGGGCAACCTGGGCCAGGGCCTCCCCACCTTCAGCATAAGAAACATCTTCCTAATATCTGGTGTAAAGCTTTATTAGTTTAAAACCATTGTCCCCCCTCATCCTATTGCTACAGGCCCCGCTAAAAAGTTTTTCCCCATCTTTCTTATAGACCGTTTCCAGACTGGAAGCTCTCTAAGGCCCTGGAGCCTTCTCTGGGCTGAACAACCCCAACTCTCAGCCTGTCCTTGCAGGGGAGCTGCCCAAATCCTTGATCATTTTTGTGGTCGTCCTGGTACTCATCCCACCGGCAGCGCTGCCGAGCACTGTGTGCACCTGGACTGTGGCAGCGCATTCCGGGAGCTGGTGGAAGGGTTAACTTCCCTCCACCAGCTCCTGCTGGAAAGATCCTGTTGCGGCTCTGGAGGTGCGGCTGGTGGCCCGACAACCTCTGTGCACCCCTGACCCAGATCCGTGGAGGCCGGGGATGAGTCACAGCCACCACCCGGCACTGTCAGGGCTTGCCAGCCCCGGCTCCTGCCCCCGCTTTTCCTGCCAGGGCGGCTTGGGAGCAGAAAGGGACCTGGGGGTGCTGGTCAACAGCGGCTCAACATGAACCAGCAATGGTCCAGGTGGCCAAGAAAGCCAACAGCATCCTGGCTTGGATCAGCCCTGGTGCGGGCAGTGGTCCCCCTGGATGCTTCTCTTGAATTCTGAGTTCAGTTTTGGGGCCTCTCACTCCAAGGAGGGCATTGAGGGGCTGGAGCGCAACCGGAGAAGGGAATGGAGCTGTTGAAGGGGCTGGAGAACGGGTTATGAGGAGCGGGTGAGGGCTCTGGGGCTGTTTGGTCTGGGGAAGAGGAGGCCGAGGGGAGACCTCATCGCTCTCTGCAGCTGCTGGAAAGGAGGTTGGAGCCAGGCAGGTCCTGGTTTTTCTCCCATGGGATGAGAGAACGGCCTCGAGTTGCACACGGGGGCTTTAGGTTGGATATTGGTAACCGTTTGGTGAATAAATTTTTCCTGCTTTTTAGGAAAAACGCCCGGGGACCCCCAGCCGCTCCCAGAGCCCCGAGCTCTGGCCCTTCCCCGGCTCCATTCCCTTCTCCAGCCCCTCATGTCCTTGGAGTGAGGAGCCCCCAGACAGCCCGGGGGTCCATCCCGTCCCCGCTGCCCGCGCCATACACGATCCGTGCCAGGACGCGACCGCACGCCTCGGCCACTCTCGAGGCCCCGCGCGGGCCAGGACCCGCCCCCTCGCCTTAGCCCCGCCCCCACCTCGCGTTCATTGGCCGAAGGGCGAGTCAATCATCATAAAGCCCCGCCCCTTCCCTTTCACTGAGTGGGCGGGGCCAAAGCGGGCTCTGCGCTGCGATTGGCTAGCGGCGCGGGAATCCCGCCTTCTCATTGGGAGAGGAGAAATAATGCCCCGCCCATCGCACTCTACGATTGGCTAAGGGAGTGGGAACCCCAGCGTTTCATTGGGTGTGACAGAGACTCCCCGCAGCGCCCCCTGTGGGCGGGGCCAAGGCTGGCTGTGGGCTGCGATTGGATAAACTGGAGGGCAACCCCCGCGTCTCATTGGACCGGATGAAAAGACGCACACACCCCCTCACCCCCTCCGCCACCGCCTCAGGGGCGGAGCCAGGCGCGCGGGGCCGCAAATCTGCCTGGCAACGGGGCGGGGGGGTAGTGTTGGGGCGGGAAATGAGCACGTGCCGAGGCGGTGGCGGTTGGCGGCGCGGGGCGGGCTCTGCGCGGGGCGGTCCCGGGGCGGTCTCGGTCTCTATTCGGGGCGGTCCCGGGGCGGTCCCGGTCTCTATTCGGGGCGGTCCCGGGGCGGGTCTCGGTCTCTATTCGGGGCAGTCCCGGGGCGGTCTCGGTCCCTATTCGGGGCGGTCCCGGGGCGGTCTCGGTCTCTATTCGGGGCGGTCCCGGGGCGGTCCCGGTCTCTATTCGGGGCGGTCCCGGGGCGGGTCTCGGTCTCTATTCGGGGCGGTCTCGGTCTCCATTCGGGGCGGTCTCGGTCTCCATTCGGGGCGGGTCCCGGGGCGGTCTCGGTCTCCATTCGGGGCGGTCTCGGTCTCCATTCGGGGCGGGTCCCGGGGCGGTCTCGGTCTCCGTTCGGGGCGGTCCCGGGGCGGTCCCGCTGCGGGGCGGGTCCCTGCGCGCGCAGCCCCCCCCGCCCCCCCCCCGCCCGTGGCCACCTGAGGGAGCCGCCTCCCCTCCCCCCCGGCCCCAGTCCGGCCCGGGCCCCGCCGAGGAGGAGGAGGAGGAGGCGGCTCCGAGGGGGCGAGGAGAGTGAGTGACACCGGCCCCGGGGCGAGCGAGGAGGGGGCGCGAGTGAGATGGGGAGGAGGCGAGTAGGATTAACCCTGGAGGGGGCGAGTGACGGGGGCAAAGGGGCGAGTGAGAGCAGCCCCTGAGGGGGCGAGTGAGGAGGCGGGTGGGCGCCCCGTGAGAGGGCGAGTGAGGAGAGAGGGGGGCGAGCAACTGAGGGGAAGGGGCGAGTTGGGGGGGGGGACAGGCAGTGAGGGGGCGAGTGTGGAGGGGAAGGGGCGAGGGGGATCATCTCTTCCGGGGGCGAGTGCGGGGAGGGAAAGGGGCGAGTGGAGGGGGAAAGGGGCGAGCGGGGGGGGGGAAGGGGCGAGGGGTGGGGGGGAAGGGGCGAGTGGGATCACCCCTTCTGGAGGCGAGTGAGGGGCGAGCAGCTGAGGGAAAAGGGCGAGTGGGGGGGGTGTCAGCGTCTGAGGGGGCGAGCATCGGAGGGGAAGGGGCGAGTGGGGGGAGGGGGTTGGCAGCCCCTGAGGGGGCGAGTGGGGTGGGGGTGTCAGCCTATGAGGGGGCGAGTAGAAAGGGCGAGCGAGGAGGCGGGGGGAGAAGCACCCCTGAGGGGGCGAGTGACGGGGGGAAAGGGGCGAGTGAGGAGGGGGGCAAGTGAGGAGAGAGGGGGGCGAGCATCTGAGGGGAAGGGACGAGTGGCGGGGGGGTGGCAGCCCCTGAGGGGGCGAGGGAGTGTTTGGGGGCACCCCCTGAGGGGAAGGGGCGAGCGAGGAGGCGAGAGGGGCTGGCAACCTCGGAAGGGGCGAGTGAAGAGGGACGGGGGTGGTATCCCCCTAAGGGGGGGCGAGGGGCTGAGGGGAAGGGGCGAGTCGTGGGCCGAGGGGGGGTGGCAGCCACTTGAGGGGAAGGGGCGAGTGGGGGGGGCGGGTGGACAGGGAAGGGACAGGGGGCTCGCAGAGCAGAAAGGAGGGGTGAATTACGGCTGCCCCCCCCCCTCCCCGAGGTCCCCGGTGTGGGGGCACCTACGGGGGTAAAGCCCGGAGGAATTGGGTGCCCACAAACCGGGGGGGGGTAAGAAATAGGAGGAATTGGGGGGCTGAAAAAGGGCTGTGTAAGTCCGAGGGGAGGGTGGGCAAGGCTGAGGGGGTGCCAGGGAGGAGCAGGAGTGCATCCTGGGAGTTGCCCGATAGGCACAGCTAGCAGAGCATGTCAGCAAAGCCAGATTATTCGTCCCAGAGACTTGGGAAGGCGGGGGAGGGGCGGTGGGGGAGGGGAGGGAGCGGGCGATGCTGGAGATGGGGCAACCGGGAGGCAACTTTGGGGCCAGAGAGCCAGGAAAAGGGGGCGTGGGGGGCGGCTGTGCCACCCACAGGGTGGCTATTCCCCATGGAAGGTGCCAGGAGCGCTGAGGGAAGCGGGTGCTGTGGGGGGGAAAACGATGTCCAGTGCGAGGGGAAAGTGGGACTCCGTCTGCGGGCAAAGTTCCATCTCGCAGGGTGAGATCCCTGGGGAGGGGAGAGGCCGCTCACCCAAGGGACCTGCGGAGCGGGAACGGGAAAAAAAAAAACCTGGTGGCTTGAGCGCCAGATGGGTTGAGTTGACGACAGGACTTAAGATGGAGGTGTTGTGTGGGGCTGATGCCAAGGAGAGGAGCCGAGATGTGCGGAGGTGATGTGTTCAGGGGTTGAGAAGTGGGGTGGTTTGCACGAGTTTGAAAACACCACCGTTGCGTTGGCCTCGGTCGCTTTTTTTTTCCTGGCAGTGTTTTATCTCTGTACTCCCTTTTTGGGGGGGATCGAGTTTGTACGCAAGACAAGCTCTATTCGAAATAAAGTTATATCCTGTCTGTGGTCTACCACCTTCTCCTCACCCCCCACTATCTGCCATGTTCTGCAGAACCTCTCGACAGGGCTTCTGAAAAATCTTAATTCATGATTAATTTTCTATCCGCCTTCCGCTTTTTTCCCCATCTTTGCAATTAGTGTGGTGAAAAGCTAAAGCGACTGTAAGGGAGCGACCGTATGAGCTGGGTACGCCGTGGCAGTTGCTAGAGGTAAAAGCATATTGGCAGTTTAAGTATTTAGAAGTAACCAACTTCACAAGTTTTGGCTCTTCACAGCATTTTAGCAGCAAATTCCGAAGAAAAAAGTGTAAGGGAAGAAAAACCTTTTCTTTTTGCTTTAACTTGGGAAGGGCTCTTCACTAGAACTTGAATATTACTTACATGTAAGTTATTTTTGAGTTATGTTTAACTCCTAAACAACTTAGAGATTGGTGGTACAAGTATTTCTTTGCCCTAGCTGAATGCAAAGCACTAGTCATGCAAAGAAAACTGGATAAAATACTTCGGTATTTTTGATTACTGTACCAAGCACAAAGTGTTAAGAAAGAAAACGTGTGTTTTTAGTGGGCAGCCTTCTTTAAGCTGTAGATTGAGCTTTTCTTATGCTGATCTCGGTCTCAATGGTGCAGGTGACTTCTTCCAGATTTTCTCAAGAGTTTAACCACACTTCTTGCATGGACCTGAGCACACACATGTACAAGCAGGGAGTAAATTTCCCAGAGAATGAAGCAGATGATGTTCTCACACAAATGCAGCTGAAGTGAGGTGTGTGTACCAGTGGTCTCTAAACCCCACTGCCCGGTGGGTTGCTGTCTGGAGCAGGGACAGTGCTGCAGGCTATTTTGTCTCCCAGTTGGCTTCATTTTAAACGTCTTAATTTCCTGTTGCTTTGAGCCATTTCAGAGGGTCCTGCAGGGAGAACCTTGCCTGCAAGCAACAAGTTGGGACCACAGATAACAACATTTTCTTGGAAAAAAGTATACAAACATTTTTGAAAGCTGCTTGAAAAATGTGAATTAGCTTTCATCCAAAGTTAATTACCCAGTTTCCATCATGAGAGACTTGACTGCCTCAACAATGGTGCACAAGAGGCAAAACCTCTGACTGTTCACCCTCCGTTGCAGCAAAAGTAAAGGCTCTGTGAGCTTTATGGGCCAAGGGAGATCAACTGCTTTTCAAACAGGATAGTATATATTTTTACCCAAGTGAAGTACATTGCGTCAACCAAGTGCATTGACCCCTCTAAATCCCAGGAGAAAAAACATTCTGTGGGTCTTCTGCAGAGGATGGGGAGGAAGCTGCCCCGTCAGTGTGGAGAGGAGGATGGAATCGCTGCTGTACAACTGAGTCCTCCCCTTTTCACTTGAGTTGTTACTCTCAATGAAATAGTTTGCAAAATAAGCAAATTCGTGCCAGATAAGGGGTGCTCTGTGGAAAAGATGCTTGCCTTAGAAATAGGTACCTGGACCTGCTGTCGCCGTGTATGAGTTACTGTGCCTTTAGTTTCATTTCCCGGCAGGTTCGTCGCATCTGCTGTGACACCAACTCACCCTTCAGCTCCTGCGGCCCAGGACAGATCTGTTCCTCGCCATACGTGAGTCTGCAGGGTGTTAGCGACAAGCTGAGCCGTGGGAACGATACCCGCAGTGTTTGCTTTTTGGTTGCCTGGTGTAGTAACCCAGTGGCCTTCTGCTCACAGAGCCACCGTAGGTATCATCAGGATTTCTCCACCTTTTTATTTGCTTTGTGGCCCATGGCAGCTTTCTCTTTGCTGGAAGACTCCCATGTTCTAACTCACTGCCCTTACTAACAGTCTCTTGTGAGTTCTTTAAGTCTGTGCAGCTGAACGCGCTTGCGCAGCTGGTGAGACAGGGATGTTCCCAGGAGCTGGAGAGAGTGAGAGAGGGCGCTTGGGCTTTGGGTCCAAAGGACCCTGGTCAAACAGCTCTGCAGTCAGGGAAAAAACAGGCTGGGCATCCTGACTGCCAGGATAAATTCAAGCAGGTTTCTTTCTAGCTAGTAGATTTCACCGGTTTTTGAATGTACAGGCAATATAATTAGTGATCAATTACGAAGCATTGTATCTATAATTTATAGATTGGTATCTCCAAAGAGCATCTGAGCCCAAACGCAGTTGGTTCCTATGCACAGACCAGTTAAACCATCCTTCAACAATTGATTTATATAACTGAAATAGCTAGGGAAGTGAGAAATTTCCTTCCTCTTCGGATACAATGCCAAGGATGTCAAATCTCCAGAGAGCCCGATGATAAGAACTGGGCTGTCCTTCTCTGCAGATATTAAACAAGTATCTGATTATTCCTCAGCGCACTGAAGCCGTGGAATGCGGTTCTGTGGCACTCTCCCTCCTCCCTTCTGGTTGCACGCGGCTCTGCAGACCCAGCGCCAGGCGGGCTGCGTGGCGATGGAGGACCAGCCTCCCCGCAACGGGAAACAAAGGGCGCTTCAGCCCTTGGTGGCATGGATGTGGGTTTTCCCTGTGAGCCATCTCTTGGCACTGCGTCGGGAGCAGCCTGGAACCAGCAGTAGTGTCCAGTGGCTGTGAAGCATCTCCCTCACTGCCTTTTCTTGTTGTCCAGGGCAGATTTCAGGTTGGAAAACTGCTTTCCAAAGTCTTCCTGGTGGCACAACTAAGTGATCTTCCCTTCTTCCTCAGCTTGTTCCTACTGAACAGCCTGCATTTTATATCCCTCGGATTGGGTGAACTCCAGGTGCAATTTTTGAAGTCCTAGTAAGACGTAAGATTATTTTGGAAGAAGAACCCCCCCATCTTGCTCTTGCAATAAAAGCTCTGTGTTAATTCTGAGAGGGTGGCCTTGGCAGCTAATGCAAACGAGCACACTGAGAGTTATAGTTTAGGACCTCTGTAAACTCAAAGCAAGAAGCGGTAGTTGCTTTATTAATTCCCTTGAAATCTGCTTGAAGAAATAAGACCAGTAATGACTGATCCCATCACTCCTAAATTTAGAAATGAATCTTAATTTATAAGCCTTGCTTTTCAGCAGGAAAGCAGGTTATGGAGCTGACCTAGTATAGAGCTGTTGGGGGAAGAGAAGCGAACGCACAGAACCCGTGTTAGAATGAGCAAGGTTGGGGAACAGACTGGCATTTCAATGTGGCGATAATAAACATCCTATTACCAGAAGAAACAATGTTAAATGCTTGTAGTAAACACAGTGTAAGGCTCTCCTAATCCAAAGGTTTTTGGAGTGCAGTGTACTCCAGTGACAATGGATCTGGTCGACTTCATTTTGATCAGCGAAACCTGGCTGTGCTTTCTCAGACCTTTGGCTTTACCTTGGTGTGCCCGAGACTGCCTGTAACATGACTTCATGGTAGGGCACTGTTGACATCTTCCAAACACACAACCAGGACCCTGAGAGTTACAGGTAACACAGGACACAGAGCGATCATCTCTGAAAAAGAACAAGTTACAGCAAACTGAGGTCGTGTTGAACTGTCAAACTTTTATTCACCTTTGAAAGTTGAAAAGAAAGCTGTTGGAGAGGCATAGATAACTTGCTTGGCCTTGATACGATGCATATTTTAATAGATCTAATTACAATTGAGATGAATCTGTAACAAAACATCACAGCTGTCTTTGGCTGCAGCATGAGTTTCAGTGCAGTGCTGGTCTCTGGGTGGGTGCCCTGGGAAACCAGGAACAACTGGGAATTCCCTGTCACAGCTCTAAGGAAAAGGCTCAGTTTTATTGAAGGAACAGTGCTCCGTGTGTGTTTTGCTCAAAGTTCCTACTGCTTTCTCTTCCTCTTGTCTTTTACTGTAGTCACTTTTAAGCCAGGACTGAACTGAGTTAACTTCATCCCTGTTGCAAGATTCCTACGTTTGATTTCAGTCCTCTGCCTCGCTCCCTCCAAGGCTGCCTTGATTTTGGTCCTGGAGTTATCTGTGTGCTGAGGTTAATGCAATCTGAAATTGAACCTCTCCTGGTGGCCACCCCGCTCGATGCTCTCGTGCGTAGCCAACCAGGAGCCCCATTCCTTGGAGTAAGAGGGTCTTTGCTTACAGTAGGAAAAAAAGTGAAGACTGGAGCTAATTCAGTTCAAAGATGATTTTACACACAGACAGCATCAGTGTTCATGTACAGGACGGGTTTTAGCAGTAGGGAGCACATGAATCCTTTGCCTGTCTGTATATGTAAAGATATCTAAAGTAAGAGTAACCTGGCAGTGTTTTGGATGATCTTGTATCTCTTTCCATCAAAACTATGTCACTGGTAAAAGAAGAGCTTGCAGAACTTTTAATTCACACAGAAAACTTTCCATCAACTCTTTATTTCAGTTAGTCCATCGCTAAGGATCTTTAGCCAGAACTCGCCTGTTAAACCACAGAGAGCTGTTGGTGTTGTGGCATCCCTGCAGACAGATATCTGATTGTGTGAGCATTAATCTCCATTAGGAGCCCAGTCTGATGCTGGATTGAGAGAATAAACTACTGGGAATTGCTCAAATACATCTGTGGAGTTTAGGTGGAGGTCTTCAGGCTGCAACTACAAACCCGTTTGCCTTGTAAAAGACATTCCCTACGCGCTCCGAAACCCTTCGTGTGCAGGATCTGAACTGTTAAAACAAATCCGTCCTGAATCAGGCTTTTTTGTGTCCAGTTTGCCGACCAGCAAACATTGACCAGGGCATGTTCAAATCTGATTAATAACGAGGTATTATTAACAATGACAGCCCAGAGTCAGTAACAGCCACCGCCTGCAGTCGCCAGTACTCTGTGGTGGATAAACACCATTCCCAATGGAAAACGCTTCTGAACCCTTGCAGTTTGATGACCTGAAAATTCACCACTCGGGTGAGCAGCACGATCTAGCTTTTGAAGCCAAATCCTTGGTGCAGTTCCTGAAAAGAGCAGGGACCCCTCATGTGTGTCAGAGGGAGAAAGCAAAGTTTTTATCGTGGCATTTGTGTTACCATATGACTTTCAGGTCTGCTGCTTAATCTTGAAAAGTGAACCATTTCAGCCCAGAGTTGCAGCTGGCAGCCTGACTGGTCCCCTCACAGAAACCGTTTTTCTGGAAAACGGGGCAACCACAAATGGAGCTTTTGGTAAAAACTGTCAGTTATTGAGGTCATATTTATATTCCCCCCCGTTACTTCTAATTCTGAGGGCAGTAAAGGCCATAGCACTCTCCACACTGGAGGAAATGCCATACACATTTTAACTCTAACAATACTAATAGCAGTGGTGCAAACTCTCTTTCTTCCATCTTTGCTGTTTCAAGTTTCAGACACAAAGACTCCTGTGAGTGAGTAATTTAAATATATTTTCAATCAGGAGTCAACAAAAAGTTAGAACTGGAAGTGTTCATTGTTCCAGTGACATCACTGAACAGCACCGTGGTCCTGGGGTGCTGTGTGTCCCCCCAAAACCTGTAGCTGCTGGAGGAGCAGAATACAGGGTGTGAGAATAGGGGGGAGAGGAAATTAGCAGGTAATTATATATAATCTGGAAGCAGATTCCCCTGGTGCCGAGTATCCCATAGCCTGTTCTGGAAAAGGATTCCACGCTAGAAAAGAGACTCATGGACTGAGCCTTATGTCTTGCACTAAATGACAGAACAGTGAGGGTTGCGGGGGCTCCTGGTTTCCTTTTGATGTATCCCACTTGCGGGCTGCAGATGAGACTGTTAAAAGAGCCTGGCAGGTCCAGATGGGAAAGATTGTTGGGAATATTGGGTGATGGATGCAATCAGCAGGAGGGGAGGCCAAGATCCTTTTGTAGGAACACTGACCCGAGTTTCTGCTCGCATAGGACTGGTGGCGGCAGTTAAAACTCACAGAAAGTCAAATTATACAAGAACTCTGCAGAGTTTTCTGCAACTGGTTAATTCTTCTTTTAATCAGGGTCAAGTGCTGATGAGCCATGTGACAGTGGTCAGTAAACAATCAGAGCTGCTTGTGCACAGCCATCCCCTCCAGTGATGGCTCCCGGGGCTGGCTCACTGTTTGCCAGCAGCGTTTGTGTCCCAGACTGCGGATCACAAGCTGAGCCGCAGCGATTGGAGCTGCTCTGCGGTGGGCCTGTTTTCACAAGGTTGAGATGGTCTTTGGCAGGTCTTTAAATAAAAGCAATGCCGAGTGAACTTTGTTCTCTCCCACTTCTGAGCAAAATCGATAGTCCATGAAGCACTCGTGGAATTGGAGCAAAGCTCCTCATGTACCCTCTTCCAGCCATAAAATTGCTCATTAGGGACCAGGTCAGACAGTACCACACTGCAGGCACCATCCCAGGACAGCAGTGTGCGCACAAATCTGCTGCCTTCCACGTGTCTTCCCTAACTTACTGATCTTATTGCTTTCAGTTCCAGAAAGATTAATTTTTATTTATGTTTAGGGTCATTCACCTCCCTGCTTAGATCCTGGAATTCTGGCTGTTTCCAATGTCAAAGCATCCTGCTTTGCTGCAGAGAAAGTTTGGCGTTTACATGTTCCTGCCGGTGGGTGGGAGACAGGCAGACAGGCCTGGTGGTACAGACGATACAGTGCCCCTCAAGTGTCTCTGTTTCTTGTCAAAAAGCACCAGTTGACCCTCTTGTCCGATCCCTGAAGCCCGTACTACAAGTTCTGTCTCAAGCAGCCGGTGGGAGCTGCCACTTGCGCTGCAGGAGAATAGTTCCATCAGAGAATAAGTAAAGGCCCATCTCTTGGTCTCAGGTCCGTGGGATTCCTTTCATTCTTAGCATAAGCCATCTTAAAATTGTATTCCTAAGATTTTGAGCATGGTTGCAGCATGCTTAGGGTTTATCCTTTTATTCCTTTAACTATGGAAGGATGCAGTCTGCTAATTCCAAACTTGTAGCCAGCAGTAGCACAGATAAAAACCAAACAACCTTTACAAGGTGCCGGGGTTTGTTTTTTTAAAAGAAACAAAGGATTGCAGTCTGTGGGGTCCTGGTGTTGGACTCTGGTCACCTTCCCTCGGTAGCAGCCCACGGTTTATCCTGAGTGCTAGAAATCAGGTGAGCGTAACAGATCCAGGCACTGATGTGAGGCACCTTTCAGAGATGCCTGTGCTCCCAATTTCTTGGTCATCTCAACCATCAGACGACTTTGGAGTTGTGTCCTCCGCCTGTGCTAACCCTCCTATCGGCTACTGGGTGCAGGAACCCGTTCAGCCTGTTCCGTGTGCCGATATTAGCATGTTCCCGTGCCTCCCACATCTGCTGGTGGCTGCGGGAAGATGACCAAGTCTACCAGATCTGGCTTGCGCTTTCCTCGTTCTTCTCTGACCTACATTCCGGTGTGCATTGGGAAAGGCTTCAGCGCCTGTCGATCTTCCTTTAGGGACAGTGGTGAATTCTGCCTGAATCGTCTGGGCTTTTGTCTCGCATCTCAATCCCAAATTCTGCAGTTGTTGCAAAAAAATCAGCTTCCCAGTATATGTTTTGGTGGGTGGTATTTGTATGAAGAGTGTGATAGTGTAGTATTAAAGTATACAGGAAGGATGAAGAACTTGATCCCGATTATCTATGGACTTTACATTTGGAATGCAGGAAATACCTTTGGAAGGACAACTTAATAGTTGGACTTTGTGGCTCCAGCAAAATTTTGCTTCTGTGATGCGATGTTCAGCTTGAGATAGGTTCCAGGCTACATGACATCATTTGTGGTGACCAGAACGAATATCTACGCGGTGTTCTGGGTCTGTAGCACATCCTTAAATGAAAATCGTGTACCAGTGAGTGTTCATGGTATTTCGTTGGGTTGGATTTTCGTAAGGCATCTTTATAAAAACTGAAATGACGGATACAAACAAAGCAAGCGCGTGACTGCTGCGTGGCACTGGCCCGGCCGGAAAGGCTGCAGGAGATGGCTTCCCTGTGGAGCCACCCACGCATGCCATGGCTCCGGGAGTGTCCTGAGCCTGTGCCCTGCTCTGAGCAGTGTCACCTTGGTGACACACCCAAAACGTGCTGGCTCCAGCTGCAACAGCCGGCTGGGTCCCAGCTTTCCTTCTCCCATCTGACCGCACGCGTGCTCCGCTCTGTGCTTAATTGCGTTGCTGTAATCAAGGCCCAGGTGAGACGCGGTGAGGTAACGCTGCTCTGGTGCTGCTTTGCTGCACATCCTCTAATTCACAACAGGGAGAAGATGTGCAGGAGTACAGCTGTTTGCCTGCAGAAATGCTTCTCTAATTTTGAACTATTGGATTTTAATTTAGGCATAGTATTTAATTTAGATTAAAATCCAATAACATCAATAAGAGAATGCTGCCTGTTTTAACACAGGTGTAATTTGTGTGCTTAGTGCCCAGGTGTTGAGTTAGAAGGTGCAGAGCCCCAGAGTGGAGGTTGTTGAGGGTAAAGGTGCTCTGACAACTGGCTGTGAGGATTTTAGGTGCTGTTTTAATTAGTAGTCTGCTGTAATCAGGTTTTAACAATGCTCTCTTACCAACAAATACACTCTACCTGGCAAAGATATTTGTGTATTACAACAAGGATAGGATTCCGTCTGTTAGTTACTGATTCAGATGTCTGGTTGGTCTTGTCTGGACCCAGGCTGCATCTTTTTCCGAACACAAGATTAACGTACCTACAGAATTCCTCCCCAAATCCCACCTCTTTCAAAGTTTGACAGATAAAGATAGATTAATTTCATTGGCTTTTCCCATAACTTATGGCAGTTTCCTATAAAAAGCAGCTCAGGACCAGTTTCACTTCAGTTTCATAAACGTGTTGTGAATGAATTCCCTTGCAGTATGTACACATTTCTAGGAATACCCAGGCTGTGGTGTTGGTGTTTCTCTTGCTGACAGAGCCACCCCGTGCCACACTTGTCACTGAAATAACACCGGCTTGTGTCCCTCCTAAGCAGTGACAGCACTCCTGCACCTTCCAGGTGACGGTACCATCAGCAGCCCTTCCTGATGCAACACCTTGGCCGTCCCCAGCAGCATCTCCTAGCTAAAGCTTGAACTTCGCCCCCAAAGAGAAGGCAGTGTTTATTAACAAATAAAACCAGAACCATCAATCCTTGGTCTTGAACCACCCCCAATACTAAAATATTTACTGAATAATAACTTCCTTTGATGTTTTAAGTGAGCCGGTGGAAGGAAAATGTAGAACAGCATTCTCTTCAGGCTGTGGTGGGATTATTGTGCCTCACCTTTGCAGGACTGCAGATGGGAGGTTTGATTTGCTCAGCCTACGGTTACCCGACCTTAACTGGAATTTTCCCCGGTCATCTTCCTATGAGGGGACTGGAAGGAGGTTGGCACCACGGTGCCGCTGCAAGCGAGCGCACTGTTGTGGTGACATGGCCTTCCCTCCTCCTGCTGCTCTCCTGCATCTCTTTGAGCCTGACAAGGGCTTGCTTGTCATTATTAATGTAAAGAAATAACTGGCGAGGATCCGGATGTGCTGATGGGGAGGGAAAATACCTGTGCAGACAAGTGAGTCGTTGCTGTCGGGAATCCTCTGTGTTTGAACACAGGGTATAACAGGGGAACGTAAACCACAGAGAGGCAGAAGAGAGTCTCTGGCTTTTTGCAGGACTTTCAGCCTCAGAATTGAGTCATCAAAATCTGAAAAATGCCCCGTGACTGATTCTGCTTCTAAATCTCTTTCATTAAGCATCATACTGCAAACGTGTTAGCACCAGGCCTGGCAGGGTATTGTTTTGGGGGGAACTCTCTTCTCTAGTGGGACATCGCTCTATTTACCCTAATGCTTCAGCAAGGTTCTAGAGAACATCTTGAAGACTGGGGAACCAGAAAGGAGGAAGGAGATCTCTGAAGAGCAAAGCTTCACTGAAAATGGTTAACTGGAGACTGGCTGGGCTGCGCGAAGGTGCTGTAGGAGGCTGGGGATTGGGAGCCAACAGACTGCATCCACAGAATAACCTGGCTCCAGAGAAGTGGAAAACGGGCGGTCGTAAGGCTGTTGGCATCAGTCTGTTACGGACAAGCTAGAGGAATTTGGCTCTTTTGGTTACTCAGATACCACAGGCAGTCTGGGGAGAGCATCAGCAGCCCAGACAGGAGGGGAAGGCGGCTGTTCATGAGCTGCCTCTGCTGAAGGACAGGAGGACGCAGTAGTTAGCTGGAAAACAACATCAGGGATCTCAAGCATCTTGTATTAAACAGACCAGGAATAGCGTCAGAATTCCTTCGGCTATCGATTGGGTGTTAAATAATTCACCTGCTGGACTTAGGATCTGGTAAACACGGCCTGGGAAAGTTCCTCTGGAGTTTCCTGTAGGAAACTGGACAGGAGGAGAGTGGAACTGGCCCACAAATCCCTGTTCTGTCTGTCCAGCAGGGCCATGGCTCTGCTCCGGTACTGGGAGGTGGCTGGGGCCAGTGCCACCAGGGGCCAGGGGTCTCACAGGCCTCACTCACAGCAGGATTTATGAGCAGTCTGAGGTGTTTGCAGGCTGCCATGAAACTTAAATTCTAGCTTAAATCAAAAATATTCCACTTTTTGTAATAGTAACCAGCTTTTGTCTCGCAGCGCACAATTGATGTGCAACTCCCTCACGTTGCCCAGGCCTGATAAAGGATGCTTGCTTCCTAAAACTCCAAAACGGGTCTTGGGCAGTTTATTTGCTGGCATTTTCAGTATGACCCGGGGCTCTCGAGTATAAGGAAACTGCTGTGCGTGAATTGGCCGTTCAGTTTTGCTCTGGTTTCACTCTGGAGCTCAGCCTAACTCCTGAGCCCAGCCGTTTCCCAGCCTCCCTGCTGCTCTGCTCGGACACGCAGCTGGCCCCGGGCTCTCTCCCGCCGCTGTGGCACCCGTGTTTCCCGGTACTGGGCTGGAGCAGCGCGCTGCCATCCGTTTACTTCATCAGCACTTTGCAGACGCTCAGGAAGGAAAAAGATAAGCAGCTCCCAGAACAATCCGTGTCAGCACGGGTCCCGTGGTCCGACCAGGCCTGGGTAGCCACCTCCCTTCTCCTGCTCCTTCTGCTGCTTCTGCCTCCTGCTCCTGTTTCTGCCTCCTGCACTTTCTGCTGCTCCTGGTCCTGCTCCTCCTTATGCTCTTTCTCCTTCTCCTGCTCCTGCCTCCTGGTCCTGCTCCTCCTTCTGCTCCTGCCTCCTTCTCCTGCCTCCTTCTCCTGCCTCTTGGTCCTGCTCCTCCTTCCTTCTCCTGCTCTTTCTCCTGCTTTCTTCTCCTGCTCTTTCTCCTGCTTTCTTCTCCTGCTCTTTCTCCTTCTCCTGCTCCTGCCTCCTTCTCCTGCTTCCTTCTCCTACCCTTTCTCCTTCTCCTGCCTCCTGGTCCTGCTCCTCCTTCTGCTCCTTCTCCTGCTCCTTCTGCTGCTCCTGCCTCTTTCCTGCCTCCTGCTCCTTCCCCTGCGCCCCTCTCCATCCCCATCCCCATCCCCATCTCCATCCCGGCGCCGCCGCACGTGGTGCCCGTGCTCGGCCGCGGGCCCCGCGCTCCCCTCGTCGTGCCGGCGGTGGCGCCCCTTCTCCCCCCGCTGCTCTCAGCCAATCGCCGCCCGCGTCCCATGCGCCGCGACCCCCTCCGGCCAATGGTGCCCCGGGGCACAGACCTGCCTCGCGCCGCCGGGGCCCGGAAGCGCCCCGCGCCGGGACGGGGCCGCCTGCGCGCATGCTCCGCCGGGTGACGCCGCGGCTCCATGTGGGAGAGGCGCATTATTTAGCGAGGGGGGGAAAAGGATTTAACCGGGGATCCCTCCTCGCCGCCTGCGGGGGCACGGCCGGTCGGTAACCGCGGCGTGTCGGCTCCTCCGTCCTGTGAGTTCCCCCGTTAAAACTTCTCGGTGGGTTTTATTGTCTGGGAGGGAGGGGGGAAAGAGGGGGAAGCGACCCGGTAACCCGGGGAGGAGCCGCGGGTTCCCCGGTGAAAAGTTCTCGTTGGGTTTTATTGTCTTACGGGCGGCAGAAGCGGCGGAGTTACCGAGGAGACGCGGCCGCCGGGGATGTGTTGGCGCTGCCGGGGGAGCCCCGGTGCGCCCCGGCCGTGCGGGGGCCGGGGGAGGGCAAAGTCCTGCGCTGCCGCGGGTGGGAGCAGCCCGGGGCTCGCACCGGGGAGTCCGGCCCGGCCCGACCCTCCGGGCTTTGTTGGCGCCGGGACCGGCAGCCTGCGAGGCGTTCGCTTTGGAAAGTTGGGCTTTCCGCCGTGCCTGCTTCCTCTTCCTCCTCCTCCTCCTCCGCCGGGGCTGGCAGGGCCCCCGCTGCCCCCCGGGCGGGGTGGAGGGACCGGGACCCTGCGGTGAGGGCAGCTCTGCTGCGGGGCGGAGGGACCGGGACCCCCGTGCAGGGCAGAGATACCAACACCGGGACCCTCCCCGCCCCGGGAACCCCCCCGTGCAGGGAGGAGGTACCGCCAGCGGGACCCCCGCCCCGTGCAAAGCGAAGCTACCGGCACGGGGACCCTGCGGCGGGGGCAGCCCCGGTGCAGGGCGGCGGTGTTGGGAGCGGTGCCGGGGCAGCCCCGGTCCCGGCAGCCCCCCCCGCCCCGGGCAGCCCCCCCGCGGGCGGCCAGGCCGGGGCCGTGTCACAATAAGAGTCCTCGCACGGGGGAAGAGGGGGGGCGGTCAGTACCGGCTCGGGGTCACCAGCCCCGCCTGGGGTGGGGGGGGTCTCGCCGCATGCCCTGCCCCGGCTCTCCGCGACCGGGAGGTGCCGGGCAGGGTTCGGCCCCGGCCAGGATGGAGCTCCGCCCGGGTGTCCGGCTCGGAGCGTCCCGGGATCCGGTCACCGGGAGCTGCTGTGCTTCCAGCTTTAGAGCGGCGAAGCCATCCAAGCTCCTGAGCATCCAGGAATTGCTGCTGGGGGGAGCCGGGGCTGGAAGCGGCCGGGCATCGGTTATGGCTTTAGAACAGCAAATCTGGGGAAGCTTCCGCGTGTCCGGGAATTGCTGCTCCTGGAGAAGCAGGGCTCGGCGGCTGCGAGCTGCCGGGCACCGTCTCCTGCCTTAGAACGGCAAAGCCTGGGGAAGCTCCCGAGTATCCAGGAATTGTTGCTCCTGGAGGAGCAGTGCTCGGTGCCTGGGAGCTGCTGGGCGTTGGGTCCCGCTTTGGAATGACAAAGCCGGGGAAGCTCCCGGGTGTGCAGGGATTGCCGCTGTGGAGAGGCGGCTGGGAGCTGCCGGGCACCGGTACTGCTCTGGAACGACAAAGCCGGGGAAGCCCGTGGGTCGGGATGTGTGCGTGCGCTTCTCGGAGCATCTGCTCGCTTTTTATTTAATTCTGCTCTCTACGTCTTAAGTTTTGCTTTCACTTGGCTTTTTCTTGGCTGCCCAAAGCTCTCTCAGTTTTACGCTTTGTGCAGCAGAGCCCTTTTCCCCGGGACAGCGGTTCCTCAGCTGATGGATACAGCGACTGTCCCGGAGCACGGATGTGCAGGCACGGCCCCAGCGTTCACTTCCAGCTTCTGCTGCAGGTGTCTGACTCTTGTGTTTCTCTCTTGCTCTGCCGCCCATGAATGCAGCTGGAAGCAGAGGTGGCAGAGCTGCTTGCAGACAGTTACACAGGAAGTGAAACGGAGAGGGGCCCTTGGGAATAAGAGACATGCCAGCAGCCTGGAAGCTGCCGTACATCAGCAGGAAGAGAACGGAACCCTGCTTTCTTCCAGACAAACTATTGACCAGTGTCTCAAGTAGAAGGAGACGTGCGGAGGAAGAAGCGGGAACATAGAGGATGTGCTGTTATCAGAGAGGATGAGGGGATGGGGACCAGAGGCAGGAGGCAGCATAAGAAAGTAAGAAATAAAGGGATATTTGGCACATGGAAGGGGTTTTGTGTCAGTGAGCTGTGCGATGGCCTCTGGGACCATGTGTTGCCGCTTGCATGTGCTCTGTGGGCCCGGAAAGCGGTCGGTCCCGCTGAACCTTGGGAGGATGCCTGCTGGGATGAGGCAGTGGTGCTGCACTGGCGTCAGCTGGTGTGGGTGCCGTGGGGAGCCTGGTAGCCCCCCGAGTGCTGCAGTCAGGAACCGTGCTGTCTGTGGGGCAGAACTGGCCATCAAGGGGGACGTTAGCCCCGAGTGCCACCTTGCAGCCATCCGAGATGGTGGCATGTACGGAACAACGCATTCCTGTACGTCACACTCCATTACTTGCTGCTGGCATAGTCTTCCCTGTGTCTGGATTGTCAGGCTCTGGACGCAAAAAGGGGCGTGATATCCTGGAGGCGGCAAGGATCTGCGGTGAGGTATCTTGGGTAGGGTCACCAAATATACTGGTTTCAGGGCTGGGACTGTTTGGTTTGTTTTTTCCTCCCTCTAAATGTCTGGTTTTGAAAACGAGGGCTGCGCAGCTTGGTGTGTGATATTGAGGCTGTAGAAACTTACCCCTTTATGCATTGTCTGTGGGTAAGCAACAGGCTGATGCTCTTCCAGCTTTTACTTGAAAGAAGAGTGAATATATTCCCAGTTACTTGCTCTCATTGAGCTCTGTGTGCGTGAAAACAGCTCAGTTCTGGGCTTACAGTAAAAACTCCCTCACTGGGCTTCCCTGGAAGAGACTGAGTTGTGTCTCTGGTCACTCGCTATCTGGCAGTGGCGCGGGATGAAGGCAGCCGAGTGCATTTCTCTTTCCTCTGAGGTGGAAGCACAAAGGAGTAGCTGATACCATCCCTACCAGCGTTACATAGTCATGAGGTGACATCAGGGTGTGATGATGCAACATGGCTGGCATATGATGCAGTGTCAGTATGCTAATGCTGTCACTTAATATAGCTGCGTTACGGCTTTTCGGAGTAATTACAGGCTGGCAGTCATGTGTGGGGCTGTGTAAAGCCATTGGGTTGGATTCAGGCAGTGCTGATGAACCGTGTGATTTTTGTGAGGCTTGCGCAAGGTGTGATGAAGGATTTGGATCCCTTTTCCGGCCGGCCAGCAGCACGTGTGCACGGGTACAAGGTTTAGCCCCTGCAGGGACTGCTCTGCGCAGCCTCAGGTTTGAACTGGAGTTATCCTTTCGCTGTCAAAGGAACTATAATTGTGGGAGGAACCCTGGGCTTACTGTCTTATGGACTTACACTTCTATTTCTGGGTATGCTCTTCGTTAGCCCTACCCGTCCATATGGACTATAAGCGTTCTTACTTTCTTACTGCATCCCTTCAGCTGTGCTGCTTTGTAGGGAGAGGGAAGAAGGAAAGAGTCTGGGTTAGCACTGAAGGAAGCCAAGTTCCAACATCTTTCCAAAAGTGCTGGGAGTATTTTAACAATTGAATCCAAAATTCATCCCAAGGTGATGAGGTTTGAGGTCGCCGTACGATTTCTGTGGTGCCTCCCAAAACAGTGTCCCTGCTGTGGAGTCCCTGCCTGGTCACCAGCCAAAGGAACGTTGTGGTGCCTGGACAGGGAATTGGGAAGGAGAGAACGGACCCAGTGCTGTAGTGGTGAGCAGAGCTCAGGTTTTCCCTTTGGATGGAGCGCTCACTTTGTGTGTGACTCCTGAGCAGGAAGTGCTGGTTTGCTCACTGGATTTGGAGTGTTATCATTGATGTTTTGAACCATACGCTTCTCGATGCAATACCTGGATGTTACTGGCTGATTGCAGGTATGGGGCATGCTTATGCATTTGAAAATCCAAACCTTTGGGCAGCAGGACTGACTTTTTTTGCTGTTGTGCCTGATTTAGGTTCTTTTCTTACTGCTGTGCAGTTGTGTGTCTGTTTTGCGCGTGTTTCACAACCCCCTGTGTTCCTCTGCTCTGTCTCCTGTGGGGTGGGCAGCGGGGCGCCCCGTACGAAGCTCACGCGTGGGACATGATCTGTGTGGATGCAGGCTTTTTTCCAAAGCACAGGCACTGCAGGTCACAACAAAACAGTTGGGAAGCACACGCGTGGTGTGTGCGTTCCTCTTTGGAATTAAAATCCATGTGCTGGGCTTTTGCTACGAAATGAAGGGAAAAATGAACAGTGGTGTGGAGGATTTTTACTTTTCTTCTTAGTGACCAAACGTTAGAGCGCCGCTCCGGGCATTTCCTGACTTCCAGTTTGTCTTGTTCAATAACAATCTAAGTAATGCAGAACTGAGTGGTACGTTGGTTTTTTTTCTTTTCCCTCCAAATGTTCCTGGAGTCTGCAGCATCTGAAAATATGGCAGACTTATTTTTAGCCTTGGGGAAGTAATGTTTGCTTTTGTGTAACGCTGTTCATGTTGGAGGTATCGCAGCATGCGGTCTGTGGACCAGAATGTGAAGTGTGATGTAGTTCGCGAGTTTTGTTGATTGAGGGGAAAAAAACCCTGGTACGTGAGCGCTCTTCCCGCCTCTCCTGCCCTCAGACAAAGTAAGTGTTGAGAAGAACATGCCACTGATGGACTGGGAGGATCCAGGACAGCCTTTTGATTGTGTTCTTCCTGGAAAGCCTGTTCTTGGTAGCTTCATCAGGCACTCCCCATGCTGCTTTTAGATTTGTGCCCTTAAAACTTAGAGGCTAGAGTTTGATGCTTTATATATAGACATTTTGCTTATTTATGCATTCATGTTATGATTGATGTAAAAAGACTTGCCTGGGATCCTTTTTTTTTTTTTTTTAGGCTCTTCTAGCCTTCTTCCCCCTCCCTTTGTCTCTGCTTTCCATGGCATCTCTTCTCCTGGGGAACCGGGTATCTGTGGAATACTTTGACCCTCGCACAGTCAGTGGTTCTTGCTTTATGTCTAATGCAGCACCTGGAATTCCAGAGGTTATTCATTTCTTTGGGATATTTTCTCTCTGCTGAGCCCTGCTCTGTCTGATGCCTCTTGGATGGATCATACGTCCACTTTCAGGTGGGGAAAAGGAGAGTGAATTGCCTGAAGGAAGCGCAGTACGACAGGGCCAGAACAAAGGTTAAGGTTTATTAAAATGCAGTTTCCTATGTTGGCTTTCTGCTGTTCAGCACTTCTCCTCTTCCGTCCTCGACTGCTGAAGGTCCTGGCATTTCTGGATTTCATTGCCTTTAATTGCGCTCCTTGGTATTTGACTTCTTGGTGTGTCAGGTCCTGGGACTCCAGCTGGGCACCAGTGTGCAGCTGGTGTTTACTTGCCAGCTTTTCTGTGTGTGTCTGACCTGTTTGGCATCACCTCAGGAGACTGTGACCACCACCGGGCAGGGAGGAATTCTCCTGTACAGCTTCCCTAGCCCTTAATTACAGAGCACCTCTGCACTGCACTGGGCATGTTAACCCGTTGTCCGCTATGCTCCTCTCTTTCTATGCAGCAAGGCTGGAGAGCAGCATCACGACTCCTGCTGTGTGAGTACAGTTGCTCTCTCTGAGCAAAGAGGGCATTTGGAGGTGGGAAATAATCTGATGAGGCCATCTGGGCCATACAGGGCACAATCAAGGTGGAGCAAGAAAGTTCTGCCTGCTTCTGATGTGTTCACTGTTTGAATGTAGTGCTGTTTTCCACATACTCGAATAAGGCAGAAAGTGGGAAGTCTCTGCCCCACGCGGCTGGAGCAATGCCCTTTCTCTCCTGCTTGGCTTTGCTGTTGGCACGGTTTGACTTGGTTCAATGCTGCGGCTTGGGTGCAGGATGGTGCTAGGCAGCAGCGGGATTGGTGTCCAGCTGGAGCTGTTGGATTCAGTACAGCTCGGAGGTGTGCTTGGTAAATCCCTGGTGTTAGTCCCTGTTGCTGCATCCTGAAAATCACACTGCTCAGGACCAGCCGATGTCCTGTGTGCTGGTACCTTGGTCTCACCTTAACCTCTGCTTCCCCATCCTCCTTGAGGAGTTTCACGTTGCCTTGGTTAAGTCACCCAAACCCCTCCGTTGCCTTGGCTGTTCTGTCTGCAGGATGGATGTAAGCCTGTGTGACAGAGGAAACGTGCAAAATGTGGCTCGGAACAACAACTCTTTTTATTTTACTCTTCATCGTCTTTAGCTTTTGTCTTTGAAATTATTTAACCCCATGTCCCCTTGATTTTTCAAATGAGGATTGCTGGTAGGGCTGGAGAAGAGAGGAAAAAGTCATCCAGTTTACCTGAGGATCTGCAACACCAGTTTGTTGTGTTAGGAAATGTGACCGCTTGAAAGGTCTGAGAGAGGAAAATTCAGCAGCCAGGCACAGGTGCTGCAGGCCAGCAGATACGGGGACCGAGTGTCGCGTGTCTAATGGGGATCTGACAAAACCCAGAGGTGTGCGGAGTTCGCCCCTGGCTCTCATCTTGGTGAATTCAAGACACTGTGTTTGTAGGCGATGTGCGCAAGATCAATGTGCTGCAGAGCGCTGCAGAATCTCTGTGTATTCCTCATAACCATCAGTGTGTCCTGGCGGCAGGGTCGGCTCCACGCGCCTGGAACCAAGGCCTGCGGAAGCTTCTGGACAGGTGTTTGGTTTGCCTTTTTTGTTCGAGAAGGCTGGATGTCGGGAGGCACTGCTGGCCTTCCTGGAGACCCCTTGGGCACTGGCTGAGCTTTTCAAGTCTTCCCTCCAGCTTCTGGTTTGGCACAAACCAATCCGATCTGTTCACTCGATCTGTTCTGATTTAGATGAGATCTTTGGCAGAAATGTTTCCCTGTGGGGTTGGGGAGGCCCTGGCCCAGGTTGCCCAGAGCAGTGGTGGCTGCCCCGTCCCTGGAGGGGTTCCAGGCCAGGTTGGATGGGGCTTGGAGCAACCTGATCCAGTGGGAGGCGTCCCTGCCCATGGCAGGGGGTGGGACTGGATGGGCTTTGAGGTGCCTTCCAGTCCAAACCATTCTGTGATTCTATTCATTCTTATTAAGTTCTGGGTTTTACCATTTTTTTCGCTCTTATGTGAGTGAAGCATTTCAGCCTCTACTCATTCTCCTACTTGTTTCCTTTCCTTCTCTCCCCTCCCTCCTCCCTTTTCTCTCTCAATGGAATGACAAACAAAAAAACATTGGTGTTTTCCAACAGCAAAGAACTTTTTGTGAGTGGTTCTGGGTGCCCCTCCAGGTGAGGCAGTTTGGCTGTGACTTGCCTCTTCCGAGGTGCTGGTGAGGTTGGAATTCCAGCTGATCTGGCACCGAGTGAAAACTCTTCAGAAAAGCTTTGCCCCTGCCATGTTTGGAAGAAGAGTTGGTCTCCAATTTCTTTAACAATTGGGAGATGACTAATAACTTGAATGCAGTTTCCCTGCTAATTTGCAGTGCCCTGTAGTGAACTCCGCGGTGGGATGAAAGGGATCGGTGTGCAAGCACTTCATCTTCTGGTTTTGGTGCCTTATGCGTCACCTTCTGACTTGGGTTTATTCCTGTATAAACATGAATCCAACTAAATTAGAAAGTTCTACCCAAAACTTTCTGTGCCCGGGAGCCTATGCCGTGCAGATCCAGGGTCGGGACGCAATCCGCCACACTTCCAGTCATCCATGACGACATGGGCTTTATGTTGCCCTTGCTCCAGCAGTGTGAATGGGAGCTGGAGTGATGGGAACAAAAACCCGGCACCTATCAAAGAACTCTCCCACAAGGCAGAAGATGAGCCCTGATATGAGGTAAACAATATTCCTCCCATCTCCCCTGACTTCCAGGGTCTTCAGATGAATATAAATAGGTATTTAGGGAGTCAGGTTCTAAAACACTTGGTAGTAAGTGAGGCTGTGAGGTATTTTCTTGTGTTTGTGCCCCATCGAGTGAAAATAACTCATCCTTGGTCAACTGGGAAGTGATGGGGGAGTTTCTTTTCTTTTTTTCAAAATCCAGTAAAGCTCTTCCAAAGAAGTGGTGCTGTTTAACGTGGTTCTGCTGTCCTAACTCCATCTGGATGGGGAGACTCTTGCCAGTCTCGGCCGTCGAAGCGGCACCTACTGCCCACCAGACAGTTTCCCTGTGACCAACTCGGTCCTGAGCAGTGGGTTTTCCAAAAGTAGTTTTGTAAACGCTTGGCGTGGGGTGGGACTGGAGGGAGCCCTGTGCTGGTGTGGGATGATGAACCAGAGCAGCCCCGCGGCAGCGGCAGAGCCGCTTCTGGGAGTGCTTCACAGGGGTGGTGTTCCTGAGGTGAGGGGGTCAGCAGGGGCTTTTATCATGCTTTGGTTTGTGCTACAGGTACTGAAGATTTCAGGTACTAAAATGAGTTGGAAAATCAAATCCTTAGATTTCCTGCGAGTGCTGACTTACCTGTTGGTGTAAGCAGGAGCAGCATCCTCGCTGTTGCCTGTTGGCTGAGCCCAGTGTGGTCACGAGCTTTGAAATACTTGCAAGAATTCGAGGAAGTAAACGGAAGGCATTCATATTTAATAGGATCTTGGAAAATCCTGTCTTCAGCAGCATTAGGTCCTGCAGTTGTGTGTGTGTCCCTGCTGTTGTGGTACGTACAGACACACTGAACCACCTATTGCGGTTCAGACGCTACAGAAATCCCAGACTTTCTGGTTTTCATTGTGAAATAGCGGAATCGCATCAGTGCCAGTTGCAGGCACGGCACTAAGTGTTAGCTCTGTAGGATGCTGTGGAGCATGGACTCCAGTTTCCCGTGCTGCTGGCTTTTTTGTTGGCTCTTCAGTCCTGTGAGATGTAGTCTGTGACAGCATTTCAGTTGCAGCAGTGGAAGAGTCCTGGCCTCATGGAAAAGCTGGTGGCCTTGGCTTGATGTCTGGAGGGTGTCGGATGCTGTTGCCCTCCATCTGCACATTGTGCTTCTGAGGAGCTGGGGATGCTCTCTGGGCCCTGTGAGCACTGGGGAGCAGTGTCCCTGCAGTGCCTCCGTTGACTCTGTCCATGTGCCGGGAGCTTGATAGCTTCAGCCTTTTTTTTTAAGTTCAAACTCACTTTTGTAGTTGATGGAAAAGGAGGATGATGTTTGTAATGGCTTGTTCCTTTTGTTGGACCAAAAACTGTTTCTGAACCTGCAGATGATGTTTTAACCAGGGATGTTGAAGTGATACTGATTTCATGGGGAATAGAAGCATATGAATCCTCTCGGATAAGACCTGATGGGTAACTTATTCCTGTGCAGTACCTGAGAATTATGGTAATGAAGACTTCAGAAGTAATTAAGGCTCATTTTAATATTGTGCATGTTATTGATCCTGTAGGACGTCTAGAAACGCTAACTCGATAAGACAATCTCCTTTGCAAAATGTTGTTTGGTGTAACTGTAACCCCTCCAGTTGGTTTCTGCCCAAAATGACCTGTTTTTGTGGAAGCTGGAGGTTTCACATGAAGCCGTTGAATCACAGAACGGTTTGGGTTGGAAAGGACCTCAAAACCCATCCAGTCCCACCCCCTGCCATGGGTAGGGACAACTCCCACTGGATCCAGTTGCTCCAAGCCCCATCCAACCTGGCCTGGAACCCCTCCAGGGATGGGGCACCACTGCTCTAGGTGTAGGAACCGAGGAGCCCAGATTCCATCCTGCTCATCTTCAGTATCCGTTTGCTTTATGTTCCTTTCAGGCTCAGGAACCCACGCAGGTTTGTTTTCAGCAGTTGGGCTGGCTCAGGGTTAAAACTCCCCCTTGATCCCCTGGGTGATAATGACGGCTTCTGTTTCAGTCTCCAACTGCAGGACCAGGGGTGAAGCTTCGGCCCCACGGTCCCTGTTTTAACACAGACATGCCTGCGTGTTGTGTGGCTGTGATGCTCAGCGTGCAGAGCTCCCTTCTCATCCCAGGTGGAGGATGCAATGTGCATCCCGATCGAGTTTTGTGTGCTGAGGCCCCTGCATTAATTAACGATGGTGGCTGTGCTGGCTTCCCCTGTAAATAGGTGTGGCCACTGGGTCCCTGCCAAGCTGCCATTTCATTCCCTTATTTGGATTTCTGAACAGTGTCATTCTCCACACACACCCTCGGTTTGCTTTTAAATAATATAGTTGGGGAAGCTAAAATTGCTGCTGCAAAATGATTAACTTATGGTTTATTAACGCACTCCTACAGCTGAGATCAGGAATGTGTCGTTAGTGGAGGGTGACATCTTGAGCTCCCCAAAAGAGATTAATCAAAATAAGGTTATTGCCCTGATTCCAGCAGCTGATGCTGAAGCCAGGTAGGCACAAACCCAGTTATTCAGGAGGAATCAAGTGATCCCGTTTTGGTTGATGCCAGGTTGCCCAGAAAGGCAGTGGCTCTCGGAAAGCACAAACTGAGCACAGCGGAGCCTTGGTGCAGCAGGGAGCATCAGTGAAGCAGGTGAGAGCCAACCCCCAGGTACAGCATTCCAGGGCAAATGAGATGCAGACAAAAAGCACATCTTCTTCAATGAGGAACATTGATCAGGTTTTTCCACCAGAGCATAAAATAACAATTCACCACCTGCTTTTTTTAAAAAAAAATTGTCATTGACACACGTTTTGCTCCCCTTCTCTCCCAGTGAGAGACCCAGAGCTTACCAGTCCTCTGCCCTGAGGTTGCTGGGTGAAAGAGGTGATAAATTCATGCCCACATCCCTGATTAATATTCTGCCAAACAGTTCTGTGAACACATTCATAGCATGGCCTCTTTGCATAGAAAAGAGACACCCCCTTCCGCCATCAGAAACACGGCTGAAAGCAGGAGAGAGTCATTCCCGTTCCTGACAAACACGTTTATACGATGATCACGGAGACCGGCACTGTTTGGTGGCCAGATTGGGGGTTGGTTAAATCCAATCCATGGTGTGGCTGGAGGATCCTCAGGCTGGTTCCATCCTTTTGGAGGAAATGTGGAGTGTGTCTGTCCTGCAGCGTCAGGGTCACAGAGCTGGCGTGGTTGATCCAAGTGATGAATATTACCATTCGTGCTCACCACATGCATCCAGTAGGTCTTGGCCCTGGGTGAGGGCCAACATAATTGGGCATAAAGACAGAATAACTGAAGAACAGTTCAAACTATTCTGCGTACAAAACCAAGAGCCCCCAGAACCAAACCTTAGGATCTATTTTTAGCTCCTGTTGGTGTTCTCTCCTTTCACTTTACAGTAGACATTGTAGTTCCTCTTCTTGAACCGGGTGCTGCTTTGCTCACGTCTGCTGCTCGGCTGCCGTCTCTGACATGCACGGTGTTTTTTGTTGTTCCTGCAAGTCAGCCCCTTGCAAAGATTTTGATTTAATGAGTCAGGTCTGCCCATACAGTAATTACAAAGATTAACTTGGAAGGATGTGAAACAGATGTATAAAACTGTTGGGACCTGGCTCCAACGCAACCTCTTAATCAGCGGTTCCATCTTCTCTCTGACTTCACTCCCTTCTCTCAGTTTAAAGGACTAATTGTAAAATTAATGACTAAATAATCTTCTATTTCTCTTTCGCTCATGGAATTCCCTAATTCCTTATCACAACATTGTGTTCCTTTGAGTGAGAACATCACATTGATCATGTGCTTAGTACTGAAAGGGACTCCAGGAAAGCTGGAGAGGGGCTCCTGATGAGGAAGGGCAGGGATAGGATGAGGGGGAAGGGTTTTGAGCTGAAAGAGGGGAGATTGAGATGAGATCTTAGGGAGAAATGTTTTGCTGTGAGGGTGGGGAGCCCCTGGCCCGGGTTGCCCAGAGCAGTGGTGTCACTGCCCATGGCAGGGGGTGGGACTGGATGGGCTTTGAGGGTCCCTTCCAATCCAGCACATTCCATGATTCTGTGATTTGGTGCTTCCCTACAGGGCACACAGCTCCCAAAACAAAGTGGGTCTGCCTAAAACGTTGCTCTGATGTTAACTTTAGCTAGAAATGACTACCTTTTGCAGCTGATTTAGTAACTTGTTGCTCTTACTTTTATGAAACTGAAGTGTCTTGTTTCAGTTTCCTGTGGACTTCTTGAGGAATAACTAGTTTTTGGAGATTTGCTGGGGAATCTCCCCCCTTTACCCCTGTTTGAAGATCTAAATTGCGCTGAGTGATACGCAGGCTGCATATTCGTGTCTGCTGGAGCCCTGCGCGATCATGGGGGTTTCTAGTCATGAGTGGCCAACCAAGCTGCGACCTGGGTATTCTAAGCCTGCTCGATCATCTGAATCCACCTGCTGAGAAACGCGCTCCGTTTTGTGCTCGGACAGGGCTCTGTGCAGGGCTGATCGGTGCTGCCTTTGCCACAGAGCATCCGTGAACTGGGGTGTGCAGTGTTGAGAGCTGCTGAGCGGTGACTGGTTGCTCCAGGCTCTGGTTACAGAGAGCCAGATTTGCCAAGTCTTGAGTAGCAGGGCTTCCTGGAGGAAAATATGTTGTGGTTAGTGTCGATTTTTCTTTCTGAATATTTTTATCTTTGCATCTTTCAGGTGTCCGCGTTGGGCTGAATCCTGGCTAATCTCAATAAAGATACAGGGAGATCCCAGGGCTTGTGTGGGGAGAGAGCAGGAGCCTGGCAGTGGGATTGCCACCGTGATATTCCAGCCTAGGAAATGGGAGAAGTCAAAATGCACTTTGGTCTTAAACCATTAAGTTTTAATTGCAGGAGATTAGGTTGTACTGATGTTTTTCAAAAGAGTCAACCTGGATTTTCTGGACAAAATTTAGTCAGAGATGTCCTGTTTTCCCGCACGCTGGTGCGTGCGAGTGGCAGGATTTGAGAGGGCAAAGGAAAACTGAACTCTAGTACAGGTACACGAGTGTTGAGATCCACATGGAGCACTTTGCAGGCAGCGTAGATCGCACTCTCCAGGATCCAGAGGTAAAGGCAAGGCTTCTCCTTGAAGGCCTGAGCGCTCCCATATGATCTGGCATCTCTTGGTATCCATTTGGTATCCAGTAGAGAATAAAAGCTGGACAATAAGCATTCTCCAGAAGCAGGATGTGCTGGGGTGATGTGCTTAGAGAGCAGCTGTGGCCAGCGAGTCCTTTTTTCTATCCCTGACTTTCTGCCGCCCTCGCCGGCTGGCGCTGCCTGATCCCCGTCTGCGGAGCGGCTTAGCGGAAGGGTTGCTGCCGCCCCTGGATTCCCTGCCCCACGCAGGCATTGATCTGAGGGCGTAATTATAAATGCTATCGATGGCCGGGGAGCGGAGCCACGTGTTCCATCCCTGGCGCTGGAATTCAGGAGCAGGAGAGACTCTTAATTTGTAACCAGTTTTATTTGTGATCTGACCGATGCACAATAAACGGCGGTTCTGGCATTAATGAGCGGCTGAAAGGAACCTTCTCCCTTCCTGCAAGGTGGCATTTCACTGCAGAGAGGGTAAGGCTGAGGAGCGGGTGGACGGGGCGTTTCGGCAGCTTCCACCTGCATCTGCAGGCGCACAGAGGTTAAAAAGCAATGCTGAATATTTGGAGAAATACCAGTGTGTGCCGAGTACAGAATGGACCAGGGTGTTTATAAACACCAGAGCAGTGCTTTTCCGCTCTGTGATGGGTGCTTTCAGTGTAATCAGTTGCGTGCCATGACTGTGATTTCTATCCTGGCTTTTCCTAGAATTCTGTTGAGATCTGCACTGGGAGGAATCAGAGTTTTTGGAGCACCCAGAAGTGCTTTCAACTGATACTTTGGTGCTTAACCCCCCCAATTTGATGCTTTTGCACAGCTTGGAGTTCTTCCCAGACGAATAAAGTCTTTGAAGACTTCATTCTTGTATGTAAAAATGTGTATGGAGGTAAAGCCTGGACACATCAGATAGGAGCCAGCCTCTTGGCTGCTAATATTTAGATTGAAATGGGCCTCCTTTTTTTCTGCTGACCAGTTGACTTGGCCTTCCATTCACTGTAGGAGTTGTCTTATCTTTGTGATGCTCAGCTCTGGCACCTGGGTCACAGTTTCCATACTCTCGTCTTAGAGACTCTGTAGCGAGTGTGATTCTGAAATCGTAAGGATTTAAAACCCTGGGGTTTGGGCTAAATCACTCTTGAACTTTACTGGATCATAAGTTTTCAGAATAGCATTGATGGAATTTGCGTTGATGACATGTTGCTAAGATTGTGGTCCCTGGTATTCCGATCTATGACTTACATCATTTCATAGAGCAAACCAACTTCAGGAGGGATGAAGTGGGCTCCGAGGAAACAGATTCTGCTTCCGTTCTGGTCAGTGCCTGTTGGACTGCCTGAGCACTTCACTTACTGCAGTTCCTAAAGTCGCTGTATCGGAGCAAGAGCCGCAGCTCTTTGTGAATGAGACATCAAAGCTCTGGAAGAAGCGCAGAGTGGTGGATACTGAAGGTCTGGTTTTGTTGAGCGGTGGAGGAGCTGATGCGGGACCTGCAAGAGGTGTGAGTGATATCTCCCGGTGCTGGGGATGCCCTCGGACGGCAGCGGTGTTGCGCCAGAGACTTCTGGACTTGTGGCTCAGGAGTCCAGCCATGCCCTCCGCTCCTCCTGAAGTGACTGTTTCTGGAGGTGCAGTCAGAACTCAAAGCTGCTGCCTGGACAGTTTCCTTTCCCAGTATCAGCTGTTTAATTCCCTGCTTTCTATGAGATTCTATGCATAGAAGCTTTCAAACTTAATACTTCAAAATATTGCTACAAGCATTTTAACCTTTTTTCCTTAGCGGCGTGCGCTGCGAAGACAGCTTTCCCATCTTGGAGATGCAGGAGAAGGCTGAGCCAGGGATGGATCTGGCTGCATAGGGATGGAATGTGGGAGCCAGAGCGGGATCTGGGGCAGTGGCACCCGCTGCCTCCCCCAGCAGCTCCGTGTGCAGCTCTGTGCGCTGAGTGTGGGTCAGCAGGAGAAGCAGCCCTGGTCCCGTGGCACTGAAGCGGTTAAACCGCTCTTGTGGTGTCCCTGCGAGACGAACACTATTTTAGTCCCATGACACGAGCACTATGGGAGTTTAATGCTACAGTTTGTTAAAAATGGAGGCTGGCCGGAGCGATTCGGTAGCATGGGCTTCGGAGCACGTCCAGGGCAACGATCCTTGCTGAACTCCTCCGGAACACGGGAAGCACTGCTGCGAGGTTGCTGCCGAGCCCTTTCGTGTAACCATACTCCTCTTTGCTGGGGGAACTTTGCAAAGCGCAGGCTCCCTCGGTGCTGGGGATGCCTGTGCGCCATCCCCCAGTGGAGCAGAGCTGGTTTCCCATGGGACTGGTGCCTGCAGGACCCTCCCCTCCCACCGCAGCCTTTACCAGCCTGTTCAGTAATCCTCTCAACCAGGCAGAATAATTCCCTTTTTTAACTTTTTCATATTTTTTCCCCCAGCAGTGTTACCTTTTGTGGCTTCCTGCTTGCTGCCGTAGTGTCACAACTCTTGATGACGTGGTTGTGCCATCGCGTGTCCCGACACGGTACACAGTGTGTGGGGTGCACGTTGCTTTTTGTAGTTTTTGGCAATGAAGTTTGCGTCGGCCCAGACACACAAGGAGCGTGGAATGCTGGAGTGTCTGTTGTACTTTATAGCTCTGTGGAAGCCCTAAAGTAGCTATTGCAATGGTCTTCAATGGGCTTATAATTAGAAAAGCATCAGACTAATAGGATGAGCTATAATTAGCAAGACCTGCCCTCTAGATAGTTGATCAGCGACCAGAGTACAGGTGCATATCTATTCATTATGTTTACATCTGCACTTCTGTAGCGATTTGTTTAACCTATTGGTACTTTTTGGCATGCTTAAAATAGGAAAAAAATAAATGTCTGAGGTGCAGTCTCACAACTTTTGGGACAAGACAACCCCTGAGCTCGCTGGGGTTTGGTCAGAGGGCACGATTCGATCTTCAGGTGGGTGCCAGAGGAGTGGTCCATCACAGCCCCTTTCCCCTACCCAGAGAGTTGTAGAAATCGTCGAGCTGTTGTCCTGCCTGCTGGACAAAAGAAAATAGCTCTGCAACTTTTTGAGGAGGGAAATGACTCAGTTCTCGGTGGCTTAGCAGAAATAAGAGGCCGAGCTTCCAAGGAGTCATCTTGGCAGCCAGCGTGCATCAATTACTGTGCTCCACCTCCAGCCCAGCGCCGCTGCCATCTGCCCTGGAGCCCACACCGGCAGCTGCACAGCCCAGTGCGAGACCCGCACTGAAATTGTGGCTGTCGACCGATTATTTGCTTCGTGCAGAGCAAAATCAGGCTGCGGTCAGGGGTGTCTGACACAGCGTGTGCTGCAGGCACAGGTAGCGGCCGAGCCAGCGGAATGGCAAACTCGTTGGTGTTTCTAACTTACCAGTATACTCTGGCTTGTGGGTTCCTTCCCTCGGTGTTTTCATAGGAGGGAGAAGGAAGGTTTGGATATCGTGCACTCTGTGTGCAGACTCATAAAGGGATTTTTGTAAAGCAGAAGCAAGCGTGGGCCAGCAGGACCTTCTCTGGGGTAAGAGCAGGTAAACACAGGAGTGTGTTCTTTTAGCATTGCTTTTATACGCTGTCCTACAGGACAAAAACTCCTCTAAGATGTTGTTTCCCTCTTCTTCCTTTGCTTCATGTGCTACTTCATGGAAGCCTCTGCAGGGAACAGGGATGTGGTCTCGGGTGGGATCAGGGACAGGGACGACCGACTGCATCCGTGTAATGGGGCTGTGGGTGACAGTATTAACGTATCCTGCTTGGCATTAAAACTCGCTCCAATGTCCTGCAAGTGCAAACACAAGACTGGCTGAACCACTGACCCGAGCCCACACATCAGCATGTGTCTCTTCCAACGATGACTCTTCCTTTGTATCTCTGTGTTCCTGTCACTTGTATATTAAGTAATTTTACCTTTGTGTAGGTGATATGGGACAAACAGCATCTTGTTTGCTGCACCTTACCAGCTGTTAAAATGCTTGTCCGCGGGCCTCCTGCCTTGTTGGAGAAATTAAAAGCTGAACGCAGCTGAAAACCTTTCTGAAATTATATTTATTTTGCCTGTGGTCGTCTGTAAAACAGCATGACGTTTTAGCTGGTGTCACAGTCAGTTTGGGGAAGAGCGAATGAGTTTCTGAAGGTGTCTTCAAGTGATGTTCTCCTGTGTGTGTGCCCAGACCTGTCCTGCATTTGTCCAACCAAGGGAGATGGGAAGATGGCACGGTGACTGCTTTGGCTTGCCTGGAGCAAGCTCCGGCGGTACTGGCCATTAGGGTGAATGCAGGCGAAAACGGTCGACTGGAAATGGGAATATTGGTTCCAGTGGTACTTTGATCAATCCAGAGATGTCAAGCAGGAGTTGGTTTTCTCCTAGAGTGTTAATATCAGAAGCAAAGACTGAAGAAATCCGGAATGAGAAAAGCTGTAGCTTTGATGGATGTTTTTGTTTTTAGCCTGAAAGTGTTTGAACGCAGCCCGGGTTTGCAGTTCCTTCCCGGTTGAAATCATAGAATGCAGTCTTTTCACCTTTTGCATGGTACTCGTGTTTGGTGGCTATCTCATCAGTGAGCGTGGTCTGGGTGGAGGCGGTGGGGATGTCACCAGATGTGCTAACTGGCTCGTCTCTCTTCCCTCAGGATCCTCGCTGCTGTTGCTTTCAGCTCCTTGGCCTGGTCAGAAGCCACCTGGAACCCATGAACTTCACTGACAGGTAGGAGCTGGGAGTGAGATGGCTGATGAGTCTCTAATATTGCCCGGTTATTCCTTCTTCCCCTGTTCTGTGCTGAAACTGGGGAGCTGAGCTGGGAGGGTGGAGTTGTATTCTGGTCTCTTGCGCTTTGATCCCTGCTTTGTCCAGGAGGACAAGGAAGAGCTGCAGAGGAGCTCCGAGACTGAACTCGGATCAGAATTTGTATCCTGTGCCTTAATGAAAAGTGGTCTTTCACTTAGCATTAATCTGCGTTCTGAGGAAGGTGAATCTCCATGTCTCACTCTGGGACAAAGGAGTTTCACTTCCCTTCAAGGGGGCATTCACCACAGCTGTTTGATGCTGTTGGTCCTGATGAGAGGAGGAGCAAAACCAAGTGCAAGAAATTCCTCCCTTAAGGCTTTTTCTATATTTTGATCACTTGTGCAACCCCTGAAAGAAGAAATGTGACTGGAAATGACATTTTTGCAGGTACCTTGCAGCTTTGTTGGTGTTCCAGAGGTACCCGAGGTACCGCTGTCTTGATCAGCTCTCCCGTGTCTGATGGTGCCTGCCTGCCCCAGTGCACTGCCAGGTGGAGCATGTTGTAAACAGCAACTTAAGGATTTATCCAATGTTTTTTCTTCTGCAAAACCTGTATTGCCAAGGCTCCCGTGATCAATATTAAGCATTCCTGATCTTCTCTTCCAGTCTCAGTTTTCCTGGTGTAGGTGTTGCTTGTCTCTGCTCATAGATTTACTCATTTGATGCGCTGTGTTTTACTGAGTCAGGTTCGGAGCTGACACAGAGCCATGAGCACTGTGGACTTCTTTGGTTCTTTATTACACAAGTTTCCAAATCTTGCAAGGCAGGGCCATCTTTCATGGGACCAAAAGGGTGTGTGAAATCATAAACGTAGCCTTAATGGCATCAGTCAGAGGGGAACAAGTCACAGAGAGAGCAGGAGAGAGTATCAGATTGGATGTCTTGACCACAGTTGTGTAAATTCCTTACTCTTCTCCCTTGTTCTGTGAGTTCTTAACATAAAACACCTGGAAGCCAAGCTCTGTGCATCCATAGAGCAGTGTGCAATGTGCCTATGCTGTCTTATTTTGCCAATTCACCTCGTTATCCAAACACTGCCTTTTGAAAATCATGGGAACTGGCATTTCGCAGCTGTCCTGCGCTGAGGAGTCTCCGTGATTTTTGGTAACACAAAGCCCAGCCACAGTCAGCAGCAGAACTTCCTGCCTGGTAGTTTCTAGACCAAAATAGATCTGTAAAACCTGGGGGGAATTCAGGTCAAACAAATCCCTCGTGTAGTGGCTGTGAGTAGCATGCTCTAAAACCACCTCTTTAACTCCAAAGGAGTGAGTGGGACTTTAGAATTAATTCTAAAGTTCTCTTTAGAACAATTAGAATATTGAAGGGCCGCAAAGGTGACCCAAGGTCTGGAGCACCTCCCGTACCAGGACAGGCTGAGAGAGTTGGGGTTGTTCAGCCTGGAGAGGAGAAGGCTGTGGGGAGACCCTGGAGGAGCTTCCAGTGCTGAAGGGGGCTCCAGGAAAGCTGGGGAGGGGCTCTGGATCAGGGAGGGCAGGAGTGGGGTGAGGGGGAAAGATTTTCAGCTGAAAGAGAGGAGATTGAGATGAGATCTTAGGGAGAAATGTTTTGCTGTGAGGGTGGGGAGGCCCTGGCCCAGGTTGCCCAGAGCAGTGGTGGCTGCCCCATCCCTGGAGGGGTTCCAGGCCAGGTTGGATGGGGCTTGGAGCAACTGGATCCAGTGGGAGGTGTCCCTGCCCATGGGAGGTGTCCCTGCCCATGGCAGGGGGTGGAACCGGATGGGCTTTGGGGTCCCTTCCAACCCAAACCATTCTGTGATTCTGTGATGACCTGTCTGAGAGCACTGACTGCAGGGATGCCTACGAACCCATCACTCTCCTCCTTCCTAGCAGTTTTCAGTGAAGGGAAGTAGCCGTAACAGTGTTTTTTAAGGTGAGTTGGCGCAAACACTGGCAAAGGTAAAAGAGCGACTCCTGGTGCAGGGGGACCACACACAATTGAAGCCCCGTTCGTGGCCCAAAACCGAACTCGATGTTTGTGATGCTCAGAGTTGACTTCAGAGTTTAGCTGCTCGTTTTAGTAAATATTTAGTCAAACCTTTGCTGAATCACTTCCGACTGCACTGTCATGACTGCGAGCGGTTGCAGCATGTGCTTGGTGTGTGTCTGGGTGCCCGGTCACTCGGATGCGAGAGCAGCTTCTGTGAGGCTGGAGGTGCAGAAGGAGCTGCTGCCGGTGCTCCCCTCTGGAGCCAGGAGCAGCCGTGGGGATGTCGTGGCTGTTCCAGGACTGTGGTTCCCCACACTTGGGCTGTGTCTGTCCCAGGACAGGGCAGGATTTTGATAGCTCGCTCTTGGGCTGTTTTCCTTCAGGGATTCATTGTAGTGGTATCCCTGAAACCATGCTTTTCCACCAGCAGAGAACTTTCCCCTGCTGCCTCCAGATGCCCAACACCCCTGGCACAGGGAGCTTCTGTGGGCTCCCTCCCTGTTTAATTGCCAGTCCTCGAGCCCTGTTTGTTTCTCCCTGGATGATTAAAGCAGGGGGGAAATGCTGTGACAGGAGGGAAGGGAGGGAGGTGCCGGTGGCCGGCTGTGAGGGAGCAGAGGGAGCCCGGCACGGGAAGGGTTAAGGGCTGCCATTTTGTTATGTAACACCCTCCATGGACACCTCCGAGTGGCACCAAAATGGCAGGGATTAACCCTTGACACGCTGGGGGCTGCGCAGCCCGGGGCCGTGGGGGCAGGGACCCCCACGCCTTCCCTCTGCCCAGGGGCTTTGCACCTGCAGCCCTGCTGCCTGGTGGGGTTCGTGGCCTGGGGATAGGGGCTGAGGCAGCAAAGTGACCACCCCTTCGTGGGGAAGGCACGGGTTGGGCGTGAATTCAGGTGCCAGATGATTTGTTTATATTTATTTTTCAACCCACAAAATAACTGTGTGCTCTGATCCTCCTGCTGCTGCAGTTTAGTCTTCAAAAATGAAATCTTGTTCTTACTCTGGATTTCTAAAGTTTAATTTCTCTAAATATCTATGTGATAAGGCCATGAACTTCACTGTGTGTGAACACTGAAACACCTGAGGACACCCGCACAGAGCAGCACACACAGACGCATATATATAAATTATATATGTATAAACTTTTTACTCTTTCCAGGACATCTCACTGCTGGCTTCATGATTAGTGAGTACATAGGGAAAAATACCACTTATGGCATAGCAAGAAATTAAGCTCGGTCGAAACGTCAGCTTTGCATTGAAACATTTTAGATCCCACTGTGAGCAATGAATTTCTTGGGTGAGAAGGGGGTGTGTGGCCGGTTGTGACGGCTGTTGAGGGGCTCTGTGCCCGTTGGGTGCGTGCCGGGTGACGGCTCCTGCAGAGCCGGTGAGGTTGTGATCTACCTTTAGAAAGTATCCTAGGGCAGAGGCACCGAATGTGTCTCAACCTCCCTGTTTCCTCCTCTATAACCCCGTCTCTTTTTGGTTTGTTTTGTCTTTTTTTCTTTTCCCCTCTCTTTGCTGTAAAGGTTTCCAGGTGGGGCTGGGGAAGAGGCCTCCAAATCTTTGCTTTTGGCTACCAAAAAGAGCCAGTGTGTCATCGCTGGGTGGATTAGTGCTCGGCTGCAGTGAGCTTCGAGCCTGATTGCAGATGGGCTGCTCAGAACCCATCTCTGCTGCTGGTGCTCGCTGGCACTGTGGTGGCTGCAGCAAAGCCCCAGGATGAAGTTTTAGCTTCAGGCTTTGTAACTCCAAGCTACCACCTTGTGCTAGACAGGGAAAAGCAGGCGGAACTTCCTCCATGAAGGAATTACTTGGAGTTTGTACAAGGAAGTTGTAAATCCTGAATGGGAGAGGAGCGAGAAGGCGGTACGGATGACTGGGTGTGATGTGGGGGAAAGTGGAAGTGTACGTTACAAACAGCAAGCCCAGTGGTAAAAGCCAATTGTGGCTTTGTCTTCACGCATCGTGTCGGAGTTCTCTTGTGTGTGTGCACATCCGACCTGTTCCGGCTGCCGTCCTGCTGGCCTCTTTGTGCTGTGGTCAGGCAGCAGCCAAGTGAGCCAGGCACGGTTTCTGCACCTGCTTGGGCTTAATCTGGGCTGTACCGCACATCTGGAAAAATCAGCAGCAAGAAATCCATTTCCCAAATCTTCAGCTGGAATTTTGAGGTTTTCCTGTAGCTTTTCCCCACAACGGCAGAAGTCGAGGAGCGCAGGTGATGTCTGTGGCACTGCCAGCGCTTTGCCAGGGTGGACTGTGTGCCTGTGTCCTGCACATCCCTGCTGGAAAAGCCACTGGCTGAGTCACTCCAGGTTTGTCATCTTGGTCCTGCAGCTCTGCTTTTTGGAGAGAGGAAGGGTTTGTAAGATGGCAAGAAGTTCTTTGGATCCATTTCCAATGGGAGCATGCAGGTGGCGTCAGAAGAGCACACACTGCTTACTCGGTGAGCATAAACGGGCTGTGAATTTGGGAGGTTTCGGGTTTGTCCTGTCCTGTTGTTGCTGGGCTCAGAGGGCAGCGGAGCAGCAATGGGGAGCTTTGGATAAGGCTTCGCGGTGACCGGTGTAAGGGCCTGCGGTCCAAGGCGTTCGCTGTGCTTTATGTGAGGTATGAAGCTGCCTTTTGCCTTGATCACGGTGGTTAATCTGTTACAGCGACAGTCCTTATAGCTGAGCTTTGCTGCTTCAGCCCTGGGCACTCCTTCCCAGGCTGTGCATTCCTTGTAATAAAAAGCAGAACCTTCCATAAAACTTGAAATTTACTGTGTATTCCTTACTTTCTCTTCCTTCTTCCAAATAAAAGGTATAGTCAGGGTTGCTGAAGCCGTTTTTGTTACCGGTTCCTTTGGCTGTTAACAGTGGAGAAGCGGAAGTGAGGATTTTGGGAATAGCTTCTGGAGTTGTATGTTGTCCCTGAAGCAGGCTCGATGTTTTGCAGCATCTATCTCATTTATTCTTATTTGGTGGAATCTCGGTAACTTCAGCAGAGGTGGGGGCTGGTTGCAGAAGGTGCTGGTTAATATGAGGATGAGGCCTCGCGTGGTGCTGGGATTAAGCGAATGGACCGGTTTACTACTGGGAAGGGAGTTTCCTCCCACGTGGATTTGAGTTCCTCCTATCTTCTCCTGTCGTGCAAGGAGTCAGTTACATCCCCTCTGTGAATGAGGACAGTGTTCGTGTCAGTGCAGATCTCTGCAGGTGCCCTCTCCCTCCTCCTCACTTCCAGGGCACCCGTCTGGTTTTAACCTTTTCCTGCAGACCCTGAGCTTAGGCTGTTTGGGAAGCACTTTGTGGTCTGCTGTGTGAAACAGATCCTGCCAGGAACTCTCCTAAACTGTTCTCTTGCTCCTTGATGCCCTCCAGCTTGCAGGAGATGGGGCTCGGTAACCCAGGTGATTCCATAAAAGGCTTTGATGTCACCAGTTCTTGTCGCTCTCCCTGGAGAGACAGAAGAGCCTTTCTAAAGCAATCTCTCTCGTTATTCTCCCCTTCTCTCAGGGCTGCATTTATTCTCCTTTAGGTGTCTCCATAGCTGTATCCATGTTTCCTGAAAGGGTTAAAACTACGTTAGGAAGCTTGATTTTAGGACTTATCTACAATAAATGTGATTTAGTCACTTTAACGCAGGGGAACTGTGCCACCAGACCTCTGTTATGAGATTCATAAACCTTGAGCTGTTCTTGCCATCTTCCTGCTTAGCTGTAAAAGCCTCGGTGCAATCTCATCCCAAGGTCTTCCCAGTAACGTTCATCTCCACACTGTGCCGTGCTGGTTGTGCTACAAACACTCCTCCCTAGCGATCACTGTCCCCGGTTACTGCTCTCCAGCCTGTGTTGTTGCAACAGGACTCTGGGAATTGTTGACCAAAGTTTGGACTGAATTGTGATTTGCAGAAAGTTGTGTCAGTGGCTCCACTCCTCGAAGGTGAACGGATGGGATCGTGTGCATAGGGAACAGGGAGGCGGAGGCTGATTCCAAACGTGGTTTGTTGCTGGCATCTGATAGAGGGGTGAAGGTGGCATCATAAGGTGGGATGGCTCCTGCACGTTCATAAAGGGAGGCCCAAGGGAGGCACCTTGGGTATGGGCTGTGATTGTCATGGTGTGTCATCATCCAGCCCATCCTGTCCCCATAAATCTCTGTATTTCACCCAAAATGATGCAGAGAAACTTGTGGTCACTCGCAGGGCTCATACTATGGAAACGGCGATTTCACGTAGTGCTTGTTTGGCACTGGGGAGGGGTGAGCAGGGTTAATTATGTTGCGTAATTATGTTAATCTCTCTCTGCTAACAACATTGCAAAGACTTCTCCAACTATTGTGTGTTGGCCTTACTTTTGAAATCCATTTTGAAAGGAGGAGAAAAAAATCTGGAGTGGGAGGGATGCTTAAAATAAATAATTAAAAGTAATTAATTAATTAAAAAATGGGGGAGAAGGGGGAGGATTTCTCTCCCTCTTCCTCCACCCTGTGCCACCCCCTTGGTGCCTGGTGTCGCTGAGCACGCGGAGGGATGCAGGAGGAGGAGGAGGAGGAGGGATGCTCAGGGTGCTGGCCGGTCAGCAGCAGGGTTAGCCCCGCTGCGGGTTGCCTGCTGCCGGCTCAGACTGGTTTCTGGAAAGTGCTTTGTCTCGCAGGCTGCATCCTGGGAAGGGTCATGTGGAGCCCAGTGATGTCATGGGATCAAAGCCTGACTCAGCTCCGCGCCCGATGGATGGGTGTCCGCAGGTATCGGAGTGCGGGCTAAGGTGTCAGAGCCCACCGGGAGCAAAACTTCCTGTGGCTCTGGCAGGCGAGGAGTTAAGCTTGGTTCCCTAGAGCCCAGCGCTTCCTCTGCCGCCTGGAAAAGCCTGGCTCCTTCTCCAGGAGCAGAGAAAGTCTCAACTTGACTATTACAATGGCAGTGCCTTAGCACCGGGCGCAGGCTGTCAAGAGATCTGGAAGCCTGTCTCCATTCAGGGTGTGGTGTCCTTTTCCCCATAGTGTCCACTTCCCAAAACTTGCCATCGGGCTCGGGTCCTCCAAGAACCATGGCAGCGATCCTGGAGCGATCCTCCTCCAGAAGTTTGTAATCGTGTTTATTTATGTGAGGCAAATCCATCCATTCCGCCTGCCTCTTGGGAAGGAGCCAAACTTTTCCTGTCGCGGGGGTTTGGATCTTCTCCTGTGCTCCAACGCGGGGTTGTTTTCCTCCTTTGTGAGCCTCATTTATGCTCAGGGAGGCTTCTCTGCGTGTTCTTGTTTTGCTTTATTTTTGTTTGGTTTTGCTTAAGATAAAAAGTGTGAGTAGAGCGATGCCGGCGCTTAATAACTCCAGAGCGAGATGTGTGCTGGAGATAGGCTGAGTGAGCGCCTGGCAAAGCTTCTGTTGCTCATCCCGAGCTCCTTCTGCAGTAACCGCTGTACTTTGCCCTGTTTAGAAATAAAGGTGTTTTGTCCAATTTACTTTTTTCCCAGTGTGCTTAACCCGTTTGTGTCTTCTCTCTCCCCAGAGCCTCACAATGACAGAGGAAGCATGCAGGACACGGAGTCAGAAACGAGCGTTAGAACGTGAAGTGACGCACAACGATGTAGACAGCAAGAAAATAAAGATGGAGAAAGGACTTTTAGCAACGGATCTAAATGCTGAAGGCGACATGAAAATAAAAACGGATCCTGGAGCTGGCAAAGTGCAAGGGTTGTTAAAAAGTGGAGAAGTGAAAGCAACCATCAAAGTGGAGGTGCAGACGGGGGATGAGCCAGTGGACATGAGTACCTCAAAAAGGTGAGTTACGACTCCACGCTGCGGTTGCGCTGCAGCGTTGGGATGCCAGCACAGTCAGTTGTGGCTGGATGGTGCCAAGAAGGAGTTCCCTGCGTCTTAAAGGTGGAGAGAACTAGAATTTTATATGTGTGTCACAGCTCTGGCTCCTCACGTGAGATTCAGCAGCTGCTTCTGTGTAACTTCCATACGGATTTTCTTTCCACAAGCTCTGACAGCAGTGGCCGCTGCCATGAGCGGCTGAATAAAGGAATTTGGTCTGAATAGAAATGTGCACAGGTCATAGAGAGGATGTGCTTTGAGCTGCTGATTGAGAGTTATGTGAGGAAGGGTGGTTTGGGTTGTTTTAATTGAGCTGTGAGATAGGGAAAATAATGGATTAGAATTGTCTAAACAGAGGGGTTTTAACTGCAGCTCGGCTTTTCCTGACAGAGCAGCGTGTACGGATGAGTCTGACTTTCAGTTTGAAGTGAGTTGTGGATTTTGACAGTGGGAGTATTGGGAAAAGACTGCCAGTTGGAAGCCCATCCTTGTAGGATGAGTCCGGCCTCCTTGAGATGTCTGAATTCTGACATTGAAAGATGAATTCGTAGTTCATATCACTTTCGAGAATTTTAATGTTACAAAAAGTTTTTCCTTTGTGTTTTGCATGAGATGCACGCAGGAACCGGGTGGTTCTGACGCAGAGATTTACAGCATCACTTTAAAGCCAGATTCCAAGTCCTCCACTACCTTTTTAATTCAGATTCTGGCTTCAGCAGGATGAAAATGCTGTCAGAAATTCTGTGGCCTTGCTGTTGGCCCTTCCAAATCGTCTTTAGAGCGTACTGGAGTCCCATGTATTGAACAGGAACTCCAGCAACCTGGTTTGTTCCTTGTTCCAACTCCAGCTGAGGTCGGAGTGGTAATAGGTGAGACCTGTCTGGGCAAAATGTCTTAAAGAGTTCCTGGGTAATAAACCCGTATTCGCTTGGATGTTGGGTGTTACAGCAGGGCCGATTTGAGGTGTGAAACCGAAAACATGAGATCCTTATCAACTGTGCAGGAATTACCGGGAGGAGGGGCACTTACTGAGAAAATTGGTATCTTTGATGTTTGATGGCAACTCATCTGTGAACTCTTCCCAGCTTTTGATGTTTTTTTAAGAGCAACAACTTGTACTGCAAGAGTCTGGTTATTTTATCCAAATATGGCTTCAGTGTAGGTAAAATAAGAGCTCTTCTATCATTGTGGCAATAACTTTTAGCTTTCCTTGTAAACCCATTCTGCTACAGGGGCGTTTGTTCAATCTGCTCGATTTGGTATTCAGGGGGTGCTTGTGCCTTGCACAGCAGCAGTTAACCGGCGTAGGGGATGACTTCCACATCAGGCAGTTTTCTGGTGCTAACTGGGAGTAAATCTCTGAAGGTAATCGCTCCTGACTAATTAATACAGGTATGCACGCTCTTTGTTTGAAGGATAGCTAAAAGATTGCTCACACCAAAACTTGAATACCTCAGAACTGGGTATTCTGACGCCTGTGTTACAGCGCTTGCCCCCACACGCATCTGCTCTTGGTGAATTTATAACATTTTTGAACTCCCTGCCAGTGTCTCTGCTCCATCGCTCCGTCCCTGTTGCAAGACGTGCAAACGGGAGATGGACGAGGGGCTGTGCACTTCACTTCCCACAGAACATCTGGAGCAGGAACGTCTCTTGAGGGAAGAGAATGTCCTCTCTCCATGCGGCATTCCTGTTGCAGGTGTAATCAGATGTTGGCGTATCCAGTCTCTGCACAGAGGGAGAAGAGGCTTCCCCATACGAAAAATATGCTGGTCTAAGGAGGCAGCCTGATCCCAAGTCCACCGAAGCTAATCACAATTAATATAATTAAGAATTTAATGAGGGTTGGATAAGCTCTTTAGGTACTGGTTGTGAGTTGGGACTTCTCGTAGTGTGTGTTTGTATAAAATTCTGAACAGAGAGGAACAAAGCCCTGGGTCATCTTCAATGACCAAAACAAGCCTGAATGATTCCGCAAAGTTTGGGAAAAATGACTGAACTGCTACAAACTCCTCGGGTAGGATTCATGCCTGGTGATGTGTCGTGTTTTGGCTTTTGAGCTTCCTTAATGGCTGTAGAACTGAAAACATAATATTTTCCTTGGAAAAGGTGGCCCAGCAGTAATCACAGATGAGCTGACGTAAAGCTGATTGAGTGGATGATCTTCCTGCAGTCGGTTGATTTTCATGACTGGGGACGCAAACCTGGTGATATCGCTGCATTCAGCTTAAAAAATATACTTCTTTTAAATTTTTTTTCCTTAAACCATGAAGTTACATTTAAAAATAGTGTCTGGTTGGAGCACATCTGCTGATGCCAGGAGAAACAGAAGAAAGTCTGTAGTGGTAGAAGTCTTTGATGTGAGGTCACCCAAGGCTAAGCCGAAGTCTTGCTCCTCTGCCTGGCGTTTTGGCAGCCCCAGGCGCTGGCAGCGCTGGTGTGTGATTATCCCAGACCAACTGCACAGGAGGAATGGGAGGAAGGGGCGTCCCCCCTCGGTAAGGACACAACTGGTTTGCTGTGGGGTGGTGAAATAGTACAATACGAATCGCCTTTGCTTGTGAATGCACCGATTTACATCCTTGTGGGTGCTGGAGGGAGAGAACCTGGTTGAATCCTGACATCTTACTGTGCTTCTAAGCTCTGCTGTTCCCACTCCTCTGTTCATCTCCCCTCTGTTCTTTCCTTCCCCTTCAATACATCAGTTTCCTACGACGTTTTCCCTGCTCTGAGCTTCAGCTGAGGCTGGGCTTTTCTCCTGGATCGTGCTGCCTGCTGCACCGCAGTGTGCGTTCTACTCCAGGTGCAGCTCTCCCTTCAGGCACAGTAAACCTTCTGACCATATGAACACCTCCCATTCGAGGCCAGGCTGAGAGAATTGGGATTGTTCAGCCTGGAGAAGAGAAGGCTCTGAGGAGACCTTATAGCGACCTTCCAGTACCTGAAGGGGCCACAAGAAAGCCGAGGAGGGGCTGTTTACAAAGACCTGTAGTGACAGGACGAGGGGCAAACACATCAATTCAAAATTAGTTTCCCAGGGCTTCTTGGTCATACCAGGAAAGATGGAGAGAGAGAGAATGGTTCTGTCTCGGCACACAAGCGCGATGGTGGTGGTGAGGGTGAGAGTGTTAATAAAACACAACTGTAAGAGCTGGCTCCTGTCCATCTCTTGCTTTGCCTTGTTGCAATCTTGGGACAAAAATGTCTGCTCTAGAGCAAATTGGGAAACTTTGTGGGCCGTTGGATATCTTGTTTTGCTGTGTTTTGCCAAGAGTGGTAAATCAGTGTATTAATGATCCTGTGTTAATTCTGGTTTGATCAAACAGTCCCAGGCTGGCTGGTCAGCAGAAGTGATTCCTACAGATTCCTTATCGGTTGAGGCCTTATTTTCTTAAAAAACCAACAAACAAAACCCTGCCACATCCCAAAACCACCCTATGTGTTGTGTCATCTTCTCACATTAAGCTGGAGTCTGGTTTTCCTTCCAATTGAAATACAATCCTGGATAAGCCAGAAAGTCTGCGTTTATGCCTGGTTTATTTCCCACAGGAATTGCTTGTACCCATCCATTGTCTCCTGATGTGTGGGACCACGAGTATCAAATACGCTCGTGGCTTTAGGCTCTTGCTCCTTGAAATGGCTTTGGGAGCTGGCCTGGTGTCAGCCGTGGCTGCTTCCCTTCACTGGAAACCACAGGGAAGGAGGACAGTGACAGGTCTGCAGTTGGTGCTCTCAGACAAGTGATCACAGAATCATGGAATGATTTGGCTTGAAAGGCACCTCCATCCAGTTCCACCCCACTGCCATGGGCAGGGACACCTCCCACTGGATCAGGTTGCTCGAAACCTCATCCAGCCTTGCCTTGACCTGTGATCTCTTTGAACTCTTAATTCCTTTAGTTTGGGGTCTTACTGGTTATGATTTCTCTGCTTGATGACTGTGGTGATGCTTTGGGACCCCCGAATTAGCACATTCTCCTGTTGTTACCTGGGGTAAACACAGATAACAGCCAACAGGCGTTGGTTTGGAGTTGTGTGGAAGCTGGCCTCCTGGCCATGCTCTGAATATCCGTGTTGGGGTCTGGATGATGAATTTTGGTGCTTTGAAGGATTTCAGGTTGGTTTGGGGTTGGTTTGTTGTTATTTTTAATCTGTCCAAATCACATTTAAAACTTCCAAAATTAATGGATTTGACTCTGGAATTCTAACGTGTTCTTAAACACATCGGGATGTTGGCTGACCAAACTCTCTGCTGTACTGGAATTTACTGGGATCAGTGTTCACAGCAGTGCCAGCAGAGAGCAATGGGCTCCTCTCTTCCCATTAATGAACCGTGGAATATGGTGCAGCCCCACACTCCGGATCTCATAGCCAGGGAATACGGCACAGCCCCACGCCCCAGACCTCCTTTCAGCTGCCATCCGTTGTGTCTGTGCTTCCCAGTGCATGTTGGACCGAAGGATGCTGCAACAACATTGGTGCCAAAGTTTCTTGGGGAGTTCCATGTTTTATTTTAAACAGTTTGATTAAAGTTCCCTTCTTCTACATTCAGAGGAAGGGATAAAGTTTGTTTTGCACCACAGTCTCTAGATCCACTGCCACTGCTTTGATTGATGGAGATAAAACATCTCCAGGGAAAAAAAAAAAGAATTCCCCGCTGCATCGCTTTTTCTTTCCTTGTTTGTCTGCCTTGCTTGCCAAATATTTTTGGCTGGGAGTACACAAGAGGTTGTTGAATGGACTGAGGCAAAACTGCTGCATATTTGTTAATGCAAATGAAGCGTTGGGCTGGGGAGCAGTTGTGTTGATTCCTTCGTTACCTGCGGATGGATGGGATATGTGGGGAGAGTGCGGGGTGGGGCTGTGTGGGGCTCCTGCTCTGCACGGGAGACTTCATTCCATGTTTTGGGTCAGTAGCTTGGTAACTTCAACCAAGTGAGCAGCCCATTGATTTTATTTTTATCCTTTTTTTCTTACTAAGAGTGATCGAAAGGGCATTTGGGAGCACCCATCCCTGAAGGTGTTCAGGGAAGGGCTGAATAGGGCTCTGAGCACCATGATCCAGTGGGAGGTATCCCTGCCCATGGCAGGAGGTGGAACTGCGTGGACTTTATGGTCCTTTCCAATCCAAACCATTCCACGATTCAGTGGACAAGATCTGGTCTGTAGGAGGAAGCTTATTTTGTGTGTGATGCTTCAAGGTCAATGTGAACAAAGGGAGAGGCCGCCTGTTGCCATAAAGCAGCTCTGGGTTAACATTGTGAAGCTCCCTGTGAGCTTCAGCATGAGGTCTCTGAAAGTCACCCCTCTGCCGGAGCTGGTGGCTCCTGATCTGTCTGTCTCTCTTTCTCTGTCTCGCTCTCTTACTATTGTCGAATTAAAACTTTGAATTCCATGGTCGCGTTTCACTAAACTTGTGTCTGGCAGGAAGGTGGAGCTGTTAAAGAAGCAGAACCCACCTCACGGAACCTTCAACCTCTGGTTCAGCATCTTCAGGACAAACATTTCGCGTCTGTTCTGCTGGCCTAGCTCAGTGGACGCAGCCCACAGAGGCTGGATTTGGCCACTCGGCCCTCGACAGATCAACAAATAAATTCACAGTGTTCCCATGGGAAAGTGGCTTGTTGGGTTGGGTTGGGTTTTTCTGGAGTAGTAGTTGTGCTCTAGGTTGCTCCCGGATGCTCCGGGACACTAAGGTGAACTCTTGAGTGCTGTGATGTGTCACTCCTCATGCTCTAAGGTTATAAAGGACAAATTGGAGGAAGCATGGCCTTTTCTGAGGGTATTCGGCAAGTTAGGAGGTTGATGTTTGATTTCCTACACAAACTGTCTGCAAGGTCGCTGTTGTCTTTTATTGTTGAGAGCACTGAAATGGGCTTTCGGCACTGGGCAGTGACCCTGCTTTTGTCTTCTAGCACAGAGCCCAAATGATCCAGACAGCCACACTTCGGGAAGCTGAAGAGGGAATAGTAGAGCTGTGTCTTTATTTAGCTGAAAGATGTGCCTGGCGGCTTAGGGGATAAAGGTCATGGTATCGGGGCAGTTATCCCGAATTATTAACTGCTGGTGGCCATATTTTTCTGGAAGTGGTGATATTTCCATTGTCTGGCTGATTTTGAAACATCTGCTTTGAGTTTTTGGCTTCACACACAGGCTGACAAAAGAGCAGAGCGAACTCCTTTGTGGAGGGGGATTGTTCTGCAGAGTTCTGAGCTGCATTGCTGGGGTTCGGTTTGATGCCACCTCATCCTCTGTGCAGGGATCGCGCTCCTGAGAGTGTAAATCCTGTGATACCAACTGTGAAAGCACTCAGTGCTGTGGTCAATGTGTGTTGTCTTTAAAAATATCCAATGTCTCTCTCCTCAGAAGGGTTTTCCTCTCAAAGTTGGTGTAGGCAGATGGTCCTAAATAGATGGAACTGCTGAATGCTTTTGTGGAAAGTCTTGATTTTAAAACTCTGTCTGTAATTATTTCTGTTGCAGCTTTTATTGGATCGGCATCGTACAATGTAGCTGTCAGGAATACCATGAGGAACCTTGCCAAACATAGAAACCCTACGGGTTTGGGGAAGCCCTCAGCCAAGGAATTGTCCAGGCAGTCCTGCTCTTGCCTCTCCTTCTCAGCCTGAGCATGGAATGGGGTTATGGCAGAGCTGTAGGGACAGGGATTGTTTCCGAGTCCAGATTTCATCTCCTGGTCCTGCGCAGTGGCTTAGAGGCAGCTTTGGGTTGTGCCCAGTGGCGGTACCTTGCGCAGACACATTGGTTTGATGATGCCCTCTTCCAAGTGTGAGGAGGTAAAATGAGGGGACAGAACCCTGCTCCGGGCTCCTGAGCCGAGGCGCTGGGAAAGCGCCCTGGGGAACGTGTGTGGCATCACCGCCTGGCCAGGCAGCTGCTCCTTGCTTTGGCCAAGCAAAGCCAGACCCATCCCGGCTCTCGGTGCCCTGGACACGGTCTGTGGGAAGCATTCGGAGCGCAGAGTGTGAGTGGCCGCTCGCCCTCTGTGCCGCTGGATCCCTGGCTTGGCCAGCAGGCTGCAAGTGCAGTTCTTCTCCTAAACTTCACCGTGTTTTCTCAAAGGCAGAGTGTTGGGATGGCTGCTGAGCCACGGCATCTGTCCATCACCTCACTGCAGGTGTCGTTGTCTCCTTGAGCTACTTCAGGGTGAAGGTTTCCCTCCTTGGGGTGTTCTGGGAAAGCCCGGGGGCCGGCGGGCACCATCGTCCATCCTGGCCTTCCTGGTCCAGCCTGCAGACAGGCCCTGGAGGGCTCCACCACGCAGTCAGCCGCTCTCTGGGGATGCTTTGGGTTTGTTGTTTTTTCCCATTTCTCGCTTCTTTCCTCGGCGAAGGCCCCACACGCCCTCGGCACAGATGCCCGTGTGGGGAACCCCGGGCACGGCCGCTCCATTTTCCCTGCCGCCACCTGATCCTGACCTCACCTCTCAAAATGAAGGCTGGGCAGCACCGGCTGGGACCGGCCGTTGCCATGGTTTTTGCCGTGTTGGTCACGTGCCCGACGGGTCACATGACCCAGCGGTGGCCCCCGTGCCACCATCGGAAGCCGGTTCAGCCACCGCCACCTCGGTGGCGGCAACTCTGGCGCACGGTCCCGTCGGCACCTTCTAGGTTTCACCAGCCTCCCTGCGGAGCTCGACCTGACAGCAGCCGGGCGGCTCTTCCCGCTGCGTGGAGAGGGGACGAAGCATCGCCGGTGGCAGAGCCGACGTCTGTAGCCAAACGAAATCCCTCGCATCGCCCCGTGTGTGTGGATGCGGTTGGGTTGTAACGCATTGACCCCAGACCTCTTTGTAGCATCCGTCTGGACTGGTGGGAAAGGAGAGCCCTTGGATTTGGAAGTGGGCTGGCTCAGGCTGGAATGCTGGAGGCTCAAATCCCATCGTTTCTGTGATTCCCAGCTTTTTAGGTAGCTTAACTGTGGTTTTTCTAGAGGGATTTAAGCTGAAAGTTGGAGGAGGAATGCCCAGGTCCGGGCTCCAGCTGAGTCCCCATTCTCCCCACGGAGCAGCTCCCGCTGTCGCCCAAGCAGGGCTCAGCAGCGAGGAGCTCAGCACCCTGGGTGCTCCCAGAGTGCCTCTGCCGGGATGAGTTTGCTGAGCCGCTCAGCGCTTGGCCCGGCCCAGCTACCCCCCTGCCACGAGTGCCCTGAGCCAGTTTGGTGCTTCCAGATACAGGAAAAAGCTGGAAATCCTTCACCTGGGCCACTTAATTTTGAAACAGCCCCGGAGTTTAAATGCCCCTGGTTCACTGGATTGCTGTGCCCTCTAGAGGACACTCTACTTTTCCTGTCTTTTTAGCACTAATGTGGAAATTGCATTTTTAAAGCTGGTTTTTTTCAGTGTTTGAGGTGGTTTTGCAGTATCCAAAGTGCTGTTTGATCTGCCCAAGTTCCTGGAAGGTGTGTTTCCCAAAGCTGATCAAGGTGCACAGCTTTTCAGTGCTGTTAGTGTGAATCTCCTTTGCATCCCTAAAGAAGGATTAATTTCTGTTAATCATTGAATTCCTAATAAATGCGGCGTATCAGTTAAGTCTAGAAGCTGCTGTTTAGTGTGGGAAGTAACTGCCTGATTTAACTGTTTAAAAGGACAAACCTCATGCATTTTATTTGTGAATAATATAAACCACACTTAAATATTTGCTTCTTCTTGCTCGATACAAACACTTTGTGTGTTTTCTCTGGTGTAACTGTGAGCCAGAAGGTACTGGTTCTGGGTTATGAGCAGAACAAAACAATTCCTTGTGTCACATTCTCCTAGAATTCCTGCTGTCGACCCTTTCTCGGGCACTGTTGTTTCCTGGGCAGCGCAGACTTTGCTGTCCTGCTCCTGTGCAGCACCTCCTGAACATCTCGGCTCTCCCATGTCACGAACCTTGCTCTGAAATCCTTCTCTGTCCTAGTTTGAGATCCCAAATCCTGGTACCAAAGGTGATCCAACAGTTGTGCGTCAGAGGAGAAGCACTGGTGTGTGCTGTCATCTCTGTCCCTTTGACTCACGTGGTTTGGGATTCTGTTCAGGGATGAAAAACATAGAGGATGGAGCAGTACTGTGATTTTTATGGCCAGGAACTCGGGCAGAAGGTGCAGCCATCGCACCAGACACTGAGTGTTAAAGGCGAATAAAGAGTTAAAATTAGTATAAGCTCGTTTATAAAGGCTCCTAGTGACAGGACTGGGGGCAATGGGTCTAAACTGGAGAGGGGCAGATTTAGACTAGGCATAAGGAAGAATTTCTTCACTATGAGAGTGGCGAGGCCCTGGCCCAGGTTGCCCAGGGAAGCTGTGGCTGCCCCATCCCTGGAGGGGTTCAAGGCCAGGTTGGATGGGCCTTGGGCAGCCTGAGCCAGTGGGAGTGTCCCTGCCCATGGCAGGGGGTGGAAATGGATGATCTTTAAAGTCCTTTCCAAGCCAAACCATTCTACGATTCTATGCACTTCAGTGGTGTCCAATGGAGTTGTGTGGATGTGCCTGGCGAGACTCGTACGAGTTTCCACTGCTAATAACGGGAAAGAATTTAATGGAGTTGGTATAGAAAGAAGATAATGCCTTAAAGTACTGAAATTGGGGAATAAGTGGGAATTGTTTGTGTTGGGTTTCTGTAAGTTGGGTGGGGAAGATTCACAGCTTACACTCTGCTGTATTGAGAAAGGGAAAACAGAAGCAGGGTAAGCAGTGAGTGACTGGTCAGTTGGGGCTGGGATGGGTCTTCCTCGGTGCAAGCAGCGGGGTGAAGTGACTGATGGAAGAGCTAAATTAACAAGCTCACTGTTGCCGTGTGTTGAGGCTATATCCTACCTTGTGGCGTGCTTTCTACCATGCAGTTTAACATCCCCAGGGAGAGCAGAAATTGAGCTCATCCATGTCAGGTCTATCGGAATCAGACAGGTTTATGATTAATCTAGCAGGAGGTTGTAAATAATACTCCTTTGCAGGATGAAGTAGTTTGTTGTTTTTATTAACTCCTTCTCTTTTGTTTGATTTTCAGTGAAGTGAAGAGAGAAAAGCGCGTCCCCTCGCCGGACGTTATAGTGTTATCGGACAACGAACCCTCCAGTCCCAGAATGAATGGTTTAACAAAAATAGCATTAAAAGAGACCAACACAGAGGCGCTCATGGTGAGTCATCGTGTCTTGACACGCTTGCAGTTGTGCTCTCTAGAAAGAAGAAAACAGAGCACGTGTTCATGCAGAGGCACCTGCGATGGCAGGGTCAGGTGGATATACAGGTTTGTAAGGATAGATTTGCGTGCGAGAAATCTGGAAGCTGTTAAAGGCTGATGCTCCTTGATATTATTGTCAGGGTCTGAACTCTTGATTTTTATAAGCTTTGAAGGTGCACCTTGCTCAGAACTGGCTTTTTAGTGGATGCAACATCCCTTGCTCAGCATGGCACAAAACAGATTTGCTGTCTGGCTCTTCTTTTGACTTTGGTTACTTGTTTTGCTAGAGAGAATGTCCCAAAAGCTTTAGTTTTTGTTCTTTCTCCCTGCTCGGTTGCGTCCACATGTTGCAGACATGTTGGTGATATTAAGACATACAAGACAATTATAACACTGTAAGTTCTTGTCGTAACTTGTATGGTATCTGTCTTTTCCCTCTCCCTCCTCCCTGTTTTCTCACCCTCTATTACCTTGCTTGGCCCTGCAGAAAAGCAGCCCAGAGGAGCGTGAGAGGATGATTAAACAACTGAAGGAAGAGCTACGGTTAGAAGAAGCAAAGCTGGTTTTATTGAAAAAGCTACGGCAAAGTCAAATCCAGAAGGAGACCACGGCTCAGAAGGTACTGCTGTTCCTACGGACACTTCTCATCACGTCTTTCAAAATGGAGAGGGAACATTTAAATAACTGTGGCAGTTGTTGTAGCCTGTGGATTGTAAGAGAGCTTTTGGATAAAGCAGATCTCACTTTTTGTAAAATCTTCAGTTGTTTCTCCTGTTAACCGTTCCCTAGGTGGAATCCCTTTTTTGGTCTTGACAAGACAGTTGATGGTAGAATCACAAAATTTTATGAGGGACCTCAAAGCCCATCCAGTCCCACCTCCTGCCATGGGCAGGGAGACCTCCCACTGGATCAGGGGCTCCAGCCCCATCCAACCTGGGCTTGAACCCCTCCAGGGATGGGGCAGTCACCACTGCTCTGGGCAACCTGGGCCAGGGCCTCCCCACCCTCTCAGCAAAACATTTCTGCCCAAGATCTTGTCTCAATTTCCCCTCTTTCAGCTGAAAGACGTTCCTCCTCCTCCTCTTCCTGCCTTCCCGTATCAAGAGCCTATCCAAAAGGTGAAGACCTTTTTGTACTCAGATGCATTTATGACTGTAGTGCACTTGCAATTATTAAACACACTGTCCAGTCCTTAATGCCATGTAGGGATTGCTGAAGTACGTTTGGGGGCGGTTCTTGCATGTAAGGAATGTGCAGACAGGCAGAGGTGAAGTGTTTGAGCCCCATGCTCTGGAGCTGGCAGCCAAGGGCTGTGGTTTGTCCAGGTCTGGATTCCAGGTTTTACCAGGTGAAATCAGTCTGCGCACTTCCATCATCCAGAACGTCCAAGCAGCCCCTGGAAGGAATGGTCCAGCCCTCCCACCCTGAGCTCCCTTCCTCCTCTCTCCTCCCCACCCCTCATCTCACACCCCCACGCGCAGTATCTCGCGTGCCTGGAGGAGAGCTGTTCCCATTGGGAATTCGGCAACACCGGCTGTCGGAGCTCACCCAGTCCGCTCGCCCCGTGTGCTGCTGGCGCTGAGGGAGGAGATGAGGGGGCAGGAGAGGAGCAGAGGAGGTGGAGAGGCGCGGGTGAGCACTCCACGCACTGCTGTCAAGGCACAGGCTGAATTCAGGAGTCTGTAACAATGGCAACAAAGCTGTTTTACAGCGATGCTGATGAGGGATTTTGTGCTGGGGGCGATGTGTAGGTTGAGGCGCATGTCTCGGTGCGGATGGGTGTCAGCGCAGCTCTCCTGGCTGGGTTTGGTTGGTTCATTGGCGTCTTCCTCCAGGACTTCAGAGTAGATGGGATTAAAACTAATGAAGCACCTGCATCTCTTAGCTTGCTGCTGAACACAGAGTAGGGAGCTCTGGGTGTTAGATCTACCGAGGGTGAAATGGCACATCCTAACTTCTTAATAATGGAAGTCTTTTTCTTAAATCTTTTTTTCCTTTGCATTGTGCTTGAACCTAAGCTGCAATGATGGTGGGTATGCCTGGGGTGGGTTCTAAGCTGAGACTGCTGAAATTGCTCTGCTTTTGGTGTACAGGCTCTTTTATTTTCCTGGTATGAACTTATCTGTGCTTACCTAATAACGTCCTCATTTAAATATGCATGTTGAGATGCTTGGAAGAGGAAAGGGATGGGGGAGGGGGAAAGCCACACTCTTCAATGGTTCTCTTACTGAGGCGCAAAGAGGTAAATGCTTTTATTCCCTTAGCTTCTGTAATTCTGCTTCCACCCTTATACTCGTCTGCTTTCTTTCTGGTTTTTCCTCTTCCAGCCTGCTGGTTCCTCTGGGAGTGCTGTGGCCACCCCTCCGCCCTTGGTGCGGGGACCGCAGAGCGTTCCTGCCGGCAAGCCGTCCCTCCAGGTCAGTGGGGTGGGCCAGGCTGCCAGGCGTAGGGTGTGCGCACTCCAGGGAAGGACAGTCCCGTTACGTTAGTGGCTCGGAGCCAGATGGAATTCTCTTTTAACTCCCACAAACCCCACCATAGGCTTTTAAGAACTATTGGTGTGGGAGATCAATGTAGAATGTCGCACGCAGGTAACTCATCAGCTTATTTTGCAGTGGCTGATCATCCTGATCCACTTCGCTGATGCGTACATCCATGCTAGTGCTAACGACTGCTGACAAAAGAGGCTGCCCTGGAATTTGGTCATAGAATCACATAATCATTAAGGTTGGAAAATACCTCTAAGCTCATCCAGTCCAACCGTCAGCCCAACATCACCATCCCTACTAAACCACGTCCCAAATGCCACATCTACACATGTTTTGAACCGTGCCAGGGATGGAGACTCCACCGCTGCCATGGGCAGCCAGGGCTTCAACACTCTCTCACTGAAGAAATTCTTCCTAAATATCCGATCTAAACCTCCCCAGGCACAAGTTGAGGCCATTTCCTCTCGTCATATCAATTGTTACCTGGGAGAAATTTTGTGGCAGCCTGTTGCCGTACCCTCCGGAGATTTGATTGTGCCCTCAGTATCTTTAGCAGTAAGAGCTGAGCAAGGCATGTGGTTTTTCTGTGCTGATGGCACACGATGGCAGGATAGATCGGTTCAGACTAAATGAGATGTTGGAGGGCCTTGAGGAAGAAAAGAAACAGGCAGAGCCAATTGACATCTGCTGACCTAATGTTCCTCTTGAGTCTGGCATCTTGATCGCGTTTGGATTTAAAGCATTTCTGGTTATTTACCTTGGGCTAATCAAAACCAATTTCAAAACTGCTTCGGCACGAAGTGCTTTCACTTGTCAGACAGCAGCTCTGCGTTTCCGAGTCCCCTGGAATGCAGTATGCAAGGGAAGGGGTAAAAGCATTCACGAACTTAAAGCTCTCTTTCACCTGAAGTCATCTTCTCCCTTGAGGCAAGTTGCCTTCACCAAAGACAGCACTTTCAGAGGAACTGGACCAGGAGTTAAACCTTCAGCAATCAGTGAAACTGCAAAGGGACAGAGTGGAGAGCTGGGAGCTAGGAATCCAGAACTGAAGTGATTCCCTCTAATTTGCAGCGTTTGGGCAAATTAACCTGACCCCTATCTGCTTTTGCCTGACTGTAAAAACTCCACTAATCCCTGGGTGTAGGAGTTAATGTTTGGGCTTGCGTTGAATGGCATGGGTAAAACCTCCCTCCCTGCTGTAACACATCCATGTATGCACGTGATAACTCAGGAACGTGGGAGCTTCAGAGATTTTAGACGTCTTCACTCTCAGCGGATAGCCAGGGAGGTGGCAAGGTGTGGAAAGCCACGGGAATAGGAAGGAGAGGTTTGTTGCTCTTGAGCTGTGGGTGCGTCTCAGGCTGGATTGCGTAGAGTTGGTGTTCTTGTAGGGATGGAAGCGGTGCGTGGAACCATATCACCTTTTATTGCGTCATGAGAAACCTTGAGGACTGTATGCAGCCTGCAGCCCAAACAGCGTGGGCAGCAATTTTTCAGACTTCTTTCGTCTGATTCCTTTTTTCATTTTTTCTAAATCTTTTCCCTTTTCCCATCTCTTTTTCACCTTCCCCCATACGTCCACATGCCCAGCCTCCTCCCCACCCCACGTTCCCATGTTGCGTTCCAACTTCTGTCTGCCCCGTGCTTCTCCTTGAAGCCAGCGGTTTGTGTGTCCCCATTCACTTACTCCCTGCCAACCCCTCTTTTTTGTTTTTTTGCTCTGTTTCGGACACTGAAGCCATCCCAGCCACCCCTTGTCCTACAGGCTTTCCATTGGCTTGCTTTCCATTGGCTCAAGATCGATGCTGCCTCCACCGCATCAGCCAGGGAGGGGAGCTGCTCTCGGATGTGGGTTATGGCGTGCCTGTCCTGTCACAGCCGTTCTGAGCTACTGAACTTCAGCGGGGGGTAGACAGATGAAAACGATGTTCAGGATGGCTCTTTACCTTTTGAATTCCATGCAGGATGAAAAAGACCAATCCCCGAGTGTGTAGCCAGACTGCCGTCGCGGCCTTGCGCATGTCTGTTGCTGCGTAAGGTTTCAGATGCTGCTTCACCAACACGCTGAGCAGCAGCAGAACTCGTGGATAAATACAGTGGAACAAAACAATAACAGTAAGCTGGTTTCTGTTTTGCAGACCTCTTCTACGCGTCTCCCAGGCACTGTTATTCCTCCTCCCCTGGTCCGTGGAGGGCAGCAGGCTTCTTCAAAACTAGGAACTCAGCAAAACACGCAGATAGTAATGCCCCCTCTCGTCAGAGGAGCACAGGTGAGTTTGTGCCTTGTGGTGGATCCAATCTGGTTTTCCTTCATGCAGCTTTACCTTCTCTTGGTCATCTTTCTGCTCGGCTGGAGGGAACCTGTGAAGTTCTTGCTGGATTTTCTTGCTAGGGTTGGATGTGTTGCTGCTGAAAGATCCCACATCATTCCAGTTTGGCGTATTGTGTTATCCCCTAACGCTCCCAGCAAAGCATGAGGGAGTCCTGTGGCAATGCAGGATGCTGCATAGCTGCACCAAAGCAGTTTGTTTGCCTTTATTATCAAAGTTAATTTACAGGCTTCCACCTTCACCTGCTTTTGAGGAAAGCAGAGGAAATGAAACACAATCCCTCCTTCTTTCTTTTTTTCCCATCATTTTGCTTGCTCTCATATCAATTTCACCTTTTCAAATGCTAAAACTCACTTTTTTTTTCCTCATTGTGTCCGTCTTGTGATTGAATAAGAGCTGCTGAAATGAGATTGTTGGCTGGAAGCGCTGCTTTGCAGGGTCTTTATCACCTGGCATAGAAAATAGCGATGTCATAAAGGAGTAGGAAAGTGATGTTCAGTTTGATATGCTCTTCTAAAATTATGACTTCCTGGAATACCAGGAAAGAATATTTCCTTGTTAAAGGAGGATTTTGCTGTGAAAGGGCTGCTCTGTTTCATAGCCAGTGCTAAAGAGGAAGGCAGAGATGTGGTATTTCGTTTTCTTGCCATTCTGATTATGAAGAAAACCTCATTCTGAGGAATAGCTTTCCTAACACCTTTAAAATGAAACGTGCTTAACAACTACATTCTGAAAGAAGTTAAACTCAGAAACTTAGATTTTTGGCACAGCTGTGTTGGCTGTAATATAGTGGCCTCACATATGAGCATCTCTTTTCACATTACACTCTATTCATTTCATTTTGATGGAAGGAAAGGGAAAACCATCACATTTTGACATGGGTGTTAATTGTCGAGCTTTCTTTGCGTTCCCTGCCTTGCTTCCTTTCAGCTGTCTCACATCATCCTATTCGACTCCCACCACTTGCTTCTCACTGTCCTAATCCTCCCCATCGTTGGTGGTGCCATCGCATCAGCCCGTTTCTTTCTCTTCCCAGCAAATCCACAACATCCGACAGCACTCCAGCACGGGGCCGCCGCCGCTGCTGCTGGCACCGCGAGCATCGGTCCCCAGCGTCCAAATTCAGGGACAGCGAATCATCCAGCAGGGTCTGATCCGTGTCGCCAACGTCCCCAACACAAGCCTGCTCGTCAACATTCCGCAGGTGAGTTCCGTAAGGGATTTTTGTGCCAAACTTAGCATTCATCTCGGACAAACTGATAAATTATCTTAATTACTGATTGTCTGGTTCTTAATTGATGTGGTTGCTTATTACTGCAGCTGTCCTGCTCCTTATTCTTCCCATGCAGTTCCTTTCTGTGATCGTGTTCATCGCCTGTACGAAGGAATGAGGAAAAGCATTGCAGACTATTGGGAAGGAGTGTGTATTCCAGGGAATGCAATGCTGCGCCTCAGTTTGTATTTGGTATCTCAATAAGAAGCTGTCCATTACGCTTTTTTCTCTTTTCCTTTGGAAGTGTAAATGAGTTCTGGTAAACAGAGCTCAAAATGGGTTAGCATTCCTGTTTGAAACACCGAGATGCACTGAAGCAGCAGCTCAACATCTACCACTGGTGTTGCCATACAAGGGGTGTAGATAAAGGGAACAATTAAAAGTCAATTCTTTGAGAAAATAGTAAGGAAAAGGGCTCTTCCTTGTTGTTTTTTTCATTAGAATTTTAAAACTGCCTTATAAAAATGATCAGCAAAGAATGATAGAATCACAGAATGGTTTGGGCTGGAAGGGATTTCAAAGTCCATCCAGTCCCACCCCCTGCCATGAGCAGGGACTGCTCCCACTGGATCTGGTTTCTTCAAGCCCCATCCAACCTGGCTTTGAACACCTCCAGGGATGGTGCAGCCACGACTTGCAGTGGTACAGGTTGCCCAGAGCTCCTCAGCCTCACAGGAAAACGTTTCTCCCCAAGATCTAGTCTCAATATCCCCTCTTTTAGCTGAAAACTGTTCCCCCTCATCCTATCCCTACCCTCCATGGTCAAGAGCCCCTCCCCAGCTTTCCTATAGGAAAAGCAGCTCTTTAGAAAACGAATTAGTGTTTGATGATGGGTGCAGCGTTGCGGTGAACGTCTGTATTGTGATCTGTGCACTCACCTCAAAGCCGAGACTGAGGTGCAGGCGTGCAGTCCGGTGGCAGCAGCCCATCCAGCACTCCTCACTGAGCTGTGTCCCATTTCCTCCCAGGCTTCACCAACTTCCATCAAAGGTACAAACGCCACATCCGCTAACGCTACCACAACCAGCGCTGCTTCCATCGTCAACTCCAATGAGTCGCCGGCCAGCCGGCAAGCCGCTGCCAAGCTTGCCTTGCGGAAGCAGCTGGAGAAGACGCTGCTGGAGATCCCTCCTCCCAAGCCGCCTGCACCAGAGATGAACTTCCTGCCAAGCGCAGCTAATAACGAATTTATTTACTTAGTCGGGTTGGAAGAAGTTGTGCAGAATTTGCTGGAAACTCAAGGTGAGAGAGCATTAAAAATGTTCCTCAAAAGGCGAGGAGGGATCCTTTCCCATCTGGACTTGATCTCAATAGCAGGCATGAGGAGTTTCAGGCTCTGTGGGATTGAATTGCCATGCTCTGTCAAACCTAGGAATCCCTTCTTTCAATGATTTTCAAGCTGTTTCAGTTAAAATTCTAAAAAATATCTTAAAGTCATCTGTCAAAGCATGTGCTGGGCTCCTACACCCATACTACCAGCAGGAAAGGGTTTAAAGCTTTAGGGATACAAAAGACTTCAGAGAAAGGAGAGCTCAGGGCAGAGGGGTTGCTTTGGGCTTGTTTAATGCTGTGATATCTTGAGGCTTCTCGGGTGTTATTCGTTCATAGAAGGTGCAGCCAGAACTGAGTTAAGCTGGTTGTTTTCCAGGTAAAGTTTCAATTGCTGTATCGTCTCGCGAGCCCTACATGTGTGCGCAGTGTAAGACTGACTTCACCTGCCGCTGGAGGGAGGAGAAGAACGGAACCATCATGTGTGAAACCTGCATGACATCGAATCAGAAAAAGGCCTTGAAAGCCGAGCACACCAATAGGCTGAAGGCTGCATTTGTCAAAGCGCTGCAGCAGGAGCAGGAGATCGAGCAGAGGATACTGCAGCAGACTGCGTCCCCGGTGCAGGCCAAGTCGGACCAGATAGTGCAGCACCACTCGCTCAAGCAGGTGAGGCACCGTGACGCTGGGTGAGGGTCCCACAGTGCTTGGGGTGCAGGCATGAAACCAGTGCAGGAACTCACTTTGTTTAGGCTCCACAGTGTGAGTATAAGCTTAAAACCAGGCTGGTTAAAGTGGTTTTCTGTCATATGGGGACCCGTGATTTAGACTATGTTCTGAGAAGCAGAGTGATTCTCTTCTGCAGAGTTGTGGTTATCGCAGAATAGTTAGCCTAAGATATTATCTCAATCTCCCCTCTTTCAGCTCAAAACCATTCCCCTTCTCCTATCCCTGCTCTCTCTGATACAAAGCCCCTCCCTATATCCTTAACTCATGTGTTTAACTCATGTCCTGCAAAGTCTGTTCTTGAGGCTTTTTAGGATGTACCAAGTGGAAGGAGCTGCTTCGCTGCCAAATACATGGGAGTAGATTGACCTAAGATAGAAAAAAAGAGCCAGGAGCACATAATGTTGTTTGTGAAATTGTAAGGTGATGGCAACAAGCGTCCCTGTCGGGAGTCTGGATCTCACACACCTTGTGAAACCATCTTTCAGTTGGGGCAACGCAGCAACTGCTCAAGTGCTGCTTTGAGTCGAGATAATCCAGGTACAGATTATTCAGGACAGGAAAGCAGAGCACTGCCTGTGCTGGAGGTGCTTGCACAGCACGCTCTTGCTGCTTTGCAGTTGCTGGTAATTCCCCATCCTTCCAGGCGCTTTCAGAAGTAGAAAGCAGAATCTTATTTTCATGTAGAGACATCTTGAAAGTTTTCAGCCCTGACACTGTAGGAACGCGTTCCAGGCTTGGCAGAAGCAACCAAGAAAGGAGAGAGGGGCAGTAGAGATGGATCAAAGCTGTTGTACTTGTGAGACTGGAAGCTGCTGTGCCTGTCTCACCGTTTGCTCTCTCGCCAGACTTCTAGCCAGATGTCCCGAGGTCCTGCGGGAGCTCCACGGGGAGTGTTGCATGCATTTAGCCAGTCACCCAAGTTGCAGAATGCATCGTCTGCAGCAGCACTTGGGAGTAGGCCAGGTAAGCATGCTGAGAGACCGGTCAGCAAGGGCAGCGCTGCCGCCTGGAAGAAGACTTCCATCAATACAGGTAGATTTTTCTCTCAAGTTTCTTTTATTTATACTTAGTAGCTGCTCTCTGTCCAACACTCATAGTTCCTTGGGTAAGGACGCTTTCTCTTTGACACTTCCTGCATGCAAGCCCGGCAACACCGAGGCTTTTCTCTTGGTGTTGGCACTTTTGGTGTGGTTTGCGCTCAGCAGAAGGGGCAAACGGGTGGTGCTACCAGATAAAAACAGTGGCTTTGCACGTTTATAAACAGACTGAGTCGACGTAATGTCAGCCTGTGCATCGCTGAGCCCGTATGCACAGCCAGCACCGCGCTGCGGGTGCTTGTCACTCCTCTCCGGGGTTCAGTTTAATTGTGACTGGTGTTTTTTCTCTGCTGAAAGCAACAATCTTGCTCTAGGTGAGGCTACAGCGCGCACTCCCAGCATCCCTCGGGATCCGAAATAACTGAAGCTGTTGCTTTGAACAAGAGGAAATTACAAATTCTAATCTAATCTTGCTTTTATATACAAGAATCTGAATTGAGAAGAGTCATTTGTTTCCTTAAATGATTATTAGGGTCTCCAGGAAGGAAACACCATAGCAGCTCGCTCCTCGGTGATCTACTCTCTTGCCCGGGATTGAATGGATTGCTTTTGATTTTTTTTATTCATTCCTGACAGCTTAACTTATTTAATGTATATCATTGCTGAGAGCTCTAGCCTGCTCAAATCTTTATTTCTCGTATGAAATCTTGCTCCTGTTTATTTGGATGCTCTGTATTTGTCCAACCTCCAGGGCCAGTGGTGCCTCATGCTTAGGTGATTCATGCTTATTTGATCTGTTTTCATGTGGATGAAATGCAAGTGATGTAGTTTTGGCACTGTTTTCTCTTGTGGTAGTCCGATACTGTGACGCTTGTCCTCCCTTCTCTTCTCTGTCTCCTCAGGTGGGCCTTTACCCTTCGTCAATCCTAGTTTAGCTGTGCACAAGTCCTCCTCAGCAGTAGACCGCCAGCGTGAATATCTCCTGGATATGATTCCCCCACGGTCCATCCCACAGTCCGCCACGTGGAAATAATGCAGAGGGAACGCCCGAGAGGAAGACTTTCCTGTTTCTGCCATCCTTTTTATACCACATTACAGTGGAATCTGCTTTAATCCCAGCTGGATATGCCCCAGGCTTTATAGGATGCAAGAAGACCACTCCTCATCCCATCGAGTGCTGCTGTCCCTGCTATGACAAAACGACACCACGTGGGTGGGAAAAGACTTCAGCTCATTTAATTCTCGGATTCTAACGACCAACTGGTGATGGAGGCTGTCAGGGAAGGGGAAGAATTCTTCATTTTTTGTTTGGCTTTATGTATTTAGTTTGGATTTTTTTGGTCACCAGCACAAGAGGACTAAACGACTCTCTGCCTTTGGTTTCTTTGTTAATAACGACCCACTCACCGGGAGCGTGGTGTTCGTTTGCCATCCGGCATGGATGGGAAGAATTTCAACCCGATCTTACGGACGCATTTAGTGAGCCGAGTTCATGTTTGCTTTTCTTCCCTGCTCCTCCTCCAGCCAGGAAGGGAGTCTATGGATCATAATGTTTCAAAATCTGTGATGAGCTCATGATAACTAAGTGCAAACTCCGATTCAGTTGAGGATGGGTTTTTTTTTCTAAGGGACTGGCTGCCACCAAAACTTGTCTGGTAGGTGGGAACCAGCGCAGGAGTCTCTCACTTTTGTTGGATTCTGTTTTGAATAGACTTTGAACTGTTGGTAGTCTAAAATCTAATTTACTGCATAGACAAACACCTTTGTTCAGTCTTTCTAATTCAGCGAAGAGCAGTTGGGCGTTTCCTATGTTCCCAGAGACTTCAAAATGAAACTGTTTCTGATTTATTTTCTTTTTGGAGGGTTTTTGTTGTTGTTGTTTTGAGCAGTTTTACTCAAAAAAAAAAAAAAGAAAAAAAAAAACACAAAAAAAAATAGGAATTCCAGAAGCTGCACGCAATCAGAAAGGGCGAGTGGAGGGAGCGGAGGAGCAGGAGGCTGCCATCAGGCTCCTTCCTCTACCAAGGAGCAGCCAATCCTGGTGGCCCAGGACCGCGCCAGCATACGTTGGGCACGCAGGGGCCAGGACGGCCTACCTGGATCCCTCTGGAGCTCCGTTCTTCCAGGCGAACCAAGCATGCTCTGTCCATCACTGCAGTATTTCGTTTTTGATAGAGCTTTAGATGACCTGTTTCTAGGTGGTTTTAATACATTTTGGGGATTCCACAGGTTAAACCCAAACCCTTCAGGTCCAGGTTGGTTTTTTTTCCCCTTTTCATTCTCTTCCCTGTGCTTCTCCCAAATGGAAGTTGAGTTCAAGCGGCAGAAATACATGCCTTACTACTTGTGTTAAGTATCGGCGCTAGAAGTAGTGCTGATAAGAATTAATTGCAGAATTATATCTATATATCTATATATCTATATATAAGAGAAAAGAGGGGAGGGGGTTACTATTCAGTCGATGCTGAATCTATTTTCTTAGCAGTCGCTGTTAGATCGAACTTCAAACGTTGTACAGGGTTGTCCCCCTTCAGATCCAACCATTGCGTAGAGACCCAGAGAACCCATTCGGTTTTAGCCCCTCTTCTGTTGTGTGAATATTGCCATTTAGATACTTTGAAAACTGTTCGATAGCATAGAAAACCGAGTTTGGCCAAATGGTCTTTGTTGCTGTATAAAAGCCCTTGGGTTTCAATTTTGACTTGGGTTTCGGTTTGGTTTACAAATGTGCGTTAAGAGCTGAATGGGAATGAGAGGAATTGGTTTGAGGGTTTAATTTTTCTTTTTCATTCCAAGATATTTTGGATCGGGAGATGTGGAAAGCGAAACGGAGTGCATTTTATTTTTGCACCTTGAAATATTATGGGAAAGTTCCAGTTCCTTACCGGGGAGAAGGGGTTGCGGTGGCTTTTTTTTCTCTCTTCTGGCCAACATCTGCACCCTCGTCATCGGTGCAAGTGTCTGGCGTTGTTAAATCCCTGGGGAAGAGTCCATTTGTTTAAAAGGAACAAACAAAACTTCTCAAACTCCAATTCTGATACCTGGGCAGCTTCACAATCCCTTCCCCGTGTTGGGGCAGCGTTAGCTTCACTGGTGCTGGGAAAAAGGGTGGAAAAATGGAAGGAGGGTGGAAGCATTAAACTGCCTGTTTTAAGGGCTGTGTCAAAACCTTTTTGGATACCAGCAGTTCCGTACAGCAGCTTGTACACTTGAATTCCAGCAGAACAGACAGGGGAGACTCAAAATAAGCCTTAAAATATTGAGAAGACTGGTTTTAAGATTCAGAACTGAGAATAAAAGGGGAGTCTGCCCGTGTGCTGTCCCACAAATGCCGCTCCCTCAGCAATGTGGGACTGCACTCCTGTGTTTGTTTAACGTACAGTAAACCTCACAATCGTTAAGTTGGGGCAGAGTTATTCTGAAGGCTTTGTAAGCAAACAGAAAATATTACAGTGATGTTTGGCTGTTGGGATTCAAACTGGTTTTGACATCATTTTTGACCTATGGTTCTCGGAGTGATGCAGGTAACGTGGAGGATGTTTATTGCAGATGTGTTTTAGATAAACGCCCCAGGAAAAGGCCTCCGTGTAAATGTGTTAAACACCAGAATTCCTTCTTCCTTTAAAGTCAGAACTGCATATTCCGTTGGGTAGTGCCGAACTGGGCTGGTTGAGGTTCCGTGCTGGGTTTAGATCATTGTTACAACACTGGCTGCAGCCTTTCCACACCTCCTCCCCATCCACACTTTCCCCTTCTTGCAGGAAACCCCCCCAAAAAACCCAACCAACAACAGGAAAGCTTGATCGGATGGGATCTTCCCGGAATGGTGTTGTGCCTGAAAGGTTAAATCGTTGGGAACTGGGAAGGAGGGGGGTTGGACATGCTGTTACGAACAAATCTTTGGTTTATCTCTCCTGCTGTCACGTTTGGGATTCGCCTCGGGAAGGGCTCTGGTCTGCCCTAGGAACAGCCCCTCGTCCTCAGCTCCCTCCGAACACGAGACTGAGCGTGCTGCTCGACCGGCTAACGTGGAATATGGCATCAGTCAGGTGGAGTCCCCGGCGCCGTGCCCCGCTTCCCACCCTCCACTGCTTCGCTGCAAACTGCTGCATGAGCTGGTTGACATTGCTCGGATGCTGCTTGCTTCCCCCTCTCCTGGGGAGAGGGTCAGAGCAGCCTTGGTTCCTGCAAGCCATATAACCTTTCTTGGAGACGTTGCGACGACAAGATTTTATAATACAGTAATAATGAAAACGACTATTGTACTTAGATTTTAGCAACTTGTGAAATAAACCCCGGATTTTCATTTGAAACGTGTGTGGCCCTTCGGGTGCAGCTGGGGGTTCCTGATGCCGCATCCAGCCCATCCCTCAGCCCCCTGTGCAGGGCAGCAGCAGCACAAATCCCAGTGGGTTTTCCATCTTCGGGGCGGAGACACAATCCTGGAATGGTTTGGGTTGGAAGGGACCTCAAAGCCCATCCAGTCCCACCCCTGCCATGGGCAGGGACACCTCCTACTGGATCAGGGGCTCCAAGCCCCATCCAACCTGGCCTGGAACATCCCCAGTGCAGAGCTCTGGCCTCGGTTTTCCACATGGATGGAGTCTCCCTCAGTCTTGAGCGCCCAACTGTGGCCCAGGAGCTCCTGACCCAGGGGCCTCGGGTCCTGCAATGCCACCAGGCTCGGTGGCAACAATTTGGTTTCCAAGGTGGGAGGGCGCTGGGGGCTTTGGGCTGCCCAGGGTTGGGGGCTTCACTTTGTGATGGAGCTGATGGATCTCTCCTGCTTTTCTCCTAGGTGTCCCACCAAAGCCACACTGCCTAAAATGCTTAGGGAAGCGTTAAACACTCCAAACCCAGAAACAACCCCTGGCTGCTGGCACAGGGGGCTGAATGTCTTCCTCTTGCCCTCATCCAGCATCTTTAATTCACCCCCTCGACTGCAAGCCTCCGCATGCGGTTTTAGGGATTTTCTTTGACCCCCACCCAACTTATCCCACGGACGGCTCCAGGGCAGCCTGGGAGCAAAGCGGAGCTGGGAAAGCCGGAGCTGCTGCCTGCGAGGTTCAGCCCAAGGGTCCTCCTCCCTGGGTGCCCCCAGAACCTCAGCAGGCACCTGCTCGGTGGCTTCAGCTGCGCCAGCTGCAAAGTTATTAATTCCCTGTGGCCAGCGAGGGATTACGGATTCTGATTAGGGCTTAAGACAAGAGTGACCTGGATCTGGGGGGCTTAAAGGGCTCAGGGGTGCAGGGAAAAACCATCCTGGGGGGTGCAGGGTGCTGTGGGGATCCCACCCCCCTCCCTGGGGGTGGAGATAAAGCCATGGATGTGTCAGTACCCAGAGATGGGGGGGGGGGTTGGGGGGTGAGGGGGTGCAGAGCCCAGGGTTGGGGGGCGTGGGGCTGAGGATATGGGGGCTGCAGAGATAGAGGGATGGGTGGTGGGAGCGTTGGCACCCATGGCTCTGAGGGGCTGGGGGGTGGCAGGGGTGCGGAGACGAGGATCGGGGTGCAAGAGTCCAGGGATTTGGGGGGTGCAGATATAGAGGGGGGAGGGGGTGCGCTTCCACCCTGAGCTGCGGAGGCTTTGGGTTTGGAGGGGGACACGAGGAACAGAGCTGGGGTTGGGTTCGAGGGGCTGCGGGTGCACAGACAAAGCGCCGCGGCGGCTTTGGGGCCCGGGAGGGGGCTCAGAGCGGAGCCGGGGCACGCGAACCCCCACCCCACCCCGTCCGCAGCCCCAGCACCGGGTCCGGTCCCCGGAGATTGGGGTGCCGGGGCGCACCGAGCCCCAGGCTGCACCGGGGGGTGCCGGGAGTGCACCGGGGGAGGGGGGGGGGGCGGGCGAGAGCCCGGTACCGGTACCGGCACCGGGGATGCAGGGAGCATCCTCTGTGCACAGAGAACCCCAGCGTGCCCGCCCCCAGCGTATTCCCGACTGCTCGGGGACGCGGGGCAGCCGCGGCCACTTCCCCGTTTGTCCGTCTGTCCGTCCGCCCCACCCCCCAGGCTCCCCCCACCACAGTCGCCGTCAGGCGTTGCCCCTTTAAGGCGTTGCCCCTTCAGGCGCGGCGGGAGGGGTCCCGTGGTGTTGCTGTCACGTGGTAACCCGGCAGCACTTCCGGTAGCGCGGCGGAAGTGACGCCCGCGCGCGCGGCGATGGCGGCGCCGAAGGTGAAGCAGGACATGGCCCCGCCGGGCGGGTACGGGCCCATCGACTACAAACGGCACCTCCCGCGCCGCGGCCTCTCAGGTGGGGGGGAGCGGCCCCGCGGGGGAACCGGTGCCCCCGGAGCTCTGGTGCCCTCTACCGCCAGCGCCCGTTCCTTTCGGTGCGCGGTCCCTCAGCGCCCTGCATTCCCGGTGCTCAGTCCCTCCGGTGCCCGGTCCTCCTAGTGCCCTGGACTGCCCGGTCCCCGCCTGCCCGTTTGCCCTGGTTCCCCCGGCTCCCCAGATCCCGGGTCTCTACGATGCCGGATTCCTCCGGTCCCCCCGGTGCCCCGGGCCCCCCAGTGTCCCGGTCTCTCTAACGTCTCGGTCCCCCAGGCCCCCCCTGGTGCTCCGGTCCCTCATATGCCCCGTTTCTCCAGTGCCTCGGTCGCTCCGGTCCTCTCAGTGTCCTGGATCTCTGGTGCTCGGTCTCCCCGATGCCCCGGGCTCCCGGTGCCACCCGTTACCGCTCTCCCCCGCAGGTTACAGCCTCTTTGCCCTCGGTGTCGGCAGCCTCCTGCTGGGCTACTACACCCTCATCAAGTGGAACCGGGAGCGCAGGTGCTGCCCCCACTCCCCTCCCAGGAGCTCCTCCCGGGGCTTCGCCGAAGGCTCCCTCTGGGGCTCCCCCTGGTTCCTCCCTGGAATGCCTCACTCCCTTCCCTGCTTTCTCCTACCCCTCCCGCTCCCCCTGGCTCCACCGTGTTCTCTCCGTGCCCCCCACCCTGCACGGGTCATGGTTTATCACCTCCTGCTTCAGGTCTGTGCCCTATCCAGGATTTGCTTTCCCCACATCCCCTGTTCTCCCCCTTCCCAATTTCCCTGTCTCCCCAGTCCCTCCCAGTTTCCCCTTCCCGATTCCCCCCCGCCCTCAGCATTGAGTTCTGACCCCCTGGTGCAGGCGTCTGCTCATCGAGGACCTGGAGGCACGGATTGCCCTGATGCCACTGCTGCAGGCGGAGTCGGATCGCAGGTACGGATCGCAGGTACAGGGCGTGCAGGGAAGCTCCCGTCACCCCCAGCTCTGGCTCAGCCTCCCCCTGCTTTTCCAGAACCCTCCGCCTGTTGCGGCAGAACCTGGATGAGGAGGCCAAAATCATGAAGGATGTTCCTGGCTGGAAGGTTTGTGGTTCCAGGGAGGAGGCAGGGGCTGTGGTGATCCTTGGGGCAGGAATCCGCCATCTCAGTGGCTTTGGGCCTGTGTCTGGTGTCTTGGAAGGCTTCTGGGAATGAAGAAGTCTCCCAGGATCTGGCAGTGAGGGGTGGGGGCCTGCGCTGAGGGGTGAAGCTCCATATCCCCATAGTGGCTTAGAGCCAGGGGAGCATTAATCCCAGCGAGGTGGCTCTGCCAGTCCCGGCTCCGGCGCTCTCTCCCCACTCAGGTTGGTGAATCCCTCTTCCACACGGACCGCTGGGTCCCCCCGACGCTGGATGAGCTCTACTACCTGCGTCCCGCTGCCGAGATGAACAATGAGAAGTTCGGGCTGCAGTACTATGTCTGAGGCACAGAGCAGCGTGGAATGGCCCGGCACGGCACTTCCCGGGCTGCCGGCTTCCCCTTGCGCTGCCTGTTCTGGTGTCTGTTATTAAAACCACACAGATCCGCGGTGTCCAGCACAGTGTCCAGTGTGTTCCTGTACGGCTCTGTGGGGAATTTCACCATTCCCGAGGCGCTCGTGGCTCTTCCTTGCTTGTGGGGGTCCTGGAGCTCTGCATTGGGGTGGGAGTGTAGGGTGGGTGGCTGGTTGCTGTGGGGCTGAGCCCCATGCTCTGAGAGGGGCCGGATGCCTGCGATCCCAGATTTCCTGGCTGTCCTTGTGGTGGGAATTTGACCCTTGGGGTCTGGAGGGGATCCAGGGGGTGGGCGTGGGGCAGCCCCGCGGGTGCTGGTGCTGTGGATGCGGCTTCCACTGGGGTGAAAAGTGCCGATTTGGGGTGTCTGGCGCATTCCCGTTTCTCGGCTTTGCTGGGATGCGGGGAGGGGAGTGGATGCTGTTTCTGCCGCCCCCCGGCAGCACCGCCCGCGGGGGATGGAGGGTGGGCAACCGGAGCCACCTCCCCCGGGCGGCACCGCCTCTGCCACCGCTGCTCCCGCAGGGATCCGCTGCTCCCGGGATGAGCTCCGTGCCCGGGATGAGCTCCGCGCCGCGCCCCGGCCGGGAGCCACCCCGGTACCTCAGGTGAGACCGGGGGACCATCCAGGTCCTCCGCCCGGCTCGGATCCTGCCCCACTCCGGCATTCCCGGGCTGCTTCGGGCAGGGATGCGGCGGCTCCGGTTCCCCGGGGCCATCCCAGCCCCGCTCCCCGCACCGCCGAGCCGCGGGGTCTGGTACCCAAGGAGCCTCGGTTGCCAGAGCAACCGCATCCCGGGTCTCCATGGCTGCGGCAGGGATGGCTCCGGCAGCCGCGGCGGGGCGGGGAGACCCCGGTCCCGGGCAGCGACGGGGACTCCGGGGTCCCCGGCAGGTACAGGGGGGTCCCGCGGCCAGGGAGGAGGCGGGGGGGAGGGCGGGATGTGGAGCTGGGATGCAGGGATGCGGAGAGGGGACTCCGGAGCAGGGATGTGGAGCTGGGATGCAGGGATTTGGAGCTGGGATGTGGAGATGAGGGGACACAGAGCTGGGATGCAGAACTGGGATGTGAAGTTGGATGCAGAACGGGGATGCAGAGCTGGGATGCAGGAGGGGACCACAGAGTTGGGATGTGAAGCAGGGGTGCAGAGCTGGGATTTGGGATGCAGGGAGGGGAACACGGGGTTGGGATGCAGAACTGGGATGTGGAGCTGAGGTGCAGATCCCCGGATGCCCAGCTCTTGGGGCTGGGATGCTGGAGGGGATGCAGCTGGGAAGCTCTGGAGCCCCTCATCCACCAGCTCCTCTCCCTCCTGCTCCCCACGGTCTCTGCCCCGGGCACCCACTGTCCCCTCTGGGAGGCACCAGGGACTGGGTTGAACTGGGTCCGACTGGGTTTTACTGGGCGCCCCTGGGGCTCCGAGGTGCCTGCCCCTGCGCAGGGGACGGGAGCAGCGTTTCCCCCCTGCATCCCTAAGCCCAGCAACAAAGCCGAGCTGCAGATCCCGGGTGGTTTGGAGCGTTTGGGGGATGCAGCGAGCCAGGATGCGGGGAGCCCCGTGACGACTCCCCCCTCCCTGGGGCCGCTGCCAGCCCGGGCCGGGGACCAGGATTCCCTGCCAGCACCGATTATGGGCGATGCTCTCCCCCGCAGAGGACGTGGGGAATTTTGTCAGGGCTGAAACGTGCCTTTTGTTGGGCGAAGGACAACACAGCTGCGCTGGGACCCGCTCTGCCCTGGCAACCCTGGCACGGGAGGGGCGGTTGGGGGCTGCATTTGGCCCTTTTTCCCACCTTATTTGCCCCCAGGACCCTGCTGAGAGGCCGGGCTGGGGCTCACTAGAGGGCACCAAAGGATTGGGGACGGGATGGAACGGGAGAAAGGATGGGATGACAAAGGATAGGATGGGATGGGACAGGGTGAGGCTTTTCTGAGGGTCTGCCAGGACATTCAGGAGTTGGAGGGGGGTCTATGGGCTCAGCCAGAACATCCAGAGGGGTCGGTGGGACCTGCCAGAGTGACCAGGGTGTGGCAGGTCCGTGGGGTTTGCCCAGGCACCCAGAGATGGGCCAAGCACCGGACCAGGCTGCCCGGGGCAGTGGGAGAGTCTCCATCCCTGGAGGGATTCGAAAATCGTGTGGCTGTGGCACTTTGGGACATGGTTTTGTCGGCACAGCGGGGTTGGGCTGATGGTTGGGCTGGATGAGCGTAGAGGGCTTTTCCAACTTAACGGTTCTGTGATTCTATGGGGCGGTGTGGGGTCAGCCGGGATGGCAGGGAATGGGGGCTCTGCGGTGCCTGCCAGAATGACCACGGGACGACAGATCTAAGTGGTCTCGGGGGGCTGCCAGGACACCCAGGGGACACGGCTGCTCCGTGGGGTCACTCCGGATGGCGTGGGGCCACCCCACAGCCCCCCCAGCTCCAGGGGTCGGAGCACCGCACCATCCCTGGCTCGCCCGTGGCAGGGCTGGTGGTTCCCTCCCTGCGGCCAGAACCGAGCCAGCTGCACGTGCACCCCAAAACGTGCCCATGGCCAGGGCTGGGGCACCCCAGCTCCTCCGCGGGGCTTTGGGTTTGCATCCCTGTGCCACAGCAATCCCGACTCCGGCCTCTCCCGAGGGCCAGGCTCCCCCATCCCTCCCTTAACAAGCGTGGCAGCGGCACGCTGGGTCCGGCACACGCTGTTCCCATCCGCGACGCAGGTGAGCCAACAGATGTGAGCAATTATTGTCCAATTTTTGGTTCCCTGGCCCTGCCAACTTTTGGGCTCGGCAGCAAAGGAACAACCGCAGCATTGTTCGCTTTTATATAACAGCCTGATCCCCACGAGCCCGGGGACACTGCCAGGGCTGTGCCTCGCACGGAACACAGCCTGCGGTGCGGAGCCTCCAATCTGCTGCCCGACACGTCCTGAGCCCCCGGCCGTGCCCACCCCGAGCCCTGTGAGCCCCCAGCGCCCCTGAGCATCGAACCATGGGATGCGTTGGGTTGGGTCCTCAAAGCCCATCCAGTTCCACCCCCTGCCACGGGCAGGGACACCTCCCACTGGATCAGGGGCTCCAAACCCATCCAACCTGGCCTGGAACCCCTCCAGCGATGGGGCAGCCACCACTGCTCTGGGCACCCTGGGCCAGGGGCTCCCCACCCTCACAGCAAAACATTTCTGCCTCAGATCTCATCTCAACCTCCTCTTTCAGCCTAAAGCATCCCCTCCCCTGCACCTGGGGGCAGAGCGGGGGTCCCGAGGGATGGATGCCAGGGGGCTGGGGGGGATGTCCCCATCCTCACTGCTCTCCGTTCTCCTCGCAGCAAAGCGGAGGCAGAGGCCATCGAGAAGGAGCTCCTGGAGGATTATCGGTTCGGGCGGCAGCAGCTGATTGAGATCTGGGGCCACGCCAGTGCCATGGCTGTCACCAAGGTGAGGTGGCCGTCAGCGCCGGGGTCCCCTGGATGGGGCCGGGGGCGTCGCTGCCGGCTGCTCTCCCTCTCCCGTCCCTCTGTGTGGCCTTTCCCACGCCCGGCTCTGCTCTCCCTCCTGCCCTGGACCAGCGTGTGGGGAAGGGTAGGGCTGCTGGCAGAGTCCAGCGGGAAGCAATGCTGCAGCCCCTCCGGGGTGGGTTTTCCTCTCTCTGCACCCCTCGGTCACCCCTCATTGCCTCCCCTGGGGTGCAGTGGCTCACCGGGGGCCGTCCACGGAGGGGATGCTCAGCCGTTCCCCGCGGTGTTGGCACTGACAGGCACCCTCTGTCCTTGCTGTGCTCATGGAGGAGGCGGTGGGGGGTCCCCATCCCTGGCAATGCCCTCCTGGTGCTGGGAGCCCCGAGAGCTCGTGCTGGGTGTGAGGAGGAGGCATCAAGGGCAGCTTTGTGCCTGGGAGGCTGACGAGCTCCTCGCCCGCCTGGCTCAGCTTTTCCATTGGAGGTGTCTGGTCCATCTCTGCCCTTCTCGAAATGCAGGGGAGGAAGGGAAACACTGGGGTGTCGGAGCCTCTCTGGGTCCCGGTGCTGCCCACCCCTCCAGGGACCCCCGTATCGCAGCGTCCTCAGCTCCAGCCCCATCTGGGGAGAGCCGGGCTGAGCATCCTCCGTGTGGAGCCCAGCATCCTCCTCTTCCTCGTGGGGCTGAGCCTGGGAGAGCATCCACGGATGCCAGCGTGGGTGTCCCCCCCCCCCCCAGCCAGGGTCCCCAGCATCGTCCCCTCCCAGCACGTCCCTGGGAGCCCCAAGGCAGCTGTTGGCACAGCCGGCACTGGGACAGGGACAGGCAAGCGTGGCTTTGTCCAGTTCACCGTCGGCTGCGAGCAGGCCGTGCCGCTCAGGTCTCTGGCAGTTGGATGGGACCAAGGAGCCAGGCTCCGTGTGCAGGAAAATATCCGTCAACGGATAAACAGAGCCTTCCGTTGCAGGCTGCTGGTATGCAGAGCGCGCGGCCACCTCCCTGCAGGCTGGCGGGGAGCCCTGTCCCACCACCACGGCATCCCTGTCCTGGGCATCCCACCATGGGCACCATCCCTACCCCACCATGGCCACTGTTGGCATCCCACCATGGACAACATCCGCATTCTGCTGTGGGCTCCATCTGCATCCCACCTTGGGCACTGTCCTGCCCTGGGTGCCATCCCCATCCCACCTTGGTCCTCATCCCACCACGGGTGCCATCCTGGTATGGGTGCCAGCCTCATCTCATTGTGGGCATTTTCCTCATCCTGCCATGGGTCCCATCCTGCCCTGGCTTCCATCTCCGTCCTGCCCTGAGTGCCATCTCCATCCTACCTTTGGGCATCATCTCCATCCCACCATGGGTCCCATCCTGCCCTGAGTGCCATCTCCATCCTACCTTGGGCATCGTCTCCATCCCACCATGGGTCCCATCCTGCCCTGGTTCCATCTCCATCCCACTGTGGGGCCATCTCCACCCCACCACGCACCCCACTGCCCGCCCAGCGCGGCATCCCCGCTGTGAGTCCATTTGTCCCTCAAGCCCCGGTCCCTCTGCCCCTCCACGTCCCCGGCGCTGGGTGCCATCCGCGGGGCTGACCCCGGGGGACAGCGGTGGCACGATGTCACCATCTCCTCCTGGCAGGCGTTCCCGCTGCCGTCCCTGCCGCGGAAGCAGCCCACGGTGCTGGTGGTGTGCGGGCCGGCGCAGAACGGAGCCATTGGGTTGGTGTGCGCACGGCACCTGCGCATCTTTGTAGGTATCTTCCTCCCTTCCTCCTCCTCCTCTTCATCCCCGAGCGGTGCCGGGTTCCAACGCCACCTCCCTGCTCTCCACCGCGCAGGACTACGAACCCACCATCTTCTATCCCAAACGCTCTCCGGACCCCCTGTACCGGGATTTCACCACGCAGTGCGAGAAGATGGACATCCCCTTCCTCTCCTACCTCCCCACCGAGGTGAGCCCCCCTCGAGCCGCCGCGCTCCCCGCCTGACGTGGTTGAGTTTATTATTCCTTTTTTTGACTCCTTTCCCCCATCTCCCGCCCCCGGCTCTGCTGGGAGCCCGGGGATGCCATGGAATCCAGCGGCGGCCCCGCCAGCCACCGGCTCTGTTGTTGTTGGCAGCTCTGGGCTCGGCGGGAGGAATGTGACCCGAAAGCGCTGTCCCGGCCAAGGCGGCGCATCTTGGCGTGCCGGGCTCTGCCCCGCCACCGCGCCCCTCGTGCCGCCTCGTCCCCACCTCAGCTTGGGTCGAGGGGGGATTTTTGTTGGCAGGAGGTGCCGCGTGGAGCTATTTGAGCAGGAAAGCTGCATCGCCGCATGGGGTTTGGTGCCCGTTCCCTGCGGGGTGGACGGGGACCCCCCACCCATGGTGTCCCCCCCAGGTTCAGCTGATCAACGACGCCTACAATGCCGTGGTGGACGCCGTGCTGGGAGCTGAGGCGGAGGCTGGAGAGGGGAGAGAGCCCTGCGCTGCCATCCTGGCCACCCTGAAGCACGTCCGCATCCCCATCGTCAGCCTGGATGTGCCCTCAGGTCTGGCACCGCGCTCGGCCCCTCGGGGCAGGATGGGATCCCCTCCTGCCCACCGTGGCGTCACCGCGGGTTTGGCGCCTGGGCAGCCACGGAGCCCTCCCGGTGCCCTCCCAGGGTGGGGACAGCCCCGGGACCCCCCCGTTCTCCCTGGAGCTGGCGGCCGCTCTCGGAGGATGCGTTTGGGGCATCCACGGTAAATAACAAACTCCCTGAACTGAGACATGATGTAATTCGAAAACACCCGGGTGTCTGGTAGCCAGGCCTGGAATTGCCATCACGGCCCCCCCCCGGCACCGCGGGAGCAAACAGGAGCCCTTGGCACGGCCGACGGTGAATCCCCACCAAGAAAAACCCCGCGCCGTGCCAGGATGCGGCCGCGCAGTTCAGCAGTGCCAGAGAGAGGGGACTCGCACGCCGCCCCCCCTGCGCCCTCCCCATCTCCCCCACCCCAGAGCACCCTCTGAGCCGCCGGCGTCCCCTGGGGTCCCCCTCTGACCCCCTCCCCGTGTGTTTTTTGCCATCGCAGGGTGGGACGTGGAGGCTGGGAGCAGCGGTGGGATCAGCCCCGATGTCCTGGTGTCGCTGTCAGCGCCCAAGCAGTGCGCCCGCCGCTTCCTTGGCCGCCAGCACTTCGTGGCCGGTCGGTTCCTGCCCTACGATGTGCAGAAGAAGTTTGAGCTCAACCCACCCGAGTACCCCGGCACCGAGTGCGTGGTGGCCCTGTGAGCCCCCGGAATAAAGCGCTTGGTGGCCCTTCCCTGCGAGCGGCGTTGGCCTGGGGACGGTGGGGACACGGGGTGAGGGGATGGGGGCTTCTCGGCAGGGTTTGGGCTGGGGGCTTGTGCTGGGGCTCAGTCCCACGCCCCATCCACGCTGGGATCCTCATCCCCGGAGCCCTCGGCTGCATCCCCTGGGATCTGTCCCGAGTGTGATTTGGGATCAGACCCAGCGTGACCTCCTCTATCGCCCATCCCGTGGGGACCTGGGCAGCCGCTGGGGTCCCTGTGGGGTCCCCGGTGCTGCCGCGTCCCCCCATCACCTGAGACCCTCGAACGCAGGATCAGCCCCCCTTGCTGGGGGGGAGGTAATTAACACGGAGAGCTGTGACGAGGCGCTGCTGGGACTGTCCCCACCTGCCCCGGCAGAGAGGGTGTCCTTGACCCCACACCGGTCCCTCCTTCCCCTCCCCGGGTGCAGCTGGAGTTTTGGGGGAATGCAGGGAATGTGCCGGGATTTCCGCCGGCTGAGCTGCGGTTTGGGGGTGACCCTGGAGGGGGGGATCCTCAAATCCCCACCCCGTCACCCCCCTCTCTTGCCATCACACTCCAGGGTGCCTTTGCTCCGGGGGGGCAGTTAGGGCCATGGGTGCACTGAGTTGTGTCCGGACTCAGCTCCAGCTCGGACATCGGGGCGTGAGCGGCTCCGGCACACCCACACTGACCGGGTCACAGCGCGGGCGCCCACCGGCCCCGCCAGCGCGCCGTGCCCCACGGCAGCGGTGCCAGGGGAGCACTTGGCACCCTCACGCCAACCGCAGGAGCGCCGAGGTCGGGTTTGCTCGTCTTTTTCCCTTCCCTCCCCGCCGCATTCCCAAATGCATCCAATTTTAGCAGCTTTGCAAAAACAAACCCTCAAGTTTCCCGGGCTGGAGCGGTGAGCAGCCGCGCGCGGCCGCTCGCTGGGGACGGATTCTTCCCGCTTCCCTCTTGACACCGATCCAGCCGCGGCAGAGTCGACGGCCTCGAGTGCCAGGAGCCGAGTGCTGCTGTCTGCCGGCGCGAGCGGGAAAGGGCTCATATATAGACCCACGGTGCTGCCGCGCTCACAGTTGCCGACCGACCTGCCGCCGCGCGGGCAACCATGGGGGAGCTGGCGCTGGCCCTCCTGGCTATCGCCACCCTGCATGGTGCCGGGGCAACAGGTAAGAACGGGGCTGCTATCAAACCACGGCTCGGGGACCCATCCGTGCCATCAGCCGGGAGCATCCCTGCCCTCCTGGGGGCTGGTGGAGGTGTCGGGCAGGATGCGGATGGGGATGAGCGCTTGTTGGCCAGAGGTGTGCCATGGCCAGAGGTGTGCCATGGCCAGATGTGCACCGGGGTGAGGGTCACAGCTGAGGATGCTCTCTCTGGCATCTGCTGGTGAGATGGTGTTGGGAAGGCTCAGAGCAGCTTGGCTCTTGTCGGGGCTGTGTCACCAGAGGGATGGGACGCACCCCGTGCCGTGTCCCCACCAGCCCTGCACCGACGGATGAGCACCTGCGGGAAACCCAGGATGGCTCGAGGGTCTCGTTGAGGTGCTGAAGGCAGTGTCCGTGCAAGACCAAGCTGGGAATGTCGCTGGTCCAGGGACAAGGCCCACCTGGGGTTTGGAGGGTCCCTGCCTTCCCCCATCTCCTTTCTGCTGGGGGGGACAGGGATGGCAGGGATGAGGACCCCCCTTTCCACGGGACTGTTGTTGCTGGAGGGGCGGTGCCCACTGCCTGCTCGTGGGGTGCCCATCGCACACCTGAGGGGCGCTCACGGTGGTCTGGGCTGTGCGGAGGTATCTTGGGTGTTTGGCCGCATCCTGCCCAGTGCCCGTGGGTGACAGGCACCAGGGCTCAGCTTTCTCTCCAGGGACCCGATCCCTGCATCCGTGCACCCCTATGTGGCTGAACCCCACATCGCAGCACCCAGCATCACCCACACAAGGGCTGTCCTTGGAGACCTTGGCTCCCTGGGGTTCATTCCCATGGGATGTGGCTGTCCTGGCTCTGCAGGAGCTCGGAGGGACGTCCTCCACCTGCTGCTCTGATGGCATCTCCGCTTGCTGGCTTGGTTGCCCCAGGGATGTGGTTTTCCATCCCAATTTCCTGATGCCTCCTGGTCTGGAGGATCAGCTGAGGATCAGTGCGACGCCGGGGCTGTGCCGAGGCTTCAGCGCAGTGGTGTATGCGTGGGCAGCCCGGTTTGTCCCCTTGACCCACATCACTCCTGGAGCAGCTGGGACCTTGCAGGCAGCGTTTCGCCAGCGTGCAGCCCACGGGCACCGGTGTGGCCGGGCTCACCGTGCGGCACCAGCCTCAGCCACCCCTCGGTCCATCCTTGGCTGGCCAGGAGGCTGAAGCCCCTCCTTGGCCTTTCCAGATGGTGACACCATCAACCACCCCATGGAGCCGGTAAATCCTGCCCTGAGCCCCTCTCTTGGCTGGTGCTGCGAGCCCGGGGGCTCGGGGCAGGGGGGTCCATCTTTGGACCAGCAAAGCACCATCTTTGCTTTGGTGCTCATCAAGGGAGCAGCCGAGCGCCGGGGGGTGTCCTGGGGGCAGGGTGTCCCGGCACTGGGTGTTCTCACCCTGCGCTTCCCCCAGAGCCCCTGGAGAACGACTTGGAGCCGGGAAAGAGCAGCACTGCAGGGAAGCCCTGGAAAGCCGCCCCCAGCCTGGCAGACCTCGACCTGGACACGGCAGGTACGGATGTCCCCGAGCCCTCCCTGTGCCACCGGGGACCCACAGCCAGGACACCCGAGGGGGCTGCACGGGGCGATGCCCACCGCAGCAGCCAGGAGCTGCCATCTCCCCAGGAGGAGGCGTCCCCAGAGGACCCTCACAGCTGGGATGTGGTGCCCACCCTACGCTCCCTTAGGCTGCCGCCCCACATCCTGGTATCCTCCATCCCCGTGGACTTTCATCCACTCATCCTTTGTCCACGCAGCCCTCAATGTCCCCGAGCTCTCCCCACCCCCAGTGGCACTTTTGGACGGGGATCCGGATCCCATCCGTGCACTCTGGGCTCTCTCCATCCCAGGCAAAGGAGCTGAGTGGACGTCCTGGTTCAACATCGACCACCCTGGAGGAGACGGGGACTACGAGAGCCTGGAAGCCATTCGCTTCTACTACCGTGGGCACGTCTGCGAGCGGCCGGTGGCCATCCAGGCCCGCACTACGGGGTGGGAGCTGCCCGAGGAGGTGGGCGAGGTGGTGCACGCCAGCCCCAAGAAGGGTTTTCGCTGCGTCAACAAGGAGCAGCCGCAGGGCAAGACCTGCTCTAACTACCACATCCGCTTCCTCTGCCCGCTGGGTGAGTGTCTGCCCCATCCCGGCCCCCGGGGACCCACTGGCACTTTGGGGGAGGTCTGTACCCACTGCTCCTCTTGCTCTTCACCCCTCATCCCACAGCAGCTGCTCTGGAGCATCCTCCCTCCAGCAATCACCCCTTGGGAGCGCAATGTGGGGCATCATCCTGGGGGTGATCTGGGTATGTCTCCAGCTAACGCCTCTGCATCCCACCAGAGCACATCTACTGGTCACACTGGTCCTCCTGGAGCCCCTGCTCACGCAGCACCTGTGGCAGCAGCGGCACCCAGACCCGCACCCGCCGCTGCCTCAACGCGCGGCTGCTGGCTCCACTCAAGGAGCTCAAGTGCAAGGGCAAAGCCGTGGAGCGCCGCCCGTGCAGCACCGGCCCCTGCCCAGGTAGGGACCCCGGCACCCACCTGCCCCCGGATCCCTCTGGCTCCTCTCCCGGCACCCACTGCCAGCGGCACGAGGGGTCCTGCCGGGATGCCGGCGCGCGGCAGTCGCCCCAATGCCAACGCAGCAGCTCTGCGGGCAAAGCCATCGCTGCCCGCACATCATCAGCTTCGTTGCATAGCAGAGGCCGGGATGGTGGAAAGAGCTCGGCCGGGGCACGCGGGGGCTGAGCCGGGGTTGGTGGGACACGGGACGGACCCTCCCCAGCTGGGGACCATCACCATGTCCCTGTGATGTCCACCACCACCCCTGCCCGCGTGGCGTCTCCCCCTCAGAGTCGGCGTGGATGGAGTGGGGCGCCTGGGGCCCCTGTTCCCGCAGCTGTGGCAGCGCCGGCACGCGTGTCCGGCGGCGGAGCTGCAAGAAAGCCAAGAAAGTGCCGTGCACCGGCCGCCCCACCGAGGTGCAGAAATGTCCCCCCTCGCCCTGCCCAGGTACTTGCTCTCAGAGACGCGGGGACCCCCACCCTGGTGTCCCCCACGCGGGCGGCCCCACCGCCGGTTGCAGCCGAGGGGTCTGAGCGCCGTGCCGCCCCGCAGCCTGCCCCGGGCACACGCTGCAGGGCACCGTCACCTCTGCCACCGGCACGGCTCTGCCGGACGCCCGCATCTACCTGGAGGGCCGCCCGCCGGTGCTGCTGGCGCGCAGCGATGCCCGCGGGCGCTTCGCCGCGACGGGGCTGTGCGAGGGCACCGCTGCCAACGTCAGCGTCCACCGCGAGGGCTTCGCCCCGGGACTGACACCCGTCGTCTCCAACGGCTCCGGCGTGGCTGTGGCACACGTGAGGTTGCACAAACTGGGTGAGCATGGCGGGGTGGGGCACCCCTCGAGGGACCTCCTGGAGGATGCGCGGTGGTGGGGAGCGATTCGGGGCGGGTGGCTGTGGCTCGTTGCACCCTCTGCCACTTTCCTCCTCTGCAGAGAAGCCCTACATGGTGCTGCACCCCAAGGCGAAGGTGCGGGTGGCTGGGCAGGAGGTGACCTTCTGCTGCAAAGCCTCGGGCACCCCCGTGCCCAAGAAATACTACTGGTGAGCAGGGAGCTGGGGGTGGTGGGGAAAGGCAGCCCCGGCCACGTCCCCACTGAGCCCATCCCCGTCCCTGCAGGTACCACAACGGGACGCTGCTGGAGAGGAAAGTGCACCGCTACGGCAGCCGCTTGGCGCTGCGGGACCTGTCACCGGAGCAGGGTGGCACCTACCACTGCAAAGCCAGCACCGAGGCGGGCGCCATCAGATCGGCACCGGCACAGCTCACTGTGCTGGGTGAGAGTGGGGTGGGCTTCGTTCGCCACCGCATCGTAGAGTTATAGAATGGGATGGGTTGGGTTGGGTTGGGTTGGAAGAGTCCTCCAAGCCCATCCAGTCCCACCCCTGCCATGGGCAGGGACACCTCCCACTGGATCAGGGGCTCCAAGCCCCATCCAACCTGGCCTGGAACCCCTCCAGGGATGGGGCAGCCACCACTGCTCTGGGCACCCTGGGCCACCATCTCACCGCCCTCATAGGGAAGAATTTCCTCGGGGATGGGGTGTGTGGTGGCCGTGGTCACCCTAACCCTCCATCGTCCCTGTCCCCTCCAGCCCAGGACCAGCAGAGCTGCAACCCCGCGCCTGAGCCGAGCCTCGTGGAGCTGCCCCGCGAGTGCCCGCAGGACGCTGCCGGATCCCACTACTACAACGTGGGGCGCTGCCCTCCGGCCCCGTGTGCCGGCAGCTCCGGCGACCAGTCTGGCTGTGGGGCGGACGTGGGGCAGTGCTGCGGCGTGCGGAGGATGGAGATGCGGGAGATCCCCTGCGCCGGCTTCCTGCTGCCCATCAAGGTGGTGGCCGAGTGCGGGTGCGGACCCTGTGCCCAGCCCCGCGTCCTGGTGCAGGGACGGGTGACAGCGGCCGACACCGGCGAGCCCCTGCGCTTCGGGCAGATCTTCTTGGGTGGAAAGAAGGTGGGTTTCACCGGCTACAAGGGCTCCTTCATCATTGAGGTGCCGCCGGACACACAGCGCTTGGTGGCTCGCTTCGTGGACCGGCAGCAGAGGTTTGTGGATGCCGTCAAGGTCCTGCCCTTCAACGGCCGCGGCGGGGCCATCTACCAAGAGGTCAAGATGCTGCGGAAGAAGGAACCAGTGGAGCTGGATGGCAGCCAGAGCAACACCATCCTGCTGGGGGAGGCGAACGGCCGGGAACCCGTCGGGGAGCTCATCCTTCCTGCTGGCACCTTCCTCCGGCCCTCCGGGGAGGTCTTCAAGGGCAAGGTCAAAGCCAGCATCACCTTCCTGGACCCCAGGGACATGGCGACGGCCAGCGCTGCCTCCAGCGACCTCAGCTTTGCCAACGCCGAGGGGGAGATCGTCCCTCTGAGGACCTATGGCATGTTCTCTGTGGATTTTCGGGAAGGGGAGAGTGGCGCAGAGCTGCAGACGGGGCCGGTGGAGGTGCGGATGGACGCAGGGCAGGTCTGGATGCCAGAGCACTTGCAGAAGATGAAGTTGTGGTCCTTGAACCCTGAGACTGGTTTGTGGGAGGAGGAGGGGATCCTCCGTCCGGCTGGTGGGAGGCGGAGAAAGAGAGAGGAAAGGACCTTCCTGGTGGGGAACCTAGAGATCCGGGAGCGGCGCCTCTTCAACCTGGACGTGCCGGAGGATCGGCGATGCTTCGTCAAAGTCAGGGCTTACAGCAGCGAGAAGTTCAATCCCTATGACCAGCTGGAAGGGGTGGTCATCAGCCTCATCAACCTGGAGCCCCAGCCTGGCTACCCCTCCAACCCTCGCGCGTGGGGTCGCTTCGACAGCGTGGTGACGGGGCCCAACGGCGCCTGCCTGCCCGCTTTCTGTGACGGCCAGCGCCCCGATGCCTACTCCGCATATGTCACCGCCACGTTGGGTGGGGAGGAGCTGGAAGCCGTGGCCTCCAGCCCCAAGCTCAACCCCAATGCCGTTGGGGTGTCCCAGCCCTACCTGGGCAAGCTGGGCTACCGCCGGCTGGACCACGATGACCCCAACCTGAAGAAGACGGCTTTCCAAATCAACGTGGCCAAGCCTGACCCCAACAACGTTGATGAGACCAACGGTCCCATCTACCCCTACCGCAGCCTCGAGGAGTGCGAGGAGGCACCAGTCAGCGCCAACCACTTCCGCTTCTACCGCGTGGAGGTGGACAAGTACGAGTACAACGTGGTGCCCTTCAAGGAGAGCGACTTGACCTCCTGGACCGGTGACTACCTCTCCTGGTGGCCCAACCCTCAGGAGTTCAGGGCTTGTTTCATCAAGGTGCGGATCGAGGGGCCGCAGGAGTATATGGTGAGGTCTCGCAACACTGGGGGCAGCCACCCCCGCACCCGGGGGCAGCTCTACGGGCTGCGCGACAGCCGTAGCGTGCGGGACATGCTGCTGGAGAACACCTCGGGCGCCTGCGTGGAGTTCAAGTGCAGCGGGATGCTCTTCGACCAGAGCCTGGTGGATCGCACCTTGGTCTCCATCCTCCCCCAGGGCAGCTGCCGCCGCACGGCCGTCAACAGCCTCCTCCAGGAGTACCTGAGCCGTCACCCGCCCGTGGCAGACAACAACCACACTGCCGCCTTCACCATGCTGGCCCCGGTGGACCCGTTGGGTCACAACTACGGCATCTACACGGTGACAGACCAGAACCCGCGCTTGGCCAAGGAAATCGCCATCGGCCGCTGCTTCGATGGCACCTCCGATGGCTTCTCGCGGGAGATGAAGGCGGACACGGGCACAGCCGTCACCTTCACCTGCCAGGAGCGGCCGGTGGGGCGGGAGAGCTTCTTCCAGCGCCTGCTGACGGCCCCGGCAGAGGCGTTGGTTGAGATCCGAAGGGAGATGGGGGCTGGCGAGATGCGCCGCGCTCCCCCCGAGGTGCTGGACTTCGCCTCTGGCGCCCAAGCCCCCGTCCCCACGGCCGCTCGCCGGACCCCCAGCAGCCGGCGGAGGACGGGCCAGACCCGGGGGCAGCCGTGACCGCTGCGGCCCCCCCGGTGCCCCCTCCCTGGCTCAGCTCTGCCCTCTCTTTCCCCGTCGCTTTTACCCGCTCTCATTTATAACGACCGAGGAGGGGGGACACACGGAGTGGGACCCTCTTGCCGTGCCCCCAAGGCAGGGACCACAGGGACACGGGTAAGGGGGTGGCATGGGCAGCCCTCGCCCCCGCCGGGGGCAGCTCTTGGTGCTCAGCCCTGGGGACTGCGGTGCCGGTGGTGCCGGCATTGGGGGCCGCGGCCCCACGGGGGTTCTTGAAACAAAAGAGAATCAAAGGGGGGTGGGTGGGAAGGGCTCCTTTGCCCCTCGCACAGTTGTGGGGTTCCTGTGGGCCAGGGCTGAGGGTGCTGGGAGCTCTGCGCCCCACCGGGAAACACGGGGAGAACCATGAGGATGTGGATAAAAAGCCCTTTCCTGCGCTCCCTGCCCCGGCACGGCACGGTGCCAGCTCTTGGGGGGCTCGGCAGCATTATGGGATGTTGGGTTTGGTCCCCATGACCTTCACCTGAGCTCAGCACAGAGCCTGGATGGGCCCAATCCTGCCCCCACCGACCTGGCTATTCTGCCCTTGAGGAGCATTTTGCCCCAACAACCTTTTTATTTTTTCCCCAGGAGAAAACCCCTCAAAATAAGGGATTTCTGCAGCCCTTTCCAGGGAACCCCCTTATTTCCTGGGATGCGCTGGGACAGCGAGCGAGAGGCGTGGGCAGGATGTGTACATTATTTATTACAAAATATACGGTGGTGTGTCCTCCCGGTCTGCTGCTGCGCTTCGCGGGGGTGCCCAGAGCCGTGTGCGTCCCCCTCGTCCCCTCCACCTGCCCCATCGCCTCCCGCCCCACAGAGCGGCTCCGTCCGGCGGCTGCTGTGTGCCTTGGGCCCCGCGCCGGCGCTGGCGGCGGTGTGGGGGGACCGAGCCAGCGCCTCGAGGCCGCGGGACGTGGCAGCTCGGGGGGGCCCATCCAGCCCCGTGGCTCCCCCCGCTCGGCACAGGGATGCGTCTGGCACTGAGCATCCGCTGGGAGACCCCAGCCAGGCTCTGTCCGTCTGTCCGTCCAGCTCGTGGGAGCGGGTGGGTTTCCAGGCGTTCCACCACCTCCCCCCACCCCTCCTTCCCATCCGTGGATCCTGGTGGATGCAGTAATGGAACAGGCTGTGTTTATAGGGCCAACCTCCCCCCGCTCCCGGGACAACGTTTCCCCTTTACAACACGGTTTGGCTGCAACGCGGCATTTTTTCACCCTTAGAGCGGATGCGGCAGCTCGTGAGATCAAAGGGGACGCGGGGCACCCATGGGGGACAGGGGAGCCCCTGCCAATCCCCAGCTCCTCTCCGCGTCCCACCTGGATGGGGACCCACTGCATCCGGACACGGTATGGCAGGTGGGCGACGCACCCGGGGTGCTGCGAGAGCATCACGGGGCTCCCACCCCACCAGAGCGTGGGTGCTGCTCTGCCTGTCCTTGGGTGCTGCCTTTCCCTGCATTCTTTTTGTCCCTGGCTGCTGCCTGACCCTGGATGTTCCCTGCTCCTGGACATTCCCTGTCTCTGGGTGATGCTTGCCCCTGGATGCTGATTTTCCATGCGTACTTTTTGTCCCTGGGTGCTGCCTGACCCTGGATGTTCTCCATCATCTCTCTCTGGATGTTCTCCATCTCTCTCTGGATGTTCTCCTTCCCTGGGTGCTGCCTCTTCCCGCATTCCCTTTCTCAAAACACGGGTGCTGCCTGCCCCTGGCTCTTCCCTGCTCCTGGATGCTCCCTGTCCTGCCCGCTGGGACCCGCGTCCCTCGCTGTGGTCGGTGGTTGCTCCCCGCGGGCACCGCTGGCGGCAGTGCCGGGGGCCGAGGTGCCAGCGGGCAGGATTGTTTTCCACCATCTGGTTGGCTGGATCGGAGGCAGCTGCTCAGGCAGGGCAGATGGAAGCAGCTCCTGCAGCGCTGCTGCTATTTATGGCAGCGGGAAGAAAAATGGGGCGAAAACCAGCAAAAAGCAGTCACGCGAAGTCCTCTGGGGTCCCATGCCCCCGTTAGCAGCCCTTCGTGCTCACGGCTGCTCCTTCTCACTGCATCCCATCCCAGCGGGGGCCAAGACCTCCGGCACTGTGCTGTGGGGTGCTGCTGGCACTGGATCCCTGGGGGGAACAAGTGCAGGAGAGAGCCAGGAGGGTGGCCAGGGGCTCCCCCCGATTGCAGGGACACACACAGGGATGTGTTGGGGTTGCGGGAGGTCTGCGCTGGGTGTCCAGCCCAGCCCCACATTCCCGAAGGCTGGAATCCCACCCGGGTCAGGGGCTGGGCTGGGAGCTGCAGCCAAATCCTCCCGCTGCTCCCCGCGGGGGCTGAACCCACAGACCCCATCCCGAGGGTCCCGCACTCTCCAATCCTGGCGACGAGGAGCCGCTTGGTCCCAACCCTGGCCCCAAACGCCCCCTGCGCGGGCTGGGGGCGCCCGGACCCGCCCCACACCCGTGTGCTGTGGCGCATCATCGGGTACCAAAATAACCCCCCGGCCCCTCCCCGCTTCCAGGCGATGCTGAGCCTCGCAGTCCAGTTGGGCTGATTACACGGCTGGGTGTCCAACACTGCCAGCTGGGATGCTTTTGTCTCTAATTCTCATAATCGTTAGCAGAAACCATTGGCACGCAGCTCCACGGTGGCTCCAGCGTGGGGTACCTGAAGGGCTGGGGATGGGGGGAGCCCTGCGGGGATCCCACACCGGACCCACAGGCTGCAACACTACGGATCTGGGGTCAAAACTGCCTTCTTTTGGTTTTCTCAGCCCCTCGGTGTGAATGATGCTCCCGGCTTGGCTCCACAAAGGGCAGGTTGGAGGAACTTGGATCTCCCATGGCTTTGGGAACGATGGAGCGTGGTGGGTCCTGGCTGTGGGTTTCAGGGTGTGGGTGCAATGCTGCCCCACTCTCCACTTGCACCCAGTGCTGGAGGGTCCATCAGGCTCCAACAGCACCTGGAAGACAGAGACAGGGATGGAAACATCCCAGGAGAGCTCCTGGACAGTGGGCCCATGGGATGCAGGCGAGGGGGCACGGCAAGAGCCCATCTCCATGCGGGATGTGGATCCTCACGATGATGAGAAAGGCAGGTGGGGTTGGGCTCAGCTGCTTCTTGTTACCCCCCGGCCAAAAGGGAACAGCAAAGCAGGGAAGGGAAAGAGGAGCTCGGGAGCCGGCAGCTCCTGTCCTACCCGGCCAGCAATGAGGGGTGGCCGGAGCCCAACATAAATGAGCGGGACGGTGCGCCGGCTCATCAGCACGTCCTTCGGCACTGCGGGGGCCCCCGTGGCAGGGACGGGGCTGCGGTTCGCACAGCTCCCTCCTCTCGGTATCCCTGCATTGGGGTGCATCCCCCAAAGCCCCCACCACGCTGCAGCCGCAGGCTGTGGGAATGGGGTGCAACAGCGCTGCGCCCCACAAGCACGTCCCAGCGCTGGCCAGGAACAAAAGCTGCTCTGAGCAGCAGCCGGAGCTGGAAAGGGCCTTGGGAAGCAGCTCACTGCCTTTTTTTTTTTTTTTTCTCTTTAAATAATGGAAAATATAATGACAGTGCCTAAATTAAAATAATAAAAGACACCAGCCAAAAAGGCAAACCAAAATAGGAGAGAAACCCACGTTTCAGGCTGAAAAGGAACAGGCATGGGCAAGGGATGAAAAGGGAAAACAGAGGCTCCCAGGCCCCCCCAATCATCTCTTGGGGCCGAGCTGTGGGGCGAGGGCTGGGCAGGGTGCGGAGCATCGCCACCACAGCAGGAGCTGCTCGCGTGTGCCGGCCCCCAGCAGCCAAAAATGCGCCCCCACACGCCCCCTCCTTGTTGGCTTCGCTCCTTTGCACCACACCCAGCACTGCTGCTTCAGGGGCCGCATCCTGCCCAGGGCTCCAGCTCTGGGGGTGCAGAGGTGTCTCCTCAACCCCGTGCCCTGAGCCGGAGCATCCCCAAAGCTAAGTGTTCGCAGGCATCCAGAGCCCCAAAACCGAGAACCCCTGAGGACCCCAAACCCAAGCGTCCCTGGGAATCCCAAAGGGCAGAGTCTCCAGCGACCCCAAACCCAAGCATCCACAGGCATCCAGAGCATCCTCAGACACCCCAAACCAGAGCATCCTCAAGCATCCAGAGCATCCCCAGAGATCCCAGCCCGCAGTATCTCTGGGGAAACCAAACCGGAGCATCCGCTGGCATCCGGCGCATCCCCCGGCCGCAGGGGGACACGGGAGGTGCCAGGTCCCCATCTCTGCCATGGTGGCAGGGCCAGGCCGGATCCAGCTGCAGAATTCCAGGCAGTCTGGCCAAGAGACGCTGCTCTGCTCCCGGCACTCCCTCCGGACAACCTGCCCGAGGAGGAAAACAAACGGTCCTTGAACACAGAAAGGCGAGAGAATCCCAACCCCTCCCGACGTGGTGGCACCCAGGGGTTATTGCTGCGCGTCCCTGGGGAAAGGGGCCATGGAGAGCTGGGATTTGGGAGAAAACAGTGGGAAGAGGGGCTGCCTGGAATCCTAACACTTGTTTTCCGAAGTGAACCCAAGCCGGGACACCGTGGGGACGGCTGCCTCCACCACGGGGGCGGCTTCGGGACAGCTCTCGATGATGTACATTCCTCTCCCAGTTGCTTTTTAGATAGAGTTTTTTAAGGGTTGCATCTCAATATCTCGCTGTTCAAAGAGAGTTGGTTCTGGAAAAAACATCCATTCGCCTTTTTCAAGCTATTTTTGCAACCTTTGGCCTTCGTCCTTCTCCAGGCTCCAGACCATAAATAATAATAACAACATATTTAAAGCCTTTATGCTGACAGCTCGCTGAATCTGCCAGCGCCTTTCAGTTCTCCAGATGTTGAAAATCTGACTCAAAAACTTCAAGTTTGGTAAATATTTTGTGTTTTTAATTTCACATCTATTGCTTTTTATATCACATGAAATAGCAGAATAAAAATACTAAATGGAACAGCTATTTCTGGAGCCGGGGGGAAGAAAGGTAAGGTGTTGGCTGCTGGCTCCGTGTGCCAGGATGCGGCTAGAGCATCCCCGAGCCCGGGTTGCCCATGCCAGGATGTGGATAGAGCATCCCCGAGCCCGGGTTGCCCATGCCAGGATGTGGATAGAGCATCCCCGAGCCCGGGTTGCCCATGCCAGGATGCGGGTAGAGCATCCCCGAGCCCGGGTTGCCCATGCCAGGATGCGGATAGAGCATCCCTGAGCCCAGGTTGCCCATGCCAGGATGTGGATAGAGCATCCCCGAGCCTGGGTTGCCCATGCCAGGATGCGGATAGAGCATCCCCGAGCCCGGGTTGCCCATGCCAGGATGCGGATAGAGCATCCCCGAGCCCGGGTTGCCCATGCCAGGATGCGGATAGAGCATCCCCGAGCCCGGGTTGCCCGTGCCAGGACTCTGTGCTGGGGGTACCACCGACCCCATCCGCTCGCTCCCCTTGGTGGGATGCAGAGAAGATCAGAAGGGTAAAAGTGAAGGGGGAACTCGTGGGTTGAGATAAAGACACATTAACAAGGAAAGCAAAAGCCAAGTATGGAAGCAAAGCAGAACAAGGAATGCATTCGCTGCTTCCCATCGGCAGGTGGTGTCCGGGCATTCCCAGGAAAGAAGGGCTCTGTCACTCCTCACATTGACTTGGGATGACAAATGTCATCACTCCGAACAAACCCCCCTTCCTTTTTCTCCCCCAACTCAATCTCTCCATACTTTAGGTACCCCATAACCTCGTGCCCTCCCCTCTCCCCCGGACTGTGGGGAGCAGAAAAGGCCTTGACTCTGTGTGACTGCTGCTCAGAGATAACAAAAACCTCCCTGCTTATCAGCACTGTCTGAACCCTTATCAAAACAAAGCCCCACAGTGGCTGCTGAGGCAAATTAACTCTATCCCTGCCGAAATCAGCACACCTATGCACCCCAAATCCCAAGTACTTTATACCCCGGGTATCTCATACCCCCATTCTTCCGTACTCCAGGTACCCCATAACCTGGGTACCCCGTAACTGCATCTCTCCACATCCCAGGCACCCCATAACCTGGGTACCCCATAACTACATCTCTCCATACCCCAGGCACCCCATAACCTGGGTACCCCATACCCCCATTCCTCCATATCCCAGACACCCCATACCCCGTGTCTCTAATCCCTCATACTCCAGCAACCCCATAATCCAAGTACCCCATACCCCCCTTTCTCCATACCTAAGGAACCCCATAACCTGTGTACCCCATAACCCAATCTCTCCATACCCTAGATGCCCCGTAACCGCATTTCTCCATATCCCAAATACCCTGTACCCCTAATCTCCCATACTTCAGGTACCCCATACCCCAGGTACCCCATGCCCCAAGTACCCTGTACCCCTAATTCTCCATACCCCATCACCCCATGCTCTGTGTACCCCAAACCCCATTCCCCTTGCCCTGAGGGATGCTTTGTTCTGTCCCACCCCCACCATGAGTGCTGACCCCTCTGGCAGCTCCATGGGGCTGCCCGCAGCCCCCCAGCTCTGCCCCCGAGCTGGGACATGAGCCCAGCATCACCCCCTGTGGAGGGAGGGGACCCCCCCAACCCCCGGCATCTGCAGTATCTCAGCGCCGGTGCACAGCACCGTGCCCGCCAGAGCCTCCACGACACCATTGTCCGTTCACCTCGTCCAGCTGCTGCACACACGAGAATCACATGATTTCCTGGAAAGTCCCACTTTTGGAGAAACGAAACTGCCTGATATGGGGGAAAACCTCAAGCTCCCTCCTGGCCCTGCAGATTTTGGCCCAGACAGGATGAAGGGTGGCACCTCAGGAAAGCGACCTTGGAGGACATACCTGGCTGTAGCCTTCGGAGCGTTGCTGGTGGTGGTGCTGGCGGTAATCCTCCCCACCGTGCTCTGTCGGTTGACCGTGGGCTGTGCGGTGGCAGGGAATGGCTCGGCGGAGCTGGCACAGCTGGAGAAGGCACTGGTCATCACCAACCTGTCCCTCGCCGAAGCCCGCGGGCAGTGGGACAGCTGCAGGAAGCAGCTGGTAGGTGCTGGGGTGCATGGGGGGGTCCCGGATCCTGCTGCGAAACCTGCAGCTGCCAGGCTTGAACTGGTGCAAGAGAGTGCCCAAGCTGGAGCCGTCAGCCCCTTCCCTCTGCCCACGCTCAGGGTGAGCTGGAGGGGAAAGCCTCGGAGCTGGAGCAGGCACTGGCCAGGATGAGCGAGCTGCAAGGTGAGTCCTGGGCTGGGGGTGGTGGTGACAGGCGTCTGGGTACAGGCAATGGGCCCTGGGCCACCCTGATCCCATCCCCTGGGCCACCCTGATTCCATCCCCTGGGACACCTTGATCCCATCTCCTGGGCCACCCTGATCCCATCCCCTGGGCCACCCTGATTCCATCCCCTGGGACACCTTGATTGCTTTCCCTTGGCTCATCTCATCCCCATTTCCTGGGACACCCTGATGCCCACCCCCTTGGTCACCTTGATCCTCACCCCCTTGGCCACCTTCATCCCTGTCCTCTCAATCACCCTGATTATCATCTCCTGGGACACCCTGATCCCTGTCCCCTGGGACATCCTCATCCCCATCCCCTGGACACCTTCATCCCCTGGACACCTTCATCCCCTGCAACACCTTCATCCCTGTGCCCTTGAACACCCTCATCCCCCGGACACCCTCATCCCCTGGGACACTCTCGTCCCTGCCCCTCGTGTCATCCTGCTCCCTGTCCCCTGGGACACCCTGATCCCCGCCTGCTGTCACCTCCCGGCAGAAGAGAACGGGGCGCTCAAGGCGGAGGTGGCCCAGCAGCAGGAGCAGCTGGCGGACCTGCAGAGCAGCAGGTGAGCCCTGCACCCCCCTCATTGCCCCCAGCCCCCCACTCTGTCACTGACCCTCCCTGTCCCCCACAGGGCCAGGCTCCAGCTGCAGAACCAGCGGCTGGAGCAGGAGCTCCAGGACATGAGGAGACAGTACTCAGGTGGGAATGGGCTCCCAGCCGTGTCCCTCAGCCTCTTGGCTCTCCTGCTCTCCGGGATGCTCCTCCTGTGAGCCCGAAGGCGCGGGGACACGAGCCTCACTGAGTCCCCATCCCTCGATCTGGGGTGAGGAGCGGTTGTCCCCCCGCTTTGGGTTGTCCTCCTGCTGCGGGAGCCCCATGCTCGCTTGCTTTTGCCTTGGCATTGTCTACGCTGTCCTGTAGGTCGAGGCTCTGCTCACCAAATCCATTCCATTTCACCGTGGGGACATCCAGGGGGAGATGATTTCCCTCCAGCCGCCAAGGGCTGTGCCCAGGGTGAGGGAGGGGACAGAGGTGTCGCAGGGCTGACCCGAGCAGTGGGAGCCACAGCACTCTACGGTTAGGTGGTTTTCAACCAATTTCTAATAAAACTTTGGGAAAATCCAGTGGTTCATTGCTCTGGTAATTCTGGGGACCCGGCGCCCTGACTCTGGGACAAAGAGGGGTGCAGGACCCCCTCAAGCAGATGGCGTTTGAGCATCCCCAGCACACACCAGACCCCAACTGCATCGCCCGCAGCTCTGACCGGGACAGAGCATCCTCCCACCTCCAGCACAAACAAAGTCTATTCTGGGCTGGGACCTGTGAGAAACCACAGCCCAAAGCCATGTTTGGTGAGAAAAAGCCCACACACGGCAATTACGGCAACCCAGGGCGTGACCTGCCCCGGGAACTCTGGCACATCCCGGGCAGCCGCCGGCAGAGCGGGCGCGCGAGCCCATGTCCCCCTCCGGCATGGACCCCGCGGTGCCCAAGGCCACCCTGAAGGTGCTGGGTCTGTGCGCGGTGCTGCTGGTGCTGGTGGCAGCGGTGACGGTCTCCGTGGCGGTGATGGTTTGGCGCTCGGAGGCGGTGGGGAAGCTGCGGGGCTGCCAGGAACGAGCAGCCAACAAAAGCCAAGAGCTGGGGAACCGCGTGGCCGAGCTGGAGCGGGAGCGAGCGCGGCTGCAGCGGGCGGTGGCGGCGGGCACGCGGGTGGAGGACGCTCTGCGCCGGGAGCTTACCCAGGCTCGTGGTGGTGGCAAGAAGCTCAACGCCAGCCTGGTGGCCTGCCAGGAGCGGGCGGTAGGTGTTGGTGGGGATGAGGATGGGGATCAGGGGGTCGTTGGCCACCGAACTGCATGCACAGGGCGAGCGAATCTTGGGTGGCGAGGAGGGGCTTTGAGGGGAACTCCGCAGCCAAGACAAGGCTGATGCTTCTTCCCTTTGAGGGGTTTGAACAGACTCCTGGAACGCTCCACCGCATGGGAAGGATGTGGCAGACACGCAGCCTCCAGGGACCAAAAGCTGGCAGGGGAGATGGGCTGGGAAGCAGCCACGGGTTGGGGGACTGGCAGCTCTCTGGGGTGCACGGTCACCGTCTTGCATGGGACACCCCAAAACACGAGTCCCGGCTGCCCCCGGTCCCACTGTGCCCATGCCTGGCCGGGATCGGCTATTCTTGGCCGTGCCCAAGCTGCTCCGCACACGTATAATTACCCAGTCCCAAAGCAGCAGCGGAGGCCGGAGCTGGTGCGGAGCTGCCGTCTCTCTCCTCCCGGGTATTTTTAGCTGTGGCCTCAGCTGGGAAAGGGCCTGGCCCCAGCTCCGAGGAAGAGCCGCGTCCCGCCGCCCCTCCAAGCTCATCCGGCCGAACAATGGCCCAGAGAGGCTGGAAAAGTGCTCCGGCTTCCCAGGGCTGGCGCCGGGAATGGAGCTGGGCTGGGCAGACTCTCTGGGATCAGGATGGGGGGAGAGCCCCGTCCCGTCCCAGGCACCGGAGATGCCACCATGGGGTGGTTGGGTGGCGCAGGGCTCCCACGGCATCCCTGCATCCTCACCAGGCTCCAGCTGCGCCATCCCTCCAGGGAAGAGGGATTTCCTCCAAATTCATGTTCCTACCTCCTCAAGAAACATGACGGGGTGGACCTAAGGTCACTGGGACCAGCGTGGGGACGTGGGGGAGTGGTGAGGAGGGCAGGGGTCCAGCGGCGGATGGAGAGCTGGGAGGACACCGTCCACCCCTGTCCCCACGCTGCCGCGTCCGCTCTCCCCAGGCCAGGCTGGAGGCCAACGTGACGGTGCTTTGGGACGAGGCGCTGGCCCTGCGGCGCGAGCGGGCTGAGCTGGCCCGTGGGAAGGCGGCTCTGCAAGGTGAGCTCCGTCTGGATATTGCATCGAATCATGGAATGGTTTGGGTTGGAAGGGACCTCAAAGCCCATGCAGTCCCACCCCCTGCCATGGGCAGGGACACCTCCCACTGGATCAGGGGCTCCAAACCCCATCCAACCTGGCCTGGAACCCCTCCAGGGATGGGGCAGCCACCACTGCTCTGGGCACCCTGGGCCAGGGCCTCCCCACCCTCACAGCACCTCCCTGCACCCCCTGATCAAGAGCCCCTCCCCAGCTTCCCTGGAGCCCCTTTCCCTATTGGAAGCTGCTCTAAGGTCTCCCCAGAGTCTTCTCTTCTCCAGGCTGAACCCCAACTCTCCGCCTGCCCTGGTACGGGAGGTGCTCCGGCCTTCAATCACGCCCATGGCCTCCTCCAGACTCGCTCATCCTCTGGGCGGCTCTTGCACCCCTCTGTCCACCACACGGGCTCCAACACCTCCCGCCAGGACCCTGCCTGGGGTCCCCTGAGCCACACACACTTTGTGGGCGATACGCGGTGGGACCAGCATGGGTTTGGGCTGTTGGGGTGCGCAGGTGACCCCGCTGTCCCCCCTGTCCTGCAGAGGAGCTGGCACGGGGCGAGGAGCAGGCGCTGGGGCTGCGGCAGCGGCTGGAGGAGGCAGCGGAGCAGCGGCGAGCGCTGCGGGCACGCGGGGAGCAGTGCGAGGTCCGGCAGAGAGAGCTCGAGGCCACCCTGTAAGGTCCCTGTCCCCCCGCATGGGCTGGGCACCCCAAAGCACCCATTCCCCAGCACCTTCAACCCCCTGCCCCGTCCCCCCCCCGCCCATGGGGGCCCTCCGTCCCCCCACCCTGGGCCAGGACCCCCCTGCCATGGCTCTGCTCTCCCGCAGGCGCGACTACGCGGCTGAGATCGATGCGCTGCGACGGCGGGCGAGGGTCCGAGCGACCGGACGCAGGTGCCCCCCATCCCGGTACTTTCTAGGGGTGCTGCCCTGCCTGGGGTCGGCTGTTGGTCTGGGGAGGGGGATTCACTGCTGCAGCCAGACTGGGTGCTCCCCGTGCTTCCCAGCACGTGCCATCGTCACCGGTGTCCCCAGGGGAGCAGGACGTGGGGGCTGTGTGGGGACTCACTCCCTGCTTTCCTTTCTTTTGCAGGAAGGGCTGAAGCCCTGCACCCCCCGACCCACTCCTTGCCGGGGGGGCTGGGGGCCAGGCTCCCCCAGCCGGAGCCCATCATTCCCAGTCCCACAGCGCCCCTTAGCACTGGGACCCAGCAGCAGCTCAGCCCCAGAGGTATCCTGACCAGAGCCGGATGGACGATGCTGGTGGTCACCGTGTGCCTTCATCCCATAGCGCATCTTCATCCCACCGTGTGTCCTGATCTCACCAAACATCCTGATCCCACCGAGCATCCTGATCCCACTCTGTATCTTCATCCCACTGTGTGTCCTGATCCTGCTGCCAGTTGTGATGCCACCACACATCCCGATGCCACCACATATCCCGACGCCACCACACATCCCGATTCCACCACTGCGGGAGGATGGCAGGGCCAGAAGTGTCAGCAACCCAGCTTTTGGGCAGAATTTTGGCTCAACCAAGGGATGGTTTCATCACTGACTGCTTGGAGCTGATCATTAACCAGCTCCAGGGTTTAATGCCACATTCCCAGCACGCTCCAGAAACTGGGAAGAATAGGCAGGCATTTGGGCAATAAAGCCTGATAGACTCACTGGGATGTCTCCCTGTTCCCCCTTGAGCCCAGTTGTCACCCCATGAGCCCAGCCGTCGCCCCCCAAGCCCAGTGGCCCCCACGATCCTGCTCCAACCTCACACACCTCCCAGGGCTTTAACCCGCTCTGCCACCGCAGTGCCCAGCAGCTGCCAGGACCAGATCCAGCCCCACCAGGGACCCCGCAGGTACCCCAGGGGTGCCCAGCCAGGGACCGTGCGGCTGAAGCAGGGAGCGGGGACGGGGATCAGCAGCTGCTGCTGTTTTCCAGTCACTTCCCAGCATCTTTGATCCACTTTGAAGAAGGTTTCCAGGAAAGTTGCAGATTTTCCTGCCACCGCGGCATCCTGTGCAGAGGGCAGGCTGGCTGCACACAGGCATCCGGCCCCCTCCATCCGTGCTCCCCGGGGGCGATCGCCTCCGCGCTCCCCAGCTCGGCGGGCTCGGGAGGGTGCTGGCAGGCAGCTTCCCAGGTGAAAAAGCCTTTGTGAGGACAATCCTGATTGTGCTGGGGCTCCCTCAGCTCTGTAGGGTAGGACCAGCCCTGTTCCCGCACCCCAAATCTGGTGGTCCCAAAGTGAGACCCCAGCCCTACAGCATTTGGAGACAGAGAGGGGACCCAGACAAAGCTATTCCCGTGGTCCAACCTCAACACAGCGCCATTCCCAAGGTCCAACCTCAACGCAGTGCCATTCTCATGGTCCAACCTCAATGCAGCACCATTCCCAATCCAACCTCAACGCAGCGCCATTCCCAAGGTCCAACCTCAATGCAGTGCCATTCCCAAGGTCCAACCTCAATTCAGCGCCATTCCCAATCCAACCTCAACGCAGTGCCATTCCCAAGGTCTAACCTCAACGCAATGCCATTCCCAAGGTCTAACCTCAATGCAGCTGGACACCCCATCGAGAACCCCTGGTGGCCCCCGGAGGCTGTGGGGAGCCCTTGGGACGAGCTCCAGAGGGAGCATCCAACCAGCAAAGCCACCGACACGCTGGGGTCCCGGGGATGGGGGTCCAGCAGAGCCCTGGCAGGGTCCCCGCGGTGGGGACAGGGGCTGACTCACCGTTATTTGTAGCTCAGGAAGGAAACGGCAGTAGCTGAGAATGGATTCAGGACTGACACCATCCCAGCCATCTCCGACACTTCCCGGTCCCCAGGGACCGCGGCGCAGTCAGAAGGCAGGAAACAGCGAGCGGCTTGGGGTCAGCACCCGGCTCGGCTCCCAGCCAACCCCCAGCCCGGGCTGGGCATCCTGCAGAGCTGGGGGGGTCCTGGGGGCAACGGGGCGCTCCATCACACCCCGGGCTTCTGCAGGATGGGGACACGGTGGCGATGGCAGCGGCCGGGATCCCATCAGGGTCTGGTTGAGCCCAGACAAGGGGGTGCCATGTCGGTGGTCACTGGTGCTGAGGGTCGGACGGACAGCATCTCCCCTCCCTCCGGTGCCGGCCACGCTCCTGCACGCACCCAAGGTGACTCCTTCTCCCTCCCCTCCATGTCCCCAGACTGTCCCCAAGCCACCTGCACCCCCGTGAGCTCCCAGGGGACCCCAGACCCGGATGGGGGCAAGGGAAAGGATTGCAAACCCACAGTTCTTTCCCCCCATGACGGATTCGGCTGAGCCGCTGTGGCAGTGTTGCCGGTGTAGAAGCCATCCTTGTGTGGGGCCAGGCCTCCACGGGCTTGGACGGGGCTTCCTCAGCAGCCTGGGGACCTGGTGGGAAGAGAGACCTGGATTTGCCCCTTGCTAAGCCCAGCAGAGATGCCCCCAGCTGGGGACGGGACCAGGAGCGGCTCCTTGGGCCCCGTGGCAGGGTTGTGGTGGGAGCGGGTACGGCTCCCGTTGAGTCACGAGGTTCAGGATGGACCCTCCTGCTTTCTAAGCTTCACCTCAGAGGAGAACTCACCTGTGGCTGGATCCACCCCGGTCCCAATCTTGGTCAATGGTTTATGACTGAAGGACTGTGTGATACATGGATTCGTGTCAGTCATCACCCAGAATTAACATAAACGTCGGTCACCTGTTTAAAGCAACAGATAAAAATGAGTTTGGGATTGCTGCTGATAAACTCACTGTGGCGTTAGTGCTAGATCATAGAGTCATGGAACGGGTTGGGTTGGAAGGGACATCAAAGCCCATCCAGGGACACCTCCCACTGGGTCCGGTTGCTCCAAGCCCCATCCAACCTGGCCTTGAACACCTCCAGGGATGGAGCAGCCACCACTGCTCTGGGCAACCTGGGCCAGGGCCTCCCCACTGATGACTACAATCAGGTAACAATGATCACATCACTATACAAGAAGGAACAATTGAAGAATTGACTCAAGTGAGTAGTTATTTTCCCGGGGAAACATCTGACAAAGTCAGAGGTGCGCAATTCTTACCTAGAAGGGAGGAGGAGAGGTCCAGGCCCGTCTACCCATCCATCAGCTGAAGTGGTCGTTGATTCCTCCCCAAAGAAAGAGTTTTCACACACCAGTCCTATACTCTTTGATAAGTCTTTGGCACCTCTTGGCGAGGTGGGATGAAGTCAATCAGCATGTGTTGACTGGCTCTTGGCAAGGCTTGCTGTGGCATCAGAAGCAGGGACTCAACGGGTCGTCACGTCCTCAGGGCAGGAAGCTCAGTCCCTGTTTTCTGGGGGGGGGTCTCTTCTTAACAGCAGCAACACCAGGCTGTGAGTCCACCACCTCACGCCCTGGAGCTACTAGAAGATGGGGATGAATAATCCTGGAGCTACTGACGTGGGGTTGAAGCACTTAGAAAATAGGAAATGCACATGGAATTCTTGAACACAAAGCTATGTCAGGATGCTGTCCTTTTCCTGCTTTTCATCCTCACTCTTTCTTCCTTCCCCAGAAGACATCGTTTCCATTGTTTACTACACATTTCATTCTTATACAAAAGCGATGTCGCAATTGACTCAGCTGATTTAAGTGACCACCACCACTCGATCCATCTGACTTGCAAGATATGTTCGTTCCTTGTTTATCAAACCGTTCCCTTTTGCAAACCCACGGTGAGGTCGGTGTTTGCCATCCACAAATCCTACCAAGTCCATTGCACCCCCAGGGTGGCAGCACCCATGGGTGCCGCAGCTGCACGTTCCCACCAGTGGCTTCGTCCCATGGCCCCACGTCACTCTCCCCACAGCCCGCTGCCAGCCAGAGCCCACAGCCTTCCTCTGTGAGGAGCAGGAGAGCAGATGTGGAGCATCAATCCCTGCGTGCCACCAACCTGGCAAAGCAGTGAGGTCCAGTATGGATGTGTGTGCCACCATCCCACCACGAGGACATGGTGCCAGGACCAACCCAAGCGCCTGGTCTGGGCAGTGCATCCTCCTCCATCACCCCGTGAGTGAGGACCGGTGGTCGCAGCCCCTTTGGGTTCCTCCCAGGGACCCATTCTCCAGTCATCCCCTGCTTCCCACCATTCTGGGGACCATTTTGGGGTGCAAACCGGTCCCAGTGGTGCGCCAGGTCCTGGGGGAGCAGGGTCCTAGCCTTCGCTCCTGTCTGTTAGCAACCGGGAACAATAGTCGTCCCACAAACAGAAGCTGCGTCGTGATAACCTGGCGGGTCGGAGGCATCCGGAGAGGCAGGAAGGAGCCCAGCAGAAGGAAATATTAAATAGAGCAATATAAACACGGCGGCGGGACAGAGCTCCGCCCCAGCGCGGCCCCGTTGAAAGGGGCTGCCGCTGCCGGGTGGGGTGCGCAGAGCATCGGCGAGATGGAGAAGAGCAGCTACACCGTGGCCAAGTTTGGTCTGGAGGCCAAAGAGGTGATGCCCAAGCGGGATTGTGGGTTTTACGTGAAGTACATCTTCCTCTTCACCTCCCTCATCCAATTCCTCATCATCCTGGGGCTGGTGCTGTTCATGGTGTACGGCAACGCGCAAGCGGGCACGGACACACACCTCCGGCTGCTGGAGGAGCAGCTCCAGGATCGCTACAGCAAGATCATCACCCTCAGCGGGAAGAACTACAACCTGACGCGCACCCTCAATGCCACCCTCAAGGAGAAGCAAGGGCTGCAGGTCCTCGCCCAGAAGGTGCAGCGGGAACTGGATAAGTGCAATAGCACCCAGCCCCCCAACCCTATCCCCAAGGTGAGACCTCTCCCCAGGGAGAGCCGGGGTGGGCGGTAGAGCCCCACCCATGGGTTCTGGGAGATGGGACCTCGCTCCAGCCCCACAGGCTTTGGCAGGGATGGATGAAGAGGTACAGGGAGGGCAGAACCTCCTGGTGATGCTGACATCCCAGGGTGGTCTCAGCCCTGGCACCCCAGAGGCAGCCCCCAGCTGACGGGGTTCCCATCTCGCACTTCCCACCTTTTCCTCCCCAACCCTTCCATCACCACCCGGGAGGAGCAAGGTGATTCCCAAGGGGTCCTTGAAGGATGCTCTGACCCCCTCCCTTTTCCTTCCCCCACCTCAGCTGCAGGAGATGATGAAGATCATCTTCTACCAGAAGACGAAGCTGGACGAGTGCCACATGACCATCAGCCTCATCAATGCCAGCTGCAGCGGTAAGGGACTCCCCCCCACTTTGGGTGACCCCCACCTTGGGTGACCCCAAGCCTGGACACCCCCCTCCCAACCCCTTGGGGACCCTCAGCACCCCTTGGGGACCCCCAGCACCCCTCGAGCACCCACCACAGCCCATGCCCGGGGGTCTGCCCCCTACCTGGAGTGGGATGTCACCCCGAGATGTCAGTTGGGAGCTGGTGGAGACCACGCACTCCAACCCTGTGCGCCCTCCCCGTGTAGCTGACAAAGCGCTGCTGCGGAGCCAGCTGGACCAGACAGCCCTGGCCAAGAAGGAGCTGGAGGAAAACTGCCGCAAAGCGGGTGCCACGTTGACCCAAACCACCCAGGAGCAGGAAAGCTGCCAGCGGGACCTGCTCACCACCAGGACCCTCTGCGAGTCCACCAAAACCAACCTGGAGCTGCTGAAGCACGAGTGCAGTACGTTGAGGGCCGACATGAGCTACTCCTTCCAGCGCATCAAGGAGACGCTCAGCCCCTACAGCTGCAACACCGTCCACGAGCAGCTCAGCTGGCTGACGCAGCGGGCAGAGGGGCTTTTCCTCTGGCAGCAGGACCGAGAGACCAAATACGTGGGGAAAAACGTCTGCGACATGAACCTGCGCCAGTGCCACCTCAACTGCTCCGGGGAGAAGCAGCAGTTGGAGAAGCGGCTGCAGGACGCGGAGAAACAGGTCAAGGGCGGCCAGGAGGAGAAGAAGAAGCTGCTGGGAGAGAAGGAGCAGCTCAGCAAGGAGCTGGAGGAGAAGAGCAAAGCTGCTGCGCAGGCGACGTACTTCAAGGAGCAGCTCAACATCTGCATGGGCTCCAAGGTGAGGGACCTGCTGAGGCATGGGGACATCCCAGGCACCTTCCAGAGCCGTGCTGGGAGCACGAGGCTGGGCACACACATTCCGTGTGCAGAGAAGGGCAACAGAGCCGGGGAAGGGGCTGGAGAACGAGTCTTGTGAGGAGCAACTGAGGGACGTGGGTTGTTTAGCCTGGAGGAGGCTGAGGGCAGACCTCGTCACTGTCTACAACAGCCTGAAAGGAGGTTGGAGCGAGGTGGGTGCTGGGCTCTTCTCCCAAGTAACAAGTGATGGGATGAGAGGAGATGGCCTCAAGTTGTGCCAGGGAGGATTAGATTGGCACTGGCAGAGGCTGCCCAGTTTGGTGCTGGAGTCCCCATCCCTGGAGGGGTTTAAAAGCAGATGAGGTGCTCAGGGATGGTTTGGTAGCGGATGGGGATGGTTGGACTCGATGATCGCAAAGGTCTTCCAACCAAACGATCCCATGAGCTTTAGCAAACCCACCTTTCTTCTACAAACACCCTTCTGAGCGGTCCAAGCTGCTGCTGCACCCTCGGGGCCCCTCGCCCAGCGGTGCCATGCCGAGCAGGGCAGCACCGACAGCCACCACCCATTCTCCTCCGCAGATGGACGCCTTCTTCGACATCACCGGCTCGCGAGTGCCGGGCAGCAGCGTGCGGCCAGGACCCTTTGCCAGCACGGGCTCCTATGTGGATGTTCTGAGGAACCAGGGCATCTTTGGGAACATGGGTGAGTCCTGGGGTGGCCGTTGCTGTGGCACCAGCTTCCCATCACGCTGGGAGCCACCATCCCCCCCGGCGCCGAGCTCAGACTCCGCTGCTCCATCCCACCAGGCAAAATCAACGCGGAGGAGATCCAGCGGTCGGTGCAGAAGATCATGGAGCAGTACACGTCCACCCTGAAGAACCCCAGGTGAGGGGGGCCGGGGTGGGAACCCATCGGGCTGGTGTGGGTGGAGGGGCATGCAGTGCCAGGGGCCTGATCCTGCCCTCTCCGCAGCGGCTAATGGCCAATTGGTGCATGGCAAACGGCAGCGAGGGGCTCGAGGACAAGCCCAGGAGGTGCTTCTCGCAGCACGGATGGCAAATCTCAACCAGAAGCAAGTGGCCGGCACCGGTGGTGTTGTTCCCCTGCCCAGGCTGGGGGCCACCAGCGTGGTGGGGGCCAGGGCCACCCTCCCTTGTCCCCTTCCATGACCGCCCACGCTCACCCCCTCTCGCGTGTGTACCCGTACGCTTGGAGACTGTAAATAGAGCCGGCCCTGAGCACCGACACAGCTCGTCACATGCGTGCCTGGATGCCTGTGGGGGCGTGCAGAGGTCACAACTGGGATGGGAACTGGGAACATCCCGTCCCGGCTTCACGTGCCCCGGCCCTGGGCTTTCCCGACTCGCTAGCGGGAAGCGCGCGAGGCCGAGCGAGCGGAAAATCCTTGGCTGCCGAACCCTGGCAGCCCCATCCTGTCCCTGAGCCCCCTCGGCACGCCAGGGCGTGGGGCCGGGGCACAGCGGCAGGCGCAGGACGCGCCGAGCGTGGTGATTAATTGCCGGCTGCCACTCACTGATTTACAGCCACGCTTCCCACTCTTTCCTGTTGAAAGAGCTTTTCCTGCCTTCTAGGAGGCCTGCACGCCATCCCCTTCCAGCGCCTCGCCAGCGGCCGCAGCGTTCCCAGGGTGTCCCCATCCAGCGCCTCCGGGTCCCATCTGGGTCCCCAAGTCCCACTGAGGGAGGCAGCCAAGCCCCCCACGCTGCGCCCCAGGGCTGGGGGTGCCCTGGGGGTGCCGGGATGGACCCCGCTGGGATGCTGAGCTCTGCATCCCCCATGCCCGGTGCCCGGTGCGGACACCCCAGGGGGGACGCCCGGGGTGGCTTTTCCCTCCCAGACACTCCAGCTCCTTCTCTATCCTCCGGGCCAGGAAACGGAGCCTCTCCTGGTGGTTTTTTCCATGCTTGGGGCTCCGGACATGCTCCCACCATCCAGGAAAACACCACAGCCCGGGATGAGGATGCAGAGTCCCACGGCACAGGGACCGGGGAGGGGGAAGGATGTCGGAGCCGCCAAAGGCACCACATTTTAATACCAGCACGGAGCCCAGAGCTCCCCTGCCGCACCCTCGCTGCTGGGGGACCCCTCGTTGCGCCCCTCACTTGCCAACACAGAAGTCCCTGAAGATGATGTCGAGGACCTCCTCGGCGCCCACGTGGCCGGTGATGCGACCCAGGTGCCGCCGCGCCAACCGCAGCCGCTCGGCCGCCAGCCCCAGGTCCCGCCGGCGCTCCCGGTCGTAGCGTGCCAACGCCGCCGCGCAGTCGCCCAGGTGGAGGCTGTGCCGGCTCTGGGTCAGGCTGGGCGAGCCTGCCAGGGGGTCCCCGCACCTGGAAAAGGGGGACAATCCAGCCCGGAGCAACCCCTCGCGTGGCAATGGGGAGGTGGCGTCACCGCGCCGCGGCGGCCGGTGTCCCCCGCCGTCCCCCCACACTCACAGCCGCGCCAGCTGCCGCGCCAGCAGCTCCAGCAGCCGGTCGAGCCCTTCGCCCGTCTTGCAGGACAGGAGGGTGGTGGGGGGCAGGGGGTCCCCGCGGGCGCAGGCGTCGCGCAGAGCGGCCCCGTCCCCCCGCAGCAGGTCAGCCTTGTTGAGCACCAGGATGCAGGGGGGGCTGGTGGGGGGCAGCAGGGACCCCAGGGCAGCCCCCAACCCCGACGGCTCCGTGGGCACCGCCGCCGCGTCCAGAACAGCCAGAACCAGGTCTGCTTGCTTCAGCCTGCCGGGAGGTAGGGCAAGGGGTCACATCCTGCCACCTCCCCGCCACCCCAGCCCCTGCGGTGATGGGGACCCCCCCGGCGCCCCCAGCCTCACCGTTCCCGTGCACGGCTGACCCCCTCCTGCTCGATGGGGTCGGTGGCCTCGCGGAGCCCGGCAGTGTCGCTCAGCACCAAGGGGTAACCACCGACATTCAGCGCCACCTCCACCACGTCCCGCGTCGTCCCCGCCACCGGCGACACGATGGCTGCCGGGCGCCGGCCTGGTAATGGGGGGCAACACGATGATGGCGGAGGGACCCCTGCCCTCACGGGGTCGGGGACAGCGGCTGCCGTCGCCGGGGAGGGGGATCCTCGCCCCTCGTGCCGCGCTCACACAGCAGGTTGAGGAGGCTGCTCTTGCCCACGTTGGGGGGACCGGCGATGACGGCGTGGACTCCCCCGCGGAGCAGCTCCCCGCGGCGCCCGTCCCGCAGGTGGGCCCCGATCTGCTGCGCCAGCGCCCGCACGGTGGCATCCACTGCGGAGAGAGCGGGGGGACATGTGGCAAAGGGGGGGACAAGAGGGGAAATGTGGCAAAGGGGGGGGACAGCAAGGATGAGGGTCCTGTCCGCCGCCCCCCGCCCTACCAGCCTCACCTCGGGCCAAGACCTCTTCCTCCACGTTGTCATCCTCACTGAAGTCGATGTAGGCTTCAAGGTGGGCGAGAGCCTGGGGGTCAGCGGGGACAGCTCGGCGCCGTGTCCCCAAACCACCCGTGGGCGCAGGCGGGTTGGGGTCTGTGCCCCCACAGCGTACCTGGGTGAGGGTCTCGCTCCAGCGCTCGTAGAGCCGCCCCAGCTCGCCCTCCATCTGCCGGAGCGCCTGCCGCCGCTGCGCCTCGGTCTCGGCGCGGATCAGGTCCCCCAAGCCCTCGGCCGCCGTCAGGTCCAGCTTCCCGCGGCGAAAGGCTCGGCGCGTGAACTCACCGGGCTCGGCGGGACGCAGCCCTGGCAAGCGCCCTGGCAGCGCCGGCATGAGCCCCGCTCGCCGAGCCGGGGGGTCCCCTCCGGGGAGGGAAGGACAGGGGGAGCCTCACCCAGCGCCCGCAGCACCCCGCTCAGCACCGCCGGCCCGCCGTGCACGTGCAGCTCCGCGCAGTCCTCGCCGGTGAAGCTCTGGGGACCTGCGGGATGGGACATCGCCCCGCGATGGATCCCTTCTCTTTGCCTGCCCCTCCCACGGCAGCATGCGTGGCTCCAAGCCCTGGGGGCTTTTGGGGGGCTCAGGAGAGACCCCTCGAGACCCCCACAAGCAGCTGTGCTGCAGTCACGCAGGATCAGTGCAAAGGGGCCAGTGCTGAGCCCGGAGCAGCCATGGGGGCGTCTTCCCCCAGCCGGCTTCACCGTGCCAGGGAAGGCAAGAGGGGCTGTGCCGGGCACCGAGACCCCTTCACCGGGCACTGAGACCCCTCCCCAAGCACTGAGATCCCTGACTGGATGCCGAGAACCCCTCCCCAAGCACCAAGAACTCTAACTGGGCACCAAACCCCCCCACATACACACACAAACACCAAGACCCCTCCCCAGGCACCGAGACCCCCACGGGACACTAAATACCCTTCCAAAGCATTGAGATTTCTGACTGGGCACCATGACACCAAGCTCCGAGACCCCAACCAGGCACCGAGACCCCCTCCTCAGGCACCGAGCCCCGATGTCACCCCCACCTGGGAACCAGACGACGAGGCCGCGGTCCAGGGGCTCAGCGGTGTCGGGGTCCCGGATGCGCCGCAGGGCCAGGACGCGGGGCGGGGGCGGCTCGGGGCGCCCGGTGAGGCTCTGCAGGGCCCCGCGGCTGCCCGGCCCGCTGGTGCGGATGACGGCCACCCCGCAGCGCCCATGGCCCGAGGAGAGGGCGAAGATGGTGTCGCTCGCCGCTGCGGAGCAGAGGCGCTGCGCCCCCCTGCGATGGGGCAGGCAGCTCAGAGATGGGGGGCAGGAGGGTGAGCCCCTCTTTGCGCCCCCCCAGGTGGGGCACAGAGGGTGCTGGGATGCACAACCCCCACATTCACCCCACTAGGACCACCCCACCCTGCGCCCCACAGACCCAAAGGGGCTCCCGCTGCACCCTGGGGTGCAGACCCCTCCCTATGCCCCCCAGGATGTTGGGGTGTGCCCCCTCCTTGTGCAGCCCCCCACCCTCGGTTGCACCCCCTCCCCAGGCCTGGGACAGGCAGGTGGGGTGCAGGGGCTCACCCTTCTGCCCCTCTCCACACACACTCCTGTGCTTCGGGGTGCATCCTCAGCCCACACCCCCCTCAAAAGCACCAGGGCGCACCCCCTCCCCAGGCGCCCCCTTACCTCATGCACCCCCTGCTCCCCTTTCCCACCCTCTCCCCCTGCCCCGGGTTCCTCCAGCCCCGGGCACACCCCCATCTCACAGCCCCCCTCCACAGGCGCCCCTTACCCCACGTGGACCCCGTACCCCGGGTTCCTCCAGCCCCGGGTGCTCCTTAGCCCATGCACCCCCCTCCCCAGGTGCACCCTCACCCTCTGCACCCCTCCCCACGTGCCCCTTCTCCCCATGCACCCCCCACGTGCACCCTCCCTCCCCTACACCCTTTCCTCACACCCTTCCCCTTCCCAGGTGCACTCCCCATCCCATGCGCCCCCTCCCCATGTGCCCCCTCACCCCACGCACCCCTCCCCACGTCCAGCCCCCTCCCCACGTGCACCCCCTCCATGTCAGCCCCCTCCCCACGTGCACCTTCTCCCCATGCACCCCCCCATGTGCAGCCCCCTCCCCACGTGCAGCCCCTCCCCACGCGCCCCCAGACCCCACCTGCGCCCCGCCGCCCCCAGCGCCCTGCGCAGCGCCATGAGCGCCGCCCGCCCTGCCCCGCGCGGCCCTAGCGCCGCCAGCGCCTCGCCCCGCCTACCCCCGGTGCCGATTGGTCGGGGCGGGGCTGGAGGCGGGGCTTATACCCCGGACCCCGTTTTGATTGGTCCGCTGCCCCGCGGGGACGCTCGACGCTTGAGGCCGCGCAGGGCGCCAGTGCTTCCGCCCGGCGTCGGGCGGGGCGCCGCCGGGGGTCACTGCATCCCCATCCCACTCCCCATTCTGCTCCCTATCTTGATTCCCATCCTGATTCCCACCCTGCTGCCTATCCCGCTTCTTATACCCCATCCCAATTCCTACCCTGCTCCGCATCCCACTCCCCATCCCAATTCCCCCCCTGCTTCCATCCCACCCCGCATCCCTGCCCGGCTCTGGGGGACCCCATCCCACTCCCCATCCCCTCTGCTCAGGGCTGGGGGGGGCGAACCAGCCAGAGCACAGGCAGTGGGGTACGAGCAGCCAGGATGGGAGCCCCCCCTCAATGCTGCCGTGTGTGTGTCCCCCCCACTTTGGGGGTCTCCCCTTGTGGTTCCCAAAATCTTGGCTCAGTTTGGAGTCGGCTGGAGCCTGGGAAGGGCTGGGGGGAACACGGGGGGGGCAGCCATGCGGGCGAAAGCGCTGGAACAGGGAGGGGGGAGCAGCAGCAGGGCTGGGATGCGGGAGGGGATGTGGGAAGGGATGCGGGAAGGGATGCAGGAAAGGATGCAAGAAGGGATGCAGGAAAGAATGCAAGAAGGGATGCGGTAGGGGATGCAGGAAGGGATGCAAAAAGGGATGCAGAAGGGTGTGCAGGAAGGGGGTGCAGGCGGGGATAAAGGAGGGGATGCTGGAACCCCTGGGATGCAGGAGAGCCACCAATGTCACCTCCTGTGCTAAATCCCTGCGGACACCCCAACCCACCGCCTCCGAGTGCTCCGTGGGCCAGGGGTGAGGGATGGGAAGCAGAGGGCCTTGGCTCTGGGCTGAGGGAGGGGTTCCCTGGGGGGTCCTTGGCTGCACCCACCTTACACACCCGGCCCTGCACGGCCCCAGGGCAGCTCCCCCCTCCCCAAACCTCTCCCCCCCCCCCCCGAACCTCTCCCCCCCGGTTTGCAGAAGCTTTTCCTTGTGCCCCCCACAGCTCTCCCCTCTCCACTCGGCACCCGAATCCTGGGGGGTCTCAGGAGGATTTGGGGGGCGGTTCAGGCTCTGCAGCCCCCCCCGGGCAGGAGGATGGGACACAGGGCCAGTAGCCAAGCCTGGCCTGGGAGGGGTGCCAGGCTGTCCCCCCCCTCCAGCTGCCAGACGCGGATGCCAAAGGAGGGGATGGCTCCTTGTGGCACCCTTCATCCCCGCTGGCACCGAGCCCGCGCCCCAAAATAGCCGCGGGCACACAATGGGGGGGGGGGGGGCGGGCAGGACCTGGCATGGGGGGTGGAGGGGGGCACATCACTGCTGTGGGGCTTACGGGGTGCCCTGTGCCCCAGGAGACTCCGAACCTGGGGATGGGGAGCCTGGGGGGGTCCCCCAGGGTGACAGAGTGAGGGGAGGCTCCCAAAAGGTCAGGGAGCAGCGTGCACCCCGCTCGGGTTACAGCCCCCCCCCCCCCGAGCCCCAGGGAACAGTGTGAACCACAGAGCTGTGCTAGGGGGGGGCACGGGGGGAGGAAAGGGGGCACTGGAGGGATGGGGGGGGGTACGGAGGGTGCGGGGGGGGGCGGGGATGCTGGGGCAGCCCCGGGGGGGTGGCATCCTCGGGGGGGGGGGGGGCGGATTTAGGGGATGTAGGGAGGTATGGGGGTGTTGTCGGGCAGGATGGAGAGATGTGGGGCAGCCCCGGGGGGGCAGGATTGGGGGGATAGGGGAAGTCCCTGGGGGGGGGGGGGTGTCAGGAATGCCGGGCAGCCCCGGGAGGGGGTTGGCATCGCGGGAGGGGGGGCAGGATTGGGGGGAGACGGGGGTGTCGGGCTGGATGGGGGCATGCAGGGCACCCCCGGGGTGGGGGGGCGAGACTGGGGGGGATACAGGGCACCCCCGGGGGGGTTGGCATCACGGAGGGGGACGGGATTGGGGGGGATTAAGGGGGTGTCGGGGGTGATGGGGGGATGCAGGGCAGCCCCGGGGCGGGGGGCGGGGGATGCCGGGGCCCCGCCCGGCGGCCGGGATGCTCCGTGCCCCACAGCGGGGGGGTGGCAGTGCCCTCCCCCGCCCCCCCTGCCCCCCCCCGGGCGCGGCCGGACACGCGTGGCCGCGCTGGGGGAGCCGCGCAATTAAAGGGGCCGTGAGCGCCGCGCTCCGCTCCGCCGCCTTTGTCCCTCCTCCTCCGCCTCCCGGTGGTACCGGGGCCCCCCCCACCCCATGCACCGGCCCCCACCATGCCCGAGCCGCCGGTTGCAGCGCAAGACGGGGACCGGTCCCGGGAGCGAACGGAGCCGGTGCCCCCGGCCGGCGTCCTGGGTAAGGGGGGGGGGGACACGGGGGGTACGGGGGGACCGGGCCCGGCGCGGGGGGGCTGCGGGGCTCGGGAGGGGCTCGGGGGGGGCCTTCGCTGCGGTTCGATGCGGATAACGGCGGAGATGGGCCGGGATGCGGCGCCCCGGGGATGGCGGGGGGGGGGGGGCGAGGATGCCGGCGGGGATCTGAGCCCCCCACCCTGCTCTGGGCTCCCCACCACAGCCGCCCCCTGCCCCCCCCGGGGGTCCCATCCCTGCACCCCCATGGTGGGACCCTCCCGGTCCTGCCCCTCCCTGGGGTGGGGGCCACGCACGGGGCTGTGTCCCCAGATGCACCAGCATCCCCCCAGCACCGCACCCGCAACCCCCCCGTGTCACCCCCAGCCCAGGCAGCCCCCCAGGAAGGTCTTGGTTGCCCCCCCAGCCCAGCTCTGTGCCCCCCAGGAGAGGGGCAGGGTGTGCAGGACAGGGGCTGTGTAGGGGGGTCCCCAAGCGGCAGCAGGAGGGGAGGGGTCCCTGGCAATGGGGGGCAGGGGGGCAGCAGGGGGTCTTTAAGCTGGGGCTGGAGGTTGAGGGGTCCCTGGAAATGGGGGGGCTGGGGTGGGGGTCTCCAAGCTGGGGCTGAAGGTGAAGGGTCCAAGGTGCGTGGGGGGGGGAGGGCTTTGTTGGGGGTCCTGTAGCTGAGGCCGGAGGTTGAGGGGTCCCTGGTGATAGGGGGGGGGCGGTAGGGGGGTCCCCAGGGCAAGCAGGGCCTGCTGCCCCCTGTGCAGCCGAGCAGGACTCCCGCCCGCGGGAGGGTGACCCACTTTGTGCCCCCCCGGGGAGGCCGCCCGTGGCAGGCGGCATCGCTGCTCCCCCAAATGCCCCTTCCCGGCGGTGGGGGGCTCTGCTCGGTAGTGGGGCAGCAGCGTGTGTGTCCCCCCCCCCGGCACGCTGCAGCTCCCGTGACCTTATCCCGGAGAGCCAAGGTGAGCGGCACCGCTTTGGCGTGCCGGGGGGAGCGGGGACGGGGGGACATGGGGCTGGGATGCTGGGGGGCTCCATCCCTGGCGGATGCAGGGATGGGATGTTGGGGGGCTTCATCCTTTGGGGGTGGGGATGGCAGGACATGGGGCTCAGGTGCTTGGGGGCTCCAATGCTTGGGGGCTCCATCCCTGGGGAAGCGTGGACGAGCGGGAAGGGAGGGACACAGGGCTGGGATGGTGGGGGGCTCCATCCCTGGGGAAGCAGGGATGAGCAAGAATGGGGGGGTCACAGAGCTGGGATGTTGGGGGCTCCATCCCTGGGGGAGCAGGGACAGGGGGACACTGGGCTGGGATGTTGGGAGCTCCATCCCTGCCCACGGACCCCATGTGCCAGGTTGGTGACGGCACCAGGTGCCGGGAGGGGTCCGGGGGCTGCTCTGGGTGGCAGTGGGGCGGGAAGGACCCATGGGTGCAGCGGGGCGACGGCAGCGTCAGGCCCCTCATGCCCAGCCCCACGCTTGGCCCTGGGGACCCCTCCGCTCCCCCACATCTTTTCCCTTAACCTCAGTCAGGAAACCCCCTCCTGCGCCCAGCGCCGAGCCTTGGGGTGTGCGCCCGCCCCGTGCACCCCATGGCATTGCCCCACTTTGCACACGCGTGTGCAGGCTCCGCTGTGCCCGGGTGTCGCTGCTCCACAGTGGGTATAAATAATTCAGGGTGGGTGAGCTCACCCAGCCCAGCGCCGCGCAGCAGCGCCGCGGGGCCCGGGGCACGGGGGGTGCAGGATCGGCCCCGCTCTGGGGTGTCTGCTTGGCAGCCTGGCACCGTCCCCGGCTCTCGCCCACGGCACCAGCACAGGGAGCCCTTTCAGAGCCCGCACCGTGGCTCCTTCCTGCAGCCAGCTCAGGCAATGAGTTTGTCAGGTCTCAGCCCGGCTGGCGGTGGGAGCTCTGCTCTGACCCCAGACCGGGGGGTTCAGGGGTGCGCAGAGGTGGGGTACAACCCCCAGGAGCAGCGTCCGGAGCAGGTTTGGTGTTTCCTGTTTTTCGGGGTTGGCAGGTCCAGTGTGAGCAGCGTTTCCGGAGCCCCGGGACCGTCCCAGCCCTGGGGCAGTTGGAGTGGCTGTGACATCCCCTGGGCATCGGTCCCCACGCCCCATCCTGGCTCTGCCAACCGGGCTTAGGAAGGGAAACTGAGGCACAGAGGTGGCCGGGGCGCTGCTGGTGTAGAGCAGGGAGAAACAGGGTCCTGTGGCGGACACCCCTATTGGCAGCAACAAGGGGCCTCATCCTGCCCTCCCTGCCAGCTCCAGGCAGCGTTTGGGATGCTCCAGGCCCCCATCCCCCCTGCGGGGCGCGATGGGGACGCCGGGCGCGGGGATGGCACATCCCCACGGCGTGGGTACCCGGCAGCAGGGCAGAGGCTGTGTCCTCGCCCTCGCCGAGGGGTGACAAGAGGATCCTGGGGACCATCCCCATCCTGCCTCGCTGCGGCGGCGCAGGGCCTCCCTGGGTTTCCATGGAAACCGGCTGCTTTTTTGCACTCCCCATTTTTCCTGCATTTTCCCATCTCGGGGAGCCGCGGCCGTGCCGGAGGGGCTGCGGGCAGAGGTGAGCGGGGACGGGGGCTGCAGCGGGGCACCCCGGGTCATCCCGCAGCGGCCGGGGCGCGCTGCCAGCTCCTCTCCAGCAGCTGTCGGGGCCTTTTTGGGAACCCTGAGCTGCCGGAGGAGAAACCTGAGCCCGGGACAGCGTCACCACGAGCAGGGCCATGACTGCTGCCATGGGCGCTGCTGGGGGCCCACCGGGGTGGGACAGGGGTCCCTGCGCCCATCGCAGGCTGAGGTGTCGGTGCTTCATAGTCTGGTTCCCAGTGTCGGGGGTGGGGAGTGCCCTGTGGGGTCCCACGGGTGCTCATCCCATCCATCTGTCATCCATCCATCCATCCATCCATCCATCCATCCATCCATCCATCCTTTCCTCCGGCAGATAAGCTCTTTGGGAAGCGGCTGCTCCAGGCTGGGCGCTACATCATGTCCCACAAAGCCTGGATGAAGACTGTGCCCACGGAGAACTGCGATGTGCTCATGACCTTCCCAGGTAGGGAAGTGCCTGGGTACCCGGGGCAGGGCGTGACGGTGCCGGTGTGGAGCGCCTGGATGGTGGCACGGAGCCACGGGGCACATGGGGGACGTGGAGAGGGATGGGGAGCAGGATGGGGGATGCGGAGAGGGATGCGGAGAGGGATGGGGGATGCGGAGAAGGATGGGGACCAGGATGGGGGACGCGGAGAGGGATGGGGACCAGGATGGGGGACGCGGAGAGGGATGGGGACCAGGATGGGGGATGCGGAGAGGGACGGGGACCAGGATGGGGCTCACAGAGGAATGGGGACTGACATGGGAGACGTCAACTGCTCTGACTGACACCATCCAGACACCACCGACGATCACACGCTGCTCTGGCTCCTCAACCACATCCGCCTCGGCATCCCCGAGCTCATCGTCCAGGTCCGCCACCACAAGCACACCCGCGTCTACGCCTTCTTCGTCACTGCCACCTACGAGAGGTAGGGTGTCGGCCGCGTCCCTGGTCCCCGCCGTGTCCCCCAGCCGTGTCCCCAGCTGTGTCCCCTCTCCTGGCAGTTTGCTGCGTGGGGCCGATGAGATCGGGCTGCGAAAGCCGGTGAAAGCCGAATTCGGTGGAGGCATGCGGAGCTTCTCCTGCGAGGAGGATTACATCTACGAGAACATCGAGAATGAGCTTTACTTCTTCACCTCTCAGGTGGGATGTGGAGGGATGAGGGACGGGGGGCAGGGATCCGGGGATCCGGGGATCCAGGGATGCATGGATGCTGGGAAAGGATGCAGTGACACAGGGATGCTGGGAAAGGATGTGGGGATGCAGAGATGTGGGGCAGGGAAGGCAGGTCCTCTCCCCCTCCCTGCATGAAGAAGGGGAATGGGGAGCCCCCAGAGCCCATCTGGGGACCGAGCCAGCTGTCCCCAAGCTGGGGACAAGACAGGTCCAGGGAGGGGACAGGACAGGGGCTGGGGACACAGGTGTGGCAGGAGAGGGGCAGTGGGACCATCGCCCGGCGCTCAACTCCACCGTGGTGCGGCAGGAACGGCAAAACATCATCAGGTACTGGCTGGAGAACCTGCGCGCCAAGCAGGGGGAGTCGCTGCACAACATCCATTTCCTCGAGGGGCAGCCCATCAGTGAGTACCGCTCCTCTGCCCATCCTGCACCGCCGCGGCCCCGCACACACGCGCCCATCGAGGGTCGCTGCGTGTCTCTGTCCTCGGCGCTGGCGGTGGTGGCGGCACGGTGGCAGCACCAGGGTTGAGCACAGAGCCCCGGTGTGCCGTGGTCACCTCAAACCCATCCTTCCCACTGTCCCTGCCCAAAGCTCTCCATGCCGGGACCATCCGTGGCGGTCCAGGGTGGGCTCGCAGTGTCCCCACAGCCCGTCCCTCACCCTGTGCCCCGCGGCGCAGTCCCGGAGCTGGCGGCCCGCGGTGTCATCCAACAGGTCTTCCCGCTGCACGAACAGAGGATCCTCAAGCGGCTGATGAAGTCCTGGGTGCAGGCGGTCTGCGAGGTCCAGCCGCTCGGTGAGGTGCTGGTGGGGGGTGGTAGGGGGTGTCTGGGGGTCCCAGCCCCACTCACGCCCCTCTCGGCCCCCCTAGATGAGATCTGCGACTACTTCGGGGTGAAAATCGCCATGTACTTCGCCTGGCTGGGCTTCTACACCTCGGCCATGGTCTACCCCGCTGTCTTCGGCTCCATCCTCTACACCATCACCGAGAGTGACCAGGTGAGAGAGGTGGGGAATGGGATCAATCCCCACATTTGGAGGCTGGGGGGTTCCATCCCTCCTTGCTCCAGGTGTTTCCTTTGATGCTGTAATCTCTGCTGAGCTGGAAGGCAACCAGACCCGTGGTGGTGGGGTCAGAGCAGCACCATGCAGCTCCCCAGGGCTGGAGGGGTGGTGTCAGGGCTGGGAGGGGACAAACCACGGTGCAGTCGGTGCCATCCATCCCGCAGACCAGCCAGGACATCTGCTGCGTGGTCTTCGCCATCTTCAATGTCGTCTGGTCCACCCTCTTCCTCGAGGAGTGGAAGCGCCGCGGGGCTGAGTTCGCCTACAAGTGGGGGACATTGGACACCCCAGCTGAATCCATCGAGGAGCCGCGGCCCCAGTTCAGGGTGAGCCCTGGGGACAAGGGGTTCCCACGCCTTGTTGGGGTCCCTGGGGCTCAGTCCGGCTCCCCCTGAGCCACGCAGCCCTGGGGGAGGCACCTTCGTGATCAGCCCCCGATCCAGCGGGAGGTGTCCCTGCCCATGGCAGGGGTGGAACTGGATGGGCTTTGAGGTCCCTTCCAACCCAACCCATTCTACGGTTCTACGGCACCGTTTGTCCCTGCACCCCGAGGGTCTGCGCCGGGTCCCACCGCAGGGAGGGTCCCACACCATCGTGTCCCCCCCATCAGGGCATTAAGAGAATCAGCCCCGTGACCAGCGCGGAGGAGTTTTATTACCCGCCGTGGAAGCGCCTGCTCTTCCAGTGCCTGGTCAGCCTCCCCATCTGCCTCACCTGCCTCTCCATCGTCTTCCTCCTCATGCTGGGCTGCTTCCACCTCCAGGTGGGTCCTCGCCCCTCTGCGCGCGGCCGCCGGCTCCTGCCTCGCTGACCCCATCCCTGTCCCCGCAGGAGTTTGTGCTGAGCATCAAGGAGCTGCCCCGCATCCTCCGTTTCCTCCCCAAAATCGTCCTGGCCGTCATCATCAGCGCCTGCGACGAGGTTTACAAGAAGGTCGCCTACTGGCTGAACGACATGGGTGCGTGGGGGTGGCACCCAGGGGTGCTGCTGGCAGAGCTGGGTGCCAGGACCCCCCCTGAACCCCTCCTTTTCTCTGCTTTGCAGAGAACTACCGCCTGCAGAGTGCCTACGAGAAACACCTCATCATCAAAATGGTCCTGGTGAGAGGGGGCCGGGGGGGGTTGGAGGGGACCGAGGGGGTCCCAGCAGCCGCCACTGTGCTCACCCCCCCCTCTGCTTCTCCCGCAGTTTCAGTTTGTAAATTCATACCTGAGTCTTTTCTACATCGGTTTCTACCTCAACGACATGGAGCGGCTGAAGGAGGTAAGGGGCCGTGCCCGGGGAGCCCCCCGGCATTGCCCGGACAGACAGACAGATGTCCTCAACCCCAGCCCTGCCACCATCCCCTCCTGGGATGTCCCCGCAAGCCCCCGCCGCCACCCCTGGCTGCTGCATCCCCTGCTCCTGCTCACGGTCTCTCTCTGTCTGTCTGTCTGTCTGTTCTTCTGTCCCTTCCACAGCTCCTGCTCATCTTCTCTCTCTCCCAAAGCCTCGTGCGTCAGCTCAAAGAGGCTCTCCTTCCCTTCATCCTCCTCCACCTCCACCTCTCCCTCATCTTCATTAAGACCCTCCTGGGCTTTTGCTGGAAACTGGGAGTATCCAAAGTAGGAGCTGGGGGGGGGCTGGGCATCCCCTTACACCCCATCTTGGGACCCTGGGGAGGGAGACAACAAAATCCTGGAATGGTTTGGGTTGTAGGGACCTCAAAGCTCATCCAATCCCACCCCCTGCCATGGGCAGGGACACCTCCCACTGGATCCGGGGCTCCAAGCCCCATCCAACCCGGCCTGGAACACCTTGAGGTGGGTGTCCCCATCCCCAGCTCTGCTCCAGCCGGCAGTGGCACCTGCAGTCCCAGCACCACTGAGGTTCCATCCCATCAGTTGTCAACAACGAGGAGGGGGAACCACCAGGCTTGGGTGTCCCGTTCCACCCGCGTGGCCACTGGGAGGAGGAAGGACCCCATGGGCGCAGGCGATGGGGATGCGGGGATGCAGAGTCCCCTGGTGACAGCGTGCGCTCCGTGTCCCCGCGCAGATGTTGGCCACGCTGCTCATCACCCGCCAGTTCCTGCAGAACGTCAGGGAGGTGTCACAGCCCCACCTTTATCGCCGCCTGCGCCGGGGAGACCTCAACCTCCACAACCTCCGCCAGCTCGCCCACACCATCCTCCGCCTGCTCGCCCCTCGCCGCCAGCCCCCAGCCCCCTCCGAGGGGTCGCGGGGGGAGAAGAAGTGTCTGAACGGGGGCTGCGGGGTGCCGGAGGAAGAGGAGGAGGAGGAGGAGCGGCGCGAGTCGGACTCGGAGGAGGAGAGCGCCTTGGATTGCGGGTTGAAGCTGAAGAAGGTGAGCTTCATCGAGAAGGCGGAGCGGCGCGGCGGGGAGCCCAGCGGCCCCGAGGAGGAGAGCTTCCTCGAGGAAGGCAGCCCCACCATGGTGGAGAAGGGCATGGACCCCGCGTCCGTCTTCGAGCTGTGTGAGGATGAGGAGGAGGCTGAAGGTCCTCCTGGCAGCCCCATCAAGGCCGCAGAGCCGGCGGTGGTCCTGCGGGCTGGCAGGAGGAGACGGGAGGCTGAGAGCCGGGAGGATGAGGAGGGTGAGGAGGAAGGACGGAAGCGCAACCGGGCATCGTGGATCGACCCACCGGAGGAGGACTACTCCACGCAGCTGACGCAGGCGGAGGTGGAGAGCTGCATGAAGAAGTACGAGGTGAGCGGTCCCAAGGGGCACACGGGGCGGATGGGGTGGTGTCCCCCCTGGCCACATCACAACATAGAATCATTAAGGTTGGAAAAGACCTCTAAGCTTATCCAGTCCAATACAACCGTCCCTACTAAACCTTATCTCAAAGTGCCATGTGCTCTTCCTCCTCATCTTCCTCCCCAGGACACCTTCCAGGACTACCAGGAGATGTTCATCCAGTTTGGCTACGTGGTGCTCTTCTCCTCCGCCTTCCCCCTCGCTGCCATGTGCGCCCTGGTGAACAACATCATCGAGATCCGGAGCGACGCCTTCAAGCTGTGCACAGGGCTCCAGCGTCCCTTCGGCCAGCGTGTCGAGAGCATCGGGCAGTGGCAGGTGGGTGGGGGGCGGTGGGGGTGCCTGCTGGTGGCCCTGGCTGGCCACGGGCTCATCCCTGGCACCATCGCTCTTGCAGAAGGTGATGGAGGCCATGGGCGTCCTGGCCATCGTGGTCAACTGCTACCTGATAGCTCAGTGCGGGCAGCTCCAGCGCCTCTTCCCCTGGCTCAGCCCCGAGGGAGCCATCATCTCCGTGGTGGTCCTGGAGGTACGGTGCCTGGGGCTCGCACCCCCTGCCCGCTCTACAGTGTCTGCTATCATAGGGTCTCCTGGTGCGTGACAAGGTGTTACCTTGGCTCCAACAAAGCCTTGGGGGGCTCACAGACCTTCCCCTCCACGGAAGGGGTCTCAGCCCCAGGCAGCTCCCTGATGGTGGTGGGTGCTGCCGAGCAACTCAACGGGGTCTGGAGTCCCCTTGGGTGGTGCTGTGGGTTCTCTCCGCTCCCCCATCCCTGGTGGGGTATGTTTTGGGAGGAGGTCACCATGCCGAAGGGACCAGGGCATGCTCAGGTTTGTTTCCTCCACAGCACTTTGCCCTGCTCCTGAAGTACGTCATCCAAGTGGCCATTCCCGACATCCCTGCCTGGGTGGCTGAGGAGATGGCCAAGCTGGAGTACCAGCGCCGTGAGGCCTTCAAGGTAGGTAACGCTGAGGTGGGAGCCTCCTTGGGGCAGAGCACAGAGCCAGGAGGCTCCGTCGCTCTTGGTCCTGTGTCCAGTTCTGGAATCCCCAACACAAGAAGGAGATGGAACTGTTGGGATGGGTTCAGAGGAGGCCATGAAGATGATCCAAGGGCACCTCCCGTATGAGGACAGGCTGAGAGAGCTGGGGTTGTTCAGCCTGGAGAAGAGAGGGCTCCGGGGAGACCTTAGAGCAGCTTCCAGTGCCTGAAGGGGCTCCAGGAAAGCTGAGGAGGGGCTCTGGATCAGGGAGTGCAGGGAGAGGATGAGGAGGAATGGCTTTAAATTGAAAGGGGGAAGACTTAGATTAGACATTAGGAAGAAATTCTTCACACTGAGGGTGGGGAGGCCCTGGCCCAGGTTGCCCAGAGCAGTGGTGGCTGCCCCATCCCTGGAGGGGTTCCAGGCCAGGTTGGATGGGGTTTGGAGCCCCTGATCCAGTGGGAGGTGTCCCTGCCCATGGCATGGGGTGGGACTGCATGGGCTTTGGGGTCCCTTCCAACCCAACCCATTCCATCGTTCTATGATCCCTGGGGTCCGTGGGCTCCCCGAGGTGTCCCTGGCGCTGACGCTCCTCGTTGACAGAAGCACGAGCGGCAGGCGCAGCACCACTTCCAGCAGCAGCAGCGGCGCAAGCGGGAGGAGGAGGAGCGCCAGCGGCACGCCGAGTACCAGGCCCGCAAGGAGCGCGAGTCCAGCCGCGACGAGGCCAAGGCCGAGGCCGCCGGGCAGGACCCGGCCCAGGAGAAGAGCCAGAGCAAAGGGAAGGGCTCCGGAGGTTCCTCGCACGGCTCTGACAAACCCAAGCGACCCAGCTCCCTCCTGGCTACCAACAACGTGATGAAGCTGAAGCAGATCATCCCGTTGCAGGGCAAGTTCCTCTCCGGGGGAAGCGGAGCTGGTGGCACGGCCACCGCCAGGTCCCCCCAGTCCCCCACGGGCAGCGAGAACAAACTCCCCGGCTTCCTCAGCTTCAAGTTCCTGAAATCGCCCGAGACTAAGAGGGACACGGGGACCGAGAAGGTCCAGTCGCCCACCAAGCCGTTCAATCCCGGCAAGCTCTTCAACTTTGGCAAGTCCGAAGGGGCCGGGGGCAACGGCGCTGCGGCCACCGCGTCCCCACAGCCCCGTCCGGGCCCCTCGGCGGACACGGGCGAGCGGCCGGTGCCCAGCAAGTCCCATCTCAACGGGGTGCCCGAGGAGGGCAGCCGAGAGGAGCCGGAGAGCAGAGCCGAGGAGGAGAGCGGGGGCTATAAACCCTAAGCAGACATTTTGGGGCGGTGGGAGCGATGCGGGGCTGCCCGCTCCCCTCTCCGGGCAGCCGCGGATATCGTCACCCTCTCGCCTCCCCTCGCCGTCGGCTGCAGGGAGGGCAGTGCTGACCCCTTGCCCTGCACCATCCCCCTCTGCCGCGTCCCCTCAGCCCCTCCGCTGGACCCGCTGCCACCCCGGCCACAGCCCCGGCGAGGACCCGGCCGCGTCCTGCACCACGGACACCAGTCTTCAGATGGAGCGTCCCGACAGCTTTCCCTCCCGCGCCTCCCCACGGATCACGGGTGGGACATGTCCTGGTCCGGCCGTGTGCCGCGAGCACAGGGTCTCGGCCGCCGGCGCTGTACTCACCTCCGCGAGGCGTCGGCCCTGGGAGATGCCACGGTTCAGCCCGAGGAGACACAGGGGAGCTCGGCGCCGCCAGATCCACCCGGACCGGCTCGCCAGGCCGAGCACCCAAATCTCTGATCGTGGAGACCACAGTGCTTGAAGGAGCGGCAGCGAGAGGAGCCCGATTCACCCGTGCCTACAGCCGCTGCTGTACAGCCATTGCCCGGGGTGCCGCGGCACCAGCCGTGCCCTGCTCCCTCCCGCTCCCGGCAGCCTCCGCGTGGATCCCTTCCCAACACCAGGACATTTTCCTGCCCAAAACCTGGAGAGCCGGGAGGGAAGGGGGTGAGCGGCCAGCGCCAGCCCCCTGGATTCCCATGCATGGGCAGCATCTCTTGCACTAAAACCAAACCAAATCCCAACGCCAGTGACTCTTTCTCCCATTCTTCACTCGAGGGCTCGAGGCAGCGGAGGTGAGATCTGGCACCGGCGATGGCAGAGCCCAGCCGGACGCAGGCAGCGGCCACAGTGACTGCAACGTGAGCCGGGACAGTCCTTTCCCCTCTCCGCTTTCTTATTTCACGGAATTATTTTGCAATAAGGCACGCCGGAGCACGGGAGAAGAACTGGGAATGGGGAGGGAAACAGGAGCCTCTCTGTAAGGGCAGGGTGGGGGGTGGGAGCAGCTTCGCTTCTGCCACGGCGAAGGTTTTGCCATGGCTGGGTTAGTCGTAGTGCTTTAACAGCCGCTCCCCTCGCTCCGGCTCCGCGGGGAGGGGGCTGCAACGCGGCTGCTCCTCGCTTGCCGGGGGCTCTGCTCGGTGCTGCTTCGCTTTAAGGGCCAGGGTGGGGTGGGGGCAACCCAAGGGTGACCTGGCTGGGGTTATCCGACCCTGCCGGCTCCCTCCCGCCCCTTGGCACCAGCTCTGCTCTCCACCAACCATTCCCAACGGAAGAAGGGGAGCCGAGGGGGGCCCGGGCAGCCGCCCCATCACTGTGCCTGGTCCAGGCCCGGGCGCTTACGCGGGGTCTTTGCACCCCTCTCTCCCCAGGGCCTGGGCTGTAGAAAACGTCAGGTTGTGTTTTTCCCCCCCGTCTCTTTCCACATATCATGTAATTTGGTTTTTTTGGTCTTTGAATCAAGCCATTTTATACAGCAATAAGGGCAGGAGAGGGTGAAGGCTTCACCTGCTGCTCTGCTTACCCGCACAGGAGCCAAGGTGCTGCCAGTGGTCCGACACGGGCAGGGGGATGCTCGCCAGGGCTGCTGCAGCAGGGGCAAGAAAACGGTTACTGAGGGTGGGGAGGCCCTGGCCCAGGGTTGCCCCAAGAAATCATGGCTGCCCCAGCCCTGGAGGTGTTGAAGGCCAAGTTGGATGGGGCTTGGAGCAACCGGATCCAGGGGAAGAGGGGTGGAACTGGATGAACTTCAAGATCCCTTCCAACCTAAACCATTCTGTGATCCCCGTGTCAGCTGGGGACAGCCCTGAGCTCGGCTACCCTGGGATGGCAGGGCCAGGGCTGGCTCCCCCTGGACAACAGCAGAGCCCTCTCCCTGGGGCACACGGGGCCCCTGATCCCACCTTGCCCTCCCATTCCCGCTCCTGGGTGCGAGGAGCAAAGATATGGGAGAGATTTCTGGGAAACAGGAGACCCAGCGAGACCAGCACTACCACAGCCATGCTTCCTGCCGATGGCAGGAGAAGAAGAGGAGTGCTGGTCTCTTCTCCCAAGTTAACAAGCGATAGGACAAAAGGAAACAGCCTCAAAGTTGCACCAGGACCCCTGAACCTGAACCCCACCCCACGCACGGCCCCCCAAGATGGGGCACAGCCACAGAGCTCTCCTTTCCCCATCCCATTTCATTTCTCTACTTGGGTTTGGCTGGTCGGGTCGGCTCTGCCCATCTCGGACACATGCTGGTCTCATAGGGAGTTTGTTTTATCCCATTTCCCTCCCAAGAGTAACAGTTCTGGTACCATCAATTCATGCAAAATCAGTTCTGGAGGAGAGGGCAGAGTCTCTGCAGCCCAGGGCATTTTTAAACACTTCTATACACAAAGTATTTCTACAAGCGGCCGCCTCTCTGCTATCTTGCTCTTCTGGGACAGTTACTGGACAACGGAGGGAAGAGTTCTGTTAGTTTTTGTTTGTTTTTTCCTTGCTGTGTTTCATTTCTTTGGAAATCAAAAGAAATTAAGGGGGTTATTTATTTCTTTTTAATTTATTTTGTCATATTTTTATAAAACCTGCAGAAATGCAATAAAAATATATTTCAACAAGTAATACCTGAGATGTGGGATGAATTATTGCCTATGGGGGATGAGGTGGGGGGGCTCCTGTCGCTGAGGAAGGTGGGAAGGGAAGGCCAGGTTGGATGGGGCTTGGAGCAACAGGATCCAGTGGGAGGTGTCCCTGCCCAGGGCAGGGGGTGCAACTGGAGGGGCGTTGAGGGCCCTTCCGACCCAAACTGTTCTAGAATTCCATGATTCTGTGCTGTCACCTGTCTCAGTCCTCTACTGCAGGAGCAGAGCTCAGGCAGCGACACCAGGACCAGCACAGCTTTGGCGCGTGTTTTCCAGGAGAGGAAGAATGAAGAAAGTTCTAATCCTCTAAATTCTGCAAATTTATTGTACACAGTATCAAACATGGAATAGTTTAAAAATAAATGCAAAACAGATCCAATGGCTGTGACATTTGACTGACACTGTATTTACAGTCGCTCCCCAACGGCAGCCTGCCTGCCAACACGCAGCTTTCGGGAAAACCCACCTTCTCCCAGCCCCGCAAGACAAGATTTTTTTTGTAAAAGGGGGAAATTCAATTTGCAAAGTGTAACAGACTCAAACTTGACGCCGCTTTGTGAAAACCTGCCTGGGATTGCTTGTGCTGAAGGGACCAGAGGAAATAAAAGCAGTTGCGGAGCTCAGAAAGCTCCGAGCTGCTCAGACGCTCAGCAGGATGTGCGAGTGGCCGAGGACAGGGCGGTTTAACTGCAAATACCCAATAACGCCTGTTAATGGCAGCCTCTGCGCTGATTAATAAGAAATGAATGCGTTTGGAAATCAGCACAACCGTAGCACAGAGAACACAGTGACTCAGCGCTGACCATCCAGCCAGATCTCGTGCTGTTTCTTACAGTAAGTGATTAGTCATCCCACATCCCCGCATCCATCTGGATCGCACCAGACAGCTCCTCCTGCTCCCCACCAGCTCCCTCGCTACAGGGGAGAGTATCTGACCCTTCAGGCTGCCCAATATCGCATCTCTCAGAAAAATAAAAGCACTGTGTGTATTTAACAGCAACATCCCAGGGATTACAGCACCGCCAGTTGCTGAAAAGCGGACAGGGATGAGTTATCCTGGGGATGGTTATGAAGCTGGAAGCAGCGAAGCAAAGTGCTGGTCGCTAGCCAAATAAAATTTGTTTTGGTCACAAAGGCGAGAAAAATAAAAGCAGAATTATAGCACAAAGAACAGTAATTGCCATCTTCATCGTGTGTGAGGCAGCCATAGGGCAGCTCTGCTTCCCCACAGGGCTGGAGAGCCAAGGAGTGGGGCTGGCTCTCATCTCCAGATGGGGTTGGAGCACAAGAGCGGACGATGCCCTGTGTGGAACCACAGTGCCAACCCGGGCCCGCAGGCATGTGTGCTCGCCTGTGTCACCGCTGCTTCAGCTGACCACCTCCCATAGGAAAAAAATCCTGAACGTGACAAGGTCACGTTCTAACACGGCTGCCCTTCGCCCTTGCCAGCTGAACATGCACTTCCAAGTTTACACTGGTAAAAATTTGGAGCTCTACCATAAAGATTAGAGCCACCCAGACTCCTCCAAAAGCATTAAGACTAGCAATAAGATGGTTTTTTAACTCTTAGAACAACCCAATTCTAAAACCACACTAGTGAGGTGCTTTAGTTCTTCCTATTTGGGGACACACTAGGAATGTTTTGTCTTTGAAAACAGCAGCTCAGTGTGAATGAGAATTTGAAATCTGGCATTTCACGCCCTTGTTTGAGTCGCAAGGATGTTCTTTCCTGCAGGCCAGTTCAGCCTTTCCAATCTCTAGAATAAAAGGTTTTTTTCCCTAGCAGTTAAAAAAAGAAGAGGTTCTAGAAGTCCTACCTCCTCCCTGACATTAAACACACACCTTTCTATGCAAAACACACATCGGCTGCCAGCACAGGCATTCCAGGACGAGCCCTGCGAGCGGCTGCTGTGACAATAACTCATTTAGCGCAGGCAGGACGCAGGCTCAGACCCATCGCGAGCTGTCAGCTGGCACAGCCAGTCCACCTGGGTATCGTGCTGACTCGGCCCTTTCGGGGATGACTTGCAGCCAACATCCCGGATCGGCTGTTAGACGAGACCCCAGGGCTGCAGCCGCTGCTGCCAGGGCACAACCACTGCCAGCCACCCGCAGAGAACCTGAAAGCGCAGTCAGCACGGCGTGAAGGTCAGGCTGTGCTGAACCCAAGCCACGATGCAATTATTCCTCCTGGGCACAGCACATCCTCTGCAGCACTCCCAAAAATACCCTTCGCTGCTCCCAGGTAAAGGCATCCTTCTCGTTATGGAAAAGGATTTCCCACGCTGTTACACATCAAAAAATAGAAGGCAGAACCTGACAGAGAGGTCAGCGGGAACCCTTCTGGTCACGGTCAGCACATGACACGATTCCTCTGCTGCCAGGGTGATGTCATCAATAAAGGAAAACAAATTAGTTTTCCTGTTATAGATATGCAGGTCTTCTTCAAAACATCTTGAACCCAAACAAATTAGTGGTACACAAACAAGCCAGGAATGGGTAAGCACCGATAGCTGCAGTGTTAGCCAAAATGCAAGTCCCCTGCTCAGCCTTCGCCTTAAGGCCAGCGCCAAGGAGTTCAGCCAAGCACAAAGCTCTGAAGCTCCACCTGCCATAACTACCTAGTACTGACAGAAACGTTAACATTAGTGCCCAGGATGACAGACTCAGAGAATTATAGAACAGTTTGGGTTGGAAGGGACCTTATGGATCATCTAGTTTCAACCCCCTGCCATGGGCAGGGACACCTCCCACTAGACCAATCTGCTCAACACCGACAACTGAACTGCTGCATAAGGCACGCATCGGAAAGGGAAGGAAATCCATTTTTTAGTCATTTCTACTCCAGACTTCACAGCCTTCCCTGCAGGGAGCTGTCGGTGTAACCCCCAAAAAAAACCACGTGCACGTGGAGTTCACCAACAGCTTGGCACATCTACCAGGAGGGGAGAAAGCAGCAGGTGGTTAAACACGTCCTTTGGATTCATCACAACCTAGTGCAGCAACAAGCTCTGAACAGTCACTAGGGCTGCATCATGGACACAAAACCAGAAGCCCACTGGGGCTTCAGGTATCGACAAGGCTAAGAAAACAAGTCTTTATCTTTTAAATCAGATCTAGTGTAGCTAAATGATTCTAGAAGCCCAAACTCTCACAGTGAAATGCATCTAAAAATGTCTGCTCACCTTAAAACCTCCTGTGGCAAAAGAGTTCAGCCTCATGACAGCCTCGGTCCAGGCCGAGCAGCTCCCTTCCTCCTCTCCCAGCCCCATCTCCATCCCACCGCTCACCATTCTCTGTAGCATAACACATTTTCAGGGCTTGTCAGAAACTTCTGCACATGCTTGCAAACTCCATGCGTTTTACTAAGTCTGCCCCAGCTCGAATCAAACCTGCCAGTCACAGGTTCTGCCGTATTTTCCACTTCCCGGTGCTTGGAAGGAACCCCATGAAGTTGCCTCCAGCTCAAAGCATGGGTGATACATCTCACAGAGCGGGTTGCTCAGGGCATCATTCATTAGGGTCTTGAAAAGCTTCCAAGGACAGAAACACCTCGAAAGCTGAACATGACTGACCATCCTCTGATAAAACCACCTGACCCAGCAAACTCTAGCAGTCAATCAGCAATGCAAACAACACAAACCCTACTGCTCACACTGACCTGTGAATGTGCAGCAGAACACGCTAGAAGTCTATTCTTTCCTTCGACGTTTTTCCACCGTTAACTCCTGTGTATTTCTTGTTACTACTTCACCCCTACAAAAAGAAGCGATCACACGCTACCCAGAATGAATCTAAACAAAGCTGTAGTTGCCCTGCACATCGTCTCTAGTGTATTTTTACGTTCGAAAAAGGCAGTGCCTAACCCGCTAATGTTCTAAATTCTAAACTTACCCAGCGTGCATCTAATTGCTCTCACTGGGCACAAGCTCAGTTTAATACAGGACCATCTGCTGGAAGGGGCTGCTCCAAAACAGACTCATTGTCCCCCGAGAGCAAGAAACACAGTTCTGTTGCTTTGACTTTTGAGAAAAGATGCACTATTCAACTTAAAAAACCACCAAAATTCCAATCTTTGACAAGAATCTCGAGTGTTCATTAAAAAAAAACAAAAACTTTTAGTACACACCAGTAACAGAGACAATAAAAAACCACTATGCAGACATGTACAAAAACCCCTGAGGGTCGCTAAGTCCCAGTCACTTTGTAACAAGAGAGTTGGAAGCCAGAGGAGCTGGGTATTTATACAAACAGTGCAGTCAGCAAAGATCCAGGGTTTGTTTTTTTCAATATTTTTTGTTGTTTTCAATGCGCTAAGGCACCAGGAAGTCACAGTTAGGCAAAAAAAGATCTTCCATGCAACATTCAAACCCGATACGCTTACCCTGTGTTAGACAGAGGTGAATAGAGGATCACAGTGCAACAGCTTGAGGACAGCACTCTTGGAGCCAGTAGCAGCACAGAAAGCGAGTTGGAGGAGGCAGAGGAAGGAAAGGAGCCCTCACTTCGGATTGGATGGGATGTAGAAAGACTTGCTGTGAGTACTGGAAATCCATACTGCTTGTACAGAACCAACACTGCAACACCCAACCAGTCTGATACGGTTATGTCGCTCTGAGGACTTGTTTCTCCATTTCTTCAGAACTACTTTGGAAAGGCAACTTTCTTTTACCTCCTAAAAATATCAGAAGTGTTACAAAGGCTCCCATAACCAACGAGATTGTTTCAAAAGACACAGAGGGAAAAAAGACGGGGGGTTACAACAGGAAGGAACTGCCAACTCTCTTTAATAGTACATCACTCTGTCTAGCAGAGACGTCAGCAAAGCTCAAACCTTGCCGTACCAACCAGGAATCATACAGCATTTTACAACTTTAAAGCACTGTACAGACATCGCTGCAAGGCTACAGCTCTCAAGCTTTGCCAAACACACAGATTGGTCACACTTTACCACCAGCTACATGTTCGTTTCCTCTTTTGGTATCTCACAGCTCTTCAAATGATTCTTGTTTCGGCTTCAGATGATCCCTGCGAGGTCAGGTGTGAACACAGTATCTTGAGGCAACAACTTTGCGCTTCTTGATAGCATAACTCTGGGAGGAATTCTCTTCCAATTGCCAGTAAATCACACGGAAACCCACACGTATTTTATCTTCACCAACACAGCTGGCATTTTGAACGTCATTCCAGTAATTTGGAGGTTGCTGCCATAGGAAAAAGGTAATGGTTTTTTTTTGAGGCAGGTAGAAAGTTCTAAACTACTCAGTGTTAAATTCGTTCACTGCATCAGAAACTTGGTGCCTAAGGTACATTTAAAAATGCAACATGAGCTGTGCTCTGCTCCTCCTCAGGTTCTGCCTCGCCACATATGGTCGTCAGCCACAGTTTCTCTCCCTTTGCCCCCAGAACTGAACGTGTGGCGTTCCCAGTGGGACGGGAATGCCATGGAGAAGGGGACAGCGGAAACTCTCAAAGCTCGTGGCCACCACAGCCACCTGGAATGAGACTCATCCAGGATCTCTTTAAAAAACGCTCGTGCGATCTCTTGGTTTTCAGGCTTCGTGAATGAGGAAAAAACACAGCTATAAATGCAACGATTTAAACTACCACAGTGTGAAGTCAGTTTCTTGCGTTAAAGCAGACAAGACATCTTTACTAAGCTACACCTTTCCTGTCCCCTTCAGGTGATGACGCTCATTTCCTTTTAGTCTCTGAACCTCTGAATCCACCTGGACGACTGACAGGTCTCCGTTTTGGCTCTTACGGAAAAGTCGGTGAAGGGTTACAGGCAGCAGGCACTGAACTGTCACAGTCCAAGAGAGATTGGTCTTCATCAGAGACCATGGAAGCTCACATTTTGATCAATTCCAAGTCCTGGACTTCACTCCACACGTGCAGGAAAACACAACGTACCATTACTGAGGGCTGGCAGTGGAGACAGAGAACTGGATCTCATTGCCGAGGGGCTCCCGGCCTCCTCCAGCCAAGCGCTGTCTTCAGGGCACCTACCCAACTCCGCTCCATCAGCTGTTCCTTAAATACACTGTTGATCAAATACTCAGAGAGGGAGAGGAGTATCCTTTTATTCCAGTGGAGAAGTTGCACAGATCAGTCCATTTGAGACCAAGAGACGGTTAGAATTTAAGAGCAACAAAAGCAACACATCTTTTGCTTGAATTCTCCATGACCACTGATGCGTGAGATAATGCATGCTGCCAAATGACCGCGGCCCTTGCAGAACAGGCCAAAAGAACACAACTGAGATACCAAGGTGACACGTTCGCTAAGATCAATGTAACTCTAAATGACACCCATGAGTGCAGTGCCAGTTTCGGAATATTTGAGTAAAATAGTGAGGCCCCCACGCTTATGGCTGGATTGGGCACATCCAAAGAGTGAGCCACTTGTAATAGGACAGTGGGAACGTGAATCAGAAAGCCTACATCACGGAAGGGTTCTGTAATATCCTGTGTCTCCCACCCAGGCTCCCATAGATCGGGTCGATTAGGGAACAAATTGAACAAAACCTGTGAAAGTTACAGTGCGTATTTTTAGAAGGGAGGAACAAAGGTTAGACTACATCATTTACTGAATTGTTCCACCACTGCTCCGTAAAGTATTACGGCATAAATAAAAAAATTGAGGGGGGGAAAAAATAAATACATTGGCTCCTATGAAGTCAGAAGTGGTTTGGGCTGCATAGTGGAGGGGTGAGAGATGGGGACAAGGGGGCAAAATTTACACACTTTGAGACAAAACAGGAAGCGCCTGCGAAGTGGTAGAGGAGAAAGCCAAGAGTTTAAGTGTCCTCGTTCATATCCTGGCTGTCTGTCCGAGCGATTTTCCGTGGTGGTGCTGAATTCTCACCTTCTATTTCCACTTGCTCTTGATCCCTCTTCTTTGCTGCATTCTGTTGGAACAGAGAAAGCCACAGTGAAACTCTCCAAAGCCTTAGGTTCTGGCAGAAGCCAGTGTCAGTAGAATAAGTTTTTGTTTGTAAGCATTTCCAGATGGAACAGTTATGGAACGACCCAACTGAAAGAGTGGGACAAGCACCAAAGAGGATTTTGTCCAAAGCCAAGAGGTCCTCCCTCTAGATAGTTCTCCATATCTGAGGGTGTGATTGAAACCAACCATTGCTCTCAGCATCTTTTATATACACATCTCAAACGTGATGTGAATGCAAGGAAGATCCCCTTTCCCCCTGCTCTGCATCAGTCCCCGAACTTATCAAACCCTCCCAAAGCCTTCTCTCACATACTAATATTTGCTTTTCGGTTTCAAGTTCCTTATAATTTTGCCTCTCTTCACGTTATTCTGCAACCTCTGCTCTGCCCACGATGACACTTGCTGCTTCGATGTCTCCTGCTCCAAGCACTCCCAATCCAGGCAGCCTAGTTTCCTAGTCTCAAGCGCTGGTTAGAGCGCACTGCCTTGTGTGCTCCTCAGAGTTTGCACCCAAGGTACTTACACAGCCTCGTTAGTGTATTCAGACCCCGCACAATCTCATTTATCTCCTCCTACCAGGCCTGGGAGATAAAAGCAGCTTCACCCCAGCGAAAGCAGAGGCTGAGGCACAGGAAGACCAGTTTGCCAAGGTCACAAAGGAAAACTGCAGTAAGTGGGAGACGTAACCTCAGCCTCCTGAGTTCCAGACTAAACACCGAGTTAATGTCCCTCACGCTGGAAGAGAAAGTCTTTTTAAAAGAAGCACTGTGCAGAGACAGAGCCTCTTCTCACTGTGTTTTGCTGAAGCACAGGTCACAAGGCCTGGATCGCTTTCTTTTAATCCAATATTTTGATTGCAATCAATATTGACCTCAATCAGCCCGAGTCATCAAATTGAGACAGAATGTTAATATGAAGAAAAACACAACCATACCTTTTTATCCCACTGCTGGTGTAAATAACGCAAAAGAATATTTGTCTTTTCTGTTACTATGACTGCCAAAAAAAGAGAGAGAAACATACTGAGGTCATTTAAAATGCAATTCTTTAAACGGTGCTGTAACCACATTACTTCACATACTGGTCCTTTTGAATAAAAGGGCAGTGTGCAGGAACACAGATTACTTAGAAAGGATACATGAAACTCACAAAATCCCCATAATTAGACATGCACTGCTAAACACTGCGATGATAGCTCAATAATATCACTTTATCGGCCATTCAAAATTACATCTACATCAGGTTTTTAATAGTAGAACAGAATAAAGTGATAAAAACTCAAATCTGAGTAGGGCAGACTTACTTTGTTCAGATGGATACTCTCTCGTGGGAAGATATACCGATGGTCGTCTATTCTGTAGAAGAATTAGACCAGTTACCAGACAAAGGCAGCAAAAAGGTGATTTTTAACATCAGTCCAAAGGCCCTGATTAACGCAGACTATGGATGCACTGTGATCCCTGCTACACCACTCTTCGCAGCCGCAACTTTTAAAACACACAAACCCACATGTAGAAAGAATAAGGCCCATTTTTCAGGGCGTAAGACTGCTACTAAAGAATGTATATGTAAAAAAAGCACCACAGATGTGGTTTGGCTGATGTGAGAACAGGCATTCCTCACTGAAGCAAGCAGGAAGTTTTCCTTGCCAGTCTCAACTCATGAGCTATCAGCTGTCAGCACACATAGCTTCCTACAAAACACTCCTTATTTCACTCTAGCACCCTCTGAGCTGCACGTGAAAAGTTTCCCCTAAAGCAGCAGGATGTGGCAGTACTTACTGATGCTTTACATACAGAATCCGCATGGAATCTGCTGAAGTTGCTTTTGTTGTAGACCGGTAATCCTTTCAAAAAATCTGCCTAAAAAGAGACAGAACGCAAAGAAATAGGTGAGGAATGGAAGAGTAATATTCCGCTTGTTGTTTGCCTTGTGCTGAGTCTCAAAGGAGTCGCTCAGGTCGTTAAGACAAACAACTGAAGGGTGCTGCCAGGTCCCAGCCAGCGACTTGTTGTTGGATATGAAAACGCACCCCAAACTGTATCTGTGAAGTAAAACCAACCCTCGGGCCCTGTGCTTGGCTCATTATATGCCCAAAGTTCAGGAATTCAGTTAGAAAGCTGCTAATTAAATGTTCTGGCATACAAGTGATTAAAAAAGGAGAGACTTGTCCAGTTGGGTGAGCTCTGACAGAGGAAAGATTGGCACTACATAGATACAAACACTACCAGCTAGCAGACCAGAATCCACAGGGATTTAGCAGCACAAACCACAATACCACATGAGAAACTCTACTGCAGCCACGCTGATGGCTGTAGCCCTTCAATATCACACCGTATCAAACCAGTCACTCCTTTCTTTCCCAGTTAACACTCTAGGCTGGTTCCACAGCGCAACAAAAGCCTACGCAGCCTCAGAAGCCAAACCCTTATCACAAGGTTATCAGCCCAGCCCAACTTTTTCTCTTTGGGAAGAATCCCACCCCTACCGGGTCAACGGTACCAGTACATCAAAAACTGGTAATCCCAAGTCTGGATGGAAGCAGTCAGCCTGCCACACCACCGCTGATGCTCACACAGGCCAGCAAAGCTGTTTGCTGCATGGCTGCAGGTGCCCTGCAGAGCCCTCGCAGTTTAATTAACCCACAGCAGCATGAAACAGGAATTTCCTGTCAGGAGAAAACAGAGCTTAACAGTGTGTTGGTGGCTTTCTGCTCACAACAGAGTCAGAGCAAGATGCCCTGCACTGTCTGTGAAACAAGGAGAAGATGGGTAATGATGTACCTGTGTGATAACAGACGAGGGAGAGGCCCCAAGACGGAACCTTCCTCACCATCAGAGCTGCTACCCACGTCTTAACAATACTCTTAAAGATCCAAAGCCCACTATACTGAACACTAAAGGATTCTACTCCAGGACATACATCACCTTCTTTACAAGCACTTTCAAAAGGATGGTAAAGCAGCAGATGAAAAGTCATTTAATTTCACTGTTAGAAGAAACAAATAAACAGACGCTGCTGCTACAGAACAGCCAGGCTGGAAGACATTCTTATCATTTAAATAGAAGTCGCTATTTTTATTAACACTGCATCTTTAACTCAAAACCAGAGAGCTATGAATTAGCCAAACCAGAAAATATTGTTCATAATTTTGTTCTTAAAAAGACCTTGCTCACCCCCACCTTCAACCCCTCCCATACACCTGGGTTTAGAAATGATCTTGTTGAAAGGCTGGCCCTGGGTTCTAACAGGGAACTACACATTTCCCTTAATACGTAGGCCCAACGCTCCTTCCCTGTGCCCGCCCTGCCCTCAGTCACAAGCTCTCCAGCAGAGCCCGGCGCTTGCTCGTCTGCGTAACTCCGGAATGATGGCAGCATCTTCCGGTGCTGCTGTCACAGAAACCCTCAGCTTTGCACCGTGCTGTGCTCATAGCTCACCACTTCCCACGCCCACCCCGATGGATTTCTCTGTTCATCTGCTCTCACCAGCACAGACCACAGAACCCATATGCAACCCAAGGATTCCCAGGCTGAAAGGGATGGGGAATCCTTTCACTATTTCCAAAGGTGCAGCCAGCCACAGGTTTCTCCCATAGATTTAACAATTACCCATTATGTTTAACCATTATATTTTATATACCTATTATATGTCACTCATTATACTGCCGTGTTTAGAAGGCTTGAGGATCTTTACCAATATCCCATTGCATTTCAAAGCGCTTCACCTTCCCACTGCATTAAATTTGCAAGCTCTTCATGATGAAGGAACCTGCTCCACTATACCAGCCCGATCCAGACACAGACAGATGCATCCTCGATTCCTTTTACTGCAGGAAAAGCCAAGTACCCGACAGCTACTTGGCTTTATTACAGCTTGGAGAATAACTGCTCTGATTTAGGAGCAGTCAACCTCCAGTACCTCACCATAAGCTGCAGCTCACCCCAAGCTCCTCACACATGACTATTCCCTGCTTTCCAGACAGGAATTTGAACTGGCAAAGCCATGTTTCCCTGGAAAGAGGCTGGGTGAGCAGGATCATGGCATTCACGGGGGATCTCACAGTCTATTACAGCCAAGTTATGTCCAGTAAGGTACAAAAATACTGTTAAAATTATCAGTCAAAATGCAATTTAAGTGGTCAAGACGGGGTTTTCCACCTTCTTCCACAACTGAAGCAGGATATCATAGATTTACACAATGGTTTGGGTTGGAAGGGACCTCAAAGCCCATCCAGTCCCACCCCCTGCCATGGGCAAGGACACCTCCCACTGGATCCGGTTGCTCCAAGCCCCATCCAACCTGGCCTTGAATCCCTCCAGGGATGGGGCAGCCACCACTGCTCTGGGCAGCCTGGGCCAGGGGCTCCCCACCCTCACAGCAAAACATTTCTTCCCAACATCTTATCTCAACCTCCCATCTTTCAGCTGAAAATCTTGTCCTATCCCTGCACTCCTTGATCAAAAGCCCCTCCCCAGCTTTCCTGGAGCCCCTTTCCATGCTGGAAGCTGCTCTAAGGTCTCCCCAGAGCTTTCTCTTCTCCAGGCTGAACCCCAACTCTCTCAGCCTGTCCTCATACAGGAGGTGCTCCAGCCCTTGGATCATCTCCGTGGCCTCCTCTGGACTTTCTAAGCAAGCGGGAAGGTGACCACACTCAGGGAACACCTGGAGACCTCGGCTCTAAGGGGCACAGGCGTCCCCAGTGCTTGACCACTGCCTTCCCTTTCCTCAGGCCAGCGGCCACTGGGATGGACCAGTTCCAGCCTTGTTAGTGGTGCCCACTGCCCAGCGCCAAACAATCCAGATACTAAACAACAGAGCACGTGAGACAGACGTTTCTCCAACCTAGGCTCCATCCAGCACGTTAAGCACTCATCACCGGTTCAGCTGAAAAGCCTGGTTGTCGGTGGCACAAACTATCCCTCCGATAACGATAATCCCACTGGATATGTGCATGCTGCAGTGGGTCTCGGCTGATACGATCTCTACAATCATCGAAAAGGCCCCCTTAGGGGAGCCGTATTCCTGGATATTCAGACTTAGACAATATTCCAAGTGCAATGATCCTTATCTGCTTCAAGAGCACCACATCAATGAGCCCCAGAGGGTCACAGCTGTGTTTACACACCTCCCATACTGCGTCACATGAGGAAATGTTCCCCGTGCGAGCCTTCTGCCACTCTTTAACCAAAGAAAGAACACGCTGGCCAAGCCAGCAAAGCCAATTGAGCATCCTGCATGGAAGGGAAAAACCAGTACCCGCACCAGGCAGATGCCTCGTATCTTTTGGGAAAGAAACTCAAAAGAAACAACGAAACAAGAGCAATTAGGCAGCCTCAGAAGACAACACTGTTTCCCACTACGATTTGGGAAGCGAGGTAGAGACAAGATGCATTGACTGTTCCTGTGTTACCAAGGACACTTGGCTTCTGAGGAAGATGCCAGTCCTCATCTACAAGCAGGAAGGTGAAACAACCCAAGCATACATGCCTCGTTCTCAGCTTCTGAAGGGAACTGCAGTAAAACGCTACAAAAGATGAGGCCCGGCACACAGACACTGAGAGCAGGGCTCTGTCCCAGCGCGACGCACACACACGTGGATGTGGGGCTGAGGAAACCACTATCGCTGGCTTCGGAACGGGCACTGACGCTCTCGGCTGCTGTACGTCTGTGCACAGAGACCACAAGGACACCACTGTTTCTCCCTTAGTTTCAGGTGGGAAGAAGGAAAACCCACTTTCTCCAAAAATTAAGTCACTACAAAGGCAGGAAGGGAGAGTGGAAGCCTCTTGGCTACAACAGCCACTGCTGAAGGCTCAGGCACCAGATCAGGAGCCTGTGGCTGCTTTGGGGGCAAAGAAAGGCCTGAATTTAAGCTCCACACCCCCCGGGGACAGGGAACACTCACATCCCTGAGGCATCCCAATTTCCCTCTCCTGTCCCCCAGCCATGGGGGTGGAGGGAAGACCCTGCACCTTGGCAGCCCGCCTTCATCCCCCCCAACACAAGAGAATGGGTGCACCCCCAGTTCAGGGTGCCCTTGCCCATCTGATCCCTCCATCACTAGGGAGGGAGGTACAGTACCATCTTGGGGTGCCACAGCACACCCCTCTTGGGGGATGAGAACGGGCACATCCCCAGCTCTGGGTGCCCCTGCCACCCTCATCCCTCCACCTACAGGGACAGGGGCAAAACCCCACCATTTTGGGGTGCTACAGCCCCCTCTCATGGAGCGGGGAGATAAGAAAGGGTGCAACCCCAGCTCTAGGTGCCCTTGCTCTCCTCGCCCCCCATACCTGGGGGAGGAACCCCACGTTCTTGGAACGTCACAGTCATCCCTCCCCCACCCCAGCCCAAAAGAAGGGGCTCATCCCCAGCTCTGGGTGCCCCTTCCCGCCTCACCCCCCACACCTGGGGGGGAACCCCACCACGCCGGGGTGCTACAGCCCCTCCCCTCTTGGGGTGCGAGACCCCCTTGGCCCACGGCGTTAACCCCCGCCCCCCCCGTCCCCACGAAGGCCGGAGGCCGCGGGCCCTGCACGGCAGGAGGCGCCGCGGGACGCTCCCTCCCGGGTCGAGCGGGCCGGCAGGGCCCCTTTCCCCTCACAGACCCCCGGGCCGCCGCCATTTCGGGAGGAGAGAACGGAGGGGAGGAGAAGATACCACCTACCATCTTCTTCACCGCCGCCGCCGCGCCTCGGCCCAGCCCCACCCACTGCCTGCACCGCCCGCCCCGCGCCCTCTCATTGGCCCGCTACGCCCGCCCCGCGCCTTTCGATTGGCCCTCACTGCCTGCTCTCACGTGCGATTGGTTCTCGCGTCTGTCAATCAGCGCGGCGCAAGTGCAGTGTTGGGTTAGGGCAGGGGCAGGAAGTGCTCGCAAGGAAAGAGGACCCGGATGTAGCGCTGAGCATGCTGGGAGTTGTAGTCCAGACGCCATTCCCCTCGGTGCACATTAGTGAATGAAGCCTATCCAGTTTCATGGGCAGGGACACCTCTCACCGGCTCAGGTTGCTCCGACCTGGCTTTGAACCCTTCCAGGGATGGGGCAGCCACCACTGCTCTGGGCAACCTGGGCCAGGGCCTCCCCACCCTCAGGGTAAAAAATCCCTAACACCCATCCTAAACTTCTCTTCTTTTAGTCTATAACCATTACCACCCGCCCTATTGCTACAGGCTCTGCTAAAAATGGCTTCCTCATTTTTCTTAATAAGCCTCCTATAAGTATTGAAAGGCCACACTAAGGTCTCCTGGGAGTCTTCTCCAGGCTGAACAACACCAACTCTCAGCCTGTCCTCGTACAGGAGGTGCTCCAGCCCTTTGATCATCCCCATGGCCTCCTCTGCACTCACTCCAACAGCTCCACGTCCTTCCTACGCTGACGACTCCAGACAGGGCTCCAGGTAAGGTCTCACCAGAGTGGAGCAGAGGGGCCAAATTTCATGCTCCCACCACCCTCCCGAAGACTCCCCCAGAGCTGCGGCCCTGTGAACGAGCCAGTTTTCTGCCCTCCACTATTAACAATTAGCGCATGAGGGTCAAGGTGAATCACTGGGCTTTAATCACAGCTCATATTTATCTTTGAATCACACTTACAAAAGGGCAATGATTTCAGAATTTAAAAAGCAGCTGTTAAACAAAGCCCTTGGAGGCCACGCTGGATCCAGCACGATTCCTCACATGCTTCCTGATCGGCAATCGCTGCCACTTGGCACAGGCTGGGTCATTCAAACGCTGCAACGGCTCCAGGGCTCAGTTCTGGCTTGCCCCATACCAAACTGAACGAGTTCTCAGTGGCTCAGAGACTTCCTGCCCTTCAGCATGCGCCGGAGGATAACCTCGACACCGGCTGGTGTGCTAATGCGCTTGATCCAGCCGTGGGTGCGTTTGCGCTTGCGGTTGTTGGGCTGATATTCATTCCCTCGTGCTTTCATCCGGATCTGCTGGCAGTTCCAGGAGGATTCCAGGCTGGGGCAGGCACCTGCGGCCTTGAGGGAGAGGCGAGTTCTGAAAGACAGCTCCAGGGGACTTGAGAAAAGCGAGAGCGTTCGGAGCTGGAAAGGGCAGACCACAGCTTGTCGCAGTAGGAAAAGCCTATGAGAAGAAGAAAAGAGAAGTGAGGAGAGGGCCCAGTGCTGCCAGTGACAGGAAAATAAGGGGATCTTGTCAGATCAGGCTGCCACATCTGTGTCCCCATCCCTGCCCCATGCCTTATCCCAGCCCCTCTCCCTATCCCTGCCTCACCCCTGTCCTTACCTTATCCCTATCCCTATCCCTATCCCTATCCCTATCCCTGTCCCTGTCCTTGTCCCTAGCCCGACCTTATCCACACTCCTATCCCTGTCCCATTCCCATCTCCATCCCTACCTTACCCCTATCCCTGTGCCTGTCCTCATTCTTGGCCACAACCTTCTTTTCCCTATTCCTATCCCCATCCCTCTCCCATCTCCATCGCTATCCCTATCCCTGCGCCACTCCCACCTCCATACCTACGTTATCTCTATCCCTGTTCTTGCCCCATCCCTACCTCACCCATCTCCCCAGCCCCGTCCCGTCCCGTCCCCGCCGTACCCCTCAGCGCCCCTCAGCGCCGCCGCCATGGCCATCCGGTGCTGCCCCCGCCTCCTTCCGGTTCATGCCGGGCCCCGCGGCGCGCATGCGCGGAGGACGGGGCACGTGCGACGTACGCAGCCGCAAGGGGTGATGGGATTTGTAGTCCTGGAGGAGGGGCAGAGTCCAGTATGTGCCATGGGAGGTGACAACCCTGGATGGACAGACGGACAGAGAGCGAGAGGGCGGGGAGCAGCTCCGCGGGAAGGGCTCATGGGATGGTTTGGGCTGGAAGAGACCTCCAAGCCCATCCAGTTCCTTCCCCTGCCATGGGCAGGGACCCCTCCCACTGGATCCAGTTGCTCCAAGCCCCATCCAACCTGGCCTGGGACACCCCCAGGAACGGTGTCCTAAGGAAGCTGCTCTAAGGTCCCCCCACAGCCTTCCCTTCTCCAGGATGAACAACCCTAACTCTCTCCACCTGTCCTTGTGCGGGAGATGCTCCGGCCCTTGGATCATCTCTGTGAGTTTGTGGAGACCGGAGTCGTGTCCCTCATCCTGGTGAGCTGAATCCTGGTGGGAACACAGCAAACCAGCACAGAAAAACCCTGGATCTGCTGGCTGCCCTTGGCAATATGTCCAAGCTTGGCTCCAGCAAGGCAACCTGAAGGATTTTTTTGATGACCCAGCAGGAGGTGTCCCTGCCCATGGCAGGGGTTGGAACTGGATGGGCTTTAAGGTCCCTTCCAACCGAAACCGTTCCGTGACACCTTTGCTAAACAGAGATTCCTGTGGGACCCAGCGTGGTCTTTCTTATCATGGAGATGCTCAGTGGTTGTCCACTTGGGCTGAAAATGAGCCAGGGAACATGGGAGGAGCAGCAGTGATGGGATCCCCCTTGCATCTCTTACCTTTATTACCATTATTTGCATTAGTATTAGCATTGCTAGCATTAGTATTATGGGAACCATGACCCCCTTTCTCTCTGGAGAAGAGAGCTCTGGCCCAGGTTGCCCGGAGCAGCGGTGGCTGCCCCATCCCTGGAGGTTCCAGGCCAGGTTGGATGGGGCTTGGAGCAACTGGATCCCATAGGAGGTGTCCCTTCCCGTGGCAGGGGGTGGGACTGGATGGGCTTTGAGGTCCTTCCAACCCAAACCATTCCAGGATTCCATGAAACCCATGGCTGTGAACAGAAACCACAGAGACATTCGGGATTTCATGTCTGTCCTCCTGCCCCAACCCCTGGGGTCTGTACTTGTGGCGCACCTGTGCTGAGTCCCAACCTGCTCGTGACACGGACACACTCGTGGCCACAGGGACACCGCAAATGGTGAAAAAAGGCTAAAAGGTGAAAAAAAAAGAACTCATTTACTCATTCCACTGGAAGGGACAAACCCCCAGGGCGAGTGTTCCAGCTCCCCAGCTCCTGGCAGGCTCCCTACGGGCTGGCGTCGAGGCTGCGCTGGGTCTTGCGTTGACTGGCAAATCTCCTTGTCTGTCACACCGAGAGCCCTCCTCTTTAGGAGGGATTTAAGGGGCTTTCTATGGCTATAGCCGACAAGGACAAATAGCACCCCCAAAGCCCAGAGCTCAGCGATGAAGCTGAGAAGATGGAATGCAAGATTTTTTGTCTAAAGCACACAGGCTGAGCTGAAGGCGTCGCTCCATTTTTCCCACCAAAGAGGCAAAACACAAAAAAAATGTAATAATCGGAGGAACTGGAAAGCTGAGCAGCTGCCAGCGCTGGCAACCTGCATCCCGCACAGCTCCCATCGCCTCGGGCTTCTCTTCCACTCTCCCTTTGCCTCCTGCAAGATTTAAGCCTTTCCTTTGCAATCTCGACTCCTGACAATCCTTGTCAATAAATGAGGTGAGCATCCTCTTGTCTCTCTCTCTTTGTGCGGAGGGTCGGGAGCGCGAGCCGGGATGGAGGGCACACGCTCGGGCGGAGGGGAGGAAGGGGCTCAGCAACGGGAGCAGAAAATGCATTTTGAAGCTGTCGTTGGGAAGGGATCCGAGCAGCGTGAAATGGGATTGCGGAGAGGGAAGGGGAGCCGGTAACCCAGCAGTGGCTTAAATAGCCCTGCTGCCTCCAGCAGCCTTGGAGCTCGGGGTTATAAAAAGCTGCCCAGCGCTCAAACTTAAGGGACGGCTTCTGTTGTGATGCAATTGCGGTAAATGATTGCTGGCTGGCGGCGAAGCCGCTGTTGCTATGTGCGTGGCGAGATCTGCTCGGATTTTTCGGTTGGAGACCCAGGGGCACCTGCACGCATCGCTGCCCGGCGGAGGGGGCAGGGTTTTCATCTTCTCCTGCCTCCTTGCAATGGTTTCTTCCAGCTGGCTGCTGGAGGACGTTTGCTGTCGGAGGAATCCAAGTGGCTTCACTGCTGCTATGCGTCGGGAAACCTTGGAAACCCGGGAGGTTTGGGAAACGGAGGAAGGTTAAGGAGGATTTTGGTGACGGAGGTCAGGCATAGGTTATACTCCGCTGTGCCTTGCATAATCTTTTGTTTCTCAAGGTCTTCTTCCTTCCTAATGAGAGATGGGCGGCAGGCGGCCGGCCGCGGCTCCGGGCTGCGCGTGCCTTCCAGGCTCGACTTTCCTTGCCGTGCTGGTTCTTGATGGGATTTATCTGCATCCCGTGGGGGCCACGGTGAAGTCCTGCTGCCCTCAGACAGAGACCAAACCTGCCCCTCCCGGGAGGCTGCATCCCTGCCCCTACGGAGGATTTCAGGGCTGCCTGCTTGGTTTTCCGTTTGTACGACTGATAAAGCCTGCCTACTCCTGCCTCCTGATAAAGCCGCTATAATTATAGCTGGGTGGGAAATCCAGGCATAACAGAATAAATTGGAACTGTTGAAATGGGTCCAGAGGAGGCCACAAAGATGATCAGAGGGCTGGAGACCTTGGAGCAGCTTCCAGAACGGAAAGGGGCTGCGGGAGAGCTGGGGAGGGGCTTTTTCCAAGGGCCTGGAGTGACAGGATGTGGAGGAATGGCTTTAAATTGGAAGGGGGAAGATTTAGTTGAGACATGAGGAAGAAATTCTTCACGATGAGGGTGGGGAGGCTCTGGCCCAGGTTGCCCAGAGCAGTGGTGGCTGCCCCATCCCTGGAGGGGTTCCAGGCCGGGTTGGATGGGGCTCGGAGCCCCTGATCCAGTGGGAGGTGGATGGGCTTTGAGGTCCCTTCCAACCCAAATCATTCCAGGATTCTACGATTCTAAATCCAGGTGTTTGCCACCACCCAAAGTGGCTTTTCCGCCTTCCCGCGGAGGGAAGTTGACTTTGCAGGACTGGGTTGAAGCGGCATAAACGTTTTCGTGCGTGTATCTGAGATTGGTGCTTAAACAGCCGCTCTCTTTATGTGTTTCTCAATGCTGCAGTTTCTCTGCTTCCCCTCTGACCAAGGGAGGCTGCAAAGAGCATAATAATATTTGCCCATTCCTCAGGAGTGTTGTGTGTCATCATTAATACTTGTGAGCCCCGGAGGGAAGGGATTAGAGCTGAACAAATTATTACAGCAGGTTGGATTCTGGCTGCAGCGCATCTCCTGCTCCTCTCCTCCGCGGATTTGCAAGGAATTAGCAGCTATCAAGTCCCTCCTACTCTCTGTGAGGGTCCTGAGCTCTGTGCAGAGAGGGGGATGGAGGTGCTGAGCAGGGAAGGGACTCTCTGGGTTATAGGTTTGTGGCTGTTGGCTCCGGCGCCGACTCCCGCTTGTGCTGCCCCTGCAGTAAACGATGCTCTTGGCTCAATTATTGGGATGAAATGTTTACCAGGACTGCTCTCAGCTCACGGCTGCCATGGAGAAACGCGCTGTCCTTTCTCCTGCCCGTGATTCAAGGTCTCCCCAGCAGCGATGGGACAGGAGGAGGAGATTTTTGTCATTCCCAGCATCCTGGACCCTTGGGACACTGGTTGTCCCCAGAAACCCAGCAAGGATGGGACCTCTGTGAGATGCAGGACCAGGAGGCTCCTTGGGGCAGGGGACCCCCTCTTCTCCGCAGGGATGGTGAGGGAAGAGCCAGCTTGGTTTGCCCATCCTGCTGCTGCTGTAAGCGTGCCAACACCGTACTGGCACAGCCCTGGAGCAGACGTGGTGCGAGCGCTACCCTGATACAGCACCCCACGGGCTCCGTGTGAGCCCCACAGGCTCCAGGTCAGCCCCACGGGCTCCGTGTCAGCCCTGCGTAGCTGCCTGTCGTGTTATCCCATCAGGCTTTCTGCCCTTCGCCCTGCCACGTCGCATCTCATCCCATTTTTCTCCAGCAATGACACTGCGCTGTCAAGTTGTATAAAATCTGAGGCGCTGCAGCCCAAAGTAGGTCAGTAAGTTGTTTTTTCCGCAGCTGGGTTGTTCACGGCTGGCGGCGGGGAGGGTAATGTCAGAGGAGTCCTTGTGGGTGCTCTGGGATGAGGTCTGGATCTGAGCAAGGAATCATCCTCCCGGGATTAACCCCCAGCGTCTCCTCTCTGCCCGGAGAGTCACCGTTCTGGGGGGCACCGGGCGGGGGGTGTCAGCTCAGGGCGATGCCATCCGCCTTCCCAAGCCCGTGCCACATCCTCAGCCCCGTGGGACGAGGGGGGCGATGGGGTTCACACCGCGCCTGACTCATTGTTGTGCCTGGCCTTATGTAACAGGTGCCGAAATCTCGCTGTGCGCCGGAGGCGGTGATGGAAGGGAGCCGGGATGGAGGAGGGGAGGGAAGAGCAGCTCATCGCCATGGTTACCAGCATCTTTGCAAAGTTCTTCACATCCATCTGGTTTCATTTCCAGCCCTTTTCATCTCACGGAAGGAACATCCCTCGATGTTTCTGGCTGCATCAGGCGTGGCAGACGGTGTGGTGGGATAGAGGAGGAGTGTAGGAGGTGGGAGACGGGCACCCTATGCCTCCCAGCCTTGAGTTGAGCTGCTTAACCTCCTGTCCCCCCACTTCCCACCTATCCATAGAATGGCTCGACTGGGATCCACTCTCTGATGGGATTTCGGTGGTGTTGTATCAGTCTGACGCCCCGCAGGGACTGCCACGACCCAGACCGGGAGCTCCAGCCTGGGTGAGCAGAAGCATCTCGGCTTGGGGAGCCAGCTCTTCTCCTGCAGAGGGATCCAGGCTCGTCCCCAGAGCCGATGAGGCTCCCGGCCCTGCCTGCAGCGCTCCTGACCGCCAGAGCCTTCCAGCAAATCAATTCTGGAAATGAACAGGACCAGCTAATTGAGTTAATCCTGAGAAGTTAATCAATGCCGAGGCGGTTTGGCCAGTAGTCCTGTTTATAATCCATACAGAGATCATTAATAACTTGTGAAATGGAAGCGCAGCGCAAAGCCAGGTGGTGTGGAAATCCGAGGAGAATCACAACAAGGCTGAGCCTGGAGGAACCGTACCCAGGATGAGGGCAGGATGCAGCCCGCCAGCCCTGGGCAGAGCTTATGGAGAGCCCACAGTTGTGCTTGTGGGGACTGTGGGGCTCCGGCTCCGCCTCATTTCCCCTTTCCCCTGGGTTTTCCACTGCTCCATCTCTCTGTGCAGCTTTGCCAGCTCAGAGTGGCTCCGGGATCCAGAGCAGCCCAAGGTGGCACCGAGCTGAAAGCATGGCAAGAACCATGGCTTGTCCATCCTTTTGCAAAGGCAGCCGGAGATCTCCCAGCAAGGGCTCCAGCCAGTCTGGTGCCCGGCTCCTCGGGCTCATCGCCGGTCTGGAAGAGTGGCTCAGCAGAGCAAACCGGCCCCTTGCCAGCGAGGTCTGCGTTTGGCTTCTGCTTCCCAGGGCTCCAAGACGTCTTGCCCTTGCTCCTCAGCTTGGATGGGTCCACCCCTGGCGTCGGGAAGGGAGCCCAGCGGGTGACTCGGCTGTTCGTGCTTGGCCAGCCTGCAGGGAGCAGGGGCTGCTGGAAAGCTCTCCATGAGATGGATCCTGCCTGGATGTGCTTGTGTCCAGAAGAGAGATCGCTGATGCAAGCAACAGAGAGTTGGGACCGTGATGCCCTGCACGGAGGGAGCCCCTGTGGAGCTCCCAGCCAGCGACGAGAAGGAGCACCTGGGTCCAGCTTTGCTGCATTTCCAACCCCTACACCTCAGCACCCAGAGCTTCACCCGGGCTTTGCGTGGGCGTCAGGCCACTGTCCGCACAGAGACGGGTGCGGATCAAATGCTGGCTGAGGTCCCGAGAGCCGGCAAGGCTTCCCAGATAAGCCACTCCGGCTTTGCCAAGGGAGCTGTTGCCCAGCTCACCTGCCTGGAGCAAACGGGCTGGTTTTTTGCCGGGGAAGCCCACGAGCCGTGTGTTGGGCTGGAACGCGTGGGCTCCCCGCTGGCTGGCGGCTCTCGTCTGGTTCCTGGGAGCGTGCGGGGTCCAAGCGGGGTGCGCTGGGGTCTCTGAGGAGGGCACAGCGCTGCCTCTCCCCCACCCCGTGAGCACTAGAAGCTCCCAGCCTGCCCCCATCCCTCGCTCTGGTTTGCGGTCATCCTGCTGGGTACCCTTCAAGGGGTTGCTTGGGGAGCCAAAGTGGGGGCTCCTGACGACGTTACTGCGATTTAGATGTTTAATTCATCCCCGGGAATACATTTTTTCTTCTCCTCCTCCGCTTCTCGTGGTCAATATCTGCAGCCGCTGCTCAGGGGAAAGGGTGCCTGCTCCTGCAGGGACAGCCCCTCTGCGCAGCGCCCGCTCTGGCTCTCTTTGCCCGTTGGCATCGATAATTCACTGTGTTTTGCTCCATCGGTAATAAACGGACAGGAGGCTGCCAGCCAGGGCCCTCCCCAGCCCCACGTGCACCACGCTCCGCGCCACCGGGGTGGCATCGGGCTCTGGTCCCAGCACCGGTGCCTCCGGTGCCACCAGCACATCTTACCTCGCATCTGCCTGCTCCGGCTTCGCTCTCGGACAGGCCTGGTGTCCTCGCATCCACAGCCTTCTCCCGAAGCCACCTGAGAGCATCTGGAAGGGCAAACGTCAAGGAATGAGCTCTGGGGACAGCAAGGACAGTGCCAGGGCCCCCCCAGCCCCCGGCTGATTCCCACCCCTCCAGGCTGGTGCTGGGTCTCTCCCACCCCGGTTCTCCTGCAGTGTTATTTTCAGCCGTGGTTTGCAGAGCGACTGTAATTAAAACCTTCATCTCCAGCCCCTTTAATTCCCATCTCGCACCGTTTGTATCGGCGGTTTAGAGTGGAGATACGTATATATATTTAATGGGTATAAATAATGCATTTTCATAGCTGGATCTTTCCTCAGCCCCATATTTGGTGCCAGAAATAGCATTTTCATTTCCATCAGGCTCCTCTTCGCGTGTTCCTTCCCTCGGCCAGAGCGGATCCCCTCGCCGAGGCGGGCGGTTGCGTGCCAGGGGCTGCGCGGGTTTGCAGCAGCTCGAGTTCATCTCTGCTGAGCCAGCGCCCATCGCGCTGCCGCGGTGACAGGGACACGGCCCAAAGCCGGACACGGCGCGCTGGCTCCGTCTCTGATCCGGAGCAGAAGCCTGTTCGCAGGAGAGCTGCGCATTTGGGGAGCACCACATTCCGACCCTGATGCATCCCTGCAGGCGCGTTCCGCCCTCGCTTGTGCTGCTGTGGCTTTGGCAGCAAAGCTGGGGGGGGACAGGGCTGTCCCCGGTCCCCTGTGCACCATCCAGGAATGCCAGCAGGTCCTCAGAACCGGTGTCTAACCCCGTTTCCTCCTGTCCCCGCTTTGTTGCAGGGAGCATAATGCTGAACAGCATCACCGATGGACTCCTCTGCTGCCTGATGGGCAAGACGACGAACGCCGTGGGGCCGCTGGACACCGTTGAGTCCAGCAACGGTTACAGCTTCATGGAGGTGAAGCCGGGGAGGATCCTACGGATCAGGCACAGTGCGCCCACCCGCCCGGCCGTGGAGGGGCCCGAGGAGACGCAGCCCGGGGGGCCGGAGCGGGGTTTGGTGCACTGCAAGCGCAAGATCACCGTCTACCGCAACGGGCAGCTGGTGATCGAGAACTTGGGTGACGCCGTCCGCTCCGAGATCCTGCACTGCCAGAACAGCTCGGGGGAACCCAACAGCACCGTGGAGCTGGAGCTCTCCGAGCTGGCTGGCCAAGCTCCCGCCCAGGCTCCTGCCGGCGTGCCGGGATGCGACACACCGGGATGCGGCGCGCGGGACGGAGCCGCTGCCCCCGCCAAGCGTCGGAAGCGTAAACCCAAGAAAGTCATCAACATCGACTGCAAGAAGCAGATCACGAGCTGCAAAGGGACACACAGCGACGTGGTCCTCTTCTTCATCCACGGTGTGGGCGGCTCGCTGGACATCTGGAAGGAGCAGCTGGACTTCTTTACCAAGCTGGGCTACGAAGTGGTGGCTCCTGACCTGGCTGGCCACGGCTGCAGCTCGGCTCCCCAGATTGCCGCCGCGTACACCTTCTACGCGCTGGCAGAGGACATGAGGGCTGTCTTCAAGCGCTACGCGAAGAAGAGGAATATCCTGATAGGACACTCATACGGGTAAGGAACCAGGAGTTCCCAGGAAGGAAGGGATGGATTCATCCCCTCCTGTCCTCTCCTTGGCAGCCAGCGTCCAACAAATCCTGCGCGTTGGGGGCTGAGAAGTGGAGGAGGGGTGTGGGGTTTCCCATTTTGGATTTATCCCTTGGCTTTGATCTCCTACATCCTCTTGGTGCACGCCCATGGGTCCAGCTAATCCCAGAGCCTGTCCTCCGGCAAGGAAGCAGGCAGAGCACAGCCTATAAATAGAGTAAGCCCAAGAAAGTCAATTAGATGGAGACTAAGCGGTGCAGAGAGCAGGGCTGGGAGGAGAGGGAGCTGGAGACAGGCTCCGAGCCGGGCAGGATTAGATCAGAAGGACAAGGCTGGTCCTGGCTGGCAGACACCCAAGCGGATCCCAGCACCCTGCTTTGCTCTGCATGGGAGCGAATTCCCGAGCTCAGCTCCTTCGCCCAAGCTCTGCAGGGTTCGGGGTTTGATTTGGGTTACCCCCACCCCAGAAGGAGTGAGCACAGGACAAACCTGGGGGTTTACCCTGGGCTCTGCCCATGGACCCTTGGGGTGCGACAGGGTCAGAGCACGGCTCACACGTCTCGCTCCCCCCGCAGGGTGTCCTTCTGCACCTTCCTCGCCCACGAGTACCCAGACCTGGTCCATAAGGTGATCATGATCAACGGAGGGGGCCCGACGGCGCTGGAGCCCAGCCTCTGCTCCATCTTCAACATGCCCACCTGCGTGCTGCACTGCCTGTCCCCGTGCCTGGCATGGAGCTTCCTCAAGTGAGTGGCCACCCCGGATCCCTGGGGAGGGTTTCCAGTGGCCGCTGTGGTTTCCAGGCACTACCCCCGACGCCAGTCCCTCCGATGCTGAGGCCACGGTGCTGGGCTAACCCTCCGTCTCCATCCCGCAGGGCTGGCTTCGCTCGCCAGGGTGCCAAAGAGAAGCAGCTGCTGAAGGAAGGCAACGCCTTCAACGTGTCCTCCTTCGTGCTGCGTGCCATGATGAGCGGGCAGTACTGGCCGGAGGGGGACGAGGTTTACCACGCCGAGCTGGCCGTGCCCGTCCTCCTGGTCCACGGCATGCACGACAAGTTCGTCCCGGTGGAGGAGGATCAGCGAATGGCTGAGGTAGGGGATGGAGGGGGTGGCACGGTGGGCAAGGGTTGCCGTGCCCTGCCAGGACAGGGCGGTGCAGGCACGGGGCTCATCCCGCTGCTGATGCTGCTGCTGCCACCGTCTCCCAACAGATCCTGCTGATCGCCTTCCTGAAGGTGATCGACGAGGGCAGCCACATGGTGATGATGGAGTGTCCTGAGACGGTGAACACGCTGCTCCACGAATTTGTCCTGTGGGAGCCCGAGACGCCAGCTGGGGACGGGCAAGGCGAGAAGAAATAAGCCGTCGGGACGCGGTGACCGGGCTGTTCCGACAGGAGAGAAGTTTCAGAGCAGAGAGGGGTTTGCGAGAGCAGAGGGGTGCAGCGAAGGCTGCTCTTGCTGCGAGCTCAGCCGATTTGTCTTTCCCGGCCACGTTGGAGCCTGGTGGCGGAGCACGGAGGCTCCCCCAGGCAGGGTTGCGCGGGGCCGGCAGCGGGAACACGGCAGACCTGGTCCCTGTCCCCTCGGGGACGGCGTGGCAGCCACTGGAGCGTCTTCATCCTGTTTCTTTGTAGTATTATTTTCCTCACGCAGCAGCCCCCTGGGGATGGAGAGGAGGCGGCTGCGGGGAGACTGGTCCCACCTGCAGCAAAACGGGAAGAACTTGGAGGGGTTCCTCCAGGGAGAGCGTGTTGGCTCCAGCACCTCCAGGGCTGGTGGAACTGAGCTGGGATTGCTTTAAGGGGAAGGCAAAGGTTCCTCAGCCTCAGCAGTGGGATTTGTCTCTCCGAGCCCTGCAGAGCCTCATTCGAGCCGTCTGTGGGGACCATTATTGCCAGCAGCCGTGCGTGTGGCATCCAGCAGCTCCTGCCTGGTGCTGGCGAGGCTCTGCCTGGCCAGGAGGTGAGGACGAGGAGGTGACCTGCTTCTGTTGGCAGAGCCAAAAGCACCATCAGCTCCCCCGCTGCGGTGGGATTTGCCTGACTGTGGTGGGGACAACAACGTCAAACCTGAGCTCCCCCGCGGTCCCCAGTGCCACCGTCCGTGCAGTCGCATCCCCAACCACCATCACTTTAGGTACCGCAACACTGGCTTCTGCAGAGCCCTCTGCTTCCCTCTCACTGCCGCATCCTCGAGATGCTCGGAGCCATTGCCACCGCGCAGCGACTCCTGCAGCATCCCATTCGCTCGCTCTTCCCGGCTTCCAGCTCCTCCACAACTCCAGGATCCGCTCCTGGGCCACGTCCCTGCACTGGGGACCAGCAATACACCCTGGCGTTCCTGCTGTGTCTGTCCTTCCTGACAACTCCCATACGGATCTGCGGGTTATTGGAGCAACGAAGCAAACCGCAACCGTCTGATCGCAACGAGAGAGCAGCTCCTTCCCTGCCGACACCGTTCTGTACATAACCCTCCTATCCCATCATCTCCTCCCCTCTGCGCTTCGCATCCCGCTGCCAGGAGCCGGCCAGGACCAAGAAGGTACATGAGAAGCGTTGAGTGGGGACCTGGGGGCCATCACGAGATCTGGAGGCTCCCGGACACGCGGGGATGGAGGCACCTGAGGGATCCCGTGCACCAGGGATGGCCCCAGCCTTCCCGCTACCCCAAAGAGTGGAGCCACTCCCTGCTTTTTTTCCCCCTCTTATTTCCCCCCATCGAAACCAAAGAAACAACCAGTCCCACGCACACCTCACCCCTGGCCCCCTGCCCCTCTCTGCCCCGGACGGGGCTGTCCCCACGCCGAGGTCCCCCAGGTCAGCTCAAGGCTGGGCAAGGCTGCTCCGACTGCAGCCGGCACCCACCTGGGTGCACCTTCCTCGAAGCTGAGCCCACGTTCCTCCTCAAGCTGAGCGATGTAGAAGAGACAGGGTCCTTCAGAGCCGGCCCCACCGTCCCGGGGACCCCGCGTGATGAGTGTCCCCAGGAGCCCATCTCCATTTGCGCCTTCCTTGAAGTTGAGCTCACCTTCCTCCTCAAACGGAGCGATGGAGAAGAGGAAGAGCCCTTAAAAGTCACCCCAAGTTGATGGGGACCCTTTGTGCCGAGTGTCCCCAGGCAGCCCCCTCCATCCCCGCCCCGGGCAGAGCTGACCCTCTGCCAGCGCCCGTCCCTGCCCGCTGCTGCCACAACCTGTCTCATAATGAGAATTTTAACGACCCTGCACTCAGATCCTTTCCACCACCCCTCACCCCGTCCTGCCCAGGGGAGACCCTGCAGCGGAGCCAGGGTCTGCAACCAGGGGACCCCGCGATGCCACCGTACCCCGAAACGCGGCTCTGCCCCTGCCGCGAGCCCCGAGCTGGCTCCAGGTGGCCGCGGGCCACGTCATTCAACCTCTGTTTGCCACGAAGTCTGTGTCGCTTGTACCCACATCGCTTGTGCTAAGGCCAAGGCAAACCACGCACCGCAACCCCGCGCCGCGTTAGTGCCATTTCATACAGTAAAGCTGTGTTATATTCTCAGCCGCATCCGACTCGGTGATGGGCAGAGATGTGCCGGGCACGGGGGGGGCTGCACCAGAGCGGGGCGGCGTGGGAAAGCGGAGGCAGAAATCCTGAGCAGCTTGGATTTTGTAGAAAAAGACCCGCAGTGATTTATTTATCACAGAGAAATAGAAGCATTCTCTCCAGCGTTCAAGACTTAAAACCCGTAACCAGAGCGCAGCCACCTCCTCGGAGAGGGCAGAGGGGAGAGGGCAGGGGTGCCCGCTCGCACCCCGGGGGGCTCAGCGCCCACCCTGGATGTCAGACGGACGGAGCTGCCGCTCGCCCTCGGCCAGGAAGATGCGCATGACCCTGTGCAGCATGTGAACGCCCAGGCGCCGGCGCTGCTCTGCCGGCCAGCTCGCCACCGCGCCGTAGCAGTTGCCCTTCCGCTGGTTGGTGATGGCCCACAGCCCTGGGAGAACGGGGTCAGCACCCACTGCCCTGGTCCCCTGCCCCCCATCAGCACCCACAGCCCTGGGAGAACGGGGTCAGCACCCACTGCCCTGGTCTCCTGCCCCCCATCAGCACCCACAGCCCTGGGGGGACAAGGTCAGCACCCACTGCCCTGGTCCCCTGCCCCCATCAGCACCCACAGCCCTGGGGGGACAAGGCCAGCACCCACAGCCCTGGTCCCCTGCTCCCCATTGGTCTCCTGCCCCCCATCAGCACCCACAGCCCTGGGGGGACAAGGTCAGCACCCACAGCCCTGGTCCCCTGCCCCCCATCAGCACCCACAGCCCTGGTCTCCTGCTCCCCATCAGCACCCTCAGTCCCACGGGGGTGGATGCAGCCCCACGTTCCCCGCCAGCACCCACTCCCAGGCTGCTTTTCCCACAGGAGATGGGATTCGGGGCATTGTGCCCAGACCCTACGCTGGCAAATGGGGACCCCAAAGCCTCAGGAGGGGCTGCATCCCCCCCAGTTCCTGCATGGAGTGGGAGAGAGGGATGCAGGGAGCGACAGCGGAACTGATGCCAGGAGCTGTGGCAGGGGCATCACCGTGTCCTCGCTCACCCAGAGCCTCCACCAGGCAGCTCTCCCGCGTGTAAGCCTCCGCCGGGATGGTGTTCTGGAAGCAGTGCACGGAGATGACGCCCTGCCCGCTCGCCCAGATCTCCAGGATGCGCCGCACCTTGGGGCAGCCCTGCGGGACAGTGGGTATCACCACAGCCCCACCACGGCCATCCCCACGGCTCCCACCCCCCCAGAGCAGCCTCCTTTCCCCATCCAACCTCCTGCTTTCCAGCACGGTGCTGGCTCAGAGCCTCAGCGAGGTGGCAGTAGGGCCGGGCACGCGTCCCCTTGCCCACGTAGAAGATGGCTTTGATGAAGGTCCTGAAGCACTCGGCTGAGCTCAGGCGGTGGGAGCGGAGCGGCAGGTTCTGGGTGGTCCTGCGGGTGCAGACACAGCTTTAGGGCTCGATGCCTCCCAGGGGTCCCCACTGAGACCCCCCCAGCACGGGGGACGCATGGGGCAGCGGTGTGAACCTACCTGGGGTCGAGGAGGAGGTAGTTGAAGCTGGACTTGACCAACCCTTCCCGCCAGTGCCGGTTCCGGTCAGGGTGGTCAAACTGCTGGGCCAGCACCAGCTCGTCCTGGGCGCAGTCGGGGATGCGGCCGCTCCGCAGCGCAGCCACCAGCTCAGGGCTGTGTCCTGGGGTGCCCACATCGGGGTTGGGGAGCACCGTCAGCCCCACGCCGGCGTGGCAGGGACCGGCTGGGCAAGGGCAGCTCTTCGGGACTCACCTCCTGCTGTCCTCTGGCGTCTCCTCACCAGCTTCTCCAGTCGCCACAGGTAGAGCCGCCTGGTCAGGTCTGTGATGGGTCCTGGGTCATCGCCCAGCGCCCGCAGCCGCCGGCGCAGACCCTCGTCTGAGAGTGGCCGTGGCCGTGCCGGGCACGCTCGGCTGTCCTCCACCGTGGTGTCCTCCGGGCTGGCGGTGGCTTCTGTGCCAGGGCTGTGCGGCTCCGTGGGTGCCGGTCCCTGCTCCTCGTCCTGCAGCTGCTCCCCAGCACGGTGGGTGCCGTGGCCCATGGGCGAGGACAGCGTGGCCGGGCTACCTGGCTCCACCACAGGGCTACGTGGTGGCCGTGGGGCCAGGAGGTGGCCAAGGCGTGTCCCCAAGGGCGAGGGGTCCTGCCACCAGGAAACATCCTCCAGCAGCCTGGGACTGTGGCTGCCAGTGCCACGGGGGCAGCCCCGAGCGTTGGATGGGATGTCCTGGGGATGGCCACGGTCCCCATGGACCAGCAGGATGGTGGGGCTGGAGCCCCGAGCATTGGATGGGATGTCCTGGGGGTGGCCATGGTCCCCAGGGACCAGCAGGATGGTGGGGCTGGAGCCCTGAGCATCGGATGGGATGTCCTGGGGGTGGCCATGGTCCCCAGGGACCAGCAGGATGGTGGGGCTGGAGCCCTGAGCATTGGATGGGATGTCCTGGGGGTGGCCATGGTCCCCAGGGACCAGCAGGACGGTGGGGCTGGAGCCCCGAGCATCGGATGGGATGTCCTGGGGGTGGCCATGGTCCCCAGGGACCAGCAGGACGGTGGGGCTGGAGCCCTGAGCATTGGATGGGATGTCCTGGGGGTGGCCATGGTCCCCAGGGACCAGCAGGATGGTGGGGCTGGAGCCCTGACCATCGGATGGGATGTCCTGGGGGTGGCCATGGTCCCCAGGGACCAGCAGGACAGTGGGGCTGGAGCCCTGACCATCGGATGGGATGTCCTGGGGGTGGCCATGGTCCCCAGGGACCAGCAGGACGGTGGGGCTGGAGCCCCGAGCATTGGATGGGATGTCCTGGGGGTGGCCATGGTCCCCAGGGACCAGCAGGATGGTGGGGCTGGAGCCCTGACCATCGGATGGGATGTCCTGGGGGTGGCCATGGTCCCCAGGGACCAGCAGGATGGTGGGGCTGGAGCCAGGGGAGCTGCTGGTCGCCCGTGGGGAGCTGGGCTGGTTGGGGTCTCCAGGGAGGATCTCGGTGTCATCCATAGAGCCTGTCCCCTCTCCATCCCCACTAGCCACCTCCTCGCCCCCCGAGGCAATGCAGAGCCCCACGGCAGTGGGAGGGTCCCTGGGGACACCCCAGGGTGCTCTGACCCTGGGGGGCCTCCGCGGCATCTCCAGTGTCTCCTCGAAGAGGGAGGAGGATGAGGAGACACCGAGCCGAGCTGCGGAGGCCTGGAGGCGCCTCTTGGTCCTGGGGGTGACATGGAGGTACCTGGGGGGCTCCGGCCCCTCGGGGGGGACATCACCAGCGGCGATGATGGCCAGGCTGGAAGGAGGCTCTGCAGTGTGGGGTGGGGTCTCCCGGAGGCTGCACCCCTTGAGCTGCACGAGCAGCCCCCCAACACCACTCACCCCCAATTCATCCTCGGAGCAAGGGGCTGCCCTGGAGCCCCCCCGCAAACCCCCCCTCTGCACCCGCTCTGCGCTGGGGGGGCTGTCGGGGGGCAGCGCCAGGGCAGCAGCTCCAGGCGGGGAGGGGGCTTCACCGAGCTCCGGCCCCACAACTGCCCTGGGCTGGGGGGAGCGGGGGTGCTGAGCCCCCTGGCACCCCCCGGCCTCGCTGGGCTCCAGGGTCTCCAGGGCGCTGAAGAAGCACTCGCTGGTGCCGCTGGTGTCCCCAGCGCTGCTGGTGTCCCGAACCCCAGATCCCGGGGTGGGGACAGCCAGGACTGGGACCCCCAGCCCTGCCCAGCCCACGGAGGGTCCCTGGGGGGCACCGGCATGGAGCCGAGCTCTGGCACCCGGGACGTCACCGTCCCTGGGACCACAGCCACCACGGAGCAGGGGAGCCTGGGGGGATGCCTCGTGTCCCCCCCAGACTCTGCGGCAGCACTGAGGCTGGGGGGGCCTCGGGGACCCTCTGGGACCAAACGACTGCTGGGGAGAGGGACGAGGGAGACCCCAGGGGGGACCTCTTCTCCTTCCTCCCACAATCTGTCTCTGGGGTCCCTCTGAAAGCACATCCCCAGTCGCAAGCAGTGTGCTGGAGGCGAGGGGCTGCGGGGATACCGCTGAGCCCCCAGGGTCCGCATGGGGCCATGGGGCACGGGAAGCGACGGAGAGGGGCAGGGGATCCCCCAGACTGCAGTCGCCCCCCAGGTCCAGCTCCTCCTGCAGGGACCTGCGGGTGCTGCTCAGGGGACCGGCGATGTCCTCGGTGATGTCCTCACTCAGGAAGGACAGGGAGCACCTGGGGTCTCCCAGGTCTGGGGGCAGAGACAGAAGTCAGCGTCCAGCCTGAACTGGGGGCTGCATCAGCCCCCCCAACACCCAGGGCACCCTGGGGACCTCACCTTGCACGAGGTCCCAGCCCTGGGCGCGCTGCGAGTCCCATGGGATCCGTGCACACGCGTGGGTGCCCCGCTCCAGGTCGGTGGCTTGTGTCCCGTCCTGCAGGGAGGGGGCACTGGGGACCCCTAGAACCCTACAAGCATCCCCCCAACACCACCCACCTCTGAGCCGTCCTCGCAGCAGGGGCTGCGCTCGAGCCCCCCCACATCCGCTCTCTGCACCCACTCCACATTTTGGGGGGGGGCGACAGCTCCAGGTGGGGAGAGGGCTTTACCCATCTCTGGCCCCACAACTGCCCTGGGCTGTCACCGCTGCCAGGGCCGTCTGGGGTGACACGGCCACAGCGACCCAGCAGAGTGGCACCTCCGCGGGGCTCTCCCTGTGCCCAGAGCTGACCCCGCTAACCTGGTGTGGGAGCTCCAGGCCCCCCCAGTTCTTCTCGAGGCACCTGCAGTGTCCCCGGGACGTGGTGACAGGCATCGGTGTCACCTCAGAGGACCTGGAGCGGGGAGCAGGGCTTCACTCCGAGCCCCGGATCGGCCGGTGGGTTGGGGTCATGGCCAGGGGGTCGGGGGTCACAGAGAGGGTCATGGTCAGTGGGTTGGGGGTCACGGTGAGGGTTGGGGTCACAGAAAGGGTCACGGCCAGAGGTTCGGGGTGTCACAACAAGGGTCGGGATCACGGTCAGTGGGTCGGGGTCCCCAGTGCCACCCTCCCGCCCGGTCCCGCTTACCGGGGTGCCGCCGCCGCCCCTCCCGCCCGGTCCCGGCTCCCCGCGCTCCCGCCGCTCCTCCCGCTCATTGGCTGCGAGCGGCCAATGGGGCCCGGGGACCGCCCTCCCCCCGCCCCGCCGCGCCGCCCCGCGGCCAACAGCGGTACTGCACGGCGCTCCCGCTGCTCCCCGTACCCCCGAACCAGCGCCCCCGAACCAGTGCTCCCGGTGACCCCGAACCAGCGCCCCCGAACCATTGCTCCCGGTGACCCCGAACCAGCGCCCCCAGTGCTGCCCAATGCCCCGAACCAGCGCTCCCAGTGATCCCAAACCAGTATTCCCAGTGCTGCCTAGTAACCTGCATCAGTGCTCCCAGCGCCACCCAGTGTCCTGCCATGGCATTGCCTAGTGCTGCCCTGTAGCCAGCACCAGTGCTCCCAGTGCCTTCCAGTACCTACACCAGCAGAGCCCAGTGCTCCCAGCAACCTGCACCAGTGCTCCCAGCGCCACCATTGCCTGGTACAGCCCAGTAACCTGCACCAGTGCTCCCAGTTCCCTGCATCAGCACTGCCCAGGGCCTTCCCAGCGCCCTGCGCTCCAGCACCTCCCAGCGCTGCCCTGGGCGCCCCCTGCCCCTCGGGGTCCCCTCAGCAGCCCCATGGGGCTCAGGACCCCCAACCCCACTGCCCAGATGCAGCGGGGCACCGCCACCCCCGAGGTTTCCGATTGCGGCGCAGGAGCTGCAGCATCACCACAACACCCAGTGGGAACGACACCTCTCTTTTTGCCCCATCCCCGGCGACCCGTCCGCCCCCTCGCCGTGGGGTCCAGGCCCCCCAGCTCAGACGGTGGCCTCGATCTCGGGGGGCTCGTCCTCCTCCAGCAGCCCGTACGCCGCATGGGTCTGGAAGGGGCGCTGCAGCGGGTGCGCCAGCAGCTTGGCCATGCAGTTGTGCAGCTCCACAGCCGGCCCCGACAGCAACACCTCGTACTTGTAGTTGGTGCCTTTGGTGTCCAGGCTGCTGAAGAAGGCATACATCTCCTGCCAAATGAGAAGGGGGGGGCACATGGGGTGACACAGGTGTGGCAGGGAGCTCCCCACATATCCTGTACCCCATGTGCCCCTCTGCTTCTGCAGCTCTGCCCCATAAACCCCCTGCTCTGTGCATCTCCCTGCTCTGTGCACCCCTTGCCCCCTACACCCTCTCCCTGCCCCATGAGACCCTGTTCTCCACACTCCGTGCCCCCATGAACCCCGCTGCCCCAAGACCCTCCCTGCTCTCTGCACCCTGCGCCCCATTTACCTTCCAGCTCGTCTCATCATCCTTCTCCTCCACCCCATTGTGGATGTAAACCACGTCAAAGAAGAAATACGGACACTGTAGCATTTTCTGCAGGAGGAGAAGCCAGGAATGGAGCTGGGATGGACCCAGAGCTGCTGAGCTCACCCGGGATGGAAGCGCGGGGCAACAGGGGGTCCTACCTTCATGTGCTCTGACATGGAGAACTGGGGCTGGCAACCAGGGCGACCAAACACCAGGATGGTCCGGACCACGTAGGGCGGTGGGATGGTCTGCACATTCTCCGTCACCGGCAGCTCGATCTTCTGCTGGCTGTGCCCGGAGGATGGAGGTGGCTCAGGGACCTGCACACCCCGGGCAGGGCTGCCTGAGGCTCAGGGACCGATCCCGCCTTATTAAAACTTAATGAGCGTCCACCGTAGGCTCTGGGCTGGGACTGGGAGAGCAGCACTCAACCCAGTTTGGGTCAAACGCTTGCAGTAAAGCAGAAAATTGAGAGCGAGACAGGAGCCCTGATACCACCAGCAACCCCCACCACCTCCCCAAGCTGTACTCACATCAGGTTGAAGAGCCCTTCCAGATCTGCAGCCCCAGGTAAGGATCAGTCCTGGCACACTGACCCTGCCCACCCCAGCGATGCCCCATGCCCACACCCCAGGAGCTCCTGCAGAGGGAGGTGATGGCACCAGGCACTGGGGATGGACCAGAGTGGGGAGAAAACACCAAGAAATGGGGTTTTGGTGTCTCTGGAGGGTCTGATGTTAAACCCTGCCTCGGGGGATTCAAGGTTCAACCCTCCAGCCTCAAACATCAAAGCTCTGCGTTGCTCTCGACTGGGCCAGGGATGCCAGTGAGGCCATGGATCATTGAATCATGGAATAGTTTGGGTTGGAAGGGACCTCAAAGCCCACCAGTCCCACCCCTTGCCACAGGCAGGGACACCTCCCACTGGATCCGGTTGCTCCAAGCTCCATCCAACCTGGCCTTGAACCCCTCCAGGGATGGGGCAGCCACCACTGCTCTGGGCAGCCTGGGCCAGGGCCTCCCCACCCTCACAGCAAAACATTTCTCCCCAAGATCTCATCTCAATCTCCCCTCTTTCAGCTCCAAACTGTTTCCCAGAGCCCCTTTCCCTACTGGAAGCTGCTCTAAGGTTTCCCCACAGCCTTCTCTTCTCCAGGCTAAGCAACCCCAACCCTCTCAGCCTGTCCTCGTACAGGAGGTGTTCCAGCCCTCTGATCATCTCCGTGGCCTCCTCTGGACTCACTCTAACAGATCCATGTCCTTCCTGTTCTGAGGATCTGCTGCTGCCTGTGGGCAATGGGCACACTGGGTCCCTGCCTATGCTCAAGGGACCTTGTTTGCACCCAAGGGACCCCACAGCCCCCCGTCCCAGCCCCACAGGCAGGGGGATACTGAATGATTTGCAGACAACGGTCTCCAGGTCGTAGAGGCAGCTGCAGACCTCACGGGGGTCCGAGGTAAACCCTGAGAGCTGAGAAGAGCCGGGGTGAGGGGGGCACGGAGCCTTCCCCATCCCCGTCCCCATCCCCACCCCTGTCCCCGCTCACCCACGTGGCGTCGTTGTTCACCACCACCAGTGCGAACTCGTGGCACTTGTCGATCTTGTGCTTCGTCCTCACAAACATCTCGATCATCTTCTGGGAGATGTTCAGCGCGTTGGTCTTGGACCTGCAGCGAGGCTGGAGCTCAGCAGGGACCAGCGTCCCCCAGGTCCCAGCTGTACCAGTTCCCGCGATGGCCAGGCACGGCAAAGCCGGGGTCCACGGGCCAGCCCAGCTGGGAGCAGCCCCCCCAGTTCTCACCCATTAAAGGACTCCAGTTTGGGCAGAGCCATCTCCTCCGCCAGGTCCAGGCAGATGATCTGTGGGAGAGGGTGACGGCTGAGCCCCCCGCAGCCCCTCACCCTGGTGTCGGGGCTGCGTCCCTGTCCCCGCAGATACTAACCACCTTCTCGGGGCAGTTCACCCGCGGGGTTTTGACCTGGACCTCAGTGGGGGGCGCGGGACCGGGCCAGGCGGTGCCGTCGGGCGCAGCTGTGCCCTGCGGGCTGTCGTCCGCGCTCGCCGCCTCCCCCTCCCCCTCGCTCCGGTTGCCCACGCTGGCCTGGGCGCTCAGCGCCCGGTCCTCAGCGCCTTCAGGGTTAGAGCGCGTCCTGGGTCGCGGCTCCATCGCCTTCTCCTCCTCTTCCTCGGCTGCGCTGCCTGGTTCCGAGGTATCCATCCCGCAGCCGCGCTCCGTGGCCGCTCCAGCGGTGCTGGGGACCGGTGCTGGTTGGCTGTGGGGTGGCAGTGGGGAGACCCTCGCCCTCCCGCTCTCTGCGCCCGCTGCTCACGCAGCCCCTGCCCCACACCCCCTCCGCTCCGTGCACCCCCTCGCTCACATCCTCCCTGCCCCACAACATCCCCCGGCCTCTGCACCCCACTGCTCCACGAGACACCCCCCGCTCCATGCAGCCCTTGCTCACACACCCCCTGCCTCACGCACCCCCGGCACCCCCTGCTTGCCCCCTGTCCCCCCAAAACAGCCCCAGCACCCCCTGCCTGCCTCCCCACCCCAAACACCCCCTGCACCCCCTGCTCACAACCAAACACCCCCGGCACCCCGTGACTGCCTCCCCACCACAAACACCGCCTGCACCCCCTACTCGCCCTCCCCCTCAAACAAACACCCCCTGCACCCCCATGCCCGCCCCCACTCCAAACACCGCCTGCACCCCCTGCTCGCCCCCCCACCCCAAACACCCCCTGCACCCCCTGCTCGTCCCCCCCAAACAGCCCCTGCATCCTCTGCTCGCATTCCCCCCCTCAAACACCCCCTGCTCGACCCCCCAATCACCCCCTGCACCCCCATACCGGCCCCCCCACCTCATGAACCCCCTGCATCCCCACCCCCCGCTCACCCCCCACCCCACGCATCCCCTCCCTGCACCCCTCTGCTCGCCCCCCGCCATGAACCCCCTACATTCCCCACCTCACGCACCCCCTCCCCACACCCCTCGCTCGCCTCCCCGCCTCACGCGCCCCCTGAACCCCTCCGAACACCCCCCGCTCTCCCCCCATCCCGTGCACCCCTACACCCCCCTCCTGCTCACCCCCTCACCTCGTACACCCCCTCCCTCCCCGCCCCCCCTCACCGCTCCCGCCGCTCCAGCCCCGCCCATTCCCGGCCGGAAGCGGCGCCGCGCGGGGGCTGCTGGGATTTGTAGTTCGCAGGCCCCCCCCACGTGGGGGCGGGAGGAATCCGGCACCCCGCCCCCCCCACCCCGCCCCGGCCCCGCAGAGCCCCCCCGAGCCCCATAGATCCCTGCGCACCCACCCCGAACCCCAAATATCCGTGTGCACACCCCCGAACCCCAAATATACAAGCACGCCCTCCTGCACCCCAAAAATCCATGCACGCACTCAGCCCCCACGCACCATCCCTGTGCACCCCAAATATCCATGCACGCCCCCCCGAACCCACGGACTACGCCTGCGCCCCAGATATATCCATGCACGCTCCAAACTGCTGTGCACCGCCCCTGCACCCCAAAAATCCATATAGGCCCTCGTGAACCTACAAACTGCCCCTGCACCCCAAATACCCGTGCACGCCTTCCTGCACCTGTGCGCTGCACCCTTAAATATCCCTGAGCACCCATGCACTGCTCCCTGCGCCCCAAATATCCACACACCCCCTTGCACCCCAAATATCCGTGCATGCCCAGCTGCACCCACGCATGGTCCCCCGGCACAGCTCCGATCCCTGCACCCCAGGTACCCCAGCAGTACCCCTTTGCACCCCAAACCCCACAGCACCCCCCGGCCCTACGTCCCACAGCACCCCTCATGCAATGCCTTCTGGCACCCCAAATACTCATGCACCCCCCCAGCACCTCCCAAGTGCTCTGGGTGCCCCCCCTCATCCCCCAGGGGAGGCTCAGGGCCGCCCGGGCGCACGGGGAGGGTCCGCTGTGGGGCTGAGGTGCTGTGGGGCAGAGCAGGGAGGGATGGTTTTGGGGGGCAGAGCTCCCCAAGAGCTGCGTCGCCTGCCCGGCCGTGGGGCAGCGGAATGGTTAAGCGCTGGAGGCTGCACCGGGGTTGCGAGGAAGAGGAAATCTCGGCAGGAACCAGAACAGGGAAAGGCCAAGGGCAGGGGCCAGCGGCATAGCCGGAACGTGCCGGAACGTGCCGGGAACCCGAGACGAGGAAGCGGAGTGAACCCCGACATCAGACGCTGGCAGGCGTGGGGCCTCGCGGGCAGGAGGCAGCGGGGATGGAGGAGGTAAGTGGGGTGTCTTGTGGGGTGGTCCTGGTCCCACACGGCCGGGGGGGCTCCTCGTGCCCCCCGTGGGCATCCCTGCGGTGCCAGGCCCCGGTACGCGGCACTGTCACGGCTCCGGAGAGCGGCGCGAGGCGCTGGGGCGAGAACACACCTGTCCCCGTCCCCATCCTGCCAGAGCCCGGTGGGCATCGGCCCCTCCGTGCCTGGTGCCGGCAGGGTCCGGGCTGAGCTGACCCCCCCGGTGCCAACAGCCCCCACAGCCGCCAGCGAGCGACGAGGAGGAGGAGGACACAGCGGGGGACGCCGAAGGCCTCCTGTGCTACGAGGAGAGCATCGCCAGGCTGCTGGCGACGGTGGCACAGCTGCACCAGAGGGCCGAGATGCTGCAGTGCCGCGTGGGCAGGTACCGGCACCCGGCAGCCGCGGGGCACCGCGGGGACACCACCGCGAGCCCTCCACCTGTGGCCTTCCGCACCCCACAGGGAGGACGAGGAGGGGTGGAAGGGCACCGCCGGCCTTCCTGCCGCCAGCGTGCAGCCCCGGCGCATCGACGGCACCGCAACCGGTCTGGAAGGTGGGTGCGCTGTGCTGTGCCATGCCATGCGTGCCGTGCCATGCCGTGCCGTGCCGTGCCGTGCCGTGCCGTGCCTGCTGCACGGACCTGACCCCAGTCACGCTCCCTTTTCCCAGCCCAGAGCCCCGACCTCTTCGCGGACCTGCAGAACGCCGTGAGCTCACTGGAGCGCACCATCTTCTCCTGGCACCGGATGGCTCCGGCGCACCCTGTGCTCGGTGAGGAGTGGGCACGGGCAGCCAAGGTGAGCGACACTGACGTGAGCAGCCCAGATGCCAAGGGGATGGGCACCAGATGATGTCTCCACGTCCCCAGAGCCTGGAGGAGCTGAACCAGACAGGAGACTGGACCACGCGCCGGAGCACGGAAGCGGGCGAGGGGCTGTTGGCAGAGGAGGCAGCGGTGGCAGCGGCTGCGGCGAGGAATGCAACGCTGCGGGCAGCGCTGGGGCACCAGGACGAGGAGCTGAGCCGGGCCACGGCCTCGCTGCGGGCGCTGTGTGGGGAGCGTGACCGGCTGCAGCAGAAGGTGGGCACGGGGGGCATGGCAAGGGGGAGGATGCCATGGTGCAGCCTCTGGGGTGCCACCAGTGGCCCACGGTGCTCGGCACAGGTCCAGGACCTACGCGATGCTCTGTCCAGTCTGGAGGAACCGTGGGGCAGTGACCCCCCTGCGCTCAGCAGCGCCCCGAAGCAAGGGGAGCCCTGGCTGCCCCAGGTGAGTGTGGGGCTGGGGTGGGCTCAGAGGGTGCAATCCCGCCCCCGGCACCGCGTTCCGCCTGCCCCGGTGCTGGGCTCTCCCTGTCCCCTCTGCAGGACCAGCCCCAGTGCAGCAACGGCGCTCAGCCCCACGGCGCACAGCCCCACAGCCTCCTCTCCCCCCAACCCTCCGATGGGTCCAGCCGGGAGCAGGAGCAGCGACTGCAGCAGCTGCAGGGGTGAGTCCGTCCCCCCAGCCCGCCAAACCCTTGCCAGTGGGGAAACTGAGGCACGGTGCCGAGCCCCGGCTGTGCGGTTAACCGCGGGTGCCGGCGGTGCCCAGGTGCCTGGAGAGGTTGCAGGAGGTGAACCGGGAGCTGGTGGCTTCGCTGCAGGAGTGCAAGAGCGATGCGGAGCGGCTCAGCATGGTGCTGGGCCAGCACGAGTCCCGCAGCACTGCGCTGCGCCTGGCCCTGCGCTGCAGGTGGGGACGGGGGGTCAGACGGGGGGCGCGGGACAGCCCGCGGTGCTGCGCTGAGCCCCTCTCCCTGCAGCGAGCGCTGCGGGGGCGCCTACGCTGCCCTCCTCGACCTGGTACGGGCGAAGGTGGGCCGAGAGGAGGACGGTGCCCGCGGCGGTGAGTGCCATCCCGGGGGGCTGCGGGGGCGAGGGGGTGAGGGGCAGTTTATGGGGAGAAGAGGGGGATGAGGGGGATGCTGAGGGGATGCATGAGGGATGCTGGTAGATACCTGGGGATGGAGGAAGGATGCGTCAGGGATGTGTGAGGGATGCTGGAGGGGTATCAGGAGGATGCTGGGGGGATAGTGGGAAGTTTGGGGGGTGGAGATGCTCAGGGGATGCTGGGGGGACACTGGGGAGTTTATGGGGAGGATGCCGGGAGGATGTTAGGGAGTTATCCGGGATGATGCTGGGGAGATGTATGAGGGGTGCTGGGAGACATCAGGGGAGGAAGGAAGGATGCAGCAGGAAGGCACAAGGGATACTGAAGGAGTATGGGGAGGATACTGGGGGAATGATGGGGGGTTTATGGGGAGGCTGCTGGGGCTACACTGGGGAGTTCCCCAGGACGATGCTGGGGAGTTCGTGGGGAGGATGGTTTGGGGATGCACAAAGAGTGCTGGAAAATATCAAGGGAATAGGAAGGATGCAGCAGGGATGCACGAGGGATGCTGGAAGGGGATCAGGAAGATACTGGGAGGATGCAGGGACATATCGAGGGATCCTGGGAGGGTGTTGGGGGGGATGAGCTGACGCTCGCGGGTGCAAGGGGAGGTCAGAGGGGTGCAGAATGGACGCTGGGGGATCCTGGTCCCCAGCACAGCCCCTGTGGTCACACACTGGAGAGGGGCATCTGCCTGAATGCTGCCTGCCCCATAAGTAGGAGCCGCGGGGGAGCAGAGCGTGGGGCGCGGAGAGGGGTCCAGCCCCACATCAACCGCGGGGCTGCAGCGCCAGAGCCGAGTGGAGCCGGACGGGCAGGAGGAGAGCGGGGACAGCGTCTGCCCAGGGCTGCAGAGGTACCGGGAGGAGGGTCGAGTGCGACGCCAGGCCAGGGCTGAGCTGCCCCGGTGTGGCACCTGTGTCCCCATCCCCACAGCGCCTCGGCTCCCCACGGGATGGAGGAGGGGACCCTGCGTGAGCACATTCGCCGGCTGCGTGCAGAGCAGGCGGCTGTGGAGGCGACCCTGCACGACGGCGCGGCACCCGACCGTGCTGGCACCCGCCGCAGCGAGGATGCCCGAGCACGGGCTGAGCGGGCGCTGCGGGATGCGAGGGCTCTCCTGCCCGGTTGGAGGCGGCCGGAGAAAGCGGAGCTGCTGCAGGACTTGGCGATGCTCAAGGTAGGGTGAGAGCGAGATGCCCGTGTCCCTTCCCGGCTTTCCGCAGGGTCCAGGCTCTGAGCAGAGCAGCTGGGAGAAAGGCATGGGTGATGCATGGGTGGGAAGGAGCAGAACTGAGGGGAGTTGGAGCTGTGCCTCAGTTTCCCCCACTTGGTGGTGACACCGCTGCCCTATCAGGAGGCCATGGCCGACCTGAAGACACGGTTGCAGCTGGCAGAGAGGGAGAAGCGGGGCCTGGAGGTGCTGGCGGCCGGGCAGGGGCCGCGGGAGGCTGCGCTGCACCTGGTGCTCCAGTGTTTGGAGCAGGATGGGGGTCCAGGCTGCCCCCCCAGCTCCCCCAGCAGCTCCAGCAGCAGCGAGGAGGTAAGAATCGTTCCCACCTCCCTGTGTGAATCCTCCCTGGGGCTGAGGGTCTCCCAGACCCACACCCGGAATCTGCAGGATGCCCAAACCAGCCGGGTGGGAGCAGCAGCTCCTCGGCACCCTCCGGATCCAGAACGGATGAGGGAAGAGCTGCTCCGTGCCCAGGCTCGGTAAGCGTGATGTGCTTGCAGCACGGGGAGCCGTGCGGGCGCTGGGCAGCGTGCCGGGCTGGCTGCCATGCGGGTGTCCCCAGGGCGGAGGAGCTGCACGCCCGGGCGCGGGCGCTGGTGCTGGCGCTGCAGCAGAGCAGTGCCGCCAGCCGCGCGCAGCAGGCACAGTGCCTCACCGTCACCGCAGACTTCTTCCATGCTCACAGGTGAGCGGGAGGCACCCGCTGGGTGGGCGGTGGGTGCAATGTCCCCCTGCGTGCCCCAAAAATGTGGTGTCTTCCTGCATGTCCTGGATGCGTATCCCCCCTGATGCATGGTCCCTACTCCATTGCCCCCAAACCGCTGCCCCTTCGTCCCGTGCACTCCAAAAGAGCAGTCCCTTCCCCAAAAGCACAGTCCTTTCCTGCACACCCCCAAAACACAACCCCCTCTTGCACACCCCAAAAGCACAGTCCCTTCCTGCACGCTCCAGAAGCACAATCCTATCCCCAACCACATGGTCCTTTCCTGCACACCCCAAAAGCACAGTCCCCTCTTGCATGCCCCAAAAGCACTGTCCCTTCTTGCACACCCCCAAAAAAAGGCATTCACACCTTGCACACCCCAAAAAGGCACTTGCATCTCGCATACCCCAAAAGCTCGGTTCTTTTCTGCAACACCCCAAGAGCACAGTCCCTTCCTGCATGCCCCAAAAGCACTGTCCCTTCTTGCACCCCACTGATGCACAGCCCCTTCCTCCGTGTGCCTTCCTGCCCACCCCAAAAACCATCCCCCCCTAATGCACCACCAAAATCCCTCCCTATCCACCCCAAAACCATAGTCTCATCTTTCACTCCCCTAATGCACGACCAAAATCCCTCCCTATACACCCCAAAATCATGGTCCCATCTTTCGCCCCTCTACTGCACAACCCCAGTCCCTCTCTACCCACCCCAAAACTATGGTCCCATCTTTCACCCCCCTAATGCATGACCCAAATCCCTCCCTATACACCCCAAAATCATGTTCCCATCTTTCACTCCCCTAATGCATGACCCAAATCCCTCCCTATACACCCCAAAATCATGGTCCCATCTTTCACCCCCCTAATGCATGACCCAAATCCCTCCCTATGCACCCCAAAACCATGGTCCCATCTTTCACGCCCCTAATGCATGACCCCAGTCCCTCCCTCCCCGTCTCTCCGCGCGGTGCCCTGGGCGCTGCACCCCGGGCCGGGATGCTGAGCGCGGTGCCCGCAGCGCGCTGGCCCTGGCGTACCGCGGTGCCCGGCGCAAGCAGGCAGCGCAGCTGCGGCGGCTGGAGGCGCAGGCAGGAGCCCTGCGCAGGCAGCACGCCCGGCAGGCGCAGGCGCTGGCCCGCAGGCTGCAGACCCTGGAGCGGGGGACGGACAGCAGCGAGACCTGCATCTAGGGACCCCCGTCACCCTCGAAATCCCCGGAAGCACCTGCTGTATCCTCAGGGAGAATAAATCACTGATGCTCGCGGCTCGGCCAGCCCCGCTGTGGTTTGGGGGGCATGCAGTGGGGGTGGGATTGGGGGGTGGGGGGGCTCAGGCAGCCGGACCCCCAGCTCAGCTCACCCCAACAGGGCTGGGAACAAAAGGCACCCCCTCCCTGCCGCCCCCGCTCCCTCCTGGCACAGATAAAGCCATTTCGTTATCCCTGACGTGGGATCAAAGGTGACGGCGTGGCCGTGGCAGCCGGGACCCCATGCATATTCAGGAGGGAAGAGGAGCAGTGACCCCGTGCCGGGGGCATCCTCGGCGCACAGGGGGTGCCGGCAGTGGGGCTGTGCCGGGGGGGCTGCCGGAGGGAGGGGGGGTCAATGTGGCAGCCCCAATCCCGGCACAATAGGGAATAGGATAGGAGGAGGTGGGCTGAGTGTGGGTCTGTGATGTGGGGGTGCGCAGGGCTATGGGGCAGCTGAGACACGGGGCTGGGTGGAAGGGAAACTGAGGCACGGAGCTATATATAGGCTAAAAAGAAGCCTGTATGTCCCTGGGGAGATCCCACAGCAGAGTTCAAGGCTCGGCGGATCAATATCCAGAGCCATGGTGATGGAGAGGGCAGGGACACGGCTGCAGAGCTGCAGGACAGGGCTGTGGGGATGGAGGGAAGCAGAGGTGTAAGGATGTGGGGATGTAGGGCAGGGATGCAGGGATGCAGGGATGCAGGGATGCAGGGCAGGGATGTGGGGATGTGGGGATGAAGGGAGACAGAGACATGGGAATGAAGGGATGCTGGGATGAGGTGATGAAGGGATGCAGCTCACCCCCCTGAGCTGCCCCTGCCCTCCCCCCGTGCCACCTCGCTGCCAGCCAGGAGCCCTCCAAAACAGGGACAGCCCGGGCTATATCAAAGGAGATTTTCCCCAGGGAGCAGCCGCGGCACAAACTGGGAGCAGCAGAGCTGTGGAGCCTGACCTTGATGGGTGCAGGGGGACCAAGTCCCTGCACCCCAACACCGGCCGGGGGTGCTGCCTGCGCTGGGTCCCTGCCTGCACCCCCAGTGCCAGGCTCTGGTGGGGACTGCGGCTCTTGGGGGGGTCCTGGGGGCCACTGGTGGAGGGCTGACCCGCAGGCTGAAGGTCAGGGCTCAAACTCGGACCCCTTTTCAGATTCAAATGGGTTCCTGGGGGCTTTGTGCGGGGTCAGGCTCCACCGAAAGCCCATGAAAGGGCAGCGGCGGCTTCAACCCTGGGTGCCCGCAGGAGGGGGAGGGCAGAGGGGTCCCCCACACACTCCCCCGCCCTGGCTGGAGGGGTCCCCCAGTATCTCCCACTGACCCCAGGGCCAGAGCGGGTCCCTCAGGGGCACCGGTGAGGATGGGGTGCCCCTGGCTGGGGTGTCCCCACCATGCCCGGCGGCTGCGGGAGCTCAGGACAGACAGCGATAGCCTTGGGTCCCGGTTCCCACTGCCCATCTTGGCACACCCGGAGCCCCTGCCAAGGACAGAGCGTGCCAGGAGCTTGGGAAGTGGAGCTGGGGGCTCCGGGTAGCAGCCTGCCTGCCAGGCTGCCGCATGGCATGGCTCAGTGTGGCACAGCTCAGCATGGCACGGCTCAGCACGACACGGTGCAGCACGGCACGGCTCAGCATGGCTTAGTGCTGCACAGCTCGACATGGCGTGGCACGGCACAGCAGCTGGTGATGCAGCACAGCCTGACACGGCACAGCATGGCATGGCACGGCACAGCACAGTGCGGTGTGGCACAGTGGCCAAGGGGGACAGGACGCCCCTGCTGTGCCCACTGCTTACCCCCACGTGCACCCAGAAACCTGCAGCTCCCCAGGGAGAGCTCCCCGCCCCAGATCATCATTTGCTGGATGTTGCCTTTCCATCTCACTCCCTGCCTCAGTTTCCCCTCTGTGGAGCAGCGTGGGCTGCTGGGAAACCAAGGGGCCACGGTGAACTTCCCCCAGCACCTTTTGGGAGCAGGGTTAAGAGTGGGACTGCACCCCATTCCCTGGGAAAGTGGGTCTTGGGGGGCTGTGAAACACCATCCCGGGGGGGACAGCCTGTGCCGGGGGCGCAAGGGCAGCGGGGAGAAGTGGGGAGCAATGGGAGCAGGGAGGGCGCGTGATTCCCGCCGGCCATGCCTGGGTGGGGGCCCTCGGCTGGGATCTGATATCCCGGGAATGCAGGGCAGGGAGTGGCTCTCTTGGGCGCAGGCGGCGGGGGGGCAAAGGTGGGGCTGGGGGTGACGGGGGTCACCCACAGCCGCTCTGTGGGGCTGCGAGCGAAATCGTGGCATTGGGGGGCAGAACCGCTGCTCTCTGGGGTGCTCCGTGGGGAGGGGGAGCCACGACTCCCTCCATGCGTGCACCCCTGTGTTGGGGCTGTGTGTCCCGCACACGCGTGTGCGCTCGGCAGACGTGTGCTGCGCGGGCAGTGACGGGCGCTCCCCGCACCGTGCTGGCGCGTGTGCAGCCGTGGGGCTCAGAGCCACGCTGTGGGGCAGCTGTGGGGCACGGGGAGCCGAAAAGCCGAGGCACAGCACACCCTGGCCTCCCTTTGTCCTTCGCCAGCGGCGGCGCGGATGCGGTTCAGCCGCTGCAAGGTCACGCGCTCCGCAGCCACCGCGGGAGTGTTGGACACCCCCAGCCATGAGGGCCCCTTCAAGCCCTGCGGGCTCCAGAGCAGCTCACACTGCCCTCGGCATGCACACGCGTGCACACATGCACACGCATGCACACGCATGCACACGCATGCACACACATGCACATGCATGCACACACATGCACACGCATGCACGCGCATGCACACGTGCCCTCACACCCGCTGGTGGGATTCGGCCGCAGGAACGCAGCACTCTCAGCCCCATGGCAAAAAGGGTGGGGGGCTCTACTGGCTGAAAATGAAGGGGTTGACCTAAACCCCCACCCCTTGCACAGCCCCACACCAGAGTGCGGGTCCCGTGGGAGCCTGGGAGTGGACAGACGGATGGACAGACAGACAGTTAGGGTGGTATCTATCTAAGCACCCAGGAGGCACCACTGCTGGCAGCTCCCACACGGGTTCGGGAGAGGGTACGGCTGCCTTACAGCCCAGAGGGATGCTAACTGGGATGCCACTTGGGGCTGGTGGCAGCAGCATTTGGCTTTCCAGTGCTGCTGGCACCCGGCTGGCACCCTGCTCGCCGTTGGTGCTGGCACACAGTTCCCCATTGGAGATGACACCCAGCTCTTCTTTGGTGACGGCACCAGCTCTCCAGCGACACCGAGTTCTCCATCGCTGATGGTACCCGGCTCTCCATCACTGATGGTACCCGGCTCTCCATCGCCGATGGCACCCGGCTCTCCATCACTAATGGCACCCGGCTCTCCATCGCTGATGGCACCCGGCTCTCCATCACTAATGGCACCCGGCTCTCCATCGCCGATGGCACCCGGCTCTCCATCACTAATGGTACCCGGCTCTCCATCACTAATGGCACCCGGCTCTCCATCGCTGATGATACCCGGCTCTCCATCGCTGATGGCACCCGGCTCTCCGTCACTAATGGTACCCGGCTCTCCATCACTAATGGCACCCGGCTCTCCATCGCTGATGATACCCGGCTCTCCATCGCTGATGGCACCCGGCTCTCCATCGCCGATGGCACCCGGCTCTCCATCACTGATGGCACCCGGCTCTCTGGCGGCACAGCCACAAACCCATCCCAGTCCCTGCCCGCTTTGGCAAGGGTAGCTCCATCATCCTCCAGCCCAAAGGCTGCGGAGGTAGGGAGATGCGCTACCATCCATTCCCACACTGGATCAGAGTCCGACACCGAGCCCGGGAACCTCCCAAGCCCAGCAGGCGCCTCTGCCGTGCCGGACCTTTCCCGGGGGCGTCGAGGCGGCACGAAACGCGTCGGCGGGTCCCGGGGGCCCTTTTGTGCCGCGGAGTCAGTGGAGCAGCGCGAGGAAGGAGGAATTCCTCCGGAGATCAAACGCCTTCGCCAACTGGACACCAACGTCAAAACAAACCCAGCTCCCACCGTGGGGCCAGGAGCCGCGCGAAAGAGAAGATCCAATTTCCTCCTTTGTTCCTGGATTATTATTTTTTGCAGGGGGCGAGGAGGCGGGGAGCGGCAGGGAAAGGGCCATAAATCACAGCCTGACAGAAGAGAAAGGAGGCGCGGGGTGGCTGCAGGTGGGGGTGACCCCTGCCCGGATGGGGACCCCGCTCCTTCCCTGCCAGGCGTTGCTTGCCAACCACGGCAACCCCGCGGCATCGGCTTCTGCCGGTGTGAGGTACCTGGGGAGCGGAGATCTCTCCAGGCAGGAGGAAATGGAGGTTTTATTTATGGCCAGAGCTGTAATCCATCCCCCTCCGCCTCACCCCGGGCTCGGTGCATCGCTGGGTGCTTTATATGCAGCTCATTTTGCTTTCCCCTCGCCCCTAACGCGGGCTGGGAATGCCGAGGATGGCAGCGCGCGGCAAACGTCCGGGCAACGCTTGGGCCGAGCCTGACCCCGGAGCGCGGGCATCGCCGGCTGCTCCGCATGGCACCGGCATCCTCGCCTGGCTGAGGCCCGGACCACGGCGAGGGGTCCCCCGCGGGGCAGCCCTGGTGGCACACGGGGGTTTGGGGGGTCACCCAGCCCCGTGCCCTGCCCGACAGACTTTGCCCCCCAAGTCAAGGTGAAAGGCACCGGGGAGACACCGCTGCGGCTCGGCCGGGAGGAGAGTTTGGCCCCGGGTGAAAGGCGACGGCAGGGCGCTATCGCGGGGCTGCTCCCGGGTCAAGCACCTTTCCGCGCAGTTTATTTCTTCGTTAACGATTAACGAGGGCAGCAGCGGGCGGGCGCCGCGCACCCCGGCCTGCTCCTCGCAGGGCCCATGAGCTCCAGCGTGTCCGACTTGAATAACCACATTACAAGGGGACTTTACAGGGCTGCGGGGCCACATCCCGCCCTTCGCCCCATCCCAGGGGCCGCGCAGCGCGATGGCCCCCAAGGGACCCCCCGTGTCCCCCCGTGGCTCACCCGCAGCCCTCGTGCCCGGCGTGAGACGCCGCCACGGCCTCGTGCCGCTTGCGGTAATTAAAGCTCCCGGCGGGGCTGTGGGGATGACGAGGGGCTCGGCCACGCCGGCATCGCCTTGGCCACGGGCCAGGCGCCAGGGATCGCTTCCCATCCTCGCCGCGTGGCCCCCGCAGCCCCCAACGCGCCGCCACGCGTCCCCGCGGGCAGCGAATCTGCCCCGCGTCGCACCCCACAGCTTGGGGGGCGCTCGGTGGGGCGACGGGGACACGGCCGGCGGCCGTAAGCGGCTCCCGTGGCGAGCAAAGGGCTCTTCACCAGAGGGGCCACCGCCAGCCGCCTCCAGGAGCCAAACCACCGGCTCCATCGCGTCCCCAAAGGGCAGCACGTGGTGGCGAATCTGCCCCGTGTCGCACCCCACAGCTTGGGGGGCGCTCGGTGGGGCGATGGGGACACGGACCGGGGCTCTGGGCTCCCAGTGCCGTTTGCTGTCATGGGCTCCCGGGGCAAGGGAAGGGCTCTTCATCGGGGGGGCCACCTCCAGTGGCCATGCCAGGCCACGGCATCGCCCTGCACGCGCCTGCTCCCTCTGAACCCCAAACCCTGTCTGCTGCCCCCCTCAAACCCTATCTGCTCCCCCCCAAACCCTGCCTGCTCCCCCTGAACCCCAAACCCTGCCTGCTGCCCCCCCAAACCCTGCCTGCTCCCTCCCGACCCCAAACCCTGTCTGATTCCCCCCCAAAACCCTGCTCGGTGCAGGCGCGGGGGTGACCCAGTTTGGGGTTGGGGGGCTGCCTGCCTGTTCCCCCCCAAACCCAGCTCAGCAGGGGTGGCAGGGGTGCTGGAGGAAGGGCTGGGGGTGATGGGGGGCAGTGGGTCAGGGGTTGGGGGGCAGTGCCCAGTGCGGGTCTGGGGGTGATGGGAGGGTGCAGGTCCGGGGCTGGTGATGGTGGGGGTGCTGGGGGGGGTGATGAGGGGGTGATGGGGGCGAATGGGGGGGTGCTGGGGGGGGGGTCAGTGCCCGGTGCTGGGTTCGGGAGTGATGGAGGGGGGGTGATGGGGGGCGATGGGGGGCGATGGGGGGTGATGGGGGTGATAAGGGGGTGATGGGGGGTGCTGGGGGGTGGTGCTGGGGGTGCGGGGGGGGTCAGTGCCCGTTGCTGGGTTCAGGAGTGATGGAGGGGGGATGATGGGGGGCGATGGGGGGCGATGGGGGGTGATGGGGGTTGATGGGGGGGTGATGAGGGGCGATGGGGGGGGTGATGAGGGGTGATGGGGGGTGATGGGGGGGTGATGGGGGGCGGTGATGGGGGGGGGGGGTCAGTGCCCGTTGCTGGGTTCGGGAGTGATGGAGGGGGGATGATGGGGGGCGATGGGGGGTTGATGGGGTGTGATGGGTGTTGGTGGTGGGGCGATGTTGGGGCGATGGGGGGCGGTGCTGGGGTGCGGGGGGGTCAGTGCCCGTTGCTGGGTTCGGAAGTGATGGAGGGGGGGCGATGGGGGTTGATGGGGTGTGATGGGTGTTGGTGGTGGGGCGATGTTGGGGCGATGGGGGGCGGTGCTGGGGTGCGGGGGGGTCAGTGCCCGGTGCGGCGGGGCCGGGTGCGGGGCAGGACCCGCGGGGCGGGCGAGCGGAAGGGGAGGAGGACGGGGAGGAGCATCCAGGGCGGCCACCGCGGCAGCGGCTGAACTTTGCTCTTTCGCGGGAGGCGGGGAGAGCCCCGGGGGCTCGGGCGGAGCGGGTCCCGCCGCACCGGCACCGGCACCGGGCAGCGGCGGGGCCCCGGGCGCCTGCACACCATCCTCCTCCTCCTCTTCTTCCTCCCCGCCGGAGCGGAGCAGCCACCGGGGCAGCGGCCGCCGTGCCCCGCGGGGAGGGGGGATGCCCCGCGCCGAGCCCCGCACAGTTACCGCGGGGCCCCCCCGGTAACGGGGAAGGGGGGACCCCGGGACAGGCGGGGGGGGGGCTCCTAGGGCAGAGGAGAGGGACCTCTTGGGTAAAAGCGGGGACCCCTTGGGTAGAGGAGGGACCCCTTTGGTGGAAGGGGGGGGGCTGGGGTAGAGGAGAAGGGGTCTGGGGTAAAGGGGGGGATCCCTAGAGCAGAGGTGGGGGGACACCCCTTGGGTAAAGAGGAGACCCCTGGGGTAGAGGAGGGACCCCTTTGGGACGGGGCAGGGGGGGGGCTGGGGTAGAGGAGAGGGACCCTGGGGTAGAGAGGGGACCCCTAGAGTGGAGGGGGAGGGACCTCTTGGGTAAAGAGGGACCCCTTGGGTAAAGGGGGGACCCCTTGTGTAGAGGGGGGGGCTTGGGGTGGAGGCGAGGGGCCCCCGGGGTGGAGGAGAAGGACCCTTTGGGCAGGGGAGGGGGCCTGGGGTAGAGGAGGGACCCTTTGATAAGAAGGGGGGTTCCCCCCTCCTTGGGTAGAGCCCTTTGGGTAGAGGGGAGAGTCCTCGAGTAGAGGAGAGAGCCCTTGGATAGAGGACGAACCCCCTTGGGTAGAGAAGGGACCCCTTGGAGCAGAGGTGAAACAGAGGAGGGAGAAGAGGAGGGGGTATAAAACAACCAAAAACCTTCTAAAAAATCACCAAAACGGCTGCCGCCCCCCAAAGGAAAAAGGAACCCCCTCCAAAAAAAAAAAAACAAACCCAAGAACAAAACCCAAACTTGCTGGACTCGTTCTGGGAGGCATCGGGCATCGCTCCATGCAGCGGCGGGGCCGGTTCTGAGCCCGGTGCTGAGCCATGGCCATGGTGGCCGGTGGCTGGGGCGAGCCCAACGGCGGCGGTGGCGGCGAGGAGGCGTCGAGCCCAGCGGGCGGTGGCAGCGACGCGGAACACGGCGAGGAGGAGCGGGCAGCGGCGGCCGTGGACTGCGTGGTGTGCGGCGACAAATCCAGTGGGAAGCACTACGGGGTCTTCACCTGCGAGGGCTGCAAGAGCTTCTTCAAGCGCAGCATCCGCAGGAACCTCAGCTACACCTGCAGGTAGGGCTTGGAGCGGTGGACGTGGCGTGGTTGGAGCTCCAAGGGTGGCCCCGCTGTGGCTCTGCTGCAGCCCCCGCGCCGGCCCTGCTGCGCTAAGGAGGCACCGGGGTCTGTACCAGGGACCAGTAGGGGCGACTGGGGGGACCCCAGGGGTGCTGGGGACCTGGTAGGGTGTCAGCTCCAAGGGTGGCCCCCGGTGGTCCCCGGTGTGGCTCCCCAGCGTGGCTCTGCAGTGGCCCCTGCGCTGGCCGTGCCAGGGCTGCAGCACTAATGGGGTCCCCTTGTGCAGCACGGGGTCCCTACCTGGGACCAGTGGGGGCGACTGGGGGGACCCCAGGGGTGCTGGGGACCTGGTATGGTTGCAGCTCCAAGGGTGGCCCCGCTGTGGCTCTGCAGTAGCCCCCGCGCCGGCCCTGCCGGGGCTGCAGCGCTAAGGAGGCACCGGGATCCCTACCTGGCACCAGTATGGGGTGCTGGGGGGACCCCAGGGGTGCTGGGGACCTAGTAGGGTGTCAGCTCCAAGGGTGGCCCCTGGTGGCCCCCAGTGTGGCTCTGCAGTAGCCCCCGCGCCGGCCCTGCAGCGCTAAGGAGGCACTGGGATCCCTACCTGGGACCAGTAGGGGGGACTGGGGGGGACCCCAAGGGTGCTGGGGACCTGGTATGGTGTCAGCTCCAAGGGGGGCCCCTGGTGGCCCCCAGCGTGGCTCTGCAGTGTCCCCCGCGCTGGCCGTGCCGGGGCTGCAGCACGGGATCCCTCCCTGGGAACAATGGGAGGGACTGGGGGGGGTCTCGGGGTGGCGGACACCTGGCACGGGTGCAGCCGCAGGGGTGGCCCCCGCTGTGGCGCCCCGGCCTGGCTCTGCAGCGGCCCCCGCGCCGGGGCTGCAGCGCTGGGGAGGCCCTTCCTGGGACTTGGGGGGGACTGGAGGGGACTGTGGGGGTGTTGGGGACCCGGTGTAGTGTCAGCTGCCAGCGTGGCCCCCGCTGTGGCTCCCCAGGCGGCTCTGCAGTGGCCCCGCGCTGGCCCTGCTGCGGCTGCCGCTGCCCCCTCTGCACCCCCTCTGCTCGCAGCGGGATGGGGGTCCCCCCGCCCTGTGCCGTGGGGCGCAGACACTGTCCGGTTCCTCGCCATCGCCTGGCTCTGCTCCGGCATTAATTGCCGTTGCAGGTGATTCCTGCGCCCGCGCCGGGGCCGTGAGTCACTTTGGATGCGGCCGCTCTGCCCGGAGAAGGCACCGGTGCTGCAGCGAGGATAATTTTAACCGGAGGTGTCACCAGCCCGGTGAGCTGCGAGATGCCAGGGAGAGGGGCTGCGGCCCGTGCCTGGTCCAGGCCCAGCAGCGGGAGCAGGATACGACCCCTGTGAAGTTGGGAGCTGCAGATGACTCTGGAATTGCTGGGGGGCTCAAAGCGAGCATCGAGCTGTCTGCGTATATGAGGGACCCCCCAGCTCTGGGCTGTTCCCGGAGGGGTAAATGGGTTGAGGGTTCACTCGCAGGTCTGGATCCGTGTGCGAGCGCTTCCAGCAGTGTTTGCTGAACGGAGGAGGGTGCTGCGAGGGTGGCATCTGCATCCTGGCTGTGGGCACCAGGCTGGGAGTGGGGCGCCCCACCTCTGCACCCCGCTTCCTCACCTCCCAAGGGGGTCTGACTGCTTCCAGCTTCATCTTGTGGTGCTGAGGCGCTGCGGGGAGGGCAGGGGCAGCCCCGCTCCCGCAGCAGGAGCCGTCTCTGAGCTGCCTTGCTCTCGTTTGGGCGGCCTAGATTCGCCCTCCCCCGTGCGCAGCATCTTCTCTCCCAGCAGCTCCTGGCACCGGTGCTGCCGGGTCCTGGCTGACGTCAGCCGAGCCGCTTGTGGCCGTGGAGCTGCCGGCGTGGGGCAGAATTCGGTTCCCGTTGCCCCCGGTCCTTCCTGCGGGGTGGACGCAGCGTGTGCCGATGCAGCGTGTGCAGACGCAGCATTCGCATCCCCCTGGCCCTGCCTCAGTTTCCCCATCCGATCCGCAGGACCCGACCAGCAGACTCAGCGGAGCGGCTGCTGGCGAGTAATGATTTGAAGATGAGGAATACATATGGCCAGGGAGGGATTCCAGCTCCCTGGAACAAAGGAAAGGCCAAATCGGGACTCCCTGGGAGAGGGATGGACTCTGCATCCCAGGCGCAGCTTGGGTGGATTGTGGAGGGGCTTCCTCCGGACTATGAGCATCCGATTCATTACCCTATGCTTCTCGCTGTTATCCCGGCACCCAATTTAGGTTGTTTTGGTTTTTTCCCCTGCCTTGTGCTAGGCAGCGGTTCGGTGCAATAGGAAAATGTTGGTTTTCCAAGTAGGGAGCGAGTGTTGGAGGGGCCGGGAACAATGCACCCCCGGCAGCCCTGGCATCTGCTTTGTTCAAGGAGTCAAAAGCAGCATCGAGCCAAGATTGCTCTAATTTGAATATTAAAAGTGAGTTGGATTCAGTTTAGTTCTTGCACTAAATAATTACATGTTCTAATTACATAATTAGCACAGTATACGCCTTTTGTGTTTCTCACAGTTTCCCAGCTCGCTCGCTGCAGCCCTGGCAGTCGAGAAAACTCGCTCGGAGGAGCTGAGCTGAGTCTAGGGGGGGGGTCTCCCTGGGGCTGGGGACGGCGCCCCGAGGCCACGGTGAGGGTCAGCCGAGCCCCTGCCACGGCCGCAACGCCGGCAGCTTTGCCCCTGCCGCGGCGCAGGCGGCTGATGAAGATGTAACGTGACGTTTTGATTAGCTATCGCTTCTCGGCTGGGATAACTTTTTTTTTTTTTTTATCAGCAACACGTTTGAAATGTGCTAAAGCGCAGTGGTGATGTTCGGGGTGAATTAATGCCGGTTGGAGCGCGGCGGGAATCCTCGCCTCTCTCGCCTCTGGAGTCGTGTAGGGATGAGGAGATTCGTGTCAGGATTCCCAGGCAGAGCCGAGCTGCTGCTGGACGCCTGCCTCCTGCTTGATGTGCCTTTAATTTAGCGCGGCTTTGCTGGGGACCCCCTTTCCTCCCCGTGTGCCGTGCAGCCGTCGGTCAGGATGCGTCCCCCTGCGCCCCATTGGGAGTGTGGGTGTCCCCAGGGGAATAGGGATGGGGATTTGGGTGCTAATGATGCCGTTTAGGAATCCTGCGTGTCCCAGCGTGTGTGATGCCACAGGAGCAGAGGTTGCGCGGGCTTTGGTGGTGGCCGATGCCACGGTGCGGGGTTGCCCGGTGCCTGTGGCTCCTTGCCCGCGGCAGTGTTTGGTGCTGGGGGGGTGGTTATGACCCCCTGGAAGGCTCTGAGGATGCTCAGGGAGGGGGGAAAGCATCCCTTCAGCCCGTGAAGACCCCACGCCGGGGCTGGGGCCGCATATACCACCGGATTTTGCTTTGTTGTGCTCACAGGGTCCGGTTGAGGCCAGACCAGAGCATGGAGGGTGTGGTGGCCACCACCATGGGGGGACCCCTGCCAGCGCTTGGGCCGCGGGGGCAGCCCCACAACCGTAGGAAATGGCTAAAATTCCTGCCACCTCTGTGGAGGAGGCTGGAGGCTGCTCTGCCGCTTCGCCCCCTGTGTCCCGCACCCCGTGGCATCGCTCCTGGCACCCATCCCTACGTCTCCTTGAGGATGGGAGCCCCGCACCCGGGGGGGTCTCTCCAGTTTTTCCTGCGGCCGTGGGCATCGCTGGCAGCACGAAGTGGCAGCCCCTGCTGAAGGAAATCGCTCTGTTTCCATAGCATCTGAGTGCCGCCTGGGAACTGCGGGGCCGGCGTTGGCACAGCCACGGCCAGCGCAGAGGGGGCCGCGCTCGGAGGCAAAGGGCCTTCGCCCGAGGGTGGCCAAGCGGCTCGGTGGGGAGCAGGGACCCCCGGCAGCGTCGCCTCGCTCCTCACCGGCACCTCAATCCTCCCGGTCCTGCCCGCAGGTCCAACCGCGACTGCCAGATCGACCAGCACCACCGCAACCAATGCCAGTACTGCCGCCTGAAGAAGTGTTTCCGCGTGGGGATGAGGAAGGAAGGTAACACCAACACCATGGGGATGGGGAAGGATCCCAAGGGGTCTCCATGAATCCCACCCCTCCAGGGCTGAGGGCTCCTGGTTCTGCCAGCACTGGCTCCGCTCCCGTGTTCCCGGTGCTGCCAGTGTCCATTCTGCTCCCGCTGGAGCCGTGCGCTCTTCCACCTCTCCGGGAACCCTCTTTGCAGCAAAAAAAACCAAACCTGTTTGCCTTTTTTCTTCTTGAATCGCCCTCAGGTCGGGCAGCACAGGTGGTGTTTGTTTGGAAAAGCCGCAGCCTTGAGCTGATAAGGTGACACACCTGGAGCTGGGACGCCCCGGTGCCCTGGGTGCCGCGGACACGGGCTGGGATGGGCTCCCGGCGCCACCGGAGCCGTGCGAATCCCTGAGCTGCTTTCAGCTTGCTCCCCACCGCCCAGTGGGTGTGAACCCCAAATGCTTCCCAGGCTGCTGTGAATGGGATGAAGGGTTGAGCCCCAGATTTCCAATCCCTGTGGATTTGGATCCGTGGGGATGGGGATGCCGGCGCTCTGCCGCGGGCTGCACGGGTGAAGGTGGCATCAATGTGAGGAGCAAGGAGGGAAGGATACTGGAAACAGGACAGTAATTCCCTCCTTTCCAGAGGAGTCGAGATGGCGTTATTGCCACTTAGCATGATTTAGAGCTCTCATTTAAGTGGCTCATGAACAGCCCATAAATTAATTACTAGGGACTGAGCAAATAGTGGGCGCTAATGGGAGAGGGGGGGGAAGCTGAAAAATGGCTCTCCCTGAATGCAATTAAGAAAGGGGAGCGCCCCAGGGTTAGCGACGCTTCCAAGATGGACATTTGATTTGCAAATAAATGATTGCTGCCATGCGATGACCTTGGGTAGCGATCGCCCTGCTCCGCTGCAGCCGTGGTGCCGGCGGGTGGCACGGCATGGCCAGAGCCGCGGCTGCTCCTGTGCCAGGTCCTTGCAGAGGAGGAGGAGGTGGCGTGGATGCTGCCCCAGCCCGGCTGTTGGTTGGAGGCCGTGGCTAAGCCGTGGCGCTGGCAGCCTTGGAGCTGCTGGTGAATCACTGGGGTGTTAAATAGATCAGTGTAGCTCTCGCAGGCAGCTCGCCGGCGGGCGCAGTGGGTGGTGCGCACCGCCTCCCTCTCCCCGAGCACCTGAAATGCGCCCGTTGTTCCCCTGGGGTGGCAGGATCTGGCCCTGCTGCGGCTGCTGGGATACTGGGTGGGTGGGAAGCATCCCCATCCTTCTTCGCCCCGAGTGGGGCAGAGGGAACCCCCGGGGCGGGATGGGGGATGCGGGAGGATACAGAAGCAAGCAGACATCTCCTCTCTTCCCACAGCTGTGCAGCGGGGCCGGATCCCCCCCACCCACTCCAGCACCAGCCCCAACACCATGCCCAGCGGGGAATACTTCAACGGGCAGCCGGTGTCGGAGCTCATCTCGCAGCTCCTGCGGGCTGAGCCCTACCCCGCCGCCCGCTACGGCTCGCAGTACGCGCAGCAGGGCAGCGTCATGGGCATCGACAACATCTGCGAGCTGGCCGCCCGCCTCCTCTTCAGCACAGTGGAATGGGCCCGCAACATCCCCTTCTTCCCCGAGCTGCCCGTCTCTGACCAAGTAGCCCTGCTACGGCTCAGCTGGAGCGAGCTCTTCGTCCTCAACGCGGCGCAGTCGGCGTTGCCGCTGCACATGGCCCCGCTGCTGGCTGCCGCTGGTTTCCACGCCTCCCCCATGTCGGCCGACCGCGTTGTCTCCTTCATGGACCAGATTCGCATCTTCCAGGATCAGGTGGAGAAGCTCAACCGGCTCCAAGTGGACTCGGCTGAGTACAGCTGCCTCAAAGCCATCGCGCTCTTCACGCCAGGTAGGTTGGTGTCGCAACCGGGCTTTGGCCCCATCTCCACCCCACGGAGATGTGAGTGCCCAGGTAGCATCTGCTCCCCTTTTCCTTGGGGTTTTGGGGTCTGGAGAGCAGCGTGTGGCTCTTGGGGTGGAGGCAGAGAGTCCTTGTGCCCTGGTGCCTCTCTACCATGCTTTGCAGCATCCTGGCTTGGCCATCTGGGCACAGGGCTGAGCTTCCCTGGGGTGATGGGAATGAGATCTGCAGTGACACAAAGCCCCCCGTGCATGGGATGAGTTAGGGAATCCCGTCCTTGGTCCATCCATGCTTATCCCGTGCAACAGAGGCGCTTGGCCTGTCCTCACAGGGATGCAGCCGGAGCAGTCCAAGCTCTTGCTCCATGCTCTAGCCGGTTGCATCCCCTATTTTGGTGAGGAGAGCATCCAGGCAGGAGCGCAGCCGCGGCAGCGGGTGGGGAAGCGGGGCTGTGGGGCTCACTGGCAATATCGTGGGGGCTCCAACCCCTGACCCTTCTCCATCCCATCCTTCTCGCAGATGCCTGCGGCCTCTCGGACCCGGCACACGTGGAGAGCTTGCAGGAGAAGGCGCAGGTGGCCCTCACCGAGTACGTGCGCTCGCAGTACCCCTCGCAGCCCCAGCGCTTCGGGCGGCTCCTGCTGCGGCTGCCGGCTCTCCGGGCCGTGCCGGCCGCCCTCATCTCCCAACTCTTTTTCATGAGGCTGGTGGGGAAGACGCCCATCGAAACACTAATCAGGGACATGCTGCTGTCTGGGAGCACCTTCAACTGGCCCTACGGGACGGGGCAGTAGGGGACAGAGCCTCTCCCACCGGGGGATGCCCCAGGGACCCCCGAAAGCCGGACCCGGATTCGCTCCCACACCCCCAGCTCCTGGGGAACCCCGAACTGTGCTGGCCCTCAGCCGTCTCATAGCTACACGTCTGCTACAGCCGTGGGCGCTTCTCCCCTTGAAAGCAACGGAGGCACAGCATTGTCCTTCTAAACCTGAAGGTCCTGTGCCGCTGCTGTTGGACACCAAACTCTTCCATACTCCCTGAAGCAAAGCTCACCAGCCCCCCTGCTCCCTCCCTGGGCACCTCGGAGCATCCCCTCGCACTGCCTCGGTGTGGGAGGGGGGCTGGAGCCTGGGGAGGGGGGGCTGGAGCCTGGGGAGGGGGACACAAGCCTCCGGCAGCCCCCTCAAGTCTGGATTTCAGATGAGAGGAGGCAATGGGAGGTGGAACGGGCTGGGCTGGGGTGCCCTGACTGCACAGAGCTGCCCCCAGCAAGGTCCTGCTGTGGGACCCCTGCCTCTGACCCCCCCCATCCTGAAAATCATGGAAAAAGTGTCATTTTCAAGCCCCTCTGTGCCCCGCCCAGTGGGTGCCTCTGGGCCGTATCCAGCCTCAAGGACTGAAGCGCTGAGCTGGGAGCAGCTCCTTTTTGGGGACCGGGTTCCTCCATGCCTGGTTCCAGACCCCCCTGCACTTTCCACTGAAGCTTCTCCACTGTCGGGGCACGGGGGGGGACAGGGGGGACTGGGGGGGGACAGAGGAGAGGATGGGGGCACAAGGGAGAGATGGGAGCCAACCGTGCACCACGCACGGTGCAAACCAAAGGGTCCTTTTTGGGTGCTGCACAGCACCCAGCCCTTCCCCACTGCCTCGTTTGGTACTTTGACCCCCCCTCAGGGCTGAATCCAGCTCCCACCCTGGGGAAAAGGGGTACCAGCATCCCCCCTGCCCACGCTCGCTACGTTCCTGTGCCTCACTCTGGTTTTTAATCCAGTTCTAGGGGAGAGGAAGACTTTGAGGGGGACCAAAAGCTGGGTGGAAAGGGGTGATGCTGCTGGATGGGGGGGTCCTTATCTCCCAGGGCTGCGCCAAAGGATCCTTGCGGGGGGACAGAGCCACTTTGGAGGGATGGGGGACGCCCCGTGGTCTTTGATCTGTGCTGGCGGGACGAAAATCCACAGGATGTCCCCCCAGGTTCTGCTTCTCAGGGGTATCCACCGTGCAAACCAGACGGAGGCAGGATTAGCCCGGGGGATTTTGTCATTTAGATTGATTCTCTGAAAATATAATCCTCGTTCGATGATACTAAAGAAATTAAGTCAATAAAAAGATGTTTCTTAAAACGCTGGGGATCTACTGGGAGCGGGGAAAAAGGGGTTTTATGCTGCAGCGATGCTGAAGCCCCATCCCAGGGTGATGGAGCAGAGTAGGAGATAGTCCCCAACAAAATAAGGTGCCTAAAATTGGATGATTTGGGGAAAATCCTAAGGATTTTGGGGTGCTGCGTGGTGTTTTTCAGCACAGGGATAAATCCTGCTGGGGGAGAACTGGATCAGTGGCACGAACGGGAGCAGGAGGCAACACAGAGGTTTGTACCTGGTCTTTGGGGAGCGAGGTGGGGCAGCTTTGGGCTCCCTCCCTTAAGGTGGGGCAGTTTTTGGGTCCCTTCCCAAGGTGTGGAGGTTTTTCAGGGTCCCTCCATCATGAAGGAGCTGGGAGTCAAGTGTCATGCATGGGTGGGATACGGATGTGTCTGGATGGCACCAGTGGCTGGACCAGCCTTGGTAGGGGATGCAGGGGGTCCCGATGTGGGGTTTGGGCAGCACAGGGGCTGCTGCAGCCTGGGGCAAGGATGTGGGGCTGCCCCGGGGGTTCAGGGTCAGGTCGGATGGGGCTTGGAGCCCCTGATCCAGTGGGAGGTGTCCCTGCCCATAGCAGGGGGTGGAGGTGGATGGGCTTTGAGGTCCCTTCCAGCCCAAACCATTCTATGAATCCACTCTGCTGCCCCTTTCACACCGGCACAGATTTAAAATCAATAGCTACAGTTTATTTATTTAAAAAAAATACACAGTTTTAGCCAGTTCCTTATAAAATATCAACCCCTGCTCCTGGGGGGATTTGGGGGGACATGTAGGGCTCTGCCCCCCATCAGCTGAGGGATGCTGTGCCCCATCCTGCCCTGGTTTCACATCCCTGCTGGTCCCGGGCTGCAGTCATGCTTTGGAACCACGACCACGGTGCCGGCAGGGGCTGCAGACCCTCCCCAAATCTATTCACAGCAGCGGGAGAGGTTGCAAGGCACAAGGGGGGTACAAGGGGAGCACCTCGCTCCCTCAGCTGCCTCCAGCCCCGCGCCCTTGGCACTGACCTCGTGGAGTGGCTCCGAATCGTGGGTTTGGGGGCTTTATACAAAATGCACCAAAGTCTTTGGAAGGGGTGGGTGGGGAGGGGGGGTCCCTCGCGCCCATCCTGAAGGGGAGGGGGGCACAGGCTACCCCCGCACCTTGTCATAGTCGCTCACCATCCGCTTGATGTGGAAGAGTTTGTTGCGCAGGGTTTTGGTCTCCAGCTTCTTCGTTTGGTAGCCAGGGCTCTGAAAGGCAGCACAGGACCAGCCTTAGGGGCGTAGGCTGTGGGGAGGGGGCTGCAGCCCGCCCGGGGGGCACTGTTTCCACTCCCCCCCCAGCTGCATCGCACCATCCCAGCCCCATTTTCGCTGGAATCAGAGACCGGCTGCGCTGTGCCCACTCACCCGCTTGAGGTCCTTCAGCCTGTTGTACTCCTCTGCGACATCCTGCGAAGGGAATGGACGGCAAGGGGGTGACAACGGGCTGGCACCACGGCCGGGGGCTGCCGGGGGGTGTCCCATGGGGGACAAGCAGTGACCTGCACCCTGCAGCTTCCCTGAGGCCCCACAGCATTTGGAGCCCTGCAGCATCCCAATGCTTGACAGCACCCATCCCCAGGAGCTGGAGCACCAATCCCCAAACACCCCACATCACCCCGAGGCCTTGCAGCATTCATCCCAGATGCTCCCCACCCTCCCCATGTCTCACAACCCCCACCTCTGATGCCCCGCAGCATCCCAAGGCCTTGCAGCATCCATCCCTGATGCCCTGCAGCACCCTGATGGCCCACGGCATTCAATTCCAAGGTCCTGTAGCATCCCAGATACTCCACAGGATCCATCCATGATGCCCTGCAGCATCCTGATGCTCCACAACATCCACCCCCAAGACCCAGAGCATGCATCTGTGATGCCGTGCAGCATCCTTGATGCCATGCAGCATCCTGAGGCCACACATCATCTCTCCCTAATGCCCCACAGCACCTGAGATGCTCCACAGCATCCATCCCTGATGCCCATCAGTGTCCTGGTGGCCCCACAGCATCCCAGTGACTCCCAGAGAGCACTGACCTGGTACTGGGGGCTGTCCTCGGAGATGCTGTCGAGCTGTTTGCTGAGCTGGTTGAGGCGGTCGCTGATGCCGTCCATCTCGGCGCAGAGCTGTTTGTAGCGCTTCAGATCCACATCGAACTCCTGCTTGTACTTCTGGCGGGTGCCGTCCGACGTGATGGGAGGGTAGAGGCTGCGGGAGAGGAGCCGGGTCAAGTCCCAGAGGGGTGGCTCGGGGCGCAGGGGGGCTCCCAGAGGTGCCCCCTCACCTGGCCCACTGGTCCTGGTCCCGCTCGTCACTGGACTCCACAGCTGTGGTGTAGTCGGTCTCATACTGCGACTCATCCAGCTCCGGGTTGCGCCGGCGTCTGCGGCCACGGCGAGCAGGGGGCCTGGTGGGCTGCTCCCTCACCTTCTCTTCTGCAGGGCTGAGCGCCCGGTCCGGCTGGTCACTACGAGGGAGAAAGCTTGGTGAGCGGGAATAGGGGTGTCCCGAACCCCCCAATCCCTCCCATCCAGGAGGGACAGCAGGAGCAGGGAAGGGATCGTGCCCCTTGGTGAGGCTGCATCTGGAATCCGGGACTCAGTTTGTGGCCCCTCACTCCAAGAAAGACATGAAGGGGCTGGAGCACATCCAAAGAAGGGGAAGGGGCTGGAGAAGAGCGGTTCTGGGAGCGGGTGAGGGTCCTGGGGCTGTTTGGTCTGGAGAAGAGGAGGCTGAGGGGAGACCTCATCGCTCTCTGCAGCTCCTGGAAAGGAGGTTGGAGCCAGGTGGGTGCTGGGCTCTTCTCCCAAGGGACAGGGGACAGGACAAGAGGACACGGCCTCAAATTGCGCCAGGGGAGGATTAGATTGGATATTGGGAAAAATCCCTTCACCAAGAGGGTTCCCAGAGCCTGGCAGAGGCTGTCCAGGGAGATGGTGGAGTCCCCATCCCCGGCGGGGTTTAAAAGCCGGACAGATGAGGTGCTCAGGGATCTGGTTTAGTGGTGGACAGGAATGGTTGGACTCAACGAGCTCAAAGGGCTTTTCCAACCAAGCCATTCTCTGACCCGCGCGCTGCCCGGGCACTCACCCCCGGCTGCTGTAGGTCCCGGAGGGATAATACCCGTTCGGTGGGGGGGAGCTGTAGGCGGGGGGGCTGTAGGGCGGCGCGGCAGTGGGGCTCATCGGCTTCTCCGAGTAGGCGAGCGTGGCCGTCTCGTCGTGCACACTGGCCCCATCCGCCACGTTCTTCACCTGGAGCAGAGAGAGGCGCTCAGCCGTGCGCTGGGACCGCGGGGACACTCGAGCGGGGCACGGCCCATGGCCCCAGGCACGCGGGGACGGACGCTGGTCCCCATCTCATGGGCCTGGAGAAACCTCGGAGCAGCCGCTGCAATCCGGTGTGGGGTCCAGGATAGGGACAGGCAGGGGGAGGAGACCCAGCAGAGCTGGAGCAGGGCGTCCCGCACGGCCACAGAGAGCAGCGGGGTGCCGGGCATGGGGGTGCGAGGCATGGGGCAGCCCCAGGGGCGAGGGGAGAGGCTGCAGGATGTGCCCCGGAGAAGGATCCATGGATCCCAGTGGTGCAGGGGATAATGCCACCACACACGGAGCCACCACAGAGGTCCCATCAGGAGACCAGCACAGATGGACACAGCTCAAGGGGGTCCTGGGACGCCGCTCTGTGCCCCCGAGGTGACACCCCCAGGCTTTGCCGGGGGCTGAATGCTCGCCCCGTCCAGCATCCCCTCTCCCTGGACCCTCGCTGCCCCCCGGCACAGATGGGGCTCCTCAAGGAGGACGTGGGCGTCTGTGCGTCCGTCCCTTCCCCTTCCTTCCTGGCCTCCGGGGGTTGTTTGTGCCGGAAGCTGTCCGGGACCTGGATGCTGGCCCTGGGGACGGCAGCTGGGAGCTCCGGCCGGTGAAGACACTTCCTCCGGCACTTTCCCCTCCATTAATGAAGACACTGTTAATTGGGGGCCACTCCTGCTCCCGTTCCACCAGGCGAGATGGCCACCGGCGTGGGGACAGCCACGTCCCCGTGCCGCGCCAGGACAGAGACAGCTCACGCCCGCTCGAAGGTCACTCATTTATCTCGGTCCTGACCATAAACAGGGAACGAGATGTCTTGGAAGGGTTTCAGACCCCTCATCCCCTCTGGATGTGTCACTGCTGGGTGAGCCCACCCGGCTGGGACAGTGGGGACCTCCAAAGGGGAGGGGAGGGGACCCAGGCCCTGCCGTCCCGGCCCCCAGCGGAGCAGGAAATGCTTTGCCAGGGAGGGACTTGTAAGGAAAATAAATAAAGCAGAACAAAGGTAAAGCAAAATGAAAAATAAATATTAGAGCTCCTCACAGAGCGAGGCGTGGGGACACGGGCGCGGAGCAGAGCCGAGCTTCCGGGCGCTCGACTCTGGGATTGCATGGAACCATCCAGTCCCATCCCCTGCCATGGGCAGGGACACCTCCCACTGGATCAGGGGCTCCAAACCCCATCCAACCTGGCCTGGAACCCCTCCAGGGATGGGGCAGCCACCACTGCTCTGGGCACCCTGGGCCAGGGCCTCCCCAGCCTCACATCAAAACATTTCTGCCTAAGATCTCATCTCAATCTCCCCTCTTTCGGCTTCAAACCCTTGCCCATCATCCCATCCCTGCCCTCCCTGATCCAGAGCTTCTCCCCAGCTTTCTTGTAGCGCCTTCAGGCACTGGAAGCTCCTCTAAGGTCTCCCTGGAGCCTTTTCTTCTCCAGGCTGAACAACCCCAACTCTCTCAGCTCTGTCTGAAGCTTTGAGATAAACACCTTCACCTCGAGCTCTGGTGGGTACCCCAGTGCCTGAGCACCCCAGGTTGCCCCGGTCCCACAGGGATGGGGATGGTGACAGAGACAGCACACACGGTGGGGTCCTGGTTGCCTCAGCTCCCCTGGGGGGTTGGGGAGCCCCTCGTCAGCCAGGGCCTGGCAGCACCCCGAGAGCCACATCCCATGGGATGCTGCAGCCTCCCCGGGCAGCGACTCCTGCGGACACCCTGGCTCGGGGAGCTGCAGAGCGAGGACAGGACGGGGCACATCCCGGGACATGGTGGGGCCAGGCTGGTACCGGCATCTCCCCAGAGCCACGGGCGCCGAGCTGCAGCGGGGGCTTCCCGGCACCCCCAACCCAAGGCACACAGCCTCATCCCAAGCCGGAACGGTGCCGGTTTGGTTGCGGCAGCAGCAGGGTGGCACAGCCCCACGGAGACGAGTTAATCATTGCCGAGACTGAAACCAAACGCGTTGACGGGCAGCGTGGCGCAGCCAGCGTCCCCGAGCACGGGGCGAGCCCAGCGGACAGGGCCTGCGGCCGCGGCGCTGTGCTCCTGGCGCTCGGCCCATCAGATCCCACCCTGTTTGTCTTTCAAGGAGGTTGAGACCAGTTTGCCCAGCCCGGCAGCCTGGCAAAGCCTCGCGTTGCCGAAGATCGGTACCGGCTCGGAAAAAAAACACAGGGTGCCAAGGAGGGACCTGGCGAGCGCCGGGTACGGCATCGCACCGGCGGCGATAACACCGCGCCCCGGGAGCCGCGTGCTGCTGGAGGCAAACACGCCGAGCCGGGCACCGGGGCGGCACAAGCCAGGCAGAACGCGGCTTCTGGCACACAACCTTGGCCAGGGTGGGAAAGGGGAATGGCACAGGCTTGGCACAGCCCCGGTGCCCCTCGGTCCTTGCGCCAGCACATCCCAACATCAGCCCCACTGGGAAAGGGCAGGAGGGGGAAGAACCCCCCAGACTCACCCACTCCTCCACGTTGGGCCCTTCCTGGACCACCGGCACCTTGTCCCAGTAGATGTTCTGTTTCCCGTACTTCCAGATCTTGCTGCGCGTCTTGTGAGCGAAGAAGCAGATGAGGCAGAGCAGAATGACGATGAGGAACCCGCAGACGATCGCCACGGCCTGGAGGGGTGGAGGGAGGGGGCTCTCAGGGTGGGAGTCCCACAAGGCTGCAAAGACCCCATCCCACAGATCCCCCTCATCCCTCTGGGGCTGAGCAAATGTTCCTGAGGTCAGACTCACCCACCACGCAGGAGGAGAGGGACACGGCCCCCCATGCCCAGGCCGTTGGGATGGAGCTCATCAGGGGTTCAAGAGCTTTTGGGGCCACTCAAACAACAAAAGGGGGTGATTCTGGGGGGCAGGACAGTTTCATACAATCATGGAATGGTTTGGGTTGGAAGGAACCTTAAAAATCATCCAGTCCCGTAGGCAGGGACACCTCCCACTGGATGCGGTTGCTCCAAGCCCCATCCAACCTGGCCTGGAACCCCTCCAGGGATGGGGCAGCCACCACTTCTCAGGGCAACCCAAGTGCCTCCCCACCCTCACGGTGAGGAATACTTTCCTGAGATTCAATCTGAATCTCCCTGGCTCCCTCTGGAATCTGTGCAGCACCTGGACCCCACTGCCAGCTCAGCCACGAGCCCACGCTGTGCAGCCGGGTCCCTGCCTGGGGGTTTCCCACGAGTCAGACCCCCACAGCAGCACCGAGGCCGGGGCCGGGTGAGGATGGATGAGGCCACACTTGGCCTCTGCATGGAGCAGAGCAGCTCCCTCCCCCTGCTCAGGGCGCAGGAATGCGGCACAGCCAGCCCAGCTGGATGAGAACCGGCAGCACCCGTCCTACCCATGCGCCACGCAGGATCCCCGCCAGCCCCAGCCGAAACCGGGGCTGATGAACTTGGGTTGGAAGGTCCTCGCTGCCCCACTGACCCCAACCGGGCTCCTAAACTGGGTTGGCAGCATCACGGGTGCTTGGGGAGAGCCGTCACCCTGACCTTGCACCCATCCTGGCACACGCACCCCATTTATGACTGGGGAGACCAAAGTGCCAGATACTGGCTCTGTGCGGCGACGACAGCCCATCCCCTCCCCGAAACTCCGCGGCGCAGGCAGCCGGCTCGCCCTGGTTCCTCCAGCAGCCCCAGCTCACCCAGCAAACAACCGGGCTGGGATCCAGCGCCAGCAGCCCCCAACCCGCAACCGCGAAACCACAACCGGTACCACCAGGAACATTAAAGACAGAGGGGAAACCCCTGGGCTGGCCAGGAACCCCTCCCGAGGGCAGGACGTGCGGTCACCAACGCTCTGCCCTTGCCCAGCGTCAGGTTTGAAGCACAGCAAGGGGTCTGCACCGCCAGTTTGGCAATAAGAAGGTGGGGTCTGGCTGGAATTGGGGGTCCCCCTCACCTCTTGGGGGTCCACGGTGCAGTAGTGGTAGATGTACTGGCTTATGTAGGTGCCGCCGCTGTAGACCTGGCTGCACATGGTCAGCAAGGGGTTGTAGTAGTAACTGCCGGACATCTGCGCCTGAGGGTTGACGCCCACGACGTAGACGATGGAAGCGATGAGCATGACGAAGGCCAGCACGGCGCAGACCACGATGACCACCAGGTAGAAGCGTCGGGAGCGAGAGCTGCGAGATTTGCTGATGCTGGTGACAAAGAGCCCCAGCTGCGCCAGGAAGCAGAGCACCGCCATGGCCATCATGAAGCCGTTGGCCGCCCGCGGGTTGGTGACCCCACCGTAGTAGCTCCCGTAGCCGTAACCATAACTCAACCCGCTGCCGTAGTAGCCGGAGCCATAGTAGCCCCCCAGCCCATTGCCGTAACCCCCCGCAAAGCCGTAGCCGTATTCCCAGGCCAGGGTGGAGGCGACGCAGGCGAAGATGGCAATGCAGAGCAGGACGACGATGGCCTCCAGGATCCTCACCACGCCGGGTGGCGAGGTCCACTTGTAGAAGTGCTGTGGCACGTCCTCGATGTAGTAGGAGCCCGGTGGCGGCGAGCGAGCGCCGTAGTCGTAGCCGTAATCGCCCATGGCGGGGCCATAGGTTGTGGGGGGACCGTAGCCCGTGGGGGGGCTGTCGTAGGACTTCTTGACGAACATGGTAGAGGTGTCCAGCGCAGGTGGGCGGTGGTGGAAAGCCTGGAGATCGATGGAGCTGTCAGAGCTGGTCGTGCACTGGCAGGTGCCAGCACCGGCGCTGCGGCCGTGTGAGGCAGCACTGCTGGGTTTCTCCCTCTCCGCACACCCAGCAGGGACTTTGGTCCCCGTCACCAACCTGACGGCACCGTCAACAACCGCCCGCCCATGCCCAACACATCCGAGTCACCTCATGGGGAAACTGAGGCACACGGAGGAGTGACTCACTCAGCATCTCGTGGCAAACGCGGCCACGGCGCACCCCAGCTCTGCCCCACATGCGAGACACCAGCTGCCCCACGCCCCCCAACCGCCCGACACCGCCTGAACGCACGGGATTGTCTAAATTCTAATTAAAGCAGAAAAGCTCTTACCCGAGGCAGGCGCTAACGCCGAGGGTTTCTCCGTAAGCAGATCTGGCTGGATTAAAAAAAAAAGAATAATAACAACGACACAGGGCACATTAGGAGCCTGGGAAAAAATTGGTTTCAAAAGTTGGGGTTTATCAAAACATGGGGAGCAGCGCAGGGGAAGCTGAACCCTCATGGGAAACGCAACCCAGGCGGCGCCCGGGATCAGGGGGCAGGATCAGGCCCCCGGGGTTGGGTGGTCTGGGGGGTGGCAGCCCTTGACTGGGGGTGCAGGTGTTGTCCCAGAGGTGCCCCCGGGGATCCAATTGCCCCAACACCAGCGATCCCCGACAGATTAACCCCCAGGGCCACAGCCTGACCCCCTCTCCCCCACTGAGGACCCCCCGAGCTACGGCCGTGACGGGGTCCTCTCTCGGAGCGGGGCTGGTTGGGGCTCCGGGAGCAGTTATTGGGGTGCGGTGACACCGGACACCCCGGTGCAGGTAGGGAGACGCGGGACTGGGGGCTCTGGGGTCCCTTGCCCGTGTTGGGGGGCACCGGGGGGGCAGAGGGACCCCCACCCCGCTCCCCCCGCAGAGGCTCTGCCCCTCCCCTTCCACCTACCGGGGTGCAGCACCGGAGCCCCAATGCTGGGGGGGGCGGGACTGCAGGGGACCCAGCGGGGACCCACGGGGCCAGGGGGGACCCCCGTGCCGGTGAGGGAGCCTGGCACGCGTGGGGACCCCGGGGCCAACCGGGACCCCGGCGCCAGGGGGGACCCCGGGGAGCCCTCGGTACTGGTGGGGACCTCGGTGCCCGTGGGAACTCGGTGCCGGTGGGGACCCAGGTCCCGGTAGGGGTCTCAGTGCCCGTGGGGACCCCGGTACCAGTGGACCCCCGGTACCGGTGGGGTCCCAGGTTTCGGTAGGGGTCTCGGTGCCCGTGGGGTCCCCGGTAGCGGCGAGGATCTCGGTGCCGGTGGGAGTCTCTGGTACCGGTGGGGTCCCCGGTGCCGGTGAGGTGCCCGGTACTGATGGGTCTTCGTTGCCCGTGGGGTCCCCGGTCCCGGTAGGGATCCCAGTGCTCGTGGGGGTCCCGGTGCCGGTGAGTCCCGGTGCCCGTGGTGTCCCCGGTCCCGACGGGGATCTCAGTGCCCGCGGGGGTCCCGGGGGTTCCCGGTGCCGGGAGGCTCGGGTCCCGGTGAGTTCCCGGGGGTTCCCGGTGCCGGGGGGGGGGGGGGGGGTGCAGGACGCTCCCCGTGCAGGGCGGGTTTCGCCGGTGCCCCCCCCGGTCCCCCCGGTGCCGGTCCCGGTGCCGCAGCCCCGCTCACCTGCCCGTTCCTCCGCCTCCTCTTTGTTCCCGTTAAAATGGCAGCCGTGCGGGCGCTGCGGCCACCGGAGCGGCGGGGCCGGGACCGCCTCCGGGGAGGGGGGAGAGCGGGGCCGCCCCCGGCTGCGGGGCGGGACGGGAGGGAAGGGGTTAAAGTGAACGGGGTGGGGTGGGGGGGGGGGGGCAGCACCCGGGAGAGGGAACAGGGAGAGCCCCGAGCTGGGGGGGGGGGAAGGGGGGGAGGGGGCAGCACCCCGGGGGGGGAACAGGGGGAGCCCCGAGCTGGGGGGGAGCACCCCTGGGGAGAGCTCAGAGGAGGGGGGGAACAGGGGGAGCTGGAAGAGGGGGGGCACCTCTGGAGGAGCCCCAAGCTGGGGGGGGGCACTCCTGGGGGAGAAGGGGGGGAACAGGGGGACCCCGGGGGGGGATGGGGGGCAGCTCTGGAGGAGCCCCGAGCTGGGGGGGGGGCACCCCTGGGGAGAGCTCAGAGGAGGGGGGGCGGGAACAGGGGGAGCTGGAAGAGGGGGGGCACCTCTGGAGGAGCCTCGAGCTGTCCTCCCCTGGGGGAGAAGGGGAGGGACAGGGGGAGCCCCGAGCTGGGGGGGGGGGGCCATTCCTGGGGGAGCCTGGAGCTGGGGGAGGGGAGCACCAAGGGAGACTGGAGCAGCTGGGGGGGACCCCAGGGGAGTTGGGGGGGGCGTCCGCAGGAGCTCGGAGCTGGGGGGGGGGCACCGAGGGAGAGTGGATAGGGGTGTTGGGGGGACACACCGAGGGAGACCAGAGCTGGGGGGCAGGGCACCTCTGGGAGAGCTTGGAGTTGGGGGGGAGCTCTGCTCTGGGGGGGGGCTCTGGCAAAGCCCCAGGATACCCCCAGGCTTTGGCGTGGGGGCTCTGCTCTGCCCCCCCCCCGTTCCCCCCACATTGTATTCCTTGTGATGAGGGGGGAGTCCCACAGGTGGGGGGGGGCATTTACCCGCTGCCCCCAGTCCTGCAGGTGCCCCCAGGATGTACATTAAGGCACCCCCCCAAAAAAAAATCATGGCTGTGTTTTATTAACCCTGGTTGTGGGCAGTTCTTCTGCCCCGGGGGGGTCCCCACAACGGGGGGGTCCCCCCTAGTCCTCTCGGAGCAAAGCGGGGTCCCACCCAGCACCTGGGGGGGATCTGGGGTGCACAGAGCGCTCAGGGGACCCCAAAACCTGCAGCGCTGGGAGCCTGTGGGGTGGCTGTCAGTTGGGGGGGGGGGCGATGGGGGATGCAATGGGGGATTGCAGTGAGTGGAGGGGTGCAATGGGTGAGGGGGTGCGATAGGTGGGGGTTGCAATGGATGGGGGTGCGATGGGTGGGGGGGTGCAATGGGTGGGGGGGTGCGATGGGTGGGGGGGTGCAATGTGGGGGGTGTGAGGGGTGGGGGGGTGCAATGGGTGGGGGGGTGCAATGTGGGGGGTGTGAGGGGTGGGGGGGTGCAATGGGTGGGGGGTGCGATGGGTGGGGGTGTGATGGGTGGAGAGTATAATGGGTGTGTGCGATGGGTGAGTGTCATGGGTGGAGGTTTCAATAGGGGCTGCAATGAGTGGAGGGGTGCGATGGGTTGGGGGGGTGCGATGGGTTCGGGGGTGCAGTGGGTTCAGGGGTGCAGTGGGTTCAGGGGTGCGATGGGTGTGGGGGTGCAGTGGGTTGGGGGGTGCGATGGGTTGGGGGGTGCGATGGGTGTGGGGGTGCAGTGGGTTGGGGGGTGCAGTGGGTTGGGGGTGCTCAGTGAGGGGGTGGGCAGTGGGTGCGCCCCCTCCCCACCCCCTGGGGTGCTCCGTGCCTCCCCCCGGGTCACGGTCCGTCGGTGCGCAGGCTCAGAAGTAGACGGCGCAGCGGTGGACGGCGCGGTCGAACTCTTGGATCCGCGCCTTGATGTGCGTCAGCTTCTTCTTCAGGTACCGGCAGCGCTGCTGCTTTGCCAGGAGGGCCAAATCCTGCCCACAGGGAAGAGCGGGGCTGTGCTCAGCAGGAGGGACCCCCGCGCTGGGTGCAAAGCACTGGGGGGGCGGCACGGGCACCTCCCCGCTCCCCAGCACAGGTTGCACGTGCTGAGCCCTCACCCTCTTCTTCCTCGCGTCCTCCCACCAGTGGCCGCCCTGAAGGCCACGAGGACTCCCTGGGGCTCAGCCCGGCCCAGCACAGCCCTAACGAGGCACCTCACAGGCCGGGGGGGCTCCGGGGCAGGCGGCCTCCCCGCAGTGCCACGCCGTGAAAACTTGGCCGCGGGTGTAGCCCAGAAATGCTGCTGCTCATTAATCTTCCAGCAGCTGCTGGATGCCTTGGAGCACGGCTCGCGGTGCGGGAACCCCGGTGTCCACATGTCCTCCCGGTCACCTCTACCCAGTGCAGCCCCCCCAGGCTCACCCTCAGTCCCTGCAGAGACCGGCCAAGTCATCACACCCAACGCACAGGGCGACCACCGAAAGTGGAGTCATTAAGGTTGGAAAAGACTTCCAAGATGGTTTGGGTTGGAAGTTGAAATGGTTATAAGGTTGGAATGGTTTGGGTTGGAAGGGACCTCAAAGCCCATCCAGTCCCACCCCCTGCCATGGGCAGGGACACCTCCCACTGGATCAGGGGCTCCGAGCCCCATCCAACCTGGCCTGGAACCCCTCCAGGGATGGGGCAGCACCGCTGCTCTGGGCACTCTGGGCCAGGGGCTCCTTAGCATGAAGAATTCCTTCCTAATGTCTAAGCAAGTCCAACCCAAGGGACCCACCGTCCTGCGCGCGGCCACCTCCAGCTCCCCACGCCTCCACCATGCAGCGCGGACCTCCCCGAGCAGCTCCGTGTACTCCGCCAGCTGGTCCTGGAAGACACCCTTGTAGCCCTCGCGCTGCCGGGGGCTCTGGATCTCTGGGTACTTCCTGCACCATGGCGAGGTGGGAAGCTCAGGGTGCGCGAGGGTGACCTTCTCCCGGGCAGGGAGGTCTCACTCTGTCGGGCGTCACGGGTCCCCACGCCACCCATGGGAGTCATTTACACCACATAGTCCGGGACAGCGCGTGGCCGGGGACCCAACCTAGGGGGAATGGACCTGAACCCCAGCTTCTTCCCATCCTTGGTTGGGGGGATCCTCCATGGGGGTCTCCCTGGTGGCATCACCTCGTCCTCAAAGACGACGCGCCGGGCTCGCGCCGGTGGAGCCTTCGGGAGGGGCGTGAGGCTGTGCGGCCCCTGTGCTGTACCGGGGGGCACGGGGGGGACCACCTGGTGATGGTCCCGGTGATGGGGCTTCCAGGGACCTCCTGGTGCTTCCAGGCCGCCTCGCGCCTCCACGCCCGGAGGGGCAGGGAGCTGCCAGGCAGAGCGGAGGTGAGGAAGATGAGGGCGGCTACGTGCGCCGAGGGGGCCACGGCACAGCCCGCGGGGGCGCGTGGGGAGCAAGGTGGGCACCCCCGACCCCCAGCGAGGACTTCATGGAGGCAAAGTGGGGCCGAATGCCTCCAGCCCAGCCTGGGGGCTCAGCACCCCCACCCCCGGCTCCGTACCCGTGGGCTCCCAGCAGCTTTGGGGTGGTGGGGGTCCCTCGGGTGCGTCCGGCGGCTGCTTCGCTTCCCCACCTCCGGGCTGAGCCCCACTGGAGGAGACGCATCGAGATGAGTGGGGACAGGAGCGAACCCCACAGCGAGGTGACACGGGGACGGTGTTCCCCGCCATCTCTGTGTGCCTCAGTTTCCTCCACGGGGCACATGTGGAGCCTGGCCCTGAGCTGCCTTCCTTCCCATCGCTTGGTGAGGATGGCCACCGACTTGGGGACCCATCAGCAACGCCCCCCCCTGCTGTCCCCTCCCCGCTGTCACCTCCTCCTGGCGCAAGGCCCAGTGCTGCCACCCCATCGTGGCCCATGGGCGAGTGGGCAAGTTGTGTCCCCCCTGCACTGTGTCCCCCTGCACGGCTGCTGGCTGTCCGCTCCACCACGGACCCGCGGAAGTTGCTGGACGTGTGTCCCCCACCCCCGTTGTGTCACCCCAGCGCCGTGTCCCCACCACCACCGAGGACCCACGGATGCTGTTGGATTCGTGTCCCCCCATGCCAGCGTTACCTGCCCGTCTCATGGTGGGACGCAGCCGCACGTCCCTCGGCCGCCGCTGCCCACGGCTGACGGGCACCGCTGCCCGCGGCAGGCACCGGCGGTTAAACATTAACAGCAACGCACCGCCCCGCAGCGCAGCACGGGGCCCCGCGTGGGCAGGATGCGGCCCCTGCCCTCCCCAGGCTCCGTCCTGCTCGGTGGCCATTGAGGGTCGCATCCTGCCCCTGTATGGGTTTGGGCTTTGTGAGGGACTGGTGCTGAGCAGCACCCACATCCCGGGGCTCCGAACAGGCAGCCTGGGTACCCTGACACAGCCGCATCCTGCACCTGCACCGGTTTGGGCTGTGCCAGGGGTTGGTGCTGAGCAGCACCCACATCCCTGGGTACTCTGGGATGGCCGCATCCTGCACCAGGCACCAAAAGGCTGCGCAGAGGGTTGGTGCTGAGCAGCACGCGTGTCCCAGGGCTCTGTATGGGACTCTAGGATGGCCGCATCCTGCACCAGGCACTGGTTTGGGCTGTGCCAGGGGTTGGTGCTGAGCAGCACCCACACCCCAGGGCTCTACGTGGGACCCTGGGTGCGCTGGCACGGCCGCATCCTGCACCGGTTTGCACTGCACAAAGCGTTGGTGCTGAGCACCTGATGCAGTCCCCCCCCCCCATCCACTGAACCCCCAGACCTGCCCCCAGTGTTGGGGGGGCTGCGATCGCCCACCCCTCTCTGTGCCCCCCAGAGGGGTCAGAGCCCCCATTTCAGCCTCCCTGGACTGGGGGGGGAGCCCCTGCAGCGGGGGGGGGCTGCAAAGATCCCCCCTGACCCCCCCAAAACGCCATCGGCCCCCCCTATTGCAGAGAGCAACGCGTGCAGTTCAGCCTCCTTTAATGAGCGCCCCAGCCCCCCCCGGCCCCCCCACCCCGCCTCAGGGTCCCAGTTGAGTCTGGGGGGGGATAGGGGTCCCGACCGAGGGTCCTGGCCCCCCCCGCCCAAGGCAGGGGGCTCAATATTGCATCTCACAGTGCTTTATAATGGTCGGTGCCATTGTGTGGCCCCCTCCCCCCCCCATTTTACAGATGGGGAAACTGAGGCACAGAGAGGTGACGGGACTTGGCCAAGGTCACTTCATGGCAGAGCCGCAAACAGAGCCCCCCCCACCCCAAAACAACATCCTCAGCCCCTGGGGCTCAGCCCTGCGCTCACCATGCCCCCCCTCTCCCCCCCCCCCCCCCCCCAGTTCCAGGCCAGACCCCCGGTGAACCCCCACCCCCATCTCCAACCTCCACCCCCTTTAAACCGGGGCCCGGGGGGAAGCGCAGACCCTCCTAACACTCAGGGCTCCCGGCTTCTCCCCCATCCTGACTCTCCCTCAAGCTCCTACCCCCCACCCGGGCTATTTTATCCCCTCCAGGGCTGCTTTTCCCCCCACCCTGGACTGCTTTTTCCTCCCCCAGGGCTCCTTTATTCCCCACCAGGGCTCCTTCTCCCTCAGGGCTGCTTTTTCCTTTCCTAAGGCTGCTTCCCCCCCACCCCCCACCCGTTAATGTTGCTTTCCCCCCCCCCGAGGCTCTTGATGCCCCCCCCAGAGCTCTCTGTACCCCCTCCAGGGCTGCTTTCCCCATCCTGGGGCTGGTTTATCCCCCCCTAGGGCTGCTCCTATCCCCCCAAGGTTGCTTTTTCTGCCCCCAGGGCTGCTTCATCCCCACAAGACTGCTTTATCCTCCCCCAGGGCTCCTTTTGTCCCCCTGGGGGCTGCTTTTCTCTCCCTCAGGGCTGCTTTATCCCCTCCCCGGGCTGCTTTTATCCCCCTAAAAGCCCCCCTGGAGGTCAGGGCTCCCTCCCGCTCGTCTGAGAGGGGGTCCCCGGGGTGGAGGGGGGGCTGCAGCCTCACGCCAGCACAGTGAACGCAGGAATTTTATACAGGGCTTTACAGAACAAAGCTACTGAAATCAGCCACACGATGGCCAGACATAAAGAAGGGCCCCCCCCCCCTTTTTTTTCCCCCCCCACCCCATCACCCGCTGTCTGAGGAGGTGGGGGGCGCGGTGGAAGGGGACCTGGGGGCTCGAGTCGGGGTGCACGGGGCCGTGGCGGAGCAGAGGCGGGGGGTCCAGCTCCCCAGGAGCTCGCGTTGCTGCTGCCCCAAAGCTTGGCTCACCAAGCCTGGCAGCGCCAGCAGGTTCAGCCCCAGAGCCTCCAGCTTGGTCTCCAAGGCGCCCAGTCGCTTCTCCAGGTCTTCGTGACGTTCCTGCAGCTCCGAGACCATGTCGTACATGATGGTTTGGGTCTGAGGAGAAGCAAGGGGGGGGGTGGTTTGAGATAAATTAGAGACAGTTTTGTGACGAATCATAGGATCACTAGGATGGAAAAGACCTTTGAGATCATTGAGTGCAGCCATCCCTGTCCACCACCGAACCATCTCTGAGCACCTCATCTGCCCATCTTTCAAACCTCTCCAGGAATTGGGACTCCAGCACCTCCCTGGACAGCCTCTGCCACTGCCAGAGAACCCCTTCAGTGAAGACATTTTTCGTAATATCCAACCTAAACCTCCCCTGGCGCAACTTGAGGCCGTTTCCTCTCATCCTATCCCTTGTGCCTTGGGAGAAGAGAAATAATGTCTAATTATTTTCATTCTTCTTACTATTATCATTCCATTAAAGCTGCAGTTTTAGTTTCCAGCCTGCAAGTCTTTCCCTTCATTTCCTTCTCCCCTCTCCCTGCTGGTGGGATTTGGGAGCTCAACTGTACGGTTTTAGCTGCCAAACTTCAGCCAGGTGGGGCCAAAACCGTGACGGGGGGACCAAAACCATGACGGGGGGACGGAAGTGGGGAGCTCAGCACCCCAAATCCCCAAAGCCCAGCATCACTCACCTTTGCCAGGTCCACCAGCGTGTTGGCCTGGTCGTTCAGCTTCCGCTGCTCCATCTTCACGCTCCTCAACCTGCAGAGACACAGGACAGCGAGGTCAAGGCGAGCGACACCCTCGCGCAGCCCCCCCAGCCCCCTGGCATGCAGCCTCCCGCCCCACAAGCGCAGCCTCTGCCCCTCCATCCTTGCCGCAGGCAGCCCCGGGCATGGGGGGGTTGCACCGCCGTGTCCCCCCCTCCCCGGTTTTGCAGCGCCGAGCTCATGCACACGGGAGCAGACGGAGGAGAGGACAACCCCGCGGCGGGGACTTACTTCTGAGCTCTGCAGGGATGGGGCAGAACAGAGACAAAACACAACAGCAGGTTTAATACCACCACGAAGAGCACGGGGAGACGACAGCAGCCGCAGCACGGCCCCCACCTCGCTGTCCCCCCACCACACTGAGTATCCCCCCAACCCCAAAAAGCTGGAGGCACCAAGGGGTTTGCAGCCCCCCCAGCCCCACTTCCCGATGCGCACGAAGCAGGTTTGGTGACATTGAGCCTCAAAGATCGGGTACCCCTGGCATCGCCCCAGCATCATCGGGGTCCTCACCCACTGGAAAAGCATCTGTGGGGACGGGGACCACCTGGCTCCCAACCCGTGGGTGCAGAAGGGGAGGAAGCACTTGGCTCTCCTTGCGGAGCCGCGATGGGATAAAACCTCCTCGTAGGAAGCAGGTAAAGGTTTGGCACTTACTGATGGATGGCTTGGAGGAACTTACGCTGGTGTTTCCGAACTTTGGCATGGTCGATCTTCTTCACCAGCTTGGTGTGTTTGTAGATGAGCCACGTTTCCCTGAGTACGTTGGCAGCAGCATTTTTTACCTGGAAGCAACAGAGCACCAGGATCGGGGATGGAAGCACCAAGATGAGGGATGAAGGCACCAAAATCAGGGATGGAAGCACCAGGACCGGGGACGGAGACGACCAGCCCTGCACTGGCGATGCTGCAGCTGCTGGAGTCGGGGCGGTGGGCAGCACCACAGGGGTCTTACCCGCTTCGTTAGCTGCGTATCCATCATGAAGTTGTGCACGTGTTTCTCCGCTTTGGTGAGCTCTAGCTTTCTGGCAACGACGGCGACAACCAGAGCGGTGCAGCCGGCACCCTGCAGGCAGAGCCGCGCGGTGAGGGCAGTGGCAGGAGCAGAGGGGGATGCAGGAACCCCCCGACCACCACCTCCCCCGGCTCCCCAGCGCTCACCATGATGCCGGTGAGCAGACACACGCCCTTCCCACAGTAGGTGTGTGGCACCATATCCCCGTAGCCGATGGAGAGGAAGGTGATGGAGATCAGCCACATCGCCCCCAAGAAGTTGCTGGTCACCTCCTGCTTGTCGTGGTACCTGCCCGGGGCCAAGCGCAGCCGCTGTCACCGCACGGTCTCGGTCCCACACACGTGCCAGCTGCGGCACTGCCAGCGTTGCCATGAGTTTTTGAGCTGCTTTCCCACTTGGCAGTGGCAGCCAGGAGAGTCCCCAAGCTCCTGATGGCACCACTGGCGCGTGGGTCCCCAGAGAAGCTGGGGACACTTTGGGGACACCAGGTGTGGCCACTCTGGACATGGATAGCAGGGAGGGGGAAAGCCCTGGGGTCACTGCAGGAGCAGGGCCGGCCCAGGGGGTGCTGCTGGACGAGGACAGGGAGATGACGGGTGCAGAGAGGGAGCCTCCATCCTCCTGAAGCTCCCCCAGAGATCTCAAAGCGCAGGACACTGGTGTCACCACCAGACACCGGTGCGAGGGGACACTCTGTCTCTGCAGAGCAGGGGACAGCTGCTCAGACCCACCCAGAGCACCCCTTGCCCCAGGAGCCCTTTGGCGGCCACCCCCACCCTGAGCAAGCCCAGGGCTACCAAGAGCCCCGAGGCCACCGCAGCGTCACTGGGGGGGAGCGGGGGACGCTGTGCTTGGAGATTTCATGGCCAGCGCTGACGCCACGAATGCAGGCGGCTGTGCCCCCCAACCCCTCCCTGAGAGACCCTCAGACACGGCCCCTGCCGCTCGCCGGAGCGAGCCTGGGCGCACGGAGCAGCAGGGCTGGGCACCGGGTACGGCCAAGCCGGGCAGCGGGACAGGGGCATGCGGGGAGCTGGGGAAACTGGTGCTGGGGGGAAGAAAAGGGAAAGGAGGAGGCAGGAACGAGCTGGGGTGGATTCAGCATGCGGCGAGGAATTTAGGATTGCTGCATCCCTCCCCACCCTGGCACAGCCACACGGTTTGGGCTTGGAACCTCACAGCGAGTGGGGCGAAGCTGCGGAGCACCCGCACGCGGGCAGGGGCTGAGCCCCCAAAGGGACAGCAGCCCAAGGATGTCACCCCACGGTGACGGCTCCTGGGACAGCAGGGTCTGTGGTGCCCCCCGTGTCCCCTGTCCCACCGAGGAGCACCCAGAGCTCCTTCAACACACCCAAACTGAACGTTGAGGAGGGAAACCCCAAGCAACAGGACCAAAAGCCCTTTGGAGACTCAACCAATGGCACCGAGGAGGACCCAGCAGCCGATTCCCAGCTCAGCTCTGCTCCTTGCTGGGGTTTCTCCCTTTGGGGTCACCCCAAGACCCACAGTGATTCCTACAGCAAGCCCACCCCTCTGAGAGCGCCCTGGGGGCCGGGGCAGGAGGATCCACGCTCCATCACCCCCAAAATGCTGCAATGGGACCCCGGTTTATGCCCACGGCCAGGCTGGGGGACACAGCGGGGACAGAAAGCAGCTGCTGAGGTTCCAAGTGGAAAAGGGCTCTGCCCCCTTTCCGTGTCCATGGCCTCTTTGCCCCTCCAGCCTTGCCCCCCACCCCTCTGGCTGCAGCCGATCCTAAATTCGGGGTAGCGGAAGCCTTGGGGCAGGGGGGACGCCCCGTGCAGGATGCGCTGTTGGTCCCTGGGGTGACTCACAGTTTGTCCCTGCGAGCAGCAGAGCGGTCAGGGAGGGAAAACAAGAGCAGTTAATGCACATCCCGGGGCAGCGGGCGAGAAGGGGCGAGCACGGGCAGGGCACCGGCGCGGGCATCCCGGCATCCCAGCGGCTGCAGCTGAGGAGCACGGGCCACATCCTGCACGGGGGCTCAGACCCTCCGGGAGACCCCTGGATCCTCCTGGCTGGTGGCAAAGAGGGGAGCACGGAGGGGCTTGGGAGAGGGTCTGGCTGCCCCTACCCTGCCTTGGCAAGCGGTTTTGGTTTGGCAAAGCCATTGTGGCCATCAGCCAGGGCACGAGGGTCCCACCAAGGAGGCCAGGGACCTCTTCTTCAAGGAGTCTCTGCTCTTCCCCTCGGCTTCTCCAGGGTCCGCACCGTGCGTCCTCAGCTGCGCCCCAGCCCCGCGCCCCTCCAAAAGCCCCGTCGGGGAGCGCCCCACATACCTCTCGCAGACGCGGACTGTCCAGGCGGCGATGATCCAGGAGGAGATGCTGAAGACCAGGAGGACGGTGCCAGGGCAGATGGTCATGAGGGTCTTCATGACGAAGCGGGTGTTGAAGTTGATCTTGTTGAGGGCTCCGATGCTGCGGGAGGAGGCGTCGGTGAAGAGCTTGCTGTGCAGCAGCATGACGCGCCCGATCAGGTACAGCCGCAGGAACATGGGGATGGAGAGGATGATGTCAACGTCGGCGTCAGCCACCGAGGCGGCGTAGGTGAAGGCCAACCGTGCCGTCCAGGTGAAGAGGTACTGGCCAGGGATGGGGTGGATGGCGCAGACTATCAGCTCCAGGGCGATGAAGAAGATGCGCTCGTAGGTCATGGCGATGCGCCAGTCGTCAGCGCCGTTATCCACCATGAAGAGCTGGGGGGGGACAAGGAAGAGTGGGTGGTGGGACTGCCGGGGTGGTCCCAGTGAGCACCCACCGGCTGGTGCTCCTCACCTGGATCTCCCTGGCGTGGTACATGACGATGAGCCCCAGGAGGATGACGGTCGAGAGGCTGATAAGGCATTTCAGTGCAAACGAATACGACGACTCCTGCGAGGTGAGGGGCAGTGTGAGCCCGGCCGGACCCACGCCGGCCCCCCTCCCACCCACCGCCCCCCCTACCTTGGTGTAGACCCCCCAGGACAGCTCCGTCTCCGTGACCATGACCACGATGCCGAACATCCCGAAGATAAGGGCGTAATCGCTGAGGCGCTTCCGCTTCTCAAAGAGGGCTCGCCGGTGCCCCAGTTTGTACCCGATGTTCTGGTTCCTCCGTGGTCCTCGTCCTCGCTCCTCGGCTGCATCCTGCCCCGACGCTGTCGTCACCGGGCCGGGATCTGGACCCCCGGGCTGCTCTGGCTGCGAGACCACCACCTCGAGGCCCGGGGGCCGTCGGGGCCGCAGCGGCTGGGTCTCCCCGTCCAGGGTGCGGGAGGAGGCACTCAGGGGGCCCCGGGGCCGTGCCACCCCCCCATTGTACCGGCAGCCGCTCATGGCTCTGGCGGGGACGCGGCCGGGCGATCCCGCATGGCTCAGCGGCGCGGGGGCGACCTGCGGGACAGGGGACGGTGGCGGGTGGGTGCAGCGTCCCTGGGACGGGGGGGCAGCAGCCTCGCCCTGCCCAGCACCGGCCGACGTCCGGCAGGGCACGTGGCACCATGTGCCGGCCTCGACCGTGCCGGGGACGTGTCCTCCCCATGAGGGACGTGTCCTGCTGGGGGGACGTGTTCGTCCCATGGCGGACGTGTCCTGCTGTGGGGGCACGTCCTGCCCGGGGGGGACATGTCCTGCCTGGAGGGATTAGTCCTGCCCTGGGCGGGCACGTCCGGCTTATGGGGACGTGTCCCACTGTAGGGATGTGTCCTGTCCACGGGGACATGTCCTGGCTGGGGGGGACACGTATCCCTCATGAGGGACGTGTCCTGCCATGGGGGATGTGTTCTACCCATGAAGGACATGTCCTGTCCAGGTGGGGGACACATCTTCCCGGCAAAGAACATGTCCTGCCGGGGGGGGGACACACACGACATCCATCCTGCCGTGTGGGGAGGGGGACAACGACACACACGTCCCGTCACTGGGGGGGACACGTCCTGCCATGGGGGGACACGTGCCCCTCCCCAAGAGGCCGGTGCCCCCCGAGGGCTCGGTGCCCCCCATGGTGCCCCAGGGATCGTTGCCCCCCCCCCCCCAGCGGTCGGTGCCCCGCGCCCCGCCGCCTCCCGTGCACCCCCCGGAGGGGCAGCGAGGGCAGGACGGGTCCGGTGTCCCCCGCGGTGTCCCGCCCCCCCGCCCGCAGCCCCGGGACGGCTCCGGTACTGAAGCTGCAGCCTCCCCCTCTCGCTGTCCCCGGGGCTCCCGGAGTGCCCAGTGGGCTCTGTTCAAACAACGCCCCCCGTCCCAGCCCTGCCCGGTGTCCGCTACCCGGTGGGCTCAGCTCAACCCCCCCCACCGGCAGAGTCCTGGCCGGTTCCCGGTATGCGGTGCTCGGCGGGCTCGGCTCAGCGCCCCCCGGCCCGGTGTCCGGTACGTTCGGTTCAACCGCCCCTCCAAGTCCAACCCTGCCCGGTATCCGGTGCCCGGTGGTCTCGGGTCACCGCCCCCCCAGCCCTGACCGGTTCCCGGTACCTGCCGCCGGGCCGGGCCAGGGCCGCCGCTGCCGCCGCCGCAGCCCCGCTCGGTGCCGGGGGCGCGCGGCGCTGGCGGGACCGGGGCGGCCGGGGCGGAGCGGGGCCGCGATTGGCGGGGAGAGACCACGCCCCCATGAGGCCACGCCCCATGCGGACCGGGCACGCCCCCCGTGTCCTTGGCCACTCCCCAATGTCACTGACCACGCCTCCTACGCCCTTGCCCGCGCCCCTCGCGCACTGGCCCCGCCCCCTCTTGGCCCCTCCCCGGCCCCGCCCCCAGACCCCCGCTGCCCCCCGCAACCTCCCTGTACCCCCAGAGTCCTCCCTGTACCCACAGAGCCCCCCATACGCCCTCAGACCCCTTTGTGCACCCCCCAACCTGACACCCCTGCACCCCCAGACCCCCCTATGGACCCCAGACCCCACCTGCTCCTCCAGACCCCTCTCCCTCCTCTGCGCCCCTCACACCAACCTGCCCCTCTCCATGTGCTCCTGCACCCCCACCAGCGCCTCCAGACCCCCAATGCACTGCAAAGCACACCCCCCCAGCATCTCACTGCACCCCCCCAGCACCCCAATGCACACCCCCAGGACCCCAATGCACCCCTCCAGCACTTCAATGCACCCCATTACACCCCAGTGCACCTCAATGCAACCTTGCACCACAGCGGCTCCCTACCCCCCAGCTCTGCCCGCAGCCCCCCTGCACCCCCATACCTGCTCGGGCTCCCTGGAGCCGGCCGGGGGGGCTCTCAGGGCGTTAGGGGCTGCGGGGCCAGGGCTCGTTGCAGGGGGGGTCCGGGGGTCCGGGTGCCATGGGCTTCCCTCCACGCCTGGATGGAGAGGAGACACGGCATTAGCGGGGTCCACAAACCCCCTCAGCTGTGAGGCTGGGACCCCCAGAGCCACCGCACGCGGCCGAGGGTCCTGCCCTGGCACCGCCGTCTGGGGGGGGCACGAGGGTGGGCAAAGGGACCCCTTGAGCAGAGATGTGGGGTTGGGGTGGGGGGTTGTCACCGAGCCGTGTGGCAGGGGGACTGCAGGGCTGGGTTGGAGGGGTCCATGGGGGGGTCTGCAGAGCCAGTGCAACCCCCCACACTGCAGCCCTATTGCATGGGGGTCCTGTGGCAGCAAGCACGGCCCCCCAGCATCCACAGACCCCCTGCACCCTCAGCCCCGCAGCACCCGCAGCCCCGATGCAGCAATGGCGCTGTTGCACAGACAGCAACATTGCACCAAAAGCCCCGTTACACCAAGAGCCCTGTGGCACCAACGGACCCGTCGCCCCAACAGCCCTGTTGCACCAGTGGCCCCACTGCACCGACAGCTCCGCTGCACCAACGGCCTCGTTGCAGCCACAGCCTCATTGCACCAACAGGCCCACTGCACCGTGGGCCCCGTCACACCGACAGCCCCGTTGCATCAGCAGCCCCGTTGCACTGAAAGCCCAGTTGCACAAACAGTCCCGTTGCATCAGCAGCCCCGTTGCACTGACAGCCTCGTTGCACCAACAGTCCCATTGCGGCCACAGCCCTGTTGCAACAACAGCCCCGTTGCACCGACAAGAGCCCTCTTGTAGCCACAGCCCCGTTGCATCAACAGCCCCATTGCACTGAGGGGCCCACTGCATCGACAGCTCCGTTGCACCAAGAGCTCTGTTGCACCGACAGCGCTGCTGCACTGACAGCCCCATTGCATCAACAGCTCCATTGCATCAACAGCCCCATTGCACCGTCAGCTCCGTTGCACCAAGAGCTCCATTGCACCGACCGCCCAGTTGCACCAACAGCCCCTCTGCACTGACAGCTCCCTTGCACCGACAGCCCCGTTGCAGCCACAGCCCCACTGCACCGACAGCCCCGTTACACCAACAGCCCCATTGCCGTCCGCACGGACCCCCAGCACCAACAGCCCCACTGCACAACGAGCCCCACAACCCCCACACGGAGCCCACGGTGCCGATGGCACCGGCAGTGCCATCCTGGTTAGGGGTCCAGGCTGGGGTCCCTGCGGGGCTCCTCACCCGGGGGAGCTGCTGTTCCCAACCCCTCCCTCAGCCCTGCAGCAGGATTGGACCCCGGTGGGGCGCAGCTCCTGCCTTTCAGGCCTCCAAGCAGCCCATCCCGGCTAAAATACGGAACAATCGGCATCGGCATCCCCACCGCCTGCTCCTGCATCCCTCCCGGCGCAGGGACACCCGGGCAGGGGCTGCCAACAGCAGCATCCCCGCAGCTATGGGGCTCAGCGGGGTTTTGGGGCCCCTTCCCTGCCCCCCAAAGGATGCGCTGGAGCCAGGAAGGATTCTTCCCGGTTACCTACGGGAGCAAAAGCTGCGTGGCCAGGCTCAAGCGCCCGGCTGCTCCCCGGTGTGCATCCAGGGCCGCTGGCTCCACTCCAGAGCCAGATCATTTTCTCTCCATTCGGCCAAATTTATTGCAGGAAAATGGGCTCCGATTTCTTTTTAATACTCAGCTGGGAGGAAAAAATACGCAGCGGGCAGGACAGAGGGGAAGCGGTTTTCCTCCAGCTGCTGGCCCCAAGCCTCCATCACCGCCGAGATGCCGGAGCCGAGCACTCTCCCTGTGGCCCGGCAAAGTTTTTGGCACCTGGAATGGGGTCGGTGTCCCGGAGCCCTCCCGGACGGATGGCAGTAAATATTTTATTAACCATCACCCTGGGGTCATTTCGTTAACAGCTTCTATCGACGGCGATGGAAAAGGGCCTTATTAAATCTCCCCTCCGTCAGGACATCGACGGGGACACTTGCGGTGGGATTTGGTGCTCAGAGGGTCGATTAAAACCACAAAGTCCTGAGGGTCCCCATCCCCACGCAGGTGGCTGCGTCCCCAGGGATGCTCAGGTGGGATGCGCGGCACATGGGGCGCTGAGCGTGGTCCTTCGTGGCCCCGTGGTGGGACAGGGACATGGCAGGTCCCCACGGCCACCGAGTGTCCTTGAGTGATGGCCGTGAGCGTGGCCGCTCCCGGCAGCTCCCGCAGCGGGATGCCAGCAGCCGTGCGGCAGCGGGACATGCACCGCCGCAGCCCCAGGGTGCTCCGGACACCCCTGCGTTTGGGACATGGGGACGCACCAGGGGACCCCAGGAGGGGTGGGGGGTCCTGCCCTGGGTGGGGGGGCACGGGATGTCCTGGGAAAGGAGCCTTGGCTGGGGAGGGATGCGGACAATGGGGAGCGGACAAAGGGGGCTTAAGGGGGGGCCCAGCTGGAACAGCACCTCCTGCACCCCCCCAGGGTCATGGGCAAGTGGGGGACATGGATTAACCCTGCCACTGCCGGGCTGCAGCAGCTCCCAGTGCCCTGGGGGTGGCTGTGGGGTGTGGGGGGGACCCCCACTCGTGCCCCGGAGCAGCGCTGCTGCCAGGGAGCAACTGCAGAGGAGGAGGATGCAGCTAAAAATAGAGGTGGGCGGCCAAAAGGCTCCCTCCTGGCTGGTGATTTATTTATTACCCACTTGCTAATTCCTGCCTGGGAATTGCGGGCGTGGGGAGGGTGGGGCAGGAATTTGGGGGAGCATGGCCGTGCCTGTGTGCCCCATGCCAGCAGCCGGGCAGCACGGCCTCCATCCCACTGCCATCCTGGGGGGAAGGAGTGGGGGAACTGGGGACCCCCCCAATCTGCAGTGCATGGGACAGGGCGCTGGGGGAACCCACCCTGTGCCCCCCAGAGTGGGGCCAGGGACGAGGCGGGGGCTCTGGGTGCAGGACCCCTTGCACCCCCCCGTCCCCCTAAATCCCCCGCGGTGGCCCCGGTTCCTCGGGTGGCCGTGGCTCCCGCTGCCACCAAGCCCTGGCCATATGTCCCAGGCTGGAGAGCATCTGGTGGTGCCAGCAGGAGCCCCCAGCCCCCGCAAACGCTGCTGCCCCCCACGCCAGCACTGGGACAACAGGGGCTGTGCCACCGCCGCTGCCCCCCCAGAGCAGGGCAGGGGGGCTGAGTGTGTTTTTGAGGGGGAACAGGACCATCCCAGCCCTCCTGGGGCTGGTGGAGGCACCAGCATGAGGCCACCAGGCTCCCAAAGATCACCGGGATGGCTCAGCCAAGCCCTGCCACCCTGGGACCCCCCAGTGATGCCCGCAGCTGCGCCCCCACCCCCTGGGCACCCCACATCGTCCCCCACAGCACATTAGGGTGGGTGCAAAGGGGCAGAGCCCCACGCTGAGGTGCTTCACCCCAGGCAGGATCTGGCCCATTCCCCCCGCCGGGGTCCCCCGGGCGCAGGAGGAGACGCGCGGGCTGGCACACGCGTGGGGACACCCGGGGACATGCGTGGACACACAGGTTCCCCCAGCCCCCACCGCAGCGCCGGGAAATCCCTGGCATCTCCCGGGGTCTCCCCAAGAAAACGCCTCTCCTGAGCCCCCCCAGCCACCCTGGAGCCACCCAGGGCTGGATTGGGGTCCCGAAGGATGAGGGGGACAGCACCATGTCCCCAGGGCTGGCAGAGGCAGCCAAGACCCCCCCAGAACCCCCCCGGCTCAAGAGGGATCCCAGCTCCATCCCGACCGCCTCAGGAGGGGACACGCGGCGGGGGCCCCCCTACCTGCACGGGGCCCAGCGGGTACCTGGGGGTGGGCAGGGGGTGCTGTGGGGTCCGGAGGGGGGTTTGGGCTCTGTCACCGCGTCACCGTCCCCAGACAAAGCCGCTGCGCCTGGTTTGCCCGCCGCCTCCCCCACGCCGCCTCGGCTCAGCCGAAGGACAAAGCCGCTCCGCATGGCTGCCCCCACCAAGTCACGACGGACCCCCCGCCCGGGGCTGCCTGTGGGGGACACGGGGGTCCCCGCCGCCCCCGGCACCGCCACCAACCCCTCGGGGAGGGGGGGATCCCCAAAACCTCCTAAGCACCTCGGGAGCAGCCCTTGTCCCCGCTGCTGGGCGGTGGTCCTGGCAGCCGTGGCGGTGTCCCCCCGGCCGTGGCGGTGTCCCCGCTGCCACCGCGGTCCCCATCGCTGCGCAGGGTCCCCAGGGGCAGCCCAAGGTCACGGGGAAGGGCAGAGGGGGTCCCCACATGGCAAACCCACAGCCTCGACGGCTGCACCGCGCCAGGCACTCCCTGGCACGTCGAGGCCACAACAACCACGCTGTGCCGGAACCTGCCGGGAGCCCCGCGCCTCGCGGCAGGATTTTCCACCACGCGCAGCCCTGGCACCGCATGCGGCCCATGGTCCCCACCGCCCCGGTGCCTCTCTGGCCGCGCCGCCCCAGCGTGGCCGATTCCCGGCGCCACAACCGGAGCGAGAGGAGCTGTTTGCACCACGGGGTCCCTCTGTTTTCGGGGGACGCTGAGCTGGGCGCAGGGCAGAGATGGATCCCTCAGACGGAGCCGTTCTGGGGCCACCAGGGTTGTGGTGGCAAACGGACACTGCACAGGGGTTCCCCAACCCCTCGACTCACAGCCCGGCAGCTTCGGTCCCCGCAGCCGCGCTGCCCCCAAGCCCAGGGACCCCCGCCGTCCTCTGACTCCGGCAGCGCGGGATTGCCCGGAGCAGCCCGTCAGCAGCCGGGGTGTCCCCCGTACCCCCTGTGTCCCCCAACCCCGGCTCACCTGCCACAGCCCCACGTTACGGCGCGCGTCGGGACGAGTCGAGGTGCCCGCGGGGTGACAAGGACACGGGCTGGGACGCGGGGGCCAACGTTGGCCGCTCTCCGTGCGCCGCGGCGGCGATGGCAGCGCGTGTGGGAGCTGCGGCGCAGGGGGGGGGGCTGGGGGCTTCCCCGCCTCACGCCCCCGCGTCCCCCCCAGCCCACAGTGACCTTGAGGCCGCGGAGGATGGGGGGGAGGAAGGTATTTTTAGCCAGGCAGTGTCACTCACTCCAATTGCGTCCTCGCTGTCACCGCCGTGGGCTGCTCCCACGTCCCCCTGCCCCAATCCTGCTGCAGCGCGCGGGAGAAGGAGAGGCCAAACGGGGTCTGCCTGCCCCGGACCCCCAGAGCCTTGGGGGCAGCCCCCCATGGGGACCCCTTCCCAAAGAGCCATTAGGGACCTCTCTGCTGTCCTTCTCCATCCCTGCTGCGCGGGAGGGGCAGGAGCCAGGGGATCCCCAGGAGCCAGAGGAGTCCCCAGGAGCTGGGGGATCCCCAAGAGCTAAAGGGGGGTCCTCAGGAGCTGAGGGATCCCCAAGAGCTAAAGGGGGTTTCCCAGGAGCCAAGGGGATCCCCAGGAGCCAGAGGAGTCACAGGAGCCAAGGGGATCCCGAGGAGTTAAAGAGGGGTTCCCGAGAACCAGGGAGTCCCCAGGAGCCAGGGGGATCCCCAGAAGCTAAAGGAGGGTCCCCAGGAGCCAGGGAATCCGCAGGAGTTCAAGAGGTGTTCCCAGGAGCTGGAGGAGTCTCCGGGAACCAGGGGATCCCCAGGAGCCAGAGGTATCCCCAGGAGCCAGGGGGATCCCCAGGAGCTAAGGAGGGGTCCCCAACCCCCCACCCTCCCCCGCTGCACCCACCTGCAGGCAGACCCCAGCCTCCGCTCCCCTCGAGTGCTGTCGCCGATGACCATGGCCCAGCGTCGGCACGTGCCGGCGCGGTGGTGAGCCCGGGCTGCCGGGAGCCTTGGCCGGCGCAACGGGATGAAGTGGGGGCCGGGGGTGGCAGTGTGCCTCGACTCCGGCCCCACGGTCCCACCTGGCCCCACGCAGCCGCTCCGTGCCTCGGTTTCCCCAGCGCGCTGAAGCGGAGGCTGCGGGGTTGCCGGAGCGGCGATGCGGTGCTTTTGCTATTCCGCTCACACGCGCAGCCGCGAGCTCCCGCTCCCTCCCAGCCGCCCTGGCCACCGCAGCTATTGTCTGCAGCTAAAATTAGCTGCTTGCCCGCTCCCCCACTTTAATTGCCACAGCTGCGGGGACGTGGGCGATCGCCCGCCCCGCGCATCCCCGAGCGCCCACGCTGCTGCCGTGCCTCTCCCTTCTTGCTTCCCAGCGCCATCGCACCCGGGACACGGCAAAGCTGGAGCCGTGGTGGCTCTGACCCGGCCACGGTGGCTCTGATCCGGCCATGGTGGCTCCAACACGGCCACGGTGGCTCCGACCCAACCACAATGGTTCTGACTTGGCCACAATCGCTCTGATTCGGCCGTGGTGATTCCAACCTGGCCACAACGGCTTCGATCCGGCCACGGGTCCCCCGGTAGCCCCCAGTGGCTCCGTGGCTACTGTGGCACAGGCGTACAAGCCCGACCCAGCACCCAGGGGGGCACAGGGACCGTGAACCCCCAGTCCTCAGCATCGCACCCGGCGGGTGTGTGGCCGCCAGGGCGCGGGTGTCACCCGTGGGGACTGCGGGGGACACCGGGGTGGCACCTGGGAGCTGCCACCCTGCTCGGCAGGCAGGCAGGGAGGGGAGGCTGGGGGGGCTGTGTGCGTGTGCAAGGGGTGCAGCAGGGCTTTGTGTGTGTGTGCAAGGGCGCGTCGAGGCTTTGTGTGCATGTGCGCGTGCAAAGGGTGCAGCGGGGCTTTGTGTGTGTGTATGCGCAAGAGGTTCCACGGGTGGCTTTGTCTGTGTGGGTGTGCAAGGGGTGCACACATGGCTTTGTGGGTGTGCACAAGGGGTGCATGTGCAGGTGCAGGTGCAGACCATGCACTCATGGCTTTGCGCAGGTGTGCAAGGAGCGCACACGTGGATTTGTGTGTATGCAGCAGTTGTAAGCACGGCTGTGTGTGCAAGAGGATGCACACATGGCTTTGGGTGGGTGTGCAAGGTGAACACACATGAGGTTATGTGTCTGTACGTGCAGGGGGTGCTTTGGGTGTGCACACGCGAGGGATGCATGCGTGGCTTTGTGTGTGCGCAGGGGATACTCATGGGGCTTTGCGCGTGTGTGTGTGTGTGCGAGGGATGCACGCCTGGCTTTGTGCATGTGTGCAAGGGGCACACGCGTGGCTGTGCATGTGCAGGAGGCGCAGGGCTGCTCCTCACTACGTGCGCGGTGCTGCAGTGTGCGGGGGGGGCGCGGGGGGATTCCGGGGGGGGGGGGGGGGTGAAGGCAGGTGCTGCCCACAGGGTTCCCTGCTGCAGGGGCGGGGGCGAGAAAGGGAGGGGGGGGCTCTGCATGGCGCGGGGGGTGCGGGGGGAGCATGGTGCAGAGGGAGTGTTCTGCAGACGGAGTGCACCGTGCGGGGGGGTGCGGGGGGGATGCTGAATGGGGGGAGGGATGCGCAGTGCAGGGAAACCCGCGGGAGAGGGGGATGCCCGGTGCGGGGGGGGCTGCTGGGGGGATACCCAGCGCGGGGGCGGGGGGGGGGGGGATGCCCTGTGCCGGGGGGGGTGCCCGGTACAAGCCCAGCCCGGCTGCGCGGTCGCAGCGAGGATCCCGGTTGGCGCGACCGCCCCCCCCTCCCGCGGGTTCCCCCCCACCAGCCGAGCAGCCCGTTGCCATGGCAGTGTCCCACTCCCCCGGCTGTGCCCCCCCCGCACGGAGGAGGAGGAGGGGGAACCCCGGAGGGGGGCGGGATTCCCCCCCATCCCTGCTCCCTGCCCTCCCCCTCCTGTGACGGGGAACACCCCCCACCCCGGCAGCCACTTTGCGGGGCGGGGGGGGGAAAACAGGGAACCCCCCCACTGCAGTGAGGGGGGGGGGTATTCCCCCATTAACCCCTTCCATGCCCCAGGGACGCCCTCTTGCACCGCGGGATTCCCCCCCAAACCGCCTTTGCAGTCGAGGGGGGATTCCCCCATTAACCTTACAGTGGGGGGGGTCCCGTCCCCCCACTGAGGGATTCCTCCATTAACCCCTTCTTTTCAACTGGGGATCCCCCTCTTACACCGGAGGGATTTCCCCATCAACCCCTCCCTTAACGCGGGTTCTCTTCTTTGTACTGGGGGGGGCAGATCCCCATTAGCCCCTTAACCCCCCCCCGTTAGCATAGCAGGGGGGTCCCCAGCATCACAGGGGGGTTCCCCTTCCCCCGGGGGCTGAGCCTCCAGCACCCCAGGGAGGGGGGGCCCTGCACACCGCAGCTTCCCCCCCAGCCTGGCTGGGTCCCCTGGTAGCCCCCCCCATTCCCAGGATGGAAACCATGGAATTGCCGCAGTGCCGAGGAGGAGGAGGAGGAGGAGGAGGAGGGTGGGCTCTGCTGCACAAAGCCAGGGCTCTGCCCAAGGCCTCTGCGCCGCGGGGAAGCGGGTGAGGGTGGGGAGGGGGACACCTCCAGGGAAAGGGGGGGCAGCCCTGCAGCCTGGGGGGGGACAGGGAGAGGGGGTGAAGCTCAACCCAGGGACCCGGGGAGGGGAGCACTCACGTGGGTTCGTTATTCCAGCATCCAGGAGCGAGGAGGGGCGCAGGCAGGGATGCAGGCAGCGGCGCAGGCAGCGGCGGGGGGGTCACCAGCATCAATCGCTGAGCCTGCAGCCGGCTGGGGGGAGGCACGAAGCCCCCCTCCTTCCCCTCGATATCTTGAATCCCAGCAGGAACCACGAGACCACATCCAGCAGGATTTTTAGCAGCCATTCCAGGGGAGAAATCAGCCCCCGCCTGGAGGAAAAGCACCCTCCACCCCGCACTTTTATCCCTCTGACAACTTCACAGGGGGTGGGGGTGGTAATTTTTAATTGGGGTCAAACACAACAAAGTTTTCACAGAAAGGGAGGAACACCGGGTACATTCGGCCCCGTCTTTACTGGGTGGGGGGCCGGTGGCAGGGCCTGGCCCAGCTTCTCCAGTCTGGTTCTGCAAGCGGGGGGCAGACAGGGATGGGGAGAGCCCCAAAACAGCAGCGGGCGCTCCGCTTCAGCTGGAGCATCGCCTCCTCAACCCCCTTCCCACCGAAGTGCAAACGGCTCCAGAGGTGATCAGGGCACACGCTGCCAGGATAAATCAGCTTGGGATAAACCCCTTTTCTTTAGTACCATCAGAACACCACAAGCCCGAACTGCCGCCCCAGAACGCTGCAGGATGCCGAGCCTGGCGTGAGTTTGGCTGTTCCACAGCAACAGTGTGGCTGCTCAGACAAGGGTTTAGACCTTAGGGAAGATTTTATGCCCAAAAGAGATGTAAAAGGGGAAAAGGAAGAGAGGGAAAGCCAGCACCTGCTCAAGGCTTGGGGCAGGATCCGCTGTGGCTCCGAGGCTGAGCCTCTCCAGCCCTGCCCGGGCACTGCTGCTGCTCTCCCAAGGGAGCTCACCCATCTCTTTGTGCCTTTGGCCAGCGGGGAGCAGAAGTGGCACAGCCAGGTGAGCATCCAGCAGAGCTGGCAACCTCACATCCCTTTCTACGGGCCTATGGGGTACCTTCTTGCCTGAGTCTGGGAGCAGGCAGGGGGAGAAACGATGGGAGGAGGAACAACTTCCCTTTGTGGGGCAGTACTTGTGTTGCAGCCCCTCCAGGAACCCTCCTGTCCCACCAAGCAGTGTGTGAGGCCCTGGGCAAGGCCACCAGGAAATTCACAGAGAAAAGCCTGGCACCAGTTTCCTGCGCGAACAAGGCAGGAACCATGCTGTGCTGAGCCATTTCTCTCGTTCTGATGAAGATGGAAGGTTATTTTCTCTCTTCCCACCACACTGATGGAATTTCTGCACCCGTTGTGGTTTCTCCTCCTCATCTAATGCAGCACCAGAGATGGCCAACAGCGATCCCGGTCTGGCACCTCTTCAGGGACATCCCAGCATGGAGGACGACACCAACAACACCGGGCAGATGCTGTCCTTGTGATGGTTGGAAAGATTCACCCTGCAGAGCACGAGGGTGCAACGCAGCCATGGTAGAGACGGCAATGAACGTGGTGTGGTTCATGTCGGGGTGGTTGGTGGGTTAACGCACGGTGCCAGCCAGCGTGGGGATCCCGACCTTGGCAGGTAGCAGCGGTGATACCAAACCTCGTGACCACGGCCCTTGCTGAAGGTCTGGAAGCAAGTTAGTAGCTTGTTTTTATAAGACAACAACTGAATCTGGAAGCGTGAAGGTAGTGTTAGTCTGTCCACGCCGCTCTGCACTGGCTGCCGGGGGAATGGGTGAGAACGGTGAGGGGAAAAGCCGTCAGTGGAGTCGGCCGGATGCTGCTGGGCGCTGAGGCGAGCAGTGGCCTCGCACTTATCTTAAATCCAAGAACAGGAAAAGACAGAAAGTGAGGGCAGGGAAGGAAAAACCAAAAGAGAGGAGGTTCCTTGCGCCTCCCGTTTTCATCCGAGCAGAGCCCTGGGGCTCCAGCCCACTGTCCGTGGGGGATGGATCAGCTCTAGTCCTACTTTTGACTGTTGTAAGCTTTGTGCCTCTGGTTCATGGGGTTGTCTGGAGACTTCATCCACTCCTTCTTGAGGAGCTGCTTGAGCTGGGACAGGCGCATGTTTGGGTTCTCTTGCTTCAGGCGTGGCAGGTTGATCTCTTCAAAAGCTGTGAAGGCAGCTTTCATCCGGCGCTCAGGGTGCCGGTCCAGATCGTTGGCAACGCTGCCAGGAGGGAATTCAGAGAGAGACAGGCATCAGATACACCTCCCTGCAGGCACCAGCCACTCGCCCCGCTCTGATCCTCTGTCAGCACAACCAAGTGCACACAGAATAACGCAGGTGATAAAGCAGGAAACCTCGTGTTACCTCCCCAACCCACTTCAAACTCTCTCCACAGGACAACAGGGCAGGGATGTGTCCCGTTCTTGCTGTCGAGATAGAAAGTCACAGCCAAAGCATGAAAAGAAGCCAGTTCTGCAGGAGGGAGTGTCTGCAGGAATTTCTCCTAAGGAGAGCCACACCTTCAAAGAGAGCCCCACTACGACACGGCCACGTACCCAAGGGCAGCAATGGCATCTTCGATCGTCCTGGCCTCCACCGATCCTTCTTCCAGCACCCTTCTGTTGATGTTCTCTTCCAAGGGGACCTCCAAGTGAGTCTTCTCCTTCTCCACTGCCCAGGGAGAGGGAAAAGGAGGAAACATTAACGCCAAACCCAGACAGTGCAAAATCAAAGCACTTGAAGAAAGCGCTGAGAAACCTCAGTCAGAGTTGAGTCCCGGCCCTGGAAGAGAAGAGCACCTGCCGCCTCAAGGTGACAGGAGGTTCCTTTCCCCACCATGTGGGTGTCAACCACAGCATAAAAGAGCTGCAAGCAGCTCTTGCTTGCCAAACACCTTGTCCTTCAGTGACACATGGTGAAAAGGGAACAGCCCTGCTTCCCGCTCCCCAGGCCCCAGCGGCTGCCAGGGCCTTTCTCTGGTGCCACCAGACCTGTATCCGCATTCTCCTTCTGCTGCTGGTCTTTCCTGATCGTCTCCTCGATCTGGGCCCTGGTGACTTTGCCTGGTGTCACTTGCTTGGGTGACTTCCCCTTAAGCTTTGAGTCTTCCTCCTCCAGCAGGCGCTGCAGTTCCTTCTTGCGCTCCAGCTGCTCCAGCCTTCGCTTCTCCCTCTCTTCCTGGAAGGGAGAAAGGACGAGGTCACCTCTACCCTTACGCCCTCCATCACCCAGGGCAGCAGCAGAGGCAGAGGGATCGAACTATCTCTTAAAGGAGCAGGGAACCCCACACAGACAGGAAAAGGCACCTCATTTCTGTTGCTAATGCAATGCTGACCCCACCTTATCAGAAGAGATGCTGGCTGGTTCCCCCTGACTTCCGTCGAGACAGCGATAGCCTGGCCCTTTAGAATAATAATTCCCCGATTCCTGCCCTATCTACAACCACGTGCTGGCTTCCGATACTGCGAAACACAACCCCGCTGTCCAGAAGGAGCAGGAGGCAGCAGCCAGGGCTGCTGACAATCAGATTAAGTTTTCCACTTTAATTTTAATAAGTGGTCAGAGGTTGAAAGTTCAGCAGTTGCTCCAGAAAAAGCAGTCAAGAGGCCGAATTCGTCCTTGAGCCTGGCTCACGCTCTTCCCAAGAGCCAGGGCAGGCGGATAGACCAAATCTGACAGCAATGCGGTTCTTAATGTAATTTTAAAGTGCTTCATCACAAGGAGTTTAAGAGCCACTTTGCCCTCCGAGGCCAAGGGAAGAGGGTGACAAGACCGTGCAACAGGCTCTTAGGTGCTTTCAGCACTTTAGCTTTGAGGGGCTTTTCCTCCTCTCCCAAAACCTGTAAGCTCTGTCAAAAAGAAAGAGACAACAAGTGAGCGTCTCTGTCTGGGGCCGTGTTTCAGGAGGCAAAGCTCCACGTATTTAGGTTAGTTACACAGACATTTAATTATGGCTCTCATCCATTATTCACAGGGATGGCACAAGGAATCGACTGAGTGTTAATGGGACAGGTTTACTCAAAGGCAGCTGCATGGCAAAACCACATCAGCAACCTGCTGTCCTCATCGGTGTTTAAGGTGTAGGAGCAGAATCCCACACATTGGAGCAGAGATAGGAAGCAAGGCTGGGGTTTGAGACTCTATTAAACAAAAACCTGTAAGTCACTCCACCACTCAAGAGTTTAAAGGAAAACCCATCAAAACACAGAATAATCGAAGCCCACAAACACGAAATCAAAACATAACCTCGGGTTGCTGCTGCTTCCATCAAGCAAGGATCAGGCCTTTCAACCAGCTGGGAAGGGAAGGAACGGGAATTCTCGCCTAGCTCCACTCTGGGCAGCTGGGGCCAAGGATAGGCAAAGAGCCATCAGAGGGATGGAGCCTTTATTGCAACTGGCAGTCTTTAAACCCTTGGTCAATGAGGGCTCAGTGCCAGTGCCTTCAGACACAACGCCCCAACAACTGGACCGTGCCTGATTTCAAAGTGCAAACTCATTTATTTAAGACACCAGCTTTCCCTGCCCGCAGCTTTCCTGTCAGGCCTCTCCCTCTTCTAGTTAAGGCTGAGTAAACAAACACATTTGGGCTCCCAGATTAGGAGGGGGTTTGGCCACTCCTGGAACAGGAAGGCAGTCATGAGAGGAGGGAGAAGACTGTCTTTCCTCCTTAAAAATTTATACCCAAGGATACACCTACGCGAGAGCAGCCGCAGGGGCTTTGACCACCCTCACCGAGCACAGCTCTGGCTCCAGCTGGGACCTCCAGCTCAGCCACCAGGATCTGCTTGAGCATTAGGCAG